>NC_081311.1:162442500-163067500 GCF_026419965.1 Kogia breviceps | reverse complement strand
ACAATTCTCTGGATCTTCTTCTACATCCTGTCACATATATTTTTATCCAAGACTTGGACATTTTGCCGAGAGGGTGACAGGATTGAGCCTACATCAAACTACTATTATGATGATATTTTGAATAGACTGCAAAAATAATAGCAGGAATGTATTGGGGTTATTTTCTGGAGTTTTGTCCTCTCCTTTGATCTCAAAGCTTATTACCAACTCTAATATCTGATTCTATAGTTTCCTAATTTTGGATATTGTAAGTAATGATAGACTCATTTACTTTTTTTAAACAACCTTGTTATTTTTCAACAGTTTTAGATTTACAGAACCATTGCAATGGTAATCCATAGAGTAGCCCACAACCAGTTTCTCCTATTAGTGTCTTACACTAGTAGGGTACATTTGTCATAAGTAGTGATTGATATTAAGTCATTATTGTTAACTAAAAGTTCATAATTTCTTCAGATTTCCTTAGCTTTTGTTTATTGCCATTTTTCTGTTCCAGGATCCCATCTAGGACACCACATTATGTTTAATCATCATGCCACCTTATGCTCTACTTGGTTGTGACAGTTTCTCAGACTTCCCTCATTTTTGATGACCTTGACAGTTTTGAGAAGTACAGGTCAGGTATTTTGTAAGATGTCTCTCAACTGGGATTTGTCTGATGTTTTTCCCATGGTTGACATGGGGTTATGGGTTTGGGGGAGGAAGACCACAGAGGCCAAGTGTCATTCTCATTACAAGTGTCATTCTCTTTACATCATATTATGGGTACCTATTATCAAAATGACTTATGACTGATGTTAACTTTGATCACCTGACTGACGTACTATATGTCAAGGTCTTCACTGTAAAGTTACTCTTTTTTTCCTCCATTTCCATACCGTGCTCTTTGGAGGAAAGTCACTATGCACAGCCCGCACTTAGGAAGTGGGGAGTTAGGCTCCACCAGCTTGAGGGTGGAGTGGCTACATAAATTATTCATATTATTCTCCTGCATGGGAGAATTGTCTATTCTTTCCCATTTATTTATTCAATCATGTACATTTATCTGTACGTACTCATGGATATTTATTTTCTACTTTGGGATATAAGCCAATTGTACTTTATTTATTATGTAGCTCAAATTGTCCCAGCTTTGGCCATTGGAGTCTGGTTCAGTTGGCTCCTGAGTCCCTTTGACATACCCCCATCATCGTGTGGCCATTTTGATTGTTTGTTTGCACTTCCTTCTTTCTGATACTACACAATGTTCCAGGCTCATCTGTCTGTTTCCTGCCCCAGTCCTAGAAGCATCAATTTCTCCAAGGAGCTTTGTTTCCTTTTATTGGAGGAAGATATTAAAAACCAAGACCTGAGTGATAGATGTGCTTATTGGGGTGTCATTGCTTTTCCGTGCTCTCAGCTGACAGAGCAAGGAGATGTGTATGTATATTAACCCATGCACGCACAGATATCTATAAAGAAATCTATATGTAAACATCTGCATTTATTAAACTAAATATTAGTTCATCCCAACGTCTCTAACTCTAATCCACTGCCTCATGGATCATTCTACCCCCCGACTTCCTCTTGCACTTGTTGTATATTTGTAAAGTTATTTTAACAGTGGAGAAATTTTGTAATGGTAGGTATGAGAGGAAACAAAAGGATGAAAAGAGCAGGAACTCCAGCGACTAAGAAGAATTAAGCATCCAAGAGCCTGTCCTCTATTGTTCATAGCTACAGTTTTAAAATATCCACAGTTAAAAGCCTTATAGAGAGTAAGCTTAACTCTTGTTAGTACTCTACTAGTAACTCAGGTTACAGTGGGAAAGCATATAACTTCCCTGTCTCTTAATTTTCTTATCTTTAAAGCAGGCACTTTACTCAAAGCAGTGTGAGGATTAAATGTTAACACAAACAGCAAATTTAGAACAGGGCCAGGATCAGTATTTACGACCTATTGTTACTATGTACCCTGTAGGGTAAGTATATTATTATTTATATTTTACAGTTGAAAAAACACAGGCATAGAGATATTATAACCTGCTCAAAGTCTCACAGCTAGTAAATTACAGACCCACTCTCTCATAAACTGTGCCCTTTCAAGGGTTTCTGAACAGCTCTATACTTATATCTCTTTCTTATTTAAATGAAGTTATAACATGCTACTCTATAAATCTAAAGGGAAGGCTAACTACTGAAAAGACGCAAGGATGCTTTAAATATTCTTGATGTCTCTAACTCAAATCCATTGCCACATGGATCATTCTAGCCCCTTCCTCCTGCATTTGTTATATACTTGTTGTATATGCAGTGATCATCGTTATCATTTCCTACATTACCACCACTTTCATGCCATGAAAGGACTCAGTTAGTGGAGTAGATTGGCCTTCTCAATGCTCAAGCTGTCAACTTAAGCCACTTGAAGCAAAATGTCACCCAAGAAGGGAGTTAAAAGTTAGCTCTGCCTTATCTATACCTGTGACTGCTTGTTGTAAGAAAGCTCACTTAGGGAAGGGTTCCTGGGAGCTTTACTACTTCTTACCTGCCATGTGCTCTGGGGAATGTGACACCAGGTCATGATTCATGGAATTTGCAGTTGGTAAAGGAAGTGTCTTAGAGGTGAAAAGGGAGGAGATTTGATGGGGAGAACTAGTAGACGTTTATCTACTCAAATCAAGTACATGACAATTTTACACCCTTTATTTATTTGCTCCACTCCATATCTACTCCCCTTTAAACACTATGACTCTAATTCTTTTAATACATAGCCCTGGACATCACTATTTGTTGACCTTACAGATTCATTCTGAGCCTGGGTGCCACCAACCGGGTAGATTCTGAAGGCGGAAGCAGCCACCTCCCTCTCCCCTTTTCTCATCACCATTTTCCCCCCAATTATCTCTCTTAGCATCCATTATAAGATTTGAGGGAAATCATAAGAATATTATAAATTCATTTGACAAATATTCATTTAGGACCTACTATGTCTCAGGGATTTTGCCAGTCACAAGGTGTGGTATTGAGCCCGAGAGATATACACAGTCCTCCTCTTCAGGGAGCCCGCACACCACTGGAAAATAACGTCAGCTTGTACAAATGGAGGACTTACTCTTGTCAGGCACTGGACTCTGTATGCACTATCACATTGAGATCTGACAGAGGAAGCTATTACTATTATCCTCATTCTACAAAGGAGGAAACTGAGGATTGCCCAAAGTCACACAACTAGGAATGGGTGGAACTGGGACTGGAGTGCAGGTCTGTCTGATGTCACACACTTAGCCACACATCCATCCTTTCTCTCTCTCTCTCTCTCTCTCTCTCTCTCTCTCTCTCTCTCTCTCTCTCACACACACACACACACACACACACACACACACACACACACACACACACTTCTCAGGAAGCAGGACCTTAGAGCTTGGTGTGTTTGTGGCTGGAGAATAGTAGCTCTTCTCCAACTTTGCTGAAGTTTCTACTGAATTCTTTGATTTGCAAATATAAAGAATTCTCTGAAGCACAACCTTAAACAAATTGTGGTAGACAGCTGGGAAAGGACAGCTGCAGACAGAAAAATGTGGCCGGATGCTCCGTGGGCGGGGGAGGGGGGGATAGATGTGCAGTGAGACAGCTCCAAGGAGAGGAAGCAGTGACGGGTGGAGGTAAAAGGGACTGACAGATTAGACCACCTGGACCCCAGACCACAGTGGAAGGAGGCTTAAATATTCTAGAACGCACTGTCTTTATCAGGTTATGCAAATACAACTAGTATATAAGTATGTTTTCCTTTGCCTGTATCATTCCAGTGATTATTCAAATAAATTTAAAAATCATTTTTTTTCCAGAAGTATGACTGATATAATGAGGTGGAAAGACCTCAGGATTAAAAATCAGGAGACCTAAATTCTTGTCCAGATAGGCACCAGTAGTTCAGTTGTGTGATCTTCTGCAAGTCCGTTAACTTCTCCCATTGTAGGTTTTCCTCCTAATATAAGAGAATTAATCTACTGAACCTTAAGGATTTTTGAAGTTCCAAACTGTTCTGATGCCATGATTTACCGAGAAGCTACACTGTGTCTAGTACTGCATTGAACAATTCAAGGTTTAGAGGCAATTAGAAGGCATATTTCTAGCCCTCTGGACCTGTGCTGTCCAATACAGTAGCCACCAGCCACATGTGGCTGTGGAGCACTTGAAATGTTGTGTGACTGAACTATAATTTTATGTCATTTTAATTAAATTTGAATTCAGAAACTAATACTGTATTCAGTTATTGAAAACCTTTATATTTGAAACAATGTAGGGATATGAATCTTTTTTTCAACAAATTTTGTACAATCTAAATACAGATCAAGTGTTTCTGATGAAAATTTAGCATCTGAATTGGGATGTGTTGTACATGTAAATTACACCAGATTTAAGACAATATTAAAAAAGGATGTAAAATATCTCATTAATAATTTCTTATTGATTGCATGTTGAAATGACAATATTTTGGATATATGGGGTTAAGTAAATATATATTATTAAAATTAATTTAATCTGTTTTTACTTTTTTTAATGTGATTATGAGAACATATAAAATGATATACATGGTAGACTTCCCTGGCGGTACAGTGGTTGACTCCGCGCTTCCACTGCGGGGGGCGAGGGTTAGATCCCTGGTCGGGGACCTAAAATCCTGCATGCTGCGTGGCATGGCCAATATGAAAAAGTAAAATGACATATGTGGCTTTCATGATATTTCTTTTCTTTTTTTCTGGCACCGCTGCATGCTTTGGTGCTTTGGAGAAAATAACAGTGTCACCTTTTGAGGAAGACATCTGTACCAGTCTGAGTCATTATTCTTGTCGGGAAAGACTTGCCCTAATTACCTTTGCTAGTAGGGCGTGTTTGAAGAGAGCCAGGGGATGCGAGGTCTCTGTGGTCCCCTATGCTTCCAAACTTGGGATGCTGTAGGCACCATGGATAAATGTACCATGACTTACCCATCTGAGTCCACTCGGCACTCCTACCTCCAGAGAGGGGATCTTTTGGGACTAGCCTGTCTCCATTCAACAGGAGTACCCCTGTTGGGTGGAGGTCTGAGTCAAGTGCCTTCAGAGGCTGTTCCTGCTGCCACCCTAGCCCACACCCCGGCCAATCCGCGTCTGGCTGCCGTTAGTCTGGCCACAAATTTCTGGTTTATTCAATTAGAGATAGTGCTACCTGGAGAGAGTAGTACTTGTCTTGCTCTTTCCACATGGATTGAATTGTAGGATCTTGACACAAAAAGAACAGGTAAGGCTTTCTTCAGAAGGGGCATATGTCAAGGGCAGGAGTTATGAATTTGGGGTCTTTTCCTCTGTTTAAAATTCTGCCCTCCTCTCTGCATCTGTAGGGAGTAAATGTATGATCAAGGAGGACCAACTTCTCTGGTCAGTGTGTGGTCAGCATGTGGTGACTGACCTGGTGTGACTGGGAACGGTCATTTTCCCTGGAGAGAATGTGGTGAGTATGGTGGCATGATCAGAAAGGACCAGCATCCCTGGTCACTGATGGGGATTCACTTGGTTTGACTGAGGAGCACCACTGTATTAGTTTGCTAGGGCTGCCATAACAAATACCATAGACTGGGTGGCTTAAACCATAGAAATTTATTTTCTCACAGTTCTGGAGGCTAGAAGTCCAAGATCAAGGTGTCTCCAGTTTTAGTTTCTTCTGAGGCCTCTCCCCTTGTCTTGCAGATGACCACTTTCTCACTGTGTCCTCACATGGTCGTCCTTTAGTCTGTGTTGTCTGTGTCATAATCCCTTTTTAAAAAATTATTTTCTAAATCGAGGTGTAATTGACATATAACATTAGTTTCAGGTGTACAACATAAGATTTGATATTTGTATGTATTGCAAAATGATCACCACAATAACTGTAGTTAACATCTGCCACCTTACATAGTTACAAAAAAATATTTTTTCTAGTGATGGGAACTTTTAAGATCTACTCTCTTAGCAACTTTCAAATATGCAATACAGTGTTATTAACTGTAGTCACTGTGCAGTACATTACATACCCATGACTTATTTATTTTGTAACGAGAAGTTTGTACCTTTTAACCCCCTTCACCCATTTCTCCCATTCTCCATCCCCTGCCTCTGGCAACGATCAATCTGTTTTCTGTATCTATAAGCTGGGTGTGTGGGTGTGTGACTGTGTGACTGTGTGGTGTTTTCTATTTAATTCTATGTATAAGTGAGATGATACAGTATTTTTCTTTGTCTTTCTGACTTATTTCACTTAGCATGATGCCCTCGAGGTCTACCTATATTGGATAAATGGCAAGTCTTCATCCTTTTTATGTCTGAATCATATTCCATTGCGTATACATACAACATTATCTATTCATCCATCTATGGACATTTAGGTTGTTTCCATATTTTGACTATTGTAAATAATGCTGCAATGAACATGGAGGCACATATATCTTTTCCAGTTAATGTTTGCATTTTCTTCAGATAAATACCCAGAAGTGGAATTTCTGGATCATAAGGCAGTTCTATCTTTAACTTTTTGGGGAAACTCCATATTGTTTTCCATAGTGGCTGCACCAATTTACATTCCCAGCAACAGTGCAAAAGTGTTCCTTTTTCTCCCCATTCTTGCCAACACTTGTAATTTCTTATCTTTTTGATAATAAGCATTCTGACAAGTGAGAAGTGATATCTCATTATGGTTTTGATTTGCATTTCCCTGATGATTAGTGATGTTATGTGTTTTTTTCAAGTACATGTTAGCTATCTGTATATCTTCTTTGGAAAAATGTCTATTCAGATCTTCTGCCCATTTTTTAATCAGATTGTTTTTTTTGCTGTTGAGTTGTAGCAGTTCTTTATGTATTTTGGATATTAACCCCTTATCAGATATAAGATTTGAAAACATTTTCTCCCATTCAGTAGGCTACCTTTTCATTTTCCTGATGGTGTAATCTTTTTGTCTCGGATTAGGGCCCATCTATACAATTTTATTTTACCTTAATTGTCTCTTTTAAAGGCCCTGTCCCCAAATACAGTCATATTCTGAGGTACTGGGAATTAGGACCTCAGTGTATCAATTTGGTGGAAACATATTCAGCCCATAACAACCACCATCTCTGGTCAGTATATGGAATTCAAGGATCAATTTAATGAACTGTGCAGTCAGAGGCAATGACTACAGAATGACCATTAGGTCACATGGGGATTCCCCACTCAAGGGAAGGAGAGCAAGAACATGCACCTTTGACACGGCTATGAATGACTTTAGGTAAATGAGGTAGGATGAAGGGATGTGCTGACTCCTAAATTTTACTGCAAGGTCACAGATGGTACAGTCTGCTCCTCAGCACCAGGAGCTCCTCATTACTTGAACCACAGTGCCTGAGACCAAGTAAGTAGCTGAATGTCCTAGATATAGTGAGCTAAATCCTAGCTGGCAAATCTGACATTAGGCACAAGGGTTAACAATCTATTTAGGGGCATAAGAGAAACACAGGGAACAAGTATAAGCCCTTCACCTAGGGACAGGGGGAAAAGAGGTGATCGGGCTGGGAGTGGAAAGTAGAAATCAGCAAAGATTTGTGATTTCTGGAGGGGGTAACTTCTTCAAGTTGGAAATTGATGAACAGGTGCTGATGAGGAGGATGGTGAAAAGTTGGAGCCTAGGCAGAGGCAGGAAAAAACAAGACATGAAAAGACCTAGCAGGATGATTGGTTAGAGGAGAGGACTTGTGACCACAAGGAGGGTTGGTTTAAAGCAGTGACGGGAGAGAGAAAGGTCTGCATCTACGTGTGAAGTGATGTGGTTAGATGGGATTAGTGACAGAAGGGAAGATAGACTGAGTGTGAGGAGATTGCTAAGAGCTGGCTATTGATCAAATGTTGATACTGAGGGGGTCCAGAGTTAAACACACGTGCGTGTGCATGGGCAAAACAGAAATCACCGCCATGCTGCAGTCGTGAGATTTCTGGAGGTTACTGGTGCCAGTGCTGGTGCTGAGACTTGTAGGAACCACCCCTGTGTTCATAAAAGAAAAGATGGGGACAGCCTCACTGTTTGTGGATTCTTAGATAATGATAGCTGAAAAGTCCATTTCAGCGTGCAGGGTTTTTTTTTCCCCTCCATCGTAAATTGTCAGTCCAATTGTTAGCAACAAGCAATTAGATGGATGGAAGCAATACTCTCCAAGTGACAAGCTTTAGGGACTAGACACATTAAACTGGGATGAGATAGTTAAGTAACAGCAAGGAGACGAGTAGATGACTGTGAGGCATTTTATGCACTTATCTTGGGAAGCCTACAGTACGGAAAAGCAAATGGACGGCTTGATGGGAATTTGTTCGGCTTACTCGGATAGAACAAGAAAATCTCCTCTTTAAATGCTGACTGAGTGTTGAAGTCTTTTGAAAGAGAACAATTCCCCTCCCAATATATTTTCTCAATATTCTTCTACAATTACTGTAAATATACTTTGCAACCAACCCTAGATTATATAAAACAAACAAAATACCCGCAGTCGTGTCTTGCACAGGACTTTCAAATTTTTCACTCTCCTGAAGAGATAACAGATCCTGAGTAGCTTGCTGAGGAGCTTTCATCTTTTCCCTTAGTACCCTATATGCAAAAACAGCAATTCATCTTATTTGGACTCTCTTTTCACTGCCTTCAACCATGCCTCTGAAGGACTCAGTTCGCTGGAGCGGACTTTAGCGGTGGGGCCCAGGTTCCATAAATCCCCCAGCGATGTTGATGCTTGCCAAGGTAGAGCAAACTGGACTCTCCACTGGCCGAGTGTGTTCAGGTATAAGGAAGACGACCGGGAAGAGTCAGAAAACAGGCACAGAAGTTTGGGAATGAGTCGGAAGCAACGACTAACTTTCCTTCTTCCCTCTCCCCAGTCTCAGATATCCACGGCGCGTGGACTGCCCCTCTGAAGGCCGGGATTTACTAGGTCGGAGTTACAGCCCCGTGCGCGGTCAGGTTGGCGCCCTCCTCCTTTCTCGCAGCAATTACGAGAGCGCGCCCCACCTGCTCTGCAGCTCCGCCCAGCTTCCGACCGCCGGGCGGCGGCCGCACCCCCTCACCACTGAGCCCCGCCTCGCAGCACGAGCCGCTGGCCGGCGCCCCGCCTTCTCCTCACGTGACAGCCCAGCCCTCCATGCGCGCTCGGATTGGCTCTCGCGACCGAGGGGGTGGGTTCTAGCCTACAGCTCTGCCCCGCAACGCGGCTGCAGTTTTCAAACCTCAACTGTAACCTCCCGTCACCGTGTTCGCTGCCGTGGCCGGGAGCCACCTCACGGGGAGGTCGGGTCACAACTGTTGGCCGTTGTCCAGAAGAGTAAAAGTGGGTCCTGCCACGCTCGGAGCTACCCGGCACCTCACAGAGCTAGAGCTGGAGAACGTGTCTTGTCGTGCCCACCTGCGTGGGGCGGGACTGGAGCCCCCTTGGAGGGGGCAGCCTCGGGAGAACCTGCTGCTGTCTGAGCGGTCAGTGTCTTCCGCCTCGCGCGTCCGCGGTCCTGCCGGGATTGGCGTGTGGGCTTGGGGCTGCGACTCCAAACCCCTGAACCAGCCCCCTTTAGCCGTGGAACAGAGACCCAGAACGTGGGAGGGGTCCCTAGGAGGGATCCAGGCGGTGTGGGCGGATCCGGGGTCCCCTCTGACCCCCGGCCTGGGAAGATGGGCTCAGACACCGCCGCCCCCAGATGGCCCGACGGCTCCGAATCCCTCGCCGCATTCCGGCTGGAGTCCTACTTCCCTGGTTCCCTCGGGTTCGGCTCTGGGAGCGGCGGCTGGTCCTCCCAGTACCCTTCTCAGCCCGGGGAGCGCGCGCGCGTGTGTCTGTTCGTCTGTGTGTGCGCGCCGTCGCCTGGCCGGCACGGACTCTCCCTGGGTCGCGTCCCGTGGGGTCCCCCTTCGCGACCGGCTCGATCGCGTCCCTTCCACGTCGCGTCAACGTGGTCCCTTCAGATCCCTGCCGAGTTCACAGCTGTGGTGTAGGCACAGGACGTGTTCACATCTGGACTCATGGACACGTCCTGCTCACAGCTGTCTTTCGTCTGGAGAGAAATTTGTGCTCATCTTGTGGGGGATTTTCAGTTACTACTTGTGAACAGTTTTTTAGAGTCAGTGAATAGAGAAGTCGAGTTGCAGTTGTTTCTGTGATTTCCAGCGATCTGGTTTTATTTTGACGCCATGTAAACCGCAAAGGGTACACGACCCATCCTCAAACTATACAACTACGTGACGGCTACGATTTTGACATTTACCCAGCTCTTTGTTTTAGTGTAGGGAAAAGCTCTTCATTTGAATTCCCTTAGAAGGGCAAGTAGAGACGAAATTGAAAGAAACTTTATGGGCAGCTGGTAGCTGATGTTCGTTCTTCCTCTGTCTGTGATGGGACTAGGGGCCCTCCAACATCAATTTGCAAATTGAAATTAAGGAAAAGAAAACATTTTAAAGCCACATGCTGATCAGAATTCAATTATATTAGGTCTGCGTGTCACATTCACTGATTGTTTTGCCAACGTAATGTTTACATCCCTGGTACTGATGATAAGCAGTGATGTTTGATATGGTGTCACCCCTTTAGGTTCTCAAGCCTTTGAGAATGTGCCCTGAGACAGCATGGTCTACTGAGATGATTGGGCAAGTGGCAGCAAATGTAACTTGGCATTTTGAGCCCGTGAGCACAATTTTATTAAAGGAAAAGATGATAAACCTACTTTGTCATTGATTCACCATTTAATAGTTTTATAGTAAACTGTCCAGAAGTAGTTTTCAACAACTTCCAGAATGTTTGTTTTATAAATGTTAAACCACATACCCGTGAAATCGTGTGTGTGTGTGTGTGTGTGTGTGTGTGTGTGTGTGTGTGTTTTCTTTTTCTTGCGGTATGCGGTCCTCTCACTGTTGTGGCCTCTCCCGTTGCGGAGCACAGGCTCCGGACACGCAAGCTCAGCGGCCATGGCTCACGGGCCCAGCCGCTCTGTGACACGTGGGATCTTCCCGGACCGGAACACGAACCCGCGTCCCCTGCATCAGCAGGCAGACTCTCAACCAGTGCACCACCAGCGAAGCCCAAATTGTGTGTTTTTGAAAAAGCAGTCCATAGAAGCAGTGTCCTAGTTTAAGACCTCTCTTCCCCCTTCATCCTCCTCTGAGCAGATGTTCAGTTTTTTAAAGTTTTTCTTATATTTTAATAACTGAAGTTGTTAATAGCTGCTTTATTTTTGAGGTACATATCATACATTTTACATCATTTTTCTAAATTATGGATCTGAAATTGAAGTGAAATGTATTTACACAGCAATATATTCAAGTCTTAAAAGTAAAAATTGTGTTATTGAAGGCCTTTCATTTTTGTGTGTGGACAGAATGGTTGTAGTTTCTCTTGGGCTCATTGAATAGTGAATTACAATTTGGTTAAGATAGAATCAGTTTTTAGGAACGTTGGGACTCGACTAATTGATCAGTGTGTCAACATATTGATAGCAAAGCTGAAGAAGGTACAGGCATTTTATGGCATGTTTCCAATTTTATCTTTAGACTTGCACTGACAGTGTTTTACTGGTGTTAAGTAAACATTTAAATATGTTTTAAAAGCTTTGTTTTTGAAGCTGTTTGATAATTATAAGAGAGAATTTCCTTATCAAAATTTCCCTGTTTTTCTCTTAGAGACCTAATTTAAAACCCAGGAATCAAGGAAATCGATTGCTAACACTTTCACTTAATCCTAAAATTGTCTTGCAGTTGCACGTGTATTATATATATTGCGTTGCATATTTCCTGTAAAAAAATTGGCAGCTAAGTAGGACAGTGCTTCTAGAGGTACTGCTTTTAAAGGATTTTGATTAATTTTTTTAAAGAATTCTTTGTGTTCAGTGGATATTGATTGTGTTAAAGACATTAAGTCATTTATGTACTTACTTTCCACTTGTGAAAACTTCAAATGTTTTAGTTATTTTAATTTTCCACAATATTTATGACAAAATTCAGTGATATTTTTAATGATTTTTTAAATGTGGACCATTTTAAAAGTGTTTATTGAATTTGTTACAATATTCCTTCTGTTTTATGTTTTTGGGGATTTTGTTTTTTGGGCCACGAGGCATGTGGGATCTTAGCTCCCAGACTAGGGATCGAACCCACACCCCCTGCATATTGGAAGGCGAAGTCTTAACCACTGGACCACCATGGACATCCCTCAATGATTTTGTTTTTAAGTATTTAATATTCTATGATAGACTTATTATCAAAGGATATTTCTTTGATAATAGACAAATGTCTATTATCATAATAGACATTAAGAGATAATAGACAAATAATTAACAAATGTACTTAGGAATTAAGTCGCATATTTTTATATAAATATGTTGTGACAAATGTAATTTTCAAGACATACTTTGTTCATTTTTTATTTCTTTAATTTATCCTTTTTCCCCCCAAATATATTTAACCTTGAACTTCAGTGCCACTTTATAAATCTACACTAGTCAGTTTCTTTTAATATTTATATACAACGTGTCGCTGCACCCTGGACCCTTTGCAACTTCTTCAAAAGAGGGAATAGTTATACTTGAAGCATTTAAAAATCTTAATATTAACAGTGAGATGATAGTTTCATCTGTAATCAGAGGATCATATTCCATTTTGCATTGTAATACTTACTGAATAAACAGTACTTCAGAGATGCTGTAAGTAAATAGTGCTTTATTTTTCAACAGAAACTTAATTTTCCATCTGATGAATGACAAGCACTGTATGTTTGTTGACCCACTATATTTCCGTTTTCAACATCTTGCCATCCTGGTCCATAATTATACGGTTTAATTCTCCTTCTGAAGGTAGAAGAGACAGCACCTGGCCTTACCTGTCGTGGCACAGAATCAGGCCTGGGGTCATTACCTGGGACTTTAGCCCTTGGATAGTATATACTAGACTGGTTAGACTAGAGTCAGTTAGCTGGCTTCCTGTTGTGATTTTCAAAGGATTAAATGCTTGAATTATGCTTTCTATTCAATCTTAAAAGAACAAACAAACCTGTTAGTAGAATACATATAAGGAATGGTCTCTTCCTTGAAGTTGAAAATCATCATCATCCCTTTCCCTACACAGATACCTTTGCTTCTGATCAATGACTAATTAAAAATGGATCCTTCTGCCACACTAGCAGAAAGTTCTTCCTTTATTTTGATGGATTCTAGATAAATAAATCTCCAGTTCCTCTGTTTCCTAGGGAAAACTTGGTAGCTATAAATGCTAATGTAGAAAGAAAAGGATTTTTCCCTGTCGTCTTGTGCCTTACTTTGCTTTCCATTGCCTTTCAAATTTACTTCATGAAGATCTTGATTTATCAGTCCTTGGCAGGACAAGTATCTGGATTTCCTGATTGAGGCAGCTCTTAAAATATTGATATTCTTAGCTGAAGTAGGTATAGTAACATGTGGCCACCTAGTTTGGAAAGATAGGTAAATACAAAATAAATGGCCCGTTAGTATGACATTACAATATACGATATTATAATTTTATCCATGTTTCCAGACTGTGGCTATCCTGTTTAGAACTGAAGTTCTCTGATAGCAATTTAAAATATTTCTTATTTTGCTTAGCCAAATACTGAATTAAGCAGAGATTAGCTGCATTTGAAGCTCCAATATGATAATTTCAAGATGGATCTCAAGTTCTGCTAAACCCTTGAAGATATGAGATGTACCTAAAAATTCTTCTTTCTATATTTCATAATTCTTAACAATTCAGTTCATCAGACATTTAAAAAAATTTCCTACCAGGTGCCAGACACCATGCTGGGAGTTTAGGCATGAAAGCAAATGGTTGCAACCCCTCAGACACTAAATATAATTGTAGTCTAACATGTTACATGTTGAGGTAAAGAGGTATGTCAAGTTTCCTCCTATTTGGAGCATAAAGGACAGGCATTAAAGGCAACCTGTGGGTTTTAGGCAAAGCTTCCTGGGGGAGATGACATTCTTTGTTGAGGTAAGAAGGATGCATACAAAGAGTTTTTGCATTTAAAGAAAGGTAGAAAGGATGTTGAGACAGAAGAGTATAAGAGAGATGTGGAGGCAAAAGATGAGCTACAAGTGTGGCAGGAAATGAAGCTGGTGTGTACCTGGCCTCAAAGGCTTTTGTGTGCATGCTATAAGGACTTGAACTTGTAGGTACTGAGAAGCTAATTAATGCAAGGGTCAAAGCAGATAATTTAATTCTCTAGATGTTTTTATTTAGTGTTATATGATATATTCTATTTTATAAAACATTTTAATATGGTAACTTTGAAATGAATATCGTGATGAATATTTTTAAATAGAGCTATTTAGAGGTTTATAGGGACTGTTTGTCTTACTTTTGATCACATCACATTTGCTTTCTCCCTTCGAGTAAATTAAGGCCCAGATCAAGCCTAACATTTCCTTTTTTCCTTCCTTCAATGATCCATATCTGAATTCTTATTGTGATTATTGTAATGGGAGTTAATGAAAAAAAAACTTTGCAAATAAACTTGAGGCACCATTTTTCCTAGTATTGATAGTACTGTGTAATTGGAAGCTTAATTGTATCTTGCCTTCGTCTATTATTCTCTTACTGTTTTTAGTGCCTGATGGTATCTATAATTGTGTACCTACTCATGTGTGTGCACAAACACACACAAATTTACGTACTAAGTCCCTTGAGATTTTTTATTAGTATAGCCTAATAGTGTTATGAGATGAATTTCAAAAGGAGTGAGACCTATTGGTAATTTAGAATCAGTTATAGGTCTGTGAATTATGGTAGAAAACAAGAAAAGGTGTATGATTGTTGGAGTTAAAGAGGATTCAGTGGGAAATTTAGAAAGATGCAAGGAAAGACAGCTGATTGATAACCTTTTTGTGCCCAAGGATTAAATCTTATATGAAGGGCAGCAAGCTGTTTGTGGAGGGATTGGTGGACAAAGGTGACATTCTTGCTCCGCTATATGCAAAATTGGCCAAAGGAGAGGAAATGGAAAAAATAACCTAGGCTGTGGCAACTGGTGCAAGTGCAGTAAATAGAAGGAAGCTACACTTGAGGGATGCTATATGGATCCCTAAGGCAGTTTGTAATATAGGTATATTTGCAATAAGTAGATAAGCTTAAAGTTCAACCTTCAGAAATGTGCTTTTCCTTTTTTCTGAGACATGGCTTGTGTTTCCAGCATATTCAGAGACAGAGTAAAATATATCACAATTCAGAAAATGATTTTTGTACTAACATGTATTTTAAAAACTGCTGATTACCCAATGCTGTTTTCAGATGCACTTATAATCATACAAATATACAAATACCATGTTACATTCATCCATTATGATGACCAACAGTACATGTGAGGGGAGGAAAATTTGTTAGATAAAAAATTAAACACAAGCCAATGTCTAGTATTAGGAAATGCTATTAAGTAGCTTGATTAATAGGCCTGTTTGTATTATCACTATTTATTTCAATCCTTTTTTTTAAAAAGGTAAGTTTTTTTTCCTTCTAATATAACTGAATAGGTATTACAAAACTTAATACCTATTAGTATTATATTTTGGATTTTGTTTTTGGAGGGATCCTGGGATGAATCTGGATTTTCACCAAGTGATATCATAATAAAGGCATATGTCTTAAGGTTACAAATTATTATTCATTATATAGAATTATAACTATAACATTAATTCAGAATTTATGAAATTGTTCTTTCTATGCAGTATTAAACAAGGTATTACTTCTTGCTTAGTATTTACCCTAAATGCTTATATGGTCTTTGCATAAGAACAGACCTGTTATTTGGATAATGCACACCATATGCTCTAAATAAATGCAGAGAAAACGTTGAGGCCTTAAAAAACCTGAGCAATAATGGCTTATGAACTTCCAGTCAAGTAACACTTAATGTGTAAAGAGATATGTTTTGCTGTTAAAAATGGGTAAGTTTCTGCATTTAGAGTCTAGTCATATATATGCAAAGCCATCTTTTTTACCCAAAGGCATTTATTAGTTTTCGTCTATACCTGCTTGGTATAGATAACTTAAACACAGGAAAGTATAAATACTTCCATAATCTCACCACCCAAAGATAACCAATATTAATATGTTGCCATAGTTTTCCAGTATTTTCCTCTATTTGCTTTTATATTTAACAAAATTATGTAACATATATCAAAAATTATATATAACAAATACATATACTTTATATAACAAAATTATCATACTGTATGTAAAGTTTTGTCTTCCTTTTTTCATTTAGTATTATATGAGTTAAAAATATTCTTTGAAAGCACAATTTTTATTAGGTATATAATATCCTATTATTTAGGTATATTTAGCCATTTCCCTATTGTTGGACTTTGGGATTCATTCATTCTACAAGCTTTTAATTTTTTTAACTATTATAAATCATGCTTCATTGACTATATCTAGGATCCATATTGATTCTTTTGAAACTTGAGAGCAGAAAATAATTATTTATAAAATATATCTCCATTCTACTAGATTCTTATGAATAGATCACTTTTTAGCTGATATATTACAGCATGAAATAAACATCTTAGATTCTAGAATCTAGATGAGGTGAACCTCTTAGAATCAAGAGCCTGTACTCTCTCTATATGAGTGAATTTGACATGTTCTTGTGCTCATGTTTCCTAAGGCCTGATTTGGAACCATGGTGGGAATGTAGCCCAATTTGTATCTGTAATACAGGTATATCCCTTCTTTCTATATATATGCTAATAACATAAATGTAGTCATAAGCATGCAAATTCATAGACTTAAATTTAGGGGAAAAAAATCTTAAAAGTCCAAAGATGACCCGGAGAAAAAAAGGTTGAGCATAGAAATTGGTAACCGTATTGATTTTTCAGAGAAGAATATGTGACCAATGAAAATGAGTGCCATCAGAACTAAAAGTATACAAATAGTTCATCAAAACAGAATAAAAAGACAGAATTTAAGAGTTGAGTTTAAGCTAACTTGGGGTGAGAGTTTTATATATGGAAATATAGGGTACAGCTATTCAACAATGGCAGAGGACTGTGTGGAGAGTATCTTTCAGTAGAATATTAACAGTATTTATTTATTGAACAATCATGATGTGCTTTCATGACTAGCACTGTACCAGTGTGATTCTACATGAGTTCATCATATTTTAATTTTTAATATTTAGAGCACTGCAAGATACATTCTATAATTCATCCATACTTTAGGGGCAGCAGAATTGAAGCTGTCCTCACTAGTAATCAGAGAAATGCAAACTAAACCACAAAACTGTGAATGGGGCAATTATTGGCAAGGAGATGATAAGCTCTCCTACCCAGTGCTAGTGGGATGGAAAGAAGGGACGGACTCTGTGTCTATGTTGCCTTATTTATTTTTAACTTAAACAAAATATGGCAAAGTAATAAGATTGAAAACCCCAAGTGTTTGTTATATTTTTATCCCTTCCTACACATTTGAAATATTTCTTTCTTTTTGAAAGTAGCTGTATTACTTGGTAGGCTGCCATAACAAAGTACTGTACATCGGGTGACTTAAGCAATAGTAATTTATTTTCTTACGATTCTGGAGAGTAGAATTTTGGGGTCAAGGTGTCAGCAGGGCTGGTTTCTTCTGAGGCCTTTCTCTTTGGCTTGTGGATGGGCTTCTCCCTATGTTTTCACATGATCTTCCCTCTACGTGTTTCTTTATCCTAATCTCATTTTTTTCATAAGGCCACCTGTCCTCTTGGATTAGGGCACACCCTAATGACCTCATTTTAATTTAATTACCCTTTCTCCAAATACACTCACTTTCTGATGTACTAGGGGGTTGGGACTTCAACATATGAATTTTGAGGGAAGGGACATAATTCACCCCATAACATTAGCAAAGTTAAATGTCTCATAGCTGGTATGATGGATAAATGGGATTCAGACCCAGATGTGATTCAGTCCAAATGTTATTTTCAGAATTCTACACTGCTACTTTTGGAATACTAGAGATGTACCTCAAAACTAGTTAGGGCTTTGTTTTTTCAAAGGCCACAGAAACTGAAAACGCTCCCCTCTAATCATACTGCGTACTTGCTAAGTTGAATATAGATGGCATATGAATTTGGGAAGATAAAGAACAGAACATGTCAAGTAGGAAATAAGGGGAGGAAAAATGTGTCAGAGAAGGAACAGAAGCTTAAGGGGTTCTTATAAGAGGGTGCTAGAAGAATAATACTGGATTTCTTATTAGATAGGCATAGCAGAAAAGTCAGGCATATCTTAAAATATATAGTCTGCTGTTATTATATGAATTCAATTAATATGAAATAATTGTTTTAATGTTAAAACTGAATACTCATAAATATCATAAAGTTCCAGATAAATACGAGCTTCAGTTACAGATTAGAACTCTAGATAAGGCTTTATGTGTGGTCACTCACTCATCCAACAAAATTATAGAACTCTTCATGCATAGCAGGCTCTGTGCTATGTTCTGCCTCTAAGGCCTATGAAACAAGTCCATTTCTTGTAGTCATTCACATGTCAGTAACATAACTCACAACATGTGATTTTACCATCAAATTTGTTTGGCCACGTGAAATTAAATTTAAAATGAATAATCATTACTGTGCTGTGTTAAATTATCTTGTTATGTAAAGATATAACTTTAAAGAATGAGAGTTTAAAAATGAAATTGAATGATTGTTTGCATTACAATTTTATTTTAACTGTTTTTTTAAGAATTTGGGAGGTCTTACAGGATTTTTAAGTAGCTTTTTTCTGAAATGAAGTCAGTAACTTAATTCAGGTACCATAGAGGTGATACCAGTTTATGTGTATGCTTTTTGTTTTTCTTCCTTCTGGGTAGAATATGCTGTTAAATCTTCTTTCTTTTTTCTTTGTTTTTTTTTTTTTTTGGTTGTATCTTATAGCTATATTTGGAGCTGTACAATATAACGCACATCCTATCTGAGATAACATCTTTTTTTTTTCTTAATTGCACTTAAGTTATATCCTGCATCTTCTCTTTTTTTAAATAGGTAAAAATAAGTGACTGAAGAAGCCTACCTGAGGGTCATCTAACATGTCGAGGAGAAGATTTGAGTGTCGAAGTATTTCGGGCTTGCTAACTACAACTCCTCAAACTCCAATTAAAATGGAAAACTTTAATAATTTTTATACACTTACATCCAAAGAGCTAGGAAGGTAAGGAAACTTTTGATGTGTATGTGTTTAAATTCACATTTAGGATTTCTGTGTCTATACTTTCATAAAACTCACTTGATTATTATTTTGCAATGATTAGAAAGAAAAGTCCTCATCTCTGCTGATGTTATACAGGGTTTAGTCTTAACTGACTTGGAAATCAAATCCGTGGAGGGTTAGTGAGCATATATGATACATCCCATCTCGCTTCAGAGCCCATGGTAGGAAGTCAGGGTTCTTACTTGAGGCTGTGCACAGGAAGAGGCAGCTTAGCACAGTGGACTGCCACATCCAAGTTTGGGCTCTGCCATTTACTATTTAACCTGAATTAAATTACTGTACCTCTTGGTTCTGTAGTTTCGTCATCTGATAACCAGGGATGAAGATAATTGTTATCTATTTTATATGGTTGTTGTGAGGATTAAACTAGCTAATATTTGTAAAGTATTTAGTAGAATGCCATAGAAGTTTTTGTTGAATAAAAAATTTTTTAATTCTTAGGATATTGTGCTGGGCTAAAAAAAAATATGGAGATTCTCCTCTTTTCTAAACAAAATGAATTAACTCATATTAGATAGTATAATTCTGTATGACAAACCATGCATGTACTGTAAGTAAAAACCTGTATTTACACTAATACTAATCTGTTTTGGTTTAACGAAGGTGTAAATTCCTTAAGACCAAGGAGTGAACTGAGATTATGAGACCATTTAGCGCTACCATTTTAATCTATATGAAAGTTACAAAAGACATACCAAATAATTTGTTATATATTCAGCATTTTGAGCTTTAAATTAAAAACACTTAACAAAGGGTGGGAGGATGGTGATCATTTTCTGTCTTCAGTTTGATTTTTACATTAAAATGGTAAAAGTCGTGTTTGTTTGATAGATGCACAGTAAAATAGCGTGAATGATTTTTTTATCTTTGAAAATCTCAATGTGAAAACAAAAATTGACTGAACCATGGCAAGTAATTCTATTCTTGGTGATCTTTTATGTGAAGGATAAAGGCTAGTCCTGGCTTTTTCACTTGTCAGATATTGGATGCAGTCTTTCTTTTGCAGAATAAGGGTGATAATATCTACCTCATCAGACTAAGAACTAAATGTGAAAGCATATTTCAGTATTCTTGTCATATTTATTTAATTTTGTGTGCAAAATATTTGAGTCTTCTAGTGGTTTTTTTTAATAAAATATAGTTTCAAAACCCTTTCAGAATGTTTTCAAGAAATAGTTTAGTTCTAAATCTATATTATTTCTCTTTGCATTATACAGGAAAAAGTAAGTATTCTTTTAGTTGTATCTCACTATTCATTAAATAGGCATAGAATCTTTACATTGGACGGACTTCAGTGGTCAGTGGCCTTCTAATGTAATTTTTTTATGCAGTGCGGCAGTCTTTTCTAAAATTTTCCTGACAAGTTTTTTACCCAGCCTCAATTTGAATGCTTCAGTGATACGGAACTCACTACCTCCGAATGGTCTGTTCCATTTTATGGGCACCTCTTAGGCACAGAATTCTGTTAACCTCTACCCACTATCCATAGTTCTCCTTTTGTAGCTGCATATAATGTCCATGTAAAAACCCTTCAGAGATTTGAATATAGCAAAATGTTGTCAGTTTCCTTAAATGGTCATCTTATGACCTGATTTTCAGACAGCCTTCCTTGATCCAGTTATCCTCTTCTGTACCACTTTGTATTTTTTTCATCATCAGTTTTAAAATGAGAAAGTCTAGAATGGACACAGTATTGTCAATATCTTATCATCTAGAATACAGCAAAACTTTATTGAGATAGCCTGTGTCGGAGCTAGAAAGACTCATTTTTTTTTTCTTTGAGGGTTTTAGAGAACTTAAACTTTGAGAACAATATTAATAATTCTAAGTTGTTTTGTAAATGGGGTGCCATCATAAATCACAGTCATAAACGACTCAGTATACCACATTTTAGAGCAAAAATTCATGGTAAAATCTGATGAAAACAAATTCAGATGGCTAATATTTCATCTTCTAATACCTTCATGAAAGAGACCTTTTTTCTTTTCATTAATATGGGCTAATGAGTTACATGGTAAATATTGATGTGTCTAATTAGTAAACCTTGATAAATTGGAAATCGTGCCCTTTCATCTGCCATGAACTTGCTTTAAGTTCTTTCAATATTTTACCAATTTTGATATCCCATACTTTTGCAAAGTGAAAATTAGGATCATAATCTTGTTTCTTCTGAGGCTCGTACATTTTGAAGCATACAAACATATAATTCTAGCATGTGGTGATTACAAAATTATCTTTATAAATCAGTTTTTAAATTAATTTTAAGATGTTAGTGGTTTAGAATTTATTTTTCTTCAGCAAATTAGAAGAAAATATGTAAAAGTTAGCAGTTCATTTTTGAATGTTCTCACAAAACTTTGCATTGTTCCTGTTTTTTAACATGTTGGGTAAGTTTTTTCCACCCCTCCCCCAACTGAATCTAGGTTTCATAGGACTTCTTGTGGTCAGAAGGGTGAGGCAGATGCAAAAATAAACGTCAGCTTCCTTTGTGGCTTACCCTCCCCCGTCCTTTCACATTTTATTGTCTATTCTAGAATGTAGAAGGGTAACTAACAAGGCCTTTTAGCTGCTGGGAAATCTAGACAGCCTTGCCTTTTTAGGGTATGAATTAAGTACTATTGTTAAAAGGGTTTTAAATTTTCTTAAATGTTTCTATTAAATTTGATATAGGAACATTATGTATTAAATATTATTTTTGATACTTCTAAATGACAATTAGCATTTTAGAATGGAAAACGAATACTTGCTTTTTTTCCCTAAGTCATCTGATAATTATGGTAAAAATTATTTAACAGTACATAAATGAATATGTATGTAAAATTTTATTTGAGTCTCAAATAAGCTTTAAAAATGTAAATGCTTTAAGTACAGTATACAAAGTAGCACAATGTATGGTACTCTATTAGGTTCATAACTCTTGCATTCATTCAACAGATATTCAGTTCCTATTATGTGTTAGTTAGTGAAGTGTAGATTTTATAATTACTGTAGTAATTAGGACAGATAGGGTTTCTGCCCTCATGGAGCTTTTACTTAGTGATGAACATTGGCAAATTATTACCAATATCATTTGGTCATCTTTGCTTTGCATTAATGAGTACTATACTTGTAAGCCTCATAAGGATACCTGAAACAATTAGGTAGAAGTGTTATTATTTAATTTTGCTCTTTGTTCCTGAGAAAATCCTGGCTTACAGATATAATTGTAAAATTACAGCAGAACTTAATTGTCACAATTGGTACTATAAACTTTTTCAGATGGACAGATTTCTTGGCTAACTAGTTTGTTTCCTAAGTTTTACAAGGTGAATTTCTTCATAAAACTCAAAGTTTCCTTTTTGTTTTAGACAAATTTTCACTTCTAAATCTAAGTAAGAGTTGGCAAAAGTGAATTTACCTCTTTAAAAAAACTATCTTAAAGGGAGGAATTGTTTTGTAATGGTCAGAACAGAAAGCTAGGATTTCACATTCCACAATTTAAGTTGTGGTACTCCATTTCCATATATGACCTTTCATGGGTCATTTACTCTTAGTTTGACTCAGTTTATACAGCATAAAAATCTATAAAACATGGGCAGTTTGAGTATAAAACAAAGGGACTGATTAACTTTTTTGTGTGCTCATTAAAATGCATTGATTTGTATTCCTTTTGTATGTAGTAAGAAAATTTAATTTAAATTAAGCATTCTCAAATCTTAAATGAAAAGTTCTATCAAAAAATCAAGTTTGTGCATGCAAATTTTCTGAGTTGATATTTATTTTGATAAATGTAAAAGAATCAAATTATAGCTTGGCCACTTTTTTTAAAAAATAGTTTTTTGCATTAGTAACTATACCTTCTCAGGTTGGTTTCCAGTGCTTTTCATTGGCATCAATTTTGAGGAAATTTGGGATATAAACAGTAGAGATCTTTGTCATCCTGCCGCTTGAGAATAGCAAGTAAAAATACAGTCAAGCAATTTATTCTGTCCCCGACTCCCACCCCAAATCCCAAGTGTATTAAAGATAGGTTTTTATTTATACCTGATTTTTTAGTATCCAGTGAGTCATTTGAGCCTTAGGATAGAAGGTGTTAATTTTGGATCCCCTGGACCAGGCTTAGGAAGTTTATGGATGGTCTTCGAAATCTGAAAACCGTCTAATTATATGTAAAACTTTCTATATAAGGGCATGTGTACATTTTTCTGGGTAGGCAGTCAATAGCTTTTAATAATTTCTTAAAATAGTCTGACTCAAAGTAGCTTAGGTCTTTGAGAAAATAATTTTGGGTGACTATAGGCTTAGAATACATCATTTGCCAGTCTTTTAAAATTTTGGCTGAAATGTTGAGCACTGTTATTGGAGAGAGCTAAAACGCGTTTATTCCTAAAATGATAAACATGACCTTAATGGTGTGTTTGTACATAGCTACTGATAACCATGAATTTTCTTACTTGATCATGAAGTGTCTTTGGATACTCTCCGTAAGATGTATATACCTTTGGTATCTGTTACAAGCTTCCCGGTACTGAGCAATACTAAGAGATACTCTGGTAGAACAATTGACAAATTGTGATACAAAGCTTCAAAGCTTGTTAAAAGTGATGTTGAAAGGCAAAATGATTACACTAATAAAAGTAAATAAGTCAAATACCCATTTTTGCATTAAATTTTTTTCATTTGAAGGAAAGCTAAAATTTTTCGTAGAGGGTTAATGTGAAACTCTTGGTCTTTGAAACTAGACCAAGATACATATCTTCTCTGGAGTCTGCCAAACAGAATAATATTTACTATGTAGGATTGTTGTGATACTTAAACACAATAATTTATATCAAGAGTATGGCATGGAGTTGGTAGGCAAATGAGATCTCCCCCTACAATGGTAATGTATCGTATTAATGATATGATAGTAAAGAATAAATTTAATTGTCTTATCTTGTTATTACATTTGTCATTTATATTTTCATGTGATAGTACTATAAATTTTATAAAAATACATGCAGTAGTTGATTAGGTTAAGAGAACAAAGATAAATTCCTGATGACATGAATATTTGAAAGGATTGACAGAGTTGGAGGTATAACAGTATCTGTGTTATACTAATATTGTTCTCTATGGAAAAGTTAAAATTGATTGTCCTCACTTTTGCCCCCAGAGGAAAATTTGCTGTGGTTAGACAATGTATATCAAAATCTACTGGTCAAGAATATGCTGCAAAATTTCTGAAAAAGAGAAGAAGAGGACAGGATTGTCGAGCAGAGATTCTACATGAGATTGCAGTACTTGAATTGGCAAAGTCCTGTCCCCAAGTAATTAATCTTCATGAAGTCTATGAAAATACAAGTGAAATAATTTTGATATTGGAACAGTAAGTATACATTTTTAAAAATTGAAGTAAATTTATAGTACCTATTTTTTTTTTTTTTTTTTTTTTTTGTAGTATGCGGGCCTCTCACTGTTGTGGCCTCTCCCGTTGCGGAGCACAGGCTCCGGACGCACAGGCTCAGTGGCCATGGCTCACGGGCCCAGCCGCTCCGCGGCATGTGGGACCTTCCCAGACTGGGGCACAAACCCGTGTGCCCTGCATCGGCAGACGGACTCTCAACCACTGTGCCACCAGGGAAGCCCTATAGTACCTATTTTAATTG
Organism: Kogia breviceps; assembly: GCF_026419965.1. Lineage (NCBI taxonomy): Eukaryota > Metazoa > Chordata > Mammalia > Artiodactyla > Physeteridae > Kogia > Kogia breviceps. The sequence continues at coordinate 163,042,623 of NC_081311.1, read as the reverse complement.
TTGGATAAGGTTGCTTGAAATGTCAAGAACAATAATGATAAAAGTAAGACAAGAACTTGTAAAGATTCCTGCTGATAAACTGTTAGAGGAACATAGTGTATATTTATATGTTTTCACAAAAGTTAATGTGCAGCCTCACACACATACCCAAAAACTAATTAAACAGCATTCAGTAAACAAATGACAATACCGTGTTTGCGGAATATGGTGAAATGAGTATACATTCATTGCTAATGGCACAGAAAATTGATGAGGTTGTCTACAAAACAATCTGGTGGGCAAATAGGATTGAAATAATTTGTATATTCAGTTATTTGAAAAGCATATCCAAGGAAGTGACCCAGGGAGAATAAAAAGGTAAACTTGCATGAATGAAAGGTAAACCACATAGTTTGTTAAAAAAAAAAAAAACACATGTATTTAGTATGTGTGATGTGCAAAACACTATGTTAGGAATTATAGCAATAAGAAAAAAAAAATACCTTGTCCCACAAGTCAGTGAAAAGTTGAAAACACCCAGATTTCAATAATTTGTCAAGTCGGGATAGAATATGGTTAAACTAACCGGCTTGTTAACCAATATGTTGACATGTTACTGTAAAACAGTGTTTTTATTGATGTGTTACTCTAAAATGTGACAGTCTGACACATTTATTATAATTATGTAAAATGTGTATCTGAACATCTGCAACAATTAGAAGAGACCAGCTAAGTTTATGTTTAGTGTACTTTAGGTTCTGATAGTGTATTACAAACTAGTTTTTATAAAAAAAACTAAGGAGATGTGTTTTAGCAAAAAAAAATTATAAATATAGTAATTCTTTTTAGTAGCTAACCTGCATTATTGCCTTTTTAAATTTAAAAGTGTATTAGTCAAATTTTAGGATTCATTTAGTTTAAGGGATGAATAGGTTCGCTTATATATTTATTTAACATCTAAATATTTTTGTACCAGGAAAGATGATTGCCTAGAGTGAACTTGTAAATAAAAATGCTTATTTTGCAAAATGCTAAACCTACAAGTAGTTTGTTTAAGAATGAATACTATGTATATCTCCCAGAACAGCAACATACCAATTACGGTATATTATAGTACCTTCAAAATAAATTAGAATTGCAGAGAAGACCGGGATTCTACCAATAGGATTTCATTTTCATACATTTTTGGTTTATTTTTGTCAGATTCTTAAGCTGACTTTAAAAAAGTTATCTACTTGCATGACATCTGCATGTTTGAAGTATGTGAACAGTAGCTAATATTTTTCAAAAACAGTAATTAATGGAATACTAGGTTTGGAGAGTGCATATACAATAGGAGCATTGACCACTTTCATAAAATCCTCTCTTGGAGGTGCTCATCCTAATAGCAACAACAAAATACATCAAGAAGTTGTAACACATTTTATGGATGGACCTTGTTCATACTCTGAAAATTAATTCAGATACCCTACCCAGTAAACTGAGTTCTGTAAGGGCTGAACTGTATCTCATGGCTGAAATGTAGCATGCAATCAGTAAATGTGAGTGGATAAATATATTTAATTTCTTGCCAGAGCAACTAGGACCTATTAAAATTTATTACTATGCCTATCACTTTTGAGGTAGCATTGTCACATCACACAGTCTCAGCCAAAGGTAAAAATGTGTTGGGCAGGTTTAGTATGTAAAATAAGGTGGCATAATTTTTTATGTGGTAAAAATAAAACAGTGGAATCCTTTACTCTAATTACTGTCGTCAATTTGATCTTCTCTTCAAACTATCCTGCATACTTATTTTTCTTCCCTGACTTTTTTATGAGAAAATTTTAAATCTACAGAGATGTTGAAAGACTAGTACAATTAACACTCTTATAGTCTTTAGCTTGATTCACCGAATGTTGGCATTTTGCCATATTTGCCAAACTTTGCAAGTTGTAGGTATCATGATATTTCTTCTTCACTTGCCAGAGTATTTATTCTGAAGAGTAATGGCATTCTTCTACATAACCAATACCAGTATCAAAACTAAGAAAGTTAATATGAATCTGGTACTATCATCAAATATATAGTTCATATTTAAATCTTTTGGATTATCCCTGAAATGTCTTATGGACCTATTTTTTTTTAATTCCAGTACAAGAGCCAATCAAGATTCACACATTATATTTGATTGCTAAACGTTTTTAGTCACTTTATTTTTCCTGACATTGTCTTTTTTGGGGGAAATCTGTATCTGTTTTCACAGATATGAAGTTTTCTACATCCTGGATTCGTGTGTTTGTTTTCTTATGACTAGATTTAGGTTAAATATTTTTGGCAAGGGGACATTGTGGATGATCATGTGTATTTCTTATTGTAAAACATGAGGTGACAATTACATTTGGATTGTTCCATTATTAGTTTTTCTAATTAGAACATGGCTAAGGTGGAGTCTGCCAGCCCTCCACATTGTAAGGAACATGTTCCCCTTTATAATTAATAACTAACCTATGTGGTAATATTTTAAGACTGTGAATATTCTGTCCTTTAACAGCTTTTTATCTAGTGATTTTGGTAACCATTTATGCTATTCGTTTGAATTATTATAAAGTATACTACAAAGTCTTATTGTCATTCCTGTCCTTTCCACTCTCTTCCCACTCAACCTTATAGGTAACCATATTTATTAGTTTCTGGCTCATTCTTTATGTGTTTCTTCTTGCAAATATAGGCAGATTTGTATATATGTATATTTCCCTTTCTTTCTTACAGAAAAAATAGCATATATGCCTTTTTGTGCCTTGCTTTTTTTTTCAAATAACATTATATCCTGAAAATCATTTCATATTCATAATTCATAGGCATCTTTCTTAATATTATTATTATTATTGCTATTTTTAAATGCCTGTATAGTTCTCCACTGTATGGTGTACCATTTGTTCAGTCTTCTTTGGATGGCCATCATTTGTGGAGGTATAGTTTTAGCGTAAATTCCTATAAATGTGATTGCAAGGTCCAGGAGTAAATGCATATGTGCTTGTATTAGATGTCAAATTTCTCTTTATATGGATGGTACAGAATTACTTTAAAAAGGTACTATTTGCTACTTATATGACTCTATCTTAAACATTCTTTTGGAACTATTAAGCTATGGGTTCTGATAGCTCTGTTTTATTTTTGCTTTTGTGTTTTGTTTTGCCTTCACTTAACCTAAATCAATTGTTTGAACCAAATTAATTTGTTTACTTTTGTGAATTAAACTTAACTTCTTGCAATCAATGTAACAGTTTTTAACAACTACTAAATCTTTCATTTTTATCTTAATACTTAGTCCACAGGAAAGTATTTCATTACTGTTTATAAAGTCTAAATTATTTTTTAGCCCTTTCTTTAACTATTTGAAAAGTCATATAAATACTATTCTGGAGTTAGTATTAGATCTCTTTATAAATTGGGGAAAATTTTTGAGGATAGTTGAGTCAAACCATCCCCACTCTCCATGAGGCAACAACTTTTCTATAACAAGTGTTTTAAAAGCATTTTTGGATAATTAAATAAAATATACACAAAGTTTTATTTTCAAACTTCTGGAAAGAAGGTGTTATCTAATTGGGCACATTAAGTTTTTAATGCTGAGTTTTGAGCTAACTAAAATTGATTATAAAGAATATGTATAATCTTTAGAAAACATGGGACAAGAACTTTGTCCTAGATATAGCAAAGTTCGATAGGGGAAATTGGTTAGGATAAGTATAAGTTTATCAAGTCAACTCTATGAAATTATATGGAAGAGAAATAATAATTTCTTTCTGTCAAGAAATTACCAGTTTATGTTGCCTATTAAATATCTTTAAGTAAACATTATAGACCCAGTAGAAAATGATGAGGACCATAGCAAAACATTTCAACAATAATATATGTTGGGCATTTACTATATGGCAGGCACCATGCTAAGCACTTTATCTATATTTTCATTTGATTTTTAAAATAATCCTCCAAAAAGGGAGATTGGTATTTACTTCACATATTCTAATTTAGAGACAGGAAATACTCTGGCTGGTTTCTTTCCATTCTGAAATTCCATTGGTTTTGTTTCCCCTCATTAGCATTGGAATATAATTTTGAAAGATACTCAATATAAAAAGTTTAAAACTACTTCATTTTGATCACTAAAAATAAATACTTAATTTAAAAATCTTTACTATGATTTCCAAAGCTATATGAATAGATTTGTAGTTTATGGATGAGGGAGATATTGCTTTGTTTTACTGAAAATCTTGGCTTTCTAGTACCCAGGGCAATTTATTATTTTGGAGAAGAAAATATTCTGATTTTAATCTTTTACATGTTAACTTTATTGTGTTATGGGAGTTCTTCTAAAGGATAATTCTCTACTTCCCTACTAATATCTAAACTGTGCATAAGAAAGCTGTAAAAGGCAAATGTAGATTTAAGTAGTATATAGCACATAGATTTACGTGACAGTGTACACAACACATATACAAATACATAAGCAAAAGAACGTGAATACTCCAAATTTCTAAATTTGTTGGTTGAATTCCTTCAGGCAGCAAACTCTTCAACAGAGAGAGAAAGAGTAGAAATACCTGAATTTACCTTCCAGGGCAATGATAATGATATAGGTGGCTTCTCTGATTACAGAGATATCTTTTCTTCTCTGTAGTCACCGCTCTGGGTGCCTTGTTTTAACAAAGGGTCTGTTAGTCTTCTACTCCTCACTGCTTCCATTTATGCTTCCAGTTTCCAGTTTCCAGTTTCCACTAACTTCTGCGGTCTGCTTCTTATGTTATCTGTTCTTCCCCTCCTCTTAACTCCTCCTCATTTTCTATTTACCATAGCTTCTCCTATGGAGAGCTATGGTGAAGTGCTTTCCCTCCTTTGTGGGAAAAATGGCATTCCTACAAAAGACATTGGTCAGCTTGCCAAACTAAAAGGTAGGGGCAGTGTGATTGGCTGATAATCATAATGTTTGTTTGATCTTGTTACTGAAATAAACAAACAAGAAACCCTTAGGATACTTGCCCTGGTGTAAAAGTAACACCTATTTATTGTGTTAAATTTAGAAGGGATAGAAAATAGAAATCATTTGTAAACTGTGGTTACTTTTATGGCATATTCCTGTATTTTAAAATTATTCTTTTTCTGTCTATGTATGTATACCTGTAGAAACAAAATTGTGATCTACTAAGTATACTTTATTATAACCCTTTTTTTCACTTAAGAATATGCACATAAGAATATATTATGTGCATTTTTATATGTATAAGTATTTCTAAAAATGAATTTTAATTTAGCAAAGACTTTTAAAATTGCCTTCATAATCAGAGTTTAACAAGAAGCCCCCAAATTCAGAAAGGCTGAATGTTGGCTAGATTTGGAATTAATATTTGTTGGCTCATTATAGTAATAGCTAATATTTATTGAATATTTACTGTGTGTCAGACACTGTATTAAATACTTACAGATTATCTGCTTTGATGCTTATAACATTTGTTGTACTCAGTACTTTACATGGTTTATCTAATATAATTCTTACAGCAAGCCATTGAAGTAGGAGCTATCATTTTTTGTTATGTATCATTATGTTACAATAGAAGAAACAGAAACACATTTTGTCCCAGTTCAGGTAACTCGTTAGCGGCAGAGTCAAGAGTGGAAGCCAGGCAGTCTTGATTTCAGTAGGCACTTCTATAAGCAACCTGCTGTGCTCTTAGGTCTAGGCACTGGGAAGTGCTTTACATATGTTTTCTTAGATTCTATTTTGAATTTTAGAATTAATGGAGGGTTCTGTCTACTGAATTAACTTTAGTGAGTATAATGTAAATGTTGGTATATACATATAAAGTGTTCAAGAATGAATTTATCCTGCCATATACTGCCAGATACTGAAGAATTCAGATCTTTCTGGTATTTTCCATATTTTTTTGGTAAATAGTGGATATATCATTATTTTATACATTTTTCTTATACTTTCCAATTATTTGGTCTGACTTCTTACCAGATGTATCTTATAAAGGGCCTAGCAAAGAACTCATTCTAAGAAAATGAGTACCTTCTACATGTCAGACACTCTTCTTGATGCTGTGAATACAGCAGTGAACCAAAGGGGGGAAAATAGTGTTTTGTGAAATAAATGAGTTTCTATTTTATTACGTAGAATAGGTTTTACTTGAGATATTCCCAAACATACCTTATAAATTTGATTAATAACCATCTAGATTTTTTTGCATGATGTTCTGACTGACAAATTTTATCTCAGTTATTTAGATTGAGTCCTCAAAAAAAAAAAATCTGTTGAGTTCAGTGATATCTCTATTTTACGGATGTGAAAGCTCAAATAAATGATTGACCCTAAATTATATTGCTGATAAATAGCAGGTTTAGGATTTAAATTTAAATCATTTTATTCCAAACCTAGGAATTTTTCATAATGCTCTTTTTGTCAACATTCTTAGATTTTCAGTTCTTAAAAAAAACAATTAAGATATGGTTCTGGAGGACTTCTCTGGTGGTCCAGTGGTTAAGACTCTGCACTCTCACTTCAGGGGCATGGGTTCGATCCCTGGTTGAGGAACTGGGATCCCGCATGCCATGTGGCAAAAATAAAAACCCCAAAAAACATGAATAAGCTCTTCAAGATATGGTTCTGGCCCCAAGTATTCTTTGTGAAGCTGCAATACAGGATATTGGTAAAGAATGCAGATTCTCATCCATATTATTCAGATTCTGTCCCCCCAACCCCCATTTACTATGTAACCTTGTACAAATAGCTTAACCTCTTTGTACTTATTTCTTTATCTGTAAAATGGGAATGATAACCACCTACCTCACTTGATTGTCATGAGGATCAAAATATCTATATCTATACATAGCTGATAACTATATTTATATATAATGAATAAATGAGTAAAATAGAACAGAGCTGAGCTCATAAATAAGTACTAGCACCCAGAATTTGAAATATTCTTGTCATTTATTTTATTCCTTAAAGATTCCCCCTCACCCAGGACCACCCCCCCATTAAATGTGTGTATAGAGAGAGAATAAAGTTTCAATGGCCATGTCTTTTACTTAAAGGTATACAGTATTTAAAAGTTGTCATTTTTAGGTCAATGATTTTTCAAGTTTCTATTATTTGAATTTTATTCAGTGCTGCAGGTGGAGAAATTTTCAATCTGTGTTTACCTGAGTTGGCTGAAATGGTCTCTGAAAATGACATTATCAGACTCATTAAACAAATACTTGAAGGAGTTTATTATCTACATCAGAATAACATTGTACACCTTGATTTAAAGGTAATGTAATGTGATTTTAAGTAACACTACATCTCTGTTCCTTCTCTGCTCTTGCTTTGCACAATTAATTGCAAGCTGGTATTGAGAGGAAACAACAGTCATATCATGCTTGTCTAGACTGCACATATGCTACATGGACTAATTCTGTATTGGCAGAGAGAAGACTGCGTGTGTGAGCAGCTCAGATTAATCACTGGGCTCTTAAAAACCATCATTACTGTATGTTCTAATCCTACCATCATGTCACTCCATCCCACTCTTACTGCCACATCCTGGACCTTTCTATCTTACAAAACTGTCTATCTCTAAAATACTTAATTTTGATCTCCATCTTGAAGGTAACCTACTAGTCCTCATTCCTTTGCTCCCATTATACTCATTCATCTTTCCCTTGAGGCTTTCAGTCTTTTGGCTTCTCCTTTCCCTGTGCCCCCAGACCATTCAGGCCCCTTCCCAATCCCTGAGATACCACTTCAGCCTCTCATGTTACTATCCTTTCTCCTTATCCTTCCTCTGAAGCCATACAAGGACCTTAAAATCTGGATCAAACTGTTTCTTATTGTTTGAACATTGGACTCTTCTTTTCCTGGACAATCTCCCTTTCATTTACCCCACCACGCCTCTTTCTATCTCAGGTAGAAACCTGGGAATGGTCAGACCCAGAACCATCACAGTGTATTGAACCATTATGTTCCTGGAAATATATGCACTTTTATTCCTTCATGCCTTCTGTCATGCTATTCCCCAGAACACTTTTCTAACTGGCATACTTCTGTTTATCCTTTAAGGTTCAGCTTAAGCATAATCTCTACTGCAAATCTTTCTTGGACTTTCTAATGGGCAAAATTAAGTAGTCTTTACTACTGAGTATTCTATATCTCATAATCAATTAATCTATCTATGTACCCATCTTTTTTATTCAAACCAAGAAGCCTCTTGAAGTATATTTTTTACTTTATTTATCATTGAATATATAGCTTCTCCTAAATAGTAGTTCAGTAAATGTTCGATGGATGACTCAATAAAATGTTTAATAGCTAAACTGTAAGTTCCACTTAATTTACCTCTGATCTGAGATTAGTATTCTTTTATTGTTTTGTATTACTTATCATTGTCTTGTTGTGCTTTGTTAGCCACAGAATATATTACTGAGCAGCATATACCCTCTTGGGGACATAAAAATTGTAGATTTTGGAATGTCTCGAAAAATAGGGAATGCATGTGAACTTCGGGAAATCATGGGAACACCAGAATACTTGGGTAAGAATTTCCTTTTACTTTCTATACCATTTTGAAATGTATTAACTAAATGATATCTGTATAGAACTATATTTTAGGGCATATTATTCCAGGATATATTTGGTTCAAATATTTTAGTGCATTGACATTTGCTTATGACACATTTAAATGAACTGTAGCGAATTGAGACATGCACAACAATTTACAGGACATTGGACATATAAGTTAAAAGTTTAATGTTTGTGTGTAAAAGCTTTGTACATAGAGAAAAATAGGTAAAAGGGAAGTTAGGGAGCAGGAAAAAATGGAAAAAGAGGAAAACAGAAGCAAATGTTACTGCATTTGAAGCCTGTTTGATAGGGGTGTCAAAAAGAACCTATAATTAGATAATCTAGGAATATTGTACTAAATCAACAAATAAGACCATGCAGATGAAAGATTTTTTAACTCGTATGAAGCAGTACATACGATACGATATCGTATTTATACAATACGTATAAATACGTATCGTATTTATATCGTATTTATACGATATACGATATAAAGTATTTTAATTTATAGTAACAAGTTTTTTACACTTTTTTGTTGTTGCTCATATTGATAGTCCCATGAAGGCATTGAAAAGATACAAGTAAACAGAACAAGTGCTACTCAGCTAGGCAGCTGACTTTCCCAAAATGAAAAGCAAAGCAAATTACTAACTTTTGAATGCTAATAGAGGCTACCGTGTCCTAGAATAATGATTGTAATTGTAGATAAAACAGCTCACAGAAGTGTGTGAAAAGGTTGGTAGGTGGTGCAATGGAGGCTGACAACATATGTGACTCAAAGGCTTTAACAAAATCGTTAGGCTTTAAGAAACAATCTCTCTTTGGAAAAATTATGAAACCATACTGTGAAACAAAAAAGTGATTCAATCATAGATCCTAGTTTGGACTCTATTAATTTGAAATTTATGGTAATGTTTAGAAAGTATAGAGAATTTATGTTGCACCTTTTAAAAAATTTTTTTGGCAGGGGAGGAGACAGTGGAAAATTAATTGCTTAGGAAACTAGGTTTTCTATAATTTAAGGGTATATTTAATCTACGTGAAAATCTAAAGCACTTCCATGAAGCTTAATTTGCTCATAGTGTCATTGTAAATGCATATGATTCTATTTACCCTGAGAAGAAAAACTTAAATCAGTCTAATAAAATAACTCAAACTAATTCCTAACAGAGTGATAAAACTAAAACTGTAAAAAGATTCTAGCTTCTAACATTTTACTTCTTCATAATTGTTTTTTCTGAGATTAATCTCAGTGGTTAAAAAAAATACTACATAGCTACTGGTTACTTCAAGAATATAATTGGTGCTTTTGAACCATCTGGTTCTATAATTTTCTCAACATTAGATATGCTTAAATGTCTAATCACAGGATAATTAATACTATGCTAAATTTCTACTGATCATATTGGTAGTTCTTTACAATTAAATCCAGTTTAATATAAAGTAATTTTCACATTTTAAAATTTGTCAGTATTGAATTTGAATTTTATTTTCTCTTTCAGCTCCAGAAATCCTGAACTATGATCCTATTACCACAGCAACAGACATGTGGTAAGATTTTGTTAATCACTTGAATGCCTTTATTAAAAGCTGGTTAGTATATATTCTAGGGTTCTTTGGTTCCAAAAGTAAATAATAAAGCTTTCTTTAAAAGATTTTATTCAAGTATCGTTATTATGCCACAGTAAAACATTTACCTGTTCATTCTTTTTAATCACACTCTGGCTGCGAGCCGAAGGTGCAGTAATAAATTGGAAAATCCCTTTCCTGGAGGAAGACTCCTTCTGGTAAAAAAACAAAATAGCCACAGTACCGTGTTACGTGTTCTATAAAAAAGATAAAATGCTATTTACTAAGCATGGAGGAATTAGCAGACAAGCACCAGATGGGAGACATCTGGTCTAGGTCTAGGAGAACTAGGGAAAGTATTTGCTCAGCAGAAAAATGAGGTCAGAGCCATGCAAAAGTTTAGTTTTATGAGACTATATTTCTCAGGTATTGTGAGTTTGTGTGGCTGACACAGAGAGAATGTCATAGAGTAGAACTGGCATTGATACTGGAACTTTAGTTGGGACCGCAGTGGAAGACTGACTCCGTAAGGCCAAGTAGAAGAGTTTAGACTTATTCCCTGTGTTCCATGTTTGGGACTAGTAATGGATTTGCCAAGAAAAAAGGGTCCTGTGGCTAAATAATTGGGTGAAATAGGTGCTATATGTATTGTCTTTTTCTGGTTCCTGAACACAGGAGTTGTCATTAATATATTTACAGTTCTAAATGTTTTGCAATTAAAAAAAAATCTGCCTGCCCAGTATTGTGCTTTACCAAACCTGCAGACTCTGTTTGCATGGTATCCTGTTTATGTTTCACAGACCATTACTGTGTCATTGGACACCATTTGGGAGATGCTGCTCAGGGCAGCTTTGTGCACTTGATAACAGGTATCTGTGTGAAGGGCAGATTGTAGATATAATGATATATATTTAATACATCATATTTATAATTATATAACACACATATACATTCCCTCATATTATTTTTCTGTGAGGCAAACTTTGAGATAACATAATTATTTCAGTTTTAGTAGTATACTGTAGGAACTTTGAAAAGCAATTTAAAATCTGTAGTTTAACTGTACAAGTTTTGAGGACAGGGATATGTTGAGAAGCAATTTGACTTTATATAGATGTTTTAAGATTAGCACACATTTTAAGTTCCCATCTTCTCCCTTATTTGTTTTTTCAGGAACGTTGGTATAATAACATATATGTTGTTAACTCATACATCCCCATTTGTGGGAGAAGATAATCAAGAAACATACCTCAATATTTCCCAAGTTAATGTAGATTATTCAGAAGAAACTTTTTCATCAGTTTCACAGCTGGCCACAGACTTCATCCAGAGCCTTTTAGTAAAAAATCCAGAGTAAGTAATAACATTAATTTGTTTAAATACTATTATAAAATGAATTATATATGACTATTAAGAAAGATATACTCTAAAACAGTATAAAAGTATTAGATGTATGCTCTCAAGTTTCAGGTAAAATGGGGAGAGAGGTGGTATGAGAGATCATTAAATAACAATCCGTAAGTTCAAACATAGACAATACAAAATATGTAACAGGAAGTCTTGAACTGAAGAGAAGATTAGGGTTATTTCTCTCTCAACCTGCTACTAATCCCTGAAATTCCCTAAAATAGTTAGAAGTATAAGGTTTACAATACACATGGCTGCTTAAGATAAGACTTTGTTATAGTTAAATAACTACACTTGTATAACAAGTCCAAATTACTGATTGTCAAATTTTTAAGGAGCAGATGCTCTTTGACTGCCTACTAAAGAAGGGACATGAAACTATGTCTTAAGACTCTTACCTCATTCATTGGCAACTTCAAAGCAGGAAAAGAAAAAGCTGACCTCCCTTTTCTTTACCTGGATCAGCCCTATTTACTTTATTTATTAATTTGAATTTTATTGTATTTATTTTTTTATACAGTAGGTTCTTATTAGTTATCCATTTTATACATATTAGTATATATATGTCAATCCCAATCTCCTATTTACTTTAAAACAGCCTGGCTGTACATAATGCAGAAGCTGTGATATAGTGCCTTGGGCTGGGATCCTGGTTGTGTTGCTTGTCAGGTCTTTTATCTCCAACAACTACTTAACCTTCTGGAGGACTCAGTTTCCTTATCTGTTTAAGAAAAATCCCTCAGAGGTTTGTTAATTATTTTATTGGCTTAACACAAGTCTGAACAAACTCTCACTGGCTCTGTTTTGAACATGAATGGTTTTTTATTAGAAATAGCAATAATACTGTTTGTTTCTGGTTATAAACAGTTTTTATTTTCCTAAATATTTTTTCATCTAGATTCTAAAATTTCTATAATGAGCACCTTAATTTTTATTATCAGAAAAAAATGAACAATAAAATCAAAGACTAAGGAAACCTACATTCTGATAGTAATGGTGGGTGTGTTAAGGTTGGAGTTGAGTATAAATAGGTGTTTTCCTTCCTTTTGAAATATTGTGATATTTGACCATATTGCTTTTGCAAGCAAAAACAAAATTTAAAAAGTAAAAATGTTGAATAAACATCATTGAAGAATAGCCTTGGTTTTCAAGATTTAACAGTTAACTGCTTTTTAAGAACACAAAATAATAATAGAGATTATAAATTACATATATTTTCCTTCAAAGGGTTTGTAAACCCAGGAGTCTTTATAATTTTACTAATTTTTATTTGTGAGCCTAAAATATGTTCCCAGTTTTTTGACTAGATAGTCTCATCCATAAGCTCTATGATAAATTGAATTTTCAGCACATGTCAGAATTAAACTCTAGGTACTCCACTTTTCCTATTATTATTCCCTTCTGTACTATGAGTATGTGTTATTTTCACAATAAATAAAAAATAAGTCTATAATATATTGAACTGCAGACATTTCCAACCTGATTTTTGGTTCTCAATTTTCCTTTGGTGCTTTCATTCAAAGGAAAAGACCAACAGCCGAAATCTGCCTTTCTCATTCTTGGCTACAGCAGTGGGACTTTGGAAACTTGTTTCACCCTGAAGAAACTTCCAGTTCCTCTCAAAGTCAGGATCATACAATAAGGTCCTCTGAAGACAAGACTTCTAAACCCTCTTGTAATGGAACCTGCAGCGACCGAGAAGACAAAGAGAATATCCCAGAGGATAGCAGCATGGTGTCCAAAAGGTTCCGCTTTGATGACTCATTGCCCAATCCCCATGAACTTGTTTCAGATTTGCTCTGTTAGCACTTTTCTCTTTTACTCATTTGAACTGAATGTCGAATTTGAAATCCACTTCAGTGTGAGATTGTGGTTTATAGCTTCATATATGGCATGTTTATAGCTTCATATATGGCATGTTTATATTGTAAATGCACTTTAGCATAGAAGAATTTAGGGAAGTGTTTTAATGCTAAATTACTAGTTACTAGCATAATTTCATTTCCTGTACTGAGATATCAGCTCTCAAAGAAAATATTTAAATATGTGACAAAAAATAAAATTGTACATGTGAGTTTACATGTTAATGAAAGAATTCAAGTTCAAATGGATTTATAAAATGTTTTACATATCAGGAAAAGTAACTTGGGTTATATTATGGTTGATGTAAACAGAGCAAAATGAAGACATTTGAATTTAATAGATTCTCCAAGGTAAGTTCTATACCATGCCTCTATTGACAACATTTTGTTTAGGATAACAGTGTCAAGTTTAAATAAGAATATACACTATTTTATAGATGCTCAAGAGATATTTTACACTTGAAAATGTTTTTCAATCATGGATATTTTGAAACTGCATAAGATTTCCATTACATATGGTCTGCTATATGAGACAGGTCCTTTAACCAGAGCAGAGAGTGGGTTAGAAACTAGATTAGGGATATTCTATACAAGTTGAAGCAGAGGAAAGAGCAGCATGGCATCATTTTTAACTCAAATGTCTTTTGCCCATTCTCAACATACGTCAGATTTAACAAGGTGTAAAAGATGGAGAATACAGGGTACAGAGGTGTAGAGGATTTTCATCCTCCAGAATCTCTAGAGTAGAAGATGCTTAGGTAAAACTGAGTATGCTCTGTTTTCAGTCAACCAAACATATTTATTAATTGAATGTAGAAGAAAGTGCTGACAGACTTACGCAGCTTACAGAATTTTAGGTATCTTCTAAGTCTTAGAATAGAAGCCAGTCATTCAGAGTTATAAAAGTATGCATAAAAAATACCATGGCACCAGTAGTACTATTTACACAGTGCCAGAGTCAGCAGTAGCAAGGTGGACATGCTTATAAAGCAGGATGACATCAAGCTCTTCTAAAGTTGTTGTGTAAAATTCCTAGTGAGTGAGAAGACTTAGCAGGAGATCTGCAGAGTGGCATTTAATGGTCTTTTGCTGGGGCCAGTAGTCCAGGGACAGCAGAATGTTTGATGGGTGGCCGGTGACTATGTTTGGTCCTAATTGGCAGGGGGCGGGGAAGATTGACTCCTTTTTGGGTAATCTTTGATGACTTTCCACCTGGAGACTATTAAAAACTCTGTTATGTTACTATGTTAAGATAACTGTAACTTCATGACCATGTTACTGTATCAAAACATATTAGGTTTTGTCAAAAGAAATCCTTGAGTTTTTTCCGTTTGAATTATATATTACTCTAAAACCTTTGACTTCTTGAAACTTGGTAAGACTCCAAATAACTTAAAACTGTTTTTAATAACCATCAGATCACTTTATTTGGGTAAATGAATTCCTTTTACATCCTCAGCATTTCTTTTTTTTTTTTTTTTTTCCCGGACCGGGGCACGAACCCGTGTCCCCTGCATCGGCAGGCAGATTCTCAACCACTGCGCCACCAGGGAAGCCCCTCAGCATTTCTTAAAGGAAAACTTATTTCTGCTCGTGTGTGTGTGTGTGCGCACATGTGTATATGTATTTATATAGGTGTATGTATATATGTATAGATAGATGAAATATAGTCCTTAGACAACTTTCTCCTAGAGATTCTTCCCTCTAGTATATTGTACTGAACTCAGGTGCCAAAGGAGCTCATCTTAAGACATGTAAATATACATTTAACTTCTTTAAGAAGTAGTTTATCGGTTCAATAAACTAGTCATTGCGGAAGCTAAATTGGGCTTTCGTGTATCTAAAACTGAGTTTTTTCTAAATTGTTGTTGCCCATTTATTTGCCTTCAGTATTAAGCTAATGCAGGTAAAGCTTAGTAAGTAAGTCATTGGAGAAAGAGGAAATTATTATTTTGACAAAAGACCATATTTTTAACTTTCCAGAGGAATTGTGCCATACTAAAAAGCAAAAATCAAGAAATGTTCGAATATTGAATTATAAACTGTTTCTTAAAAAAATATTTTATACGAGATTTCTTTTATTCTGAGAAATCTTTAGTTTATCTCCTTCCCCTTAGTTAATAGAATACACAGGGTTGTAAATTTCCATACCTTTTTTCCTACGAATTTTTATTGTAAAATAGCAAGTAGTAGGTTTTGCAAACAGTATAAAAATTCAGTTTTTTCATAAAAGTGAATTTAAATATTTTCTCTGATTGAAATATGAAAATAAACCAATTTTTAAAGAGAACTTATTAACAAATAACTCAATTCTTATTTTTTTCCTCCCAAGATTGAAAACAAGAGGTGAATAGATATCAGTAACACATCTGAAGATTAATGTTAAATTGTGGTGAGTTTATGAAGTTTAATTTGCTTTTTGGATAGGAGCCCTGGATAGATGGGATTAAAAAGATGAGGTATAGGTGACAATCATAAGTGTCATTTTAACTTTTTCCCCCCACAGTAAAGTTAACCTAACTCTAAGCAGTAAAATTATAATGACACTTTAAAGAAGTAAGCAGTACCTGTTCTCCAGTCTGTAATGAGATGAGGCAACTGTGCCAGAATATAAATCAACACATTGTTTCCTTTATCAAGAAAGTCTTGTTATAAAAAAAAGTCAGCCAATTAGTAACATAATAGATTTTCATTCTGGCACAAGTTCTTTCTTTCATTTTGGATGAGTCACGAATCGTTCATAGACCATATTTTGAATAGCCTTGCTTTAAGCAACATTTATAACTGTTGGTATTTTATAACTGTTTACATTTCCTCTGTTTATTTTTGAATTTTCAGTTTGACATCTGACTTGGAAACTTGTCCTTATTCATTGTTGTGTAAACAAGTGTACTTTAATTTCATATTGTATTAAAATTAAGTTATCTGACTTCCAATTTGGGGAATTATTATCAGTTTATAATTTTATGAAAGTTTAAAGAACTTTAAACTCAAGTATAAATTTCACACAAATTACAACTGCTGTCCATCTTAACTTTTATTTAATAATCATGTTGCTTAAGGCATATTGACCTACATTGTTATGAATACTCTAGTAAAAAAACAAATTACATCTACTTAATGATCCTTTTGGTTAAGGATTAAAAAGCACTTTTTTACATTTGTGATTGTCTCTGTTTTAAAGTATTTCTAAGTTTGTTACCTCCTTGCCTGGAGGCTCTCTAGCCTTTGACACACATCATCTTTGAACTCCCTTTCCAATACAGGTATGTTTATTAGATCCTTTCTGCTGGAAGAAACACAAATTTGGAAACAGGAAGGTCTGTTCACTTCTTGTAAGTAATAATAGATGCTTTTAGAAAATGTCAGTGTATGGCAGTGCACTGTGTATTGCATAAAAATGAATAAAATCACCATGTAAGAAGCATGAAGTGTGAGAAGAGAGAAATGGTGTGCAGACTTGACAATTGAATTTGTAGGAAGGAGACATTGATAAAAAGTTGGAACTTTTTCTCAATTGTGAGCACTTTTCTTTCAGGTTCCATATCTTATTTTTCTGGCACATAGGCACTCCCCAATTTTATTTCTTTTTTTTAAAAATTTAATTTTATTTATCTTTTTATACAGCAAGGTCTTTATTAGTCATCAATTTTATCCACATCAGTGTACACATGTCAATTCCAATCTCCCAATTCATCACACCACCATCCCCACCCCCTCGTGGCTTTCCCCCTGCCTTGGTGTCCATACATTTGTTCTCTACATCTGTGTCTCAATTTCTGCCCTGCAAACTGGTTCCTGTACCATTTTTCTAGGTTCCACATATATGTGGTAATATACGATATTTGTTTTTCTCTTTCTGACTTACTTCACTCTGTAGGACAGTCTCTAGATCCATCCACATCTCTACAAATGATCCAATTTCGTTCCTTTTTATGGCTGAGTAATATTCCATTGTATATATGTACAACATCTTCTTTATCCATTCGTCTGTTGATGGGCATTTAGGTTGCTTCCATGACCTGACTATTGTAAACAGTGCTTCAGTGAACATTGGGATGCATGTGTCTTTTTGAATTATGGTTTTCTATGGGTGTATGCCCAGTAGTGGGATTGCTGGATCATACGGTAATTCTATTTTTAGTATTTTGTTTTTGTTTTTATTGCGTTACACGGGCCTCTCACTGTTGTGGCCTCTCCCGTTGCAGAACACAGGCTCCGAGGCCATGGCTCATGGGCCCAGCCGCTCCGTGGCATGTGGGATCTTCCCGGATCGGGGCACGAACCCGTGTCCCCTGCATCAGCAGGCAGACTCTCAACCACTGCGCTACCAGTGAAACTCGATTTCATTTATTTTTGCTCTGATCTTTATGATTTCTTTCCTTCTGCTAACATTGGGTTTTTGTTTTTCTTCTTTTTCTAGTTACTTTAGGTGTCAGGTTAGAGTGTTTATTTGAGATTTTTCTTTTTTCTTGAGGTAGGCTTTTATAGTTATAAATTTCCCTCTTAGAACTGCTTTTGCTGCATCCCATAGGTTTTGGATTGGAAGAATCAATATTGTGAAAATATTACCCTATACTACCCAAAGCAATTACAGTTTCAATGCAATCCCTATCAAACTACCAATGGCATTTTTTACAGAACTAGAACAAAAAATCTTAAAATTTGTATGGAGACACAAAAGACCCCGAATAGCTAAAGCAGTCTTGAGGGAAAAAAACGGAGCTGGAGGAATCAGACTCCCTGACTTCAGACTATACTACAAAACTACAGTAAACTAGATGGTATGGTACTGGCACAAAACCAGAAATATAGATCAATGGAACAAGATAGAAAGCCCAGAGATAAACCCATGCACCTATGGTCAACTAATCTATGACAAAGGAGGCAAGGATATACCATGGAGAAAACACAGTCTCTTCAATAAGTGTTTTTCTGTTTTGGATCGTCATGTTTTCATTGTCATTTTTCTCTAGGTATTGTTTGATTTCCTCTTTGATTTCTTCAGTGATCTCTTGGTTATTTAGTAACATTTGTCTAGCCTCCATGTGTTTGTGTTTTTTATGTTTTTTTCCCTGTAATTCATTTCTAATCTCATAGAGTTGTGGTCAGAAAAGATGCTTGATATGATTTCAATTTTCTTAAATTTACTGTGGCTTGATTTGTGACCCAAGATGTGGTGTATCCTGGACAATGTTCCATGCACACTTGAGAAGAAAGTGTAATCTGCTGTTTTTGGATGGAATGTCCTATAAATATCAATTAAATCTATGTGGTCTGTTGTGTCATTTAAAGCTTGTGTTTCCTTATTTATTTTCCTTTTGGATGATCTGTCCATTGGTGTAAGTGAGGTGTTGAAGTCCCCCACTATTATTGTGTTACTGTTGATTTCCTCTTTTATAGCTGTTAGCAGTTGCTTTATGTATTGAGATGCTCCTATGTTGGGTGCATATATATTTATAATTGTTATATCTTCTTCTTGGATTGATCCCTTGATCATTATGTAGTATCCTTCCTTGTCTCTTGTTACATTCTTTATTTTAAGGTCTGTTTTATCTGATATGAGTATTGCTACTCCAGCTTTCTTTTGATTTCCATTTGCATGGAATATCTTTTCCCATTCCCTCACTTTCAGTCTGTATGTGTCCCTAGGTCTGAAGTGGGTCTCTTGTAGACAGCATATAGATGGGTCTTGGTTTTATATCCATACAGCAATCCTGTGTCTCTTGGTTGGAGCATTTAATCCATTCACGTTTGAGGTAATTATCGATATGTATGTTCCTATGACCATTTTCTTAATTGTTCTGGGTTTCTTTTTGTAGGTTTTCTTTTTCTTCTCTTGTGTTTCCCACTTAGAGAAGTTCCTTTAGCATTTGTTGTAGGGCTGGTTTGGTGGTGCTGAATTCTCTTAGCTTTTGCTTGTCTGTAAAGCTTTTGATTTCTCCATCAAATCTGAATGAGATCCTTGCTGGGTAGAGTAATCTTGGTTGTAGGTTCCTCCCTTTCATCACTTTAAGTATATCATGCTACTTCCTTCTGGCTTGTAATGTTTCTGCTGAGAAATCAGCTGTTAACCTTATGGGAGTTCCCTTGTATGTTATTTGTCGTTTTTCCCTTGCTGCTTTCAGTAATTTTTCTTTGTCTCTAATTTTTGCAAGTTTAATTACTGTGTGTCTCATCATGTTTCTCTTTGGGTTTATCCTGTATGGGACTCTCTGCACTTCCTGTACTTGGGTGGCTATTTCCTTTCCCATGTTAGGGAAGTTTTTGTCTATAATCTCTTCAAATATTTTCTCTGGTCCTTTCTCTCTTTCTTCTCCTTCTGGGACCCCTATAATGCGAATGTTGTTGCATTTAATGTTGTCCCAGAGGTCTCTTAGGCTGTCTTCATTTCTTTTCATTCTTTTTTTTTTATTCTGTTCCACAGCAGTGAATTCCACCATCTGACTTCCAGGTCACTTATCCGTTCTTCTGCCTCAGTTATTCTGCTATGATTCCTTCTAGTGTAGTTCTCATTTCAGTTATTGTGTTGTTCATCTCTGTTTGTTTGTTCTTTAACTCTTCTAGGTCTTTGTTAAACATTTTTTGCATTCTCTCGATCTTTGCCTCCATTCTTTTTCCGAGGTCCTGGATCATCTTCACTGTCATTTTTCTGAATTCTTTTTCTGGAAGGTTGCCTATCTCCACTTCATTTAGTTGTTTTTCTGGGGTTTTATCTTGTTCCTTCATCTGGTACATAGCCCTCTGCCTTTTCATCTTGTCTATCTTTCTTTCACTCCCCAATATTTCTCTTTAGCCTGTTTTCCTCCTAGACAGTGAAGTTACATGTATTATCTTTAATTGGACATAAGTATCCTCAAATGTAGAACAGCTCTAAGTAAAATGATGATCATATTCTCCCTTTCTTTATTACCTCCTCACCCAAATTTCCTGGATTCATGTTATCTCCCTTAGTTAACACAGCACTATTTACCCATACTTCACAGCTGGAAATCTCTGGGAGTCATTCTAAAAATTTTATTTCCTTATTGTACGTCTGTTTATTAATTATTAATTTCTATCAATGTTATTTCTTTATATATTTTAGAGTCATTTCCTCTCAATTCTTACTGGTACACATTCTTTCATTTATATCTAGATTGTCTAGATCATCCAGAAAAGTGTCAGCAAACTTTTTCTATAAAGAACCAGTTGCTAAATATTTTAAAAGCTTTGTATGCCAGACAGTGCCTTGTCACAACTACTTAATTCTGCTCTTGGTGTATGAAATACGCAAAGGAATGGGTACTGTTTCCACCGTCTTGTAACTATGAAGGAACTGACAAGGGAATCCTGGAGAAGCTGGCCCTGATGTTATTGTCCCACTGAAGCCACTGAAGCAGTGGCGGCAGTCATCTTGACTTTTCAGTATGTGATTTTTTAAAATGTCCTATTTGTTTAATCCACTCTGTTTCGGGTTTTCTGTTATTTGCAGCTAAAAGCATCTTAATTGACACAATCATCAACGTTTTCCAAACTCACGTTTCTCATAATGTTATTAGGTGTGTGGCAGAGAAAGAAAGCACATATACCCATTTATGTTTTAGAAACATTACGTTCAACAGTGTTAGACATGTATTTTTACGGCAGGATTGCTTGGGGACTTCACACAGGGAACCTCCAAGTGAGGAACCTAATGTGTATCGTGTTTTATAACTACTTTGACCAAGCTAACATCTCTCTGGATAGTTATCCATGGACACTTACTTGGAAAACATTGTTCTAGATGCCAAAGCAATATAGTCCAAAGATCTTTAAAGATCTGGCTTATCCAGGAATAGAATTCAAGTTATTTTGTGGGAACCAGCTCTTATATTGGAGAAGGAATTTGAAAGGGCATGTTCCTAATTCTTGATCCAAGTAAGACTATTTTCACTAGCCCTCTTTTTAGCACTGTGAGGTTTGCACCTTTATTAGAAATCATCATTAGGTTCTGAATCAACACACTCTGATTCTCAGTATCTTTGAAACCAGGTAGAGTTATGTAGAGGCCTTCCTGGTGGCAGAACCCCCAGTGTGGCCCTTGCTTACTGGTGATTAGTGAAGAAAAACTATGGAAATATATTGTGGCTTCCCAGGCCATCCATGAGTAGAGAGAGAAAGAAACAAGCCCCAGCATTTGATGACTGGCAAAGCTAAGGAGTGCAGAAACAAAGATAGGGCAGTCAGGCAGAGAAAATACCATAACTTAATAAATCAGCCCCAAGGACTCCCAGTTCTCTCTCAAAGGCAAAGATAAAGTCTAATGCAGTCAGTTTTTCTGCAGAAACCATACCCCAACCCCAACTTATCATACCTGGTGATAAGCATGTAGCTCCCCAATTGGCTGGAGCCTGAAAATTGATAATGTTAACCCCTGTGACCTCATCTGGCTACCTTACCACCCACCATCAGAAAATTGTACAGGAGCTGATCACGTTCCCCACAGCTGTCTCCCTCACTTTTTCTTTAAAAATTCTTCCTCAATAGCCATTGGGGAGTTTGGATCTTTTGAGCGTTAGCTGCCTGTGCTCCTTGCTTGGTTCCTTGCAAGAAACACTGTACTTTCCTTCAGCACGATTTGGTGTCAATAGATTGGCTTTGCTGTACGTCAGGCCAGCAGACCCAAGTTTGGTTTGGCAACACCTTGAAGGTGTTTTCTTGATTGGAAGTCATTAGTTCGGCTTTCTGCTGAGGACTCTTAGCCTGGCCATGCCTTGCTTGGCTTCCAGAACCAGCAGTCTGCACTCTCACTACTCCTTCATCTCTATCAATTTAACTCTTTTGTAATATATTCCTCACCTAAAGGCAAAGGCCTTATATTAGCTATCTCCCCAGAAACACAACCATTAGTATACAGATACATATATAAAAGGAGACTTATTATAGAAAATGGCTCATGTGATTTTGGATGCTGAGTGCCTCCACCATCTGCATCTGTGAGCTGAAGAACTAGGAAAGCTCATGGTGTAATTCCAGTCCACGTCTGAAGGCCTGAAAACCAGAGGAGCTGATAGTATAAATCCCAGTCCAAGTCTGAAGCCCAGAAAACAAGGAGGGTCAATGTTGAGGGCACGAGAAGATGGATGTCCCAGCTCAAGCAAAGAGAGCAAACTATCCCTTCCTCTGCCTTTTTGTTTTATTCAGGCCCTCGACTGATTAGATGATGCTCACCTGCATTGGTAAGGGTGATTTTTACTCTATCTACCAATTCAAATGCTAATCTCTTCCCAAAACATCCTCATAGACACACCCAGAAATAATGTTTTACTAGCTATCTGGGCATCCCTTAGCCCTGTCAAATTGACACATGAAATTAACCATCATGGGTCTTTCCATATCTTCTGAATTCTTTCTTATTCATCAAAGCCTTCCTATAAGAATAGAGAAGTTCCAACATTTTCACATATACATTGTTTCCTCACTACACACACACACACACACACACACACACATACAATTTCCTATCTTATATAGAAAAGTAAAAGTTTTACTGACAGAAAGCAAATAGGTCTTCTAACTCATTGAAATAGTTTAAGTCTTTTCCTCTAAATATATTACTAAGGAAACTGTTCAACAATCTCTCTAATGCACAAAGGTAGGTGCAAGTGTAGTCAGCATCAAATGAATAATCTCTCACATTTAAGTCCTATGCCAACTCTATGCTGTGGTCAACTTTCAGAATAAGCAAAAAAAGGGATTGTTTTATAATTAGTTGGAAGGATTCCGCCCTGTTTGGTTCACCACTGGAATTTAAATTTAGTGATTGTAATACCCCTTTTGAAAGGCCAAAAGAAAGATATGTACTAATTATACCAATATTTCTAGCCAGATGGTAAAATGCAAGTGGGTCACCAATTAAAGATACAATTGTAGGTTGTAGAGTCACTCTGGTTATACTGAATAGTAAACAAATGAATGCAAAATGTATGTGGAGAAAATTATAAGGTAGTATTATTGAACAAAGAAAACAATAGATTCCCCATGTCACAGAAGGCATATCACAGACTTATTTTCCCCTATAAATTAATCATCATGAATAAATTTATGAGGCTTTCCTGATTATAATTGAATTAACTGCCTATATAGTCATACAAAATCAAATTTTAGAGATGAAACATTGAGATTTATTTGTTTCTTCCTTTGAAAGTGTTGTTAGCCCAATTTATTAAGAACGTGATTGGTTTTTTAATTGGGATTTGCACAGAAAGTCTTCTGAAATAAATGAATATTTAAGTAATCACAGACTAAAGACCATTGAAAACAAGTTATAAAGGGAGAAAAAGAGCTGTGCCGTTTATTTAGAGGCCTTTTTGGCTGCTTTAACCTGCAGGAACATCAATTACTTCTTTCTTTGACAAAACAGCAGTAATCAGCTGTTTGCTTCTTTGATTAGTTCTGGTCCTAATTCATTTAATACTAATGATTAAGCATGGGATACTGCAAATAAACCTGTCTCCTTTCTTCCCAGAAATAGAATAATCACAATGGCCAATGGCTGGGGCCACTTATATCATTAAATTTGTATGAGATTTAATTACTTTGGCTTTGACCCCGTGTCCCAAACAACATGCACAAATAGTCCCACAACATTGTATCTAATTATCAGGTTAATTTTGGAAGGTCTTTATGGTACGTGTTTATAGAATGGGTGTGTGTGTCTGTATAAAAAATATCGCCTGTGGGTATGTCTATTCAGGGATATGTAAGATATAAATTAAAGGAGGAAGAATGCAGTGTACTAAGCCCCACTATGAATCAGGAATTATATTTGGCTCTTTTATTCATGCGGTTTTCATTGAATCTTCACAACTCTGCAAATTGAATACAGTTTGCCCTCTGTATCCACTGGTTCTGCATCCATGGATGCAACCAACAGCAGTTGGAAAATATTTGAAAAAAAAATCCAGAAATTTCCCAAAAGCAGAATTTGAATTTGTGTTGTGACAATTGTATTAGGTATTACAAGTGATCTAGAGATGATTTAAAGTATACTGGAGGCTGTGCATAGGTTATATGCATATATGACATTTTTTATAGGGTCTCAGCCATCTGCAGATTTTGCTGTTCTCAGGGTTCCTAGAACCAATCCTTCATGGATACTGAGGGTTGACTGTATTATCTTCATTTTTTTAGGTGAGGAAACTGAGTCTCAAAAATGTTAAGCAGGGACTTCTCTGGCGGTTCAGTGGTTGAGACTCTGCACTTCCAATGCAGGGGGCGAGGGTTCAATTCCTAGTCGGGGAACTAAGATCCCACAGTCTGCACGGTGGGGCAAAAAAGAAAAAAAAAAAAGGTTAAGCAGTTGTTCACAGTTACCTAATTACCGTATGTGGGGATTTGAGTTCAAGTTTACCTAACTTCAAATGCCTTCTTTGCCCTTTCTGTCACAACAGATTTGAATTAAATTTTCCAGGATTAAATTTTACAAAACAAGAGAAAGTGATTAGAATCTGTATAATTTAAGGAAATGTTTGGGTTACATTTTAATTTATACATGCTTGATTAAAAACTAAAAATGTATCATAAAGTCAATTAAACTCAGGATTGAATCATCTAAATGGCAATATTTACAGCATTACAGAATGTAGTGTTGCTAAATAGGAGAGACATGAATAATTCACTAGTGTTTCCTAGTTAGCCATTTGTACCATGCAAATAGGTATTGTACAGAGCACCTGTATTCACATGCAATTTGTTATACGTGGAACAGAAATTGGTATAAAATTTCATAATTCTTTATCTATAACATCTGAGAAACCTCTTGTTAAATAGCCTTCCTAAGAAGACCTTCTTCAGGCTGAATGGGCTGTGAGGCACCCAGTGCCTGACTCATTGAAGGAACCAAAAGATCTCCAGAGAGAGGTGAGACAAGGGGCTGGAGAGTTGGGCAGAGGCTGTGTCAACCAATTTGGCTTTTACATTAAGGTCATGGGATGCCAGTGAAGAGTTTTCAATGAGAGTTTCACATAATCATAATTTGTGTTTTTCATCGTTTGGACACTGTGTGGAGGCTATCTGAAAGCGGGTAAATCTGAAGGCTGAGGCCCACTTAGGAGGATTATCTCAGTCATCCTGGCAAGAGGTGGTGATGGCTGAGGAAGCTGAGAGAAAGGGACAGAGTCAAGTGAGATTTGAGAGAACTGACAGAGTTCCCTAATTACTTGGGTGTGTAAGATGATGGAGCATATAAAGGATGATTCTCAAGTTTTTCTTCTGAGTAACCATTTCAGTGGTTGTCAATTTAGTCATATAGGGAACAGCAGAGGAGGGGCATGTTTGAGAGAAAGACGAGTTCACCTGTGACGTGTTGTCTGTGATGCCGGCTTTTGGTTCTGTGGATTTGGCTCAATGGTGTGGCCAGCCTTGAAGCTACAAATCAAGGTGGGTTGACCTGTCAGAGTGGTGGTAGGTAAAATGTCTCTACTTCTTTTTTTCTTATTTGAAGTACGCGGGCCTCTCGCTGTTGTGGCCTCTCCCGTTGCGGAGCACAGGCCGCGGACGCGCAGGCTCAGCGGCCATGGCTCACGGGCCCAGCCGCTCCGCGGCATGTGGGATCTTCCCGGACTGGGGCACGAACCCACGTCCCCTGCACCGGCAGGCGGACTCTCAACCACTGCAGCACCAGGGAAGCCCTGTCTCTTCTTCTGTAAGCACCTCATTTCCTTCTTTCCTCTCTGCC
Organism: Kogia breviceps; assembly: GCF_026419965.1. Taxonomy (NCBI): domain Eukaryota; kingdom Metazoa; phylum Chordata; class Mammalia; order Artiodactyla; family Physeteridae; genus Kogia; species Kogia breviceps. The sequence goes on along the minus strand of NC_081311.1, from coordinate 163,016,522 downwards.
CGCTTCCCAGTTTCTTTAAGGCTTTGTACTCAGGTTCTGTCCCTCCTATGAAAACCTTGTCTCAGAAAGCATCTGAAATATATTCATGCAAAAGTGAAAATGACTAATATAAGCTTTAAAAGTCACCCCTAGAGGCAGATTATATTTTCTGAGAAATAACCACAGAAATATTTATGATCCGTCATGTTCTAATACAACCTGGCCCCTCCCCTGGCCACGTCCCCGCTGTGTGACTACGCAAATAGGTGTCATTTGTGGGCTGTCCAAAATACCTGTGAAAACTAAACAAATACACAAATGCCATCTAAGTTAAACTGGCTAAACTACATTTATTCTTAGAATGGTTAGAAGTGGAAATAACCTCATTATATGTGAGATTTGTAGAGTTTTTGTCAAAATGATAGCAAATGTAAATTTTATTCCAGTTTCTGGATACAGAAAGTTCACATTTACTTTGAACTTAAAGTAAACCCTCTGTGAATTAGATTAATTTCTCTCAAAAATAATTCTTTACTTTCACTCAGGATGCATAGTAAACCCAGTCCTTAAAAAGGCAGGCATTTATAAGTCAACCCTCTGAGTAGAAGCTTTAGTAATTATCTCCCGTGGCTATAAGAACATCTCAAACACATTTAAAGAAATTTGATACCAAACGGTGCTTTGCAGCCAGGAAAACTGTCTTGCTAAGAACATGGTGGGTCCTTATTGATACATTTTAACTATGAAAAATGAGCCAATGTCTGAACATTTCCCACAATGTTCTGAGTACTCTTTTTAAGTAACAGCTTTATTGAAACATAATTTGCATACCATATAGTTCACCTATTTAAAGTGTACAATTCAATGGTTTTTAATATATTTACAGAATTGTACAACCATCACCACTATCTTATTCCAGAACATTTTCATCTCCCCACAAAGAAAACCCAAACTTCTCAGCTCTGGGCAACCACTAAACTACTTGTGTCTCCATGGCTTTGCCTAGTCTATACATTTCATATAAATGGAATCATAAAATAAATAATCATTTGTGACTAGCTTCTTTCACTTAGCATCATGTTTTCAGGGTTCATCCATATAGTTGTATATATCAGCACTGCATTCCTTTTTATTGCTGAATAATATTCTGCTGTATGGATATTTCACATTTTGTTTACCCATTCATCAGTTATTGAACATTTAGGTTGTTTTTACTCTGGCTGTTAAAAATAGTGTTGCTGTGTACAAGTTTTTGTGTGAATATATGTTTTCATTTCTCTTGAGTGTATAACTAGGAGTAGAATTGCTGGGTCATATGGTTACTCTATGTTTAACCATTGAAGAGCCACCAAGTTTTCCAAAGTGACTACATCAGATTACATTCCCACCAGCAGTATGTGGGTTCCAATTTCTCCACATCCTCCCCTATACTGGTTATTGTCTTTTTGATAATTGCCATCCTAGTAGGTATAAAGTTAAATCTCTTTGTGGTTTTGATTTGCACTTCCCTGATGACTAATGATGTTGAGCATCTTGTCATGTGCTTACTGGCCACTGGTATATTTTCTTTGATGAAATGTCTATTCAGATCTTCTGCCCATTTAAAAATTGGGTTATTTATCTTCTATTAGTGATTTTAGGAATTTTTTACATAATCTAGATACAAATGGGTCTCCTTAATTTTTGAGGAACTGCATCAAAGAAAATAAATATAAGATAAACCAAAATATTTTGTGTCAGCACCCAAAACTGAGACACACACTTATATGTACAAATATATATAAGGTACAATTCTTTCATGGTTTAGCAAGAAAAGCTCCTCATTACTTGAAATTCAACAGGACACTCAAAGAGTGTAGAAATGTACAAAAGAATGTGCAAAATGTACAATAACAGGAAACAGTTAAGCAAAATGACAATAGTGAGGTGTGCTCCATGACCTTGGATAATTCTATGATACACTACGTGTAAACACCTGTGCACACATACACACACAGAGACAGTGTAATCTCACCCAGTTTAAAAAAATACATGTAGGGAAAAGTCAAGAAAAAATATGCCAGTATACTAATCATATCAGCATGTGGGCAGTGGAATGATAGGTGATATTTCCCCATGCTTTCCAGTTATCTACAACAAGCATGCATTTCTTTTGTAATCAGGCATTTGATGGGGGAGGGGCAGAGCTGCTTTAGCAATAACGCAAAAAATGTAAAACTAAAATAGTATACTGTCTTTAACAAATTCTGATGATTTTGGAAGTTCTTCATGGCACTTTATATCTTTTTGAGTAGTGCTAGCAAGTTAGAGTCATCTTACCTGCAAAATCCCACAACCATTTATCTTGGACTTTATTCCTCCAAGAGTTTAAGATGCTTCTTGGAGGGTAGCTTGGCACACTGGAACATATTTCTTTGTTCATAAACAATACTTTACAGTAATAACACATTCCTCTACTTTGAAATGTCTGTTAAAACCTGATCAAGGGCCATTTTTCTTTGCTTAGCTTTGTTTGTTTGCTTCATATATTATTGAAAGAGGGGCCTATAAAGCTTTGAAAAACATATTTTGTACCACCATAACTCTGTGCAGCTTCTTTTGTCTCAGAGGCCAGGGATATTCCCATGATGCAGGCAGGCCATGGGTCTCTGGCCACAGTTCTTGCAACTGCTATCATTTCAAGACAAACCACTAATTGCTGAGGAATTCACTGGGAGCTAAAAAAGAACTTTTCTTCACTGTATACTCCTTGAGCTCTCCAGCAGATTTCTCTTGTCCTCAGGCCCCCACTTCTCATTATCCACGACAGTTCTCATTCCCTGCTCTCCACGTGAATGTATTTTAAGGGAAAACTGCTTCTGAAAAACAAAATGTTCTGGTGGGTTTGGATCCGCGGTGATAGAGCCATGTTGGCACCAAGCTGTGGACACATGTCCAGACTGCAGTTTGTAAATGTGATAGCAATTTTGCTAAAAATAAGGACTTTCTTTGCAACTTATAGAGGTATGGATAGAGGAGAAGCTGGAGTTGTCCTTTATTTTTCAAATGCCCTTTCATTTCCTGCTGTGTGCTGATGTTTCAAAGCCTCCACATGAATTAAAGTTCCAGTGAGATTTGCCATAGCGGTTTCTTGGGAATGTCCATAAATATTTTTTTGCTTTGATTTTTGTTCTCAGCAGAAAGTGTTGCTTGTGATTATCCCTTTTCTAAATTATATCTCTTTTAAGATCTGAAAAAATAAGCTTTTGTGTTTCTCAGGAAGCAAACATTTTTTTTCTTTGCCCTGCCCTGCTCAGGACTGAGGGGTTTTACTTTAAGAACATGGAGCTAGAGTTTTCAGTTACTGATTTGACACAAAGGCAACAGTGAATTCACCAGCGTTGTCCTGGTTTACGGTCAACTTTTCTTACATTTTTCCTGTAAGTGATCATGGTTTTAGCAGGTTAATTATTTTACCACATAAAGCGGTCACTGTTCCCCATGCTCAGGTTCTGAATAAATCAGGCCCTTCCTTGCGTTGGGACACTCATCCCCTGGCTTCAGCAACGTTCACTCGGCCACTTTCATCTATCCAGGGACTGAAGAGTTTGGTAACATTTAAACAACCTTAAAAAAGAGAAAAAAAATCATGAAATTCAAAGAGGACCCCTTGAAGCCTATCTCCTGCTGGGCTCTGGGTCACAAAGCAGTGAGTGTATTACTCCCCAAGGCTTGGCGATATTAACTATGGTGAATGGGGCCTCTTCTTCTACTGCTTTTTTTTTTTTTAAACAAAAGGATTCCATTAAGGCAAACACACACACACACACACACACACACACACACACACACACACACACACACACAAAGTAGGAATGCAAGGGCATTTCCACGTTCAATTCCTTTCCAAGGACTGCACTTTTTTTTTATTCCCTGGGGAACCTGAGCAACGGAGGAAGTGGGCGGTTGTTGACTGATTTTGCTGTTTGTCATTCCTCCTCTGGTTTAGCCACAGAGGACTCAGCAGGGGCTTCGGATGTACCAATCACATGACGCACCTATGGCTGGGAATTATAGCTTAAGTTTATTGAGTACTTATTTGACACGTGTAATGCAAATTCTACTTTTAGCACTCTTTTCTCATTTAAATCTCACAACCACTGGAAGGGGTAGATATTGCATGTTCTTGTTATCCCTATTTTTTTTTTTTTTTTTTTTTTTGTGGTACGCGGGCCTCTCACTGCTGTGGCCTCTCCCGTTGCAGAGCACAGGCTCCGGACGCGCAGGCTCAGCGCCCATGGCTCACGGGCCCGGCCGCTCGGCGGCATGTGGGATCTTCCCGGACCGGGGCACGAACCCGCGTCCCCTGCATCGGCAGGCGGATTCTCAACCACTGCGCCACCAGGGAAGCCCTATCCCTATTTTGCTGGAGTTAAGTGAGTTGGCCAAGGTTACACAGCCTATGAGGGGCAGCGGCAGGAATTTAGTGCAGGCCTCCCCGGATACCAATGAGTGTTGGTTTTCTACCCCTATTATTTTGGACTTGACTACAAAGTACCTACATCTGTCAGCTCTTCCTATTATTTCCATGTGCTTCCCATGGACAGGAGTGCAAGTTTGCAAATCTCAGCTATCCACTGAAATAGTGCACAACCACTATATTATATAAAATGTCTATGTGTTTACAGTGTCTTCGACAAATATTACATTCTATATTACTTGACACTAAATGGATAAAAACTAGTAAAGTATAAATTTTAATAAAGTTACTCTCACAGAGATTATAAGGTGAATGCCAATATCTATTTGCTTTAATAACATTTAGAAATTTATACAAGTTTAAGAAGCATTACAATATACTTCATATGTTTTTAAAAATTATATTATAGTTTATAATTTTTATTAAAGTGGTAAATGCATTCACCATAGAAAATACAGAAAAACAAAAAATTTTTTTAAATTTACAAATCAAATTAGATCTCTTATTTAGGGATAACTGCTGCTAATGATGATGACTCTTTTACTTAATATATCATAAATATATTCTTGCCACAAAATATTATAACATATTTAATGGTTATATGCTATATCATTGTATGGATGTAGCATCTTTTATTTAATCAATCCCCTATTTTTGGACATTTAATTTTTTTAACTGTTCATTATTGAAAACAATACAGCAATTATCCTTGAAGGCAAATCTTTGCATGCGTTCATAATTATTTCCTTTGAAGATAATTTCTTAAAAGTAGAATATCAAGGTCAAAGGATACATAAAATATCAGGTTTTTTTTCCTTCTGGAAAAATTGTACTAATATTTTAAGGCCTAATAGCTAAGTGAGAGTTCCTGTTACTCCACCTTTGCCAACGTTGGTTGGTAATCAATTGGTAATGGATAATCAATTGGTAATCAATTTTCAAGAGATTACCAATTCTATAGGAGAAATATATTTTATTTTTCATTTCTTTTATCATTATGAGGCCAGGCATCTTTTTGTGGTTTATCAGCCATTTGTACTTCTCTTTTTATTACATTTTGAGAAGAACAATTAAAAAAAATTTGGTGCATTCTGAGCAACATCAAATATTGTGATGATAGGTTAACAAAAAAACGTTAGATTATTATTTGTTTTTGGAGTCTGCTTCCTTTATATAGATGCCACAGGCATAGAATTTGGGGTTTGGGGGGGTCAAACCTTAAACTTTGACACCTAGCTGTGGCTTTGGTCAGCTTGCTGGGCTTTTCTGATCTGGATGGACGTGCACATGGGCACTACATGAACATCTGAAAAACTGTGCAAACAAATAATTAATCAGACCCAAAGTAGATCTTTTCCTGACCTGACTCAAAACTAAAATGCTGAGTTGCCAGGTTATTTGTGGTTACAAAATTATTATTGGCAAATAGTCTGGGGCTATCAAATTCAGTTCCATCTGTAACTGAATTAGAGACCCACATCCTTTTCTCCAAGGAGACTGGTGTACCAAACCTGTCTTTGACGTTGGATAGTATTAAACAGGATTTCAGCCAATGAACAAAGTTACTATTTGGAAAATGTCAAGGGTGATAAGCACGAAAGAGTAGTAATATCATTATTTCTATCTAACCAACTTAATAGTTGGACATGAACGGTGGGAAAATTTCTGCCAAACAAATACAAATGTTCTGTCCTGAGAAAGTGAGTTAGTTTTGTGGAATCTTAAAGGTTTCAAAACAAAGGCAAAACAAAATATTTCAGATGGTGGCAGTTATAGGTGGAGAGTCCCATGGAAATGTGCATATGTTTCAGGATGGAAATCAAAAAAAAAGGACCTGTTTCTGAATGTCAAAGATAATGCCAGCTATTATTCCCCCTTGTGTGGTTGGTGTACTATCTAGAATTCGAAAATCATCATTTGAATTGGAATATCTGCTTTCATTCCTTCCCCAGCCTTCTGGGCTCGTGCAGGCTCACACTCTTCACTTAGGATTGCAGCTCCTCTGCCCTGAATTCCTCAAGGTACCAAACTTTTCATGTCCCACCTCCAACACTGAGTCTGGTACAGAGCAGTTGCTCACCAAGTGTGGATCATGGAATGAAAGCACAAACATGCTGACACAGGCCAGAATAAAGCATTCAGGGAGGTGATCCTGGCATCATCACGTCCACTGTCAGGCAAGAAGACAGAGGCTGATAGAGTTGAGATTTATCCAAGGTTGTAGAGTTACCGACAGAGCCAAGACCTGAATTCACATCTCCTGGCCCTAGAATTATGTTCTTTCAACTGCAAAAGAAAACCAGCTTATGCATTTTTAAGCCTCTATTCAGTATCATAAAAGTAGATTTATTAATATTATAAAGGTTATTTTTCCATTCTGTATTTATTTATAACTTCTCTCATTTCCCAGATAATTCAAAGCAACCGGTGAATGTACAATGAGAGAGAGAGAAAAGATTATGTACTGGGAAAATATACACTAGAATTATAATAGCTAACATTTCATGAGTACTATGTGCCAGGAATTGTTCTAAGTGCTTTACATAGGTTGATTCATTTAATACACACAATGACTCTGTGAGGTAGGTACAACTGTTTTACAATTTTACAATCGTAGGAAATGAAACACAGAGAATTCCAGTAACTTTCTCAGGTCACAAAGCTAGTATGTGGTGAAACCTGGCTATAAACCTAAGTAGTCGTGGCCTTCAGAGCCCTGCTTAAGGGACCGAGCTAGCCCGCCTTCTAGGTATCCTTGAGGTCTGTACTTCGACTTCTATCTTCAGATCCTTGCCCTGGGAAGCCATGCGCCTACATATACCCTCACACATGGTTCTGAGAACCAAACTCTAGGCCCCTCTCTCAGACTTATTACACTTCCACTTTTATATGTACATATTTATTGAGATCAGCGTTTGATAAGATTTTTTTAGTTGTTCTCAGGAGGAGGCTTGATCCATTTTAAGTCTAGGCTCAAATTTTGAGCTCCCTTATTTACTGGTCGTGTGATCTTGGGCAAGGCACCTATCTTCTTTGTGCCTCAGTTTCCTCACCTATTGAATTTTGACAATACTAGTAACTATCATATGTTTAGTGTGAGCATTAAATCTGACTATGGATGAAAAGCACTTAACACAGTACTTGACACATAGTAATAATTGATACTAGCTATTATAATTAATTATAAGAAAATATAACATTTTTGATCTTTATAGTTAGACCCCAGTGTGGTCACTTTCTCAGAGAAGAATTGGAATCATCAGGATTAAGAAAATAAAATCAGGTCTACATAATGTAGCCACTAACTGTTTGCAGGTTAGTGTTAATTAAACCCAAGCTTTGGTTCAATTGCCTGACTTAAATTTGGTAATTCTAGCTCATCCAGCCTCAGGTATAATTTGTCTTTTGAATTTTTATATCTACAGCCTTCCTAGATTTGTTTATTTGTTTAAAAATTTAAAGTATAGTGCTAATGATAGAAATTAGAAATTGTAGAAATGTATAAAGGGAAAAAAGTCATTTATAATCTCATCTGCTAACAAAATTAAGAAATGGATAAATCATAATTCTCAGTTGTGGCACACTGTTGTCATGGGCTCAGGCATGGACATCTTTTGTTTTGTTTATTCATTACTATATAACATAATGAATAGCAAAAGACCCCGTGCCCTGTCAGGAAGTAGAATGCTACCAGTAACTGACCTCTATCTACTTGTTTTTTCCCTGTTCCTCCTAACCCTGTGCCTCCCTGCCAGAGATAACTACTGTCCCACATTTTTGTGTTTATCACCACTCCTTTTCTTAATTTCATCATGCACACACATGCACATGTATACATATGTGTATCTAAATAATGTAATATTTTGTTTAGCTTGTTTTGGTATATTTATTAAGATTCATCCATGTTGGCTTATATGACTCAAGTCCACTCATTTAAAAATTTTATAATATTTTATCATGCACCTATACCAAAACTTATTTATTCTTTCTTTTGTAATGGACATTGGGAGATATATTTCTTTCAGTCTTTAAAAAAATATGTTTTTTAATGTTGTTATGATCAAATGCTGAGCACAATTTTGCTTCTACCTTCTGCCCACCTCTGTACTTGTCATTATACTTAAGAATTTTCTCATTTTATTATAAATTTTAGAGACAGTAACATCTTCTTCAGTGGATATATCATAATTTACTTAACCATCTTGCTATTAGCAGGCATTTAGGTTGTATCTCATCTTGGCTAACATAATTACCATGTAAACAAATATTATTGAACATAAATATGTTTTGTGAATTTTGTGTTATTTCCTGAAAATGATTTCCAGAAGCAGAACCCCTGAGTCAAATACCCAAACATTGTAGGACTCTTATATATATGGCCAAATTAGTTTCCAATGCATTAGACTAATTAAAACTCTATCAGCAATGATTCAGAGTACCATAGAAATACCAAATTAAAATCTGGGTATTCAGAGGATAGAACCTGTCCAGACATGCTTGGCAACAATAAATTGGTCTGGGAAAACTATGTGCAAAAGAGAAATACACTTAACAATCATCAAGAAGTCTTTACATTGATTCCTTTTAGGAAATGTTGAAACAAGAACAATTTTAGATGTCAAGTATTAAAACAAAACCTAGATCATTACTATTTTAGCTCTACTATGTCAAATATATGACTGTTTAGAATCATTCAGATAAATGAACAACATTTTCTATTTTTCTTTCTGGATGTTTGATCAGTTTAAGTAGAACCAGAAGTAAATCAACATACCACCACAATGCAAATTGTTTTGGGAATTTTTGAGTTTCATGCTTTGCATTTACCATAAATTAGCCTCCTACTTCCCTTTTTGTACTTCAGGATTTTGTGTTCTTGAAGGCATTCTTCCGTTTACTTTGCATCATGAAATCTACAATGTCCCATCTTTAAATAACTACTTAACTTCACTGAAACCCTGTCACCTCTAAAAGGATTCAGATGAGGGAATTTTTGTTCCCTTGGTGTAGAAACGCCTACTGTTCTATAGATTATTGAAAAAAATCTCAGTCTCCATTGCAGTGCCAACCAACAAAGCACAATGGAATTTGCAGGCATCATCTCCCCTGAAGGGAATCCTAACAAATTTAACATGAAGTTTAGTACTGACTATATCTGTATGCAAGAACTGATGGAATCATTTTGTTCCATTATATCCAAAATCAATAACAACAAAGTGAGTAAATAGTGATTAGAAAAGCCCAATAGCCAAAACAATGTATGCCTTTTTGTCTAGAATGGTTGTAACACAGTGTCCAATACGTGGTTTTTGTTTTTTGTTTTTTGCGGTACATGGGCCTCTCACTATTGTGGCCTCTCCCGTTGCAGAGCACAGGCTCTGGACGCGCAGGCTCAGCGGCCATGGCTCACGGGCCCACCCGCTCCGCGGCATGTGGGATCCTCCCGGACTGCGGCACGAACCCGTGTCCCATGCATCGGCAGGCAGACTCTTAACCACTGCGCCACCAGGGAAGCCCCCATATGTGTTTTTAAAAGAAGGTGTTGGTTCAGAGAAAGGTCAGAATAATTATAGAAACAGATAAAAGCCATTCAAAATATTGGTCTCCAGCTAGGGAAAGCCAAAAGATCTTGCTTCCAAATCAACTCTTTGAAATCCCAAGTTTTTTCACTAGTTCATGACTGTTGGATCATAATTTATAAAGTTTTTATTTTTCCTTTTGGTATCTTTCCCACAGACACATTTTTCACTTTGCCCTATGTTTTCATCCACCCCTTGGTATAGGTTTGAATGCTGCTTGTGTCATTTAATTTTACATCAGAAAGAATGTTTTTGAAATATAATATAAAATTCTCCCGTAGTTTATATCATGGATCAGCCCACTTTTCCTAAATTGTTTTTATTTCCTTTTAAATTATCATTAAACGACTAGTCTTTGCCATTGCTTACCCTTTTCCTCGGAGGAATTTATGGATTAGCAATGGTTTTCCTCTCTGTGCTTGAATTTCTTCATCTATGAAATGGAGATTAAAAACAGTACCACTTCATATAGCTAAGGTTGAGTGAGTTACATCAAGTCCTCAGTGTAATGACAGGCTCAGAGAAAATGTTATACGAGTTAGTATTTTCATTTTTATTCCACCTAATACAAATATCTATGCTAATGAAATCTCCAGTAGGTTCTAAATACTTCCCGACTGTTGAGAAGCAAACAATCAGAAAATAATACCGTTGGAGGCACAAAATAACAATTATTGACCCTTGATTCATAAACATTTATTTAGTAGTTACTCTAAGCAAAGAAAAATATTAAATAAATGAATGTGCTTCCAGGTCAGAAGATTTTGAGCAAAGAGAGTGAGGGTTACAGACATTTACACACTTCATCGGAAGGACAGCCCTCCTCTATTTTGGAAGGTTTTTCTCTCTAATGCAGTTGTCTGCTCAAAGGGGACCTTGGGGAGGGAATGTAGGATGTGTATGTTTGCTACACACATCACCTACCATGCCTCTTCTCCTTACTAATACAACCTAGAAAGTAGGCTGCCAGGTACTTTCAGGAGGAGCTGGCCCTTCTGCTGTACCAGAGCTGAATGTTAATTCCATTCTCCTCGGTGACTGATTTAGAAATAGAGGAATCATTCAATTCTTGCTAATGCCACTAGAGGCAAAGTTTACTTGGGAATTGCTGGGAAATTATTCCTGGTACCTAAAAAGGGACACATGAAAGAAGTGACTTTATCTTCTAACCTTTGGACGTTAATGTGGAGAGATACAGTGATTTGAAGCACAACCACTATTTTTGACCATGAGTGGACCAACCTGAAGAGATAAACCTTCATGCTGAGGATGGCAGAGCAGGAATTTGGAAAAACAAAACACTTGATCTCTAATGAGGTCTCTGAGCTGCTGAATTAGCCAACCTATAACACCTTGGCTCTGTTACTCTGTTTTTAATATGTAAGATAACAGATCCCTTAAGCCATTTTGGGTTGAGACTTCTGTTACTTGCAGCAGGAACATCTAAACGAAGACAAGGAGGTAGGGGGCATGTCTCACCTGGTTAGCCAGAAATATTAGTTTCTTGTTTCTGGTGTAACACATTCCTACAAACTTTGGCTTAGAACAGCACAATTATTTTCTCTTACAATTCTGGACTTCAAAAGTCTAAATTCAAGCTGCTGGCAGGGCTGAGTTCCTTCTGGAAGTTTAGGAGAGAATCAGATTCCTTGCCTTTCCCAGCTCCTAAAGTCTGCCTGTATTCCTTGGCTGTGGCCCCTTCGTCCCATCACTGCGGGCTCTTGCCCCCAGCAGTACCCTCCCATTGCTGACTCTGATCTCCTTTGCCCTCTTATAAGGACATTGGGCCTCCCTGGATAGTCCAGGGCAGTGATCTCCAACCTTCTGGCACCAGGGACCGGTTTGGTGGAAGACAATTTTTTTCCACAGACCTGGGGGGTGTCATACAAGCTATGGGGATCCTGCTGCGCAGCCCGGTTCCTAACAGGAGGGCTGGGGACCCCTGGTCCAGGGTAACCTCCCCATCTCCAGGTGCAAAGTCCTTTTTGTCATGAGAGGCAACACAGTCACAGGTTCTGGGGATTAGGGCATGGCCATCTTTGGGAACATCTTTCAGTCTACCACTTCAGGCAAGCTGAGCAAACCCTGGACACGAAAGGGACAAGAACTGCTGTCACAGCCAGGTCACCCGTATATTCTTGTGGAGAGAATGAACGTGAGGAAGACATTGTGCAACTGCAATTTTTGTCTCCTTTATCTTACCAGTGTCCGCTGTAATCTCCTCCTGGTTCCTAGTTGGTAGCCTAATTTAGCCCAGGATCAGTCCTTCTTGCCTCATCTCCATAATAATGACATTTGACATTTCAATTGAGTCTCCACTCTGTGCTCTATTTTAAGAACTTTATCCGGGCTTCCCTGGTGGCGCAGTGGTTGAGAGTCCGCCTGCCGATGCGGGGGACACGGGTTCGTGCCCCGGTCCGGGAAGATCCCACATGCCGCGGAGCGGCTGGGCCCGTGAGCCATGGCGGCTGAGCCTGTGCGTCCGGAGCCTGTGCTCCACGCAACAGGAGAGGCCACAGCAGTGAGAGGCCCGCGTACCGCAAAAAAAAAAAACCAAAAAACAAAACTTTATCCACACTAACTAAATTAATCATCATAAACCTCTGAAGTTGTTTCTACTGCTAAAACCATTTTACAGATGAGCAAATTCAGCTGCAATTGCCTCGATTCACGCAGCTTACCACGAGTGAGTGCTTATTTTCTCTACTTAGGTAGGAGCTGATAGCCTGTGGCTTGTAGCACTCTTCCAGAGATGGAAAGTAACTTCAGGTTCCTACCACTGAGAACCAGTAAGGCCAGTAAGGATGCCTTTCATTGCAATTTTCACCATATCCAATGGGGTTTACACAATAGGAAGTATATCCTCTCCCTAAACAAGAAGTTCAGAGGTAGGGTTGCAGGAAGGGTTGATTCAGCTGCTCTGTCATGTCAAGGTTCCTTTTATTAGGGAGGAAGGCCTTTCCCAAACCCTGTAAGCTGTGTGTGTGGGTTTGTGTGTTTTTCTTTTGGACTTGATCCCTGTACACCCATCACTGGCCAAGGGGAATGGCCAGCCATGAGTCGTCCCTGGGCCTGAGCCTAACTACTGTGCTGCCTGAGCCCCGAATGAGGCCACGGGTCTGTCAGCACAGCGGGATGAGAGGGAGCCAAGGGGGCATGCTTCCTGGGACACATACTCTCACAGAGTGCAGAAGGGAAGCTGCCCAGCACACTTACGACCAACGACTCTCCAGCCGACCCCAGGGTATCTCCTACCGCGTGGAAATAATAGGCCCCGGGACCATTCACTGCTGTAATGAGAACAGACTTCATAGCTGCTCCTCAGCTGGGACAGGGGTGGTAGCACGTGGTGCAGGGCAGGGGGCGTGCTGCCCTCACAGCCTGCTGAGTTATCACTGGAAGTGGGGTTTGCCTCCCTCCTTATCAGCCCAACTCAAAGGGCCCATGCAGTAAACAGTTGTCAACAACTTTAAGGATACTATTTCTTTTACAGGGAAGGAAGAAGTGCTTGTCACAGCCCCAATGTGCACCTTTTCTGATAGGGGACCTTTCATATTGACCGGAATCTTTTTGAAGTCTTTTTACATTTTTCCCTGAATAACCTATTTCACCTAGAGTAAAGGACATGGCACCTAATTTATCTTCCCAGAGCAGAGGCAGAGCTGAGTCACCGACACAGGGACTCAAGCCTTCGCTGCCTTGTGGCCTCAGGAGGCCAAGGCGGAGCCTGTGCGCAGAGAGCTCAGTCCTGCTCCCACAATATCGGCTTAGGTCAGAATCCAACTCCGGACGTTTGACTCATGTGTCATAGAGGCGTGTCATAGTTACTGAACAAATCATTCCAGCATCAGTGTGCCTGTTGCCAATGGACCATTTCCATGTTCATTTCTTAAGAAATGAAAAATGAGAAGTAGGATTGTTTAGCCTGGAGTTTCAATCAACGAGATGAGCATATCGAAGCCGTGTCCTTTCTGACTGTCTGAATATCCAAACAAGGCTCAGAGCAGCCTCCTCGCCATTAATCAGTAAGCAGATAAAGGACTGTCTTCTGGGGAGCACTTCTCCTGCTGTGATGGCCTAGCCCACACCTCTGGCACATCCAGGGACAGGTGGGCTGGAACTGGTTGGCACATTCAAAATCTGAAAGGAGGCAAGTGGCAGGGGCCACCTCTGGTTCTGACTTCAGCTTGTGTCACTGCATCTCTTTCCTCCACTACCATTCTGCTCTTCTCTTGTTGATCAAAGTCCTGGGAGTGATTACCCATCAGCAAGCTCAATAGTGCCCTTTGTACAGGTGGGCTCCTCCTTGAAGTTTGAGCCAGAGGGTGTTTTATGTGCAAATACGACCTTAAGAGTCCGCGTGATTTCTGATAACTCCTAATAAACGGTCTTGTGGGTCAGCAGAGTCAAGGATGAGGTTAGATGGGGAAGTTTGGGTTTGGGGAATTATTAAGAGCTTTTAGGCCCATTCTGTCACAGGGGTGTTCCCACAGTCACTGCTCTGTGGAGTTGCCTTCACTCTCTGGTCACTTTCATAGGCCTCGACCAGGACTTGGCCAAAATGCTCAGGTGCTGGAGCATCTGAGAAAGTCCGCCTGCGTGTTGGTCACCCAGGGAGAAAGCTAAGGGGAGGTACTGGCCAGAGTCTGTTTTTTTCTCCCTCACCCCTCTCCTCCCCTTACAAGTATTGCTTTGCACTTGTCCTTGCTGCCTTGTAAATCCACACATGCTGGCGGGTCTAAGATAATTCCTCTAATTGGAAGTGAGAGGTTATCTCCTTTGCTTAGTTTAGCATGAGTCACTGGTATGTCTGAGAAGTGAAGTCCTAGCCTGTTATTGACACTGGAAACTGCACAAAAGGAATGAATCTCTGAAGTTTAGAACACATATCGTGACTCTCACACCAGTGGCGCCCTGGCTGTTCGGAGGGATGGAAAGAAAGTCAAGTCCCTAAGGTGGAGGTTATTGTGAAAATCCCAGGTTTTATTAGAGAGGTCTTTTGAGTACATAACATAGTGAACTTTAATATTATGGATTTGAAGGAAAATATTTCCTTTGTAGTAGGAAGCCTCTGTTATGTTTTGGAGGAATTTTCCAGTAAATCATCTAACAGCTGCTTTACTGTACAGGCCTTGAAATTTTATCCTTTCATTGGTTACATACTCTTTTGCTTTTGGAAACTTCACATGCATCTCTTTACCAGTAATATTTTGTTCCCAAAAATATCAGCTCCTGGGGAGGATTTAATAAAGGCTGAACCAACAAGAAATGTTTTTGAGCAAGCCTTCTGGATATCTTTGGCTAAGTACCATGTCCTATTCAAGTACATCTCTATGTAAGATTATTACTAAAAACCAAAAAGCCAACCTATACGGATAATGATATTGTGACAAAATGATCAGCTTCTTGTAACAGAAAAGGATTTTGTATCTGTATGGAAACAGTGACTATAGTGGGTGCTTAGAAGTGGTATACTCTGTGTGTGTGTGTGTGTGTGTGTGTGTGTGTGTGTGTGTGTGTGTGTGTGTGTGTGTGTGTGTGTGTGTTGGAGGAGTGGAAAGTTGTGATGGGACAGAGACTCGGCAGAAACATGACCAGTGGAAACTCTCTTCTTCAGATTGCAGATGGAAGATTCCCTTTGCAGAGGAGAGCCACTAAGTAAGCCCCTCCAACGGGGCTAGAAACAGATAGCTTGGTCAATGCCATGTTACTGAAATGAGCCTGTGATTCTCCAAGTTTGTTCCACACGAAGGTCACCTGGAAGGTACATGTTACAGAACAGTCATGATGTGTTGATTTCTAGAAGGGGGCTCCTTGCCAATGGGGATTGAAAAATAGAAAAAAAAATGAGACTAGAAACTCACCAAGCATGACTTCAGTTCCTGGGGCTGAGTTATTGTTGAAATCCTTTAAGAGAGGAAGATTCCCCACTGACAGTACAAGAAGGAAGTGGACGGGGAGAGGGAAGAGCAAAAAAGCTTTGCTCTAAGAGGCCCTTCTGATTCTGGTTACAGTGTGTTATTAGGCAGAAATATAGGAGGGCAGGTGGCTTAGAGAGGAGCTGGTCAATGAAAGCATCTTCAAGGAGATTTTTTTCAATGATAAATTAGAAAGAATAAGAGCAGGAGAAAAGAAAAAATGACTTGAAGACGGGGCACAGGAACTATCAAAACTGAAGCACAGAGAGCAAAAACTGGAGGGAAAAACGTGGATGGAGTATCAGGGACCTGTGGAACAGGTCAAGCAATCTGTGTGTGTGTGTGTGTGTGTGTGTGTGTGTGTGTGTGTGTGTGTGTACACAGGGTTCACTCTTTGTGTTGTACATCCTATAACAAATGTATAATTACATATATTCACCATTACTGTATCAATTTGCTATTTTTGTAATTAGAGAAAAGGTTATAAAAACAAAAATAATGATTTTATATACACTATAGTGATAGGTATTTCATAGACTGTAGTGAAAAGCTATTGCTTAATTTCACTTAAAGTAGAATAACTCTGAGAGTTCATTTCTATTTATTGCTTCTACTAATAATACCAATCTTAACCTAGAAAAATATCCTCCTTCCCTGTTAATTTATGTATGTATCCTTTGGGTTTGAGAAGGCAATTAATTTCATCAAGGTCATTCTTCTCCAAAATACAGAACAACTGGAATATTTTTGCATCTGTTCAATTTCACATCTATAACTATGCCAGGTACCTTTGGGGGATTCCAGGCCTGGGA
This sequence comes from Kogia breviceps, assembly GCF_026419965.1. Taxonomy (NCBI): domain Eukaryota; kingdom Metazoa; phylum Chordata; class Mammalia; order Artiodactyla; family Physeteridae; genus Kogia; species Kogia breviceps. The sequence continues at coordinate 162,999,775 of NC_081311.1, read as the reverse complement.
GGGTCAGGGAATGCTGTAGAGGAAAGTGATCTTTGAACTGGAACTTAAACATAGTAAAAGAGAGAATAGCATTCATGCAAACAATAATGGTTAATAAATTAGAAGATGATACCATGTGAATTCTTGTTTTAAAAAAGAATAAACCATTTTAGATGTTTGAGCAAAAGCTTAATTGATAGAGTGCCTTTGAGTTTGGTTGGAATAAAGTTAGATAAGGAAAAATACAAAGGAAAAATAAACTCAGTCAAAATGTGGAGGATCACAATCTGAGTAGAAGTTCTATGTTGCACAATATAGAGACTGCATAGGGAAGAGAATGGTGGGAGATAAGTCTGGATTGGTAAGGAGGAGGGAGTTGAAAGATAGTCTTCTGAAATAGAATTGGATGACACCCAAGATGGAGTCATTCTGCATTATTTTAGTGTTTTTGCCTTTAAGTGTGTACTCGATAGACTGAGGACCAAAACCCAAAACAAAGAAACAAAAGAAAACCAACCAACCAACCAAACAAACAAACAAACAAGACCCAATTTAAAGACCCATACAGTTATCTAGGTGTTCAGAGCCTAGATTTCAAAAGCAGCAGTAGGATTGGAAGGGAGAGGTGATCTATACGACTTTCCAAGAAAAAGTAATAACAGAAACTGACTGGATTTGGATTTGGAGGACAAGGAGAAACCCAAGGTGAACTCAAGACATGGAGCTCCGACTGCTGGTAAAATGAAAACTTGGGAAGAGAAGATCAGCTTTGGCTCTGTAGTTCTGGACAGAATTACACTGAAAGGGAATTAAAGGGAAAATTCATGTGGATCATGGGACACCGGAAATAGGTATTCAAGTGAGAGAGAACATAGCAGGGGACACAGACTTGGGAGCCATAAGCATCAAGGTTTTAAATGAAGCTTTAAGAGTAGATGAGCCATTGGCATGAGAACTGAGGGGATAGAGTACCCGATGAGGTTTAAAGAATAGGTACAAATGGATGGACAAGCAAGGAAAAGCCTTGAGAGAGCTAGAATGAGGCTGCACAGTCACACAAGACCAAAAGGGAGATCATTTTAAGCAGGAAGCAATAGCAACATCAAATTCTGAATAGCAGTTAAGAAAAATGAGACGTGGGTCAAGGTCATTAGTGATATTAGGCTAGTTCAACAGACTGAGGAAATAGAAGCCAGAATAGAGAGGCTAATTTTCAAAGAGCTCAAATGGCAAGAACTGGAAAATGGATTAAGTGGGTCAAGACCACAGATTTAAGGATTTAGGATATGAAAGGAAGGAGAAATGGTTTAGAATTTAGAAGATAGTGTGAATTAAACATTTAATTAGCAGTTGAGAGATTTGTGAATGATTAAAAGTAGAAGGGAAGGAGTCCTCTTCCATATATTTTTCTGCATCTATTTTTTAAAAACTGTCACCATTACCTGAATATTCTTTAAAAAATACATTACCATACAACTCTTTTGAAAGTAATGCTGCTTCAGGTATATTTATTCGTATTTGAACTTACGTTCCTGTACTGTTTTCTTGAAGAACATGGAACCTTGTCTATGTGCCTAGAGGAAAGGTGGGACCCGCCTAAAGCAGAGTCACACTTCAAGAGGGTCACATCACAGAGCTGCTAAGTAAAGGTTTAGGATTATGACTTTCCTGTGTTATGGTTTGACACTTGGGGACGAGGTGATCCATTTCATGGGTGAGCCTTTACCCATCATGACCTTGAAGAGCATCCTAATTCCAGCTTCAGCACCCTCTCATTCTCCAGTTTGAATAATAAACAATGATAAAATTTCATTGTCTATTTCCATTCTATGTATGTAAAATTGGAGTCATGAATGCCAACTCTTAGAGTTTTACAGGTGTCACATTACCACTCATACATCTTATGACCAATAAGATCTGACTAAGAGGTTTAAAAAGAAACAAAGTGGCTTGCTGGTGAGGAAAATGTTTATCACACACTCTCTGCTGTATTTTATCTGAGTGATCATCATTATATCATGGGAACAAATCTGTTCCAACTGAAAGTGAATACTCATCAAAAATCATGGCAGAGGTAGCAGAGGACATGGCACAAATGTAAGGCTAATACGTTATACTTTTTGGTTCTTTCTTTTTAGCAATCTATAGTTTAAAGGAAAGAGGTAACTTTCAGATGTTGTCAGCAGAATGATCGAAGCTTTGCCTACACAGTTACTCTGGATGAGTTCCATTGTCAAACTGCATGCCACAAAGTAAGCTGAAGGAAAACGGACATGGAAATACATCCAAATACAGCCTGCCTCACGTAGAGCACTGTGATATGTGTTAAAGTGAAGCACTACGAAATATGACATAGTAGCAACCGTGCCTTATAAGAACCTACCTGGTTGGGGAGACATATGTAAATGAAATGGTTAAGTAGGAATGCCAGGCATGAATTGCCAGATGATTGAATTGGATCAATGTTATAGGTGGTTTGAGAGGTGAGTTCATTTAGGCTGAGAAGTCTCTTGGAAAAAGGAGGATTTGAACTGGACCTTTATGGGGGTGGGGAGGTGAAATTCCCATTTGTGGAGGGAAAGGGGGAGTCATTCATTTCAAGGATAACAGTCCTCACTAGATTTCCAATGCCACCCCTCCCCTCTCCCCACTCACAAGCCCATATTTATGAGTGGTTGGTCACTTGGAAAGGTCCTATATCTGTCCTTGTCCTATAGAGCACAGGGCAATACAGCTGCAATGTGGCCCAGGTCACATTCCGTACATAACACCAGCACTTGACAAATACTTCATAGCACATAATCTGTGAACATGCGATTTATAGGGTTATTTTATAAAGCATTTCACATGGAAGGAAAAGAGGAAGGCCCAGGGAACTTGGAATGCGTGCTTTTTACTAGGAGCTAAGCTAGCTGCTTTTCCTATAGTATCTGAATCAGTCTACACAACAATTCTGAAAGATTGTGATTCCAATTTAGAAAAAGAAAATAGTAGCTCAGAAATGCAAAGTAACTCGTTTGCCTTCACCAGCCAGTAGAGACAAAGTTGGGATTTTTTTTTTTTGAGATATAATTGTCACATGACATTGTATGAGTTTAAGTTGTACAACATAATGATTTGATATACATATACATTGTGAAATGATCACCATATTATGTTTCGTTAACATCCATCCAAAGTCAGGATTCATACCAGCTTTGATTCCAGAAAATAGCCTCTTTTCCTACACTATACTCCTTCTCTCGGGATAGAAAAGACATTTTTCTCCTTTCAATTACCAGAAGCATTTCAGTGTTGAAGTTACAGAAAAGAGGACTTATTAAATTAGTTACAAGGTCAAAGAAAGTATTTGGTAGGCTAAGAGCTATTGGATCAGGCTCATATTCAACCTTTGATCAGGAAAAGAGGACACTGTACAGTGTGTTCCTTGGAAAGATTACCAAAGTAAATAAAAAGTTTTCTAGCTGCCTCAAGCAATCATGAAAAAACTACATATCTATGCGATTACCTAGCAAAGTCGAAGAGCATTTTATTGGGCAAATAAAAAGCTCAGAATTAAGTCAGTGCCAATGACCTTTAAGCCACCTGAAAAACACTGAACGTGATGAAGTACAGCACATTCCCAGCGTCCACAGACATAAGGTCGAGAGTCAAAGCTTTTGACACTTTGGCTTACAATGAGCATATTACCAGAATTCCTGAGGAGGAAACACTGATGTTTCCCCAAATAAAAATGGGCTGTAATCTAAAAAAAAAAAAAAAATGGACTGATTTTTATATTATTGCTTCACATTGCCCAAGAGAAAAATGACTAAGACGTCACCTGACAATATAGCATATCATAAGCATATACGAAATAGCCTTTTAGTAAAACCTGGTTTAACAAACAAAATGGATTACATTCCAAACATGTGTAATTTATTTTAGCATTAGCCCATGACTAATTTCTTGATGATTGCAAGAATATCAAAATTTTAAATATTCTCTGATTCTGTGGTAAAAGTAGTTGTATAGGAAAAAAAATGTTTCCTTAATTTGCAGGTATATATATATCTCCCTCTAGTGTTCAAAGAAACCAAGTGCAATCTTGTGTTTTTCCAGATCTGGTTGTGATTAGTCGAACAAAGGTCAATGTGTGGTAATAAGCCAGCATCATTATTTGTTTTTATGGGAACTGGTCCATATATAGCTCAATATTTTCACAAATACCACATGCGTGAATTGTCAACCAAATGTCATAGGATTCTTTTGTATCTAAGATATCTGTTGTAACTCTAACTTTGTATTGCATAACTCTCTGTTAAAGGATTGACAAAGTACATAATTTTTAAATTTCTAGTTTCCAGAAAGAGAATATGAGAGCCTTGGGGCTTGATCCTTGGACCACCTTTCTTTTTGTTTCTACTTACTCTGTCTTACTTGATTTCGTCTAATCTCGTGGCTTCAGTTACCGTCTGTCTATGGCTGAACTTCTAATCTGTTCCTTGACCAGAGATATAGCCAGGATTGTATAGCTTTCAGTCTCCTCAACATCTCACTTGGACATCTAACAGGCATCTCAAACTAAACATGTTTGAAAACCAAGTTTTTTAATTTTCTTGCACCTTCCAGCATGTGCCCCCAAACCCCACTTTGCGTTTCAGTTAAAAGTACTACCACCTACCAAGGAGCTCAGACAAAAAACCCTAACAGTCATTTTACCCTATTCTCATCCCTTACGTTTAGTCCATCAGCAAGTCCTATCGGGTTTTTCTCCAAAATATATCCCTGATTTGTCCCCTTCTCTCCATCTCCATTACTTTCCCCAAGTTCAAGCCACCATTGTTACTTCCCTGACCAACCCCAATAGGCTCCTAATTGGACTTCCTGCCTCCACTCCTTCTCCATTTCAGTTCATAGTTTCTCTGCCCAATTAAAATAAGATCCTTCCTCACTGTGTTCCTGGCCTTCTTCAGGCCCTTGAATGTGTCGAGTTCATTCTCACATTTAGGCTTGGCCATTTTCCTGGGAAACTCATCTTTGAAAGGCTGGTTCCTTTTTGTCATTCAAGTCTCAGCTCAAATGTTTCCTCCTTAGAGAGAATTTCCTTGACTGCAGTCTCCCATTACCCTGTTTCATTTTCTTCTTGCATTTTCATCATCTGAAATAAATAATTGATTAATATACCTTTTTTTTTTTTTTCTTGCTAGTTTTCTCTTTCTCTTTACTAGAACAAGAGCTGAGGTCTTGGCTGCCCCCTGTCTCTCCCATGCCTAGAACAGTGCCTGGCCCTCAGCTGGTGTTCAAGAAATATTTGTTGACTGAGCAACATGAGTAAGATGAGGATGAGTACAGGTTCACAAAGAGAGAAAGGCATGGGCAGAGAAAAGAACACAGTATCCTGGACTCTGCTTTAAGTTGTACGCTTAATTTTCTCAGCCTCATACCATGTCCCACAATCATAAAATGCTACCACACTGGGGCTTCCCTGGTGGCGCAGTGGTTGAGAGTCTGCCTGCCGATGCAGGGGACGCGGTTTCGTGCCCGGGTCCAGGAAGATCCTACATGCCGCGGAGCGGCTGGGCCCGTGAGCCATGGCCGCTGAGCCTGAGCGTCCGGAGCCTGTGCTCCGCAGCGGGAGAGGCCACAACAGTGAGAGGCCCGCGTACCGCAAACAAACAAAAGCTACCACACTGCCTCAAAAGGAACATGTGTAACTCACAGTCCTTCCTTTCATACATGCTACAGTTTCAAAAGCTGAAGGTAAAATAATAAGTAGTAACAAATAACAACATGTCGGAACTCAGCAGCATAAGCTTATATATTTTAAAGGAAAATAAAATATCTTCTCATAAAAGATTTCCATAGACTCAGTGCAAATTTGGGCATACAGTCCTTAAGGAAGAATTTGGTTCGTGTCTCATAAAATAAATTTTAGCAAAAAAACAACCAAACCATCAAAGAAAACACAAGATCATAAATGCAACTGACCTTGACACTCAGGGAACCAAAATATCCGCAAGTCAATTTCTGTTCTCCATGTGGTCATTCATATTTGGTTAACTGAGGTAACCAGTTTCTGTTCTCAGATGGTTTCTCTTAAAATGGATTTACATATTTGTAGATTAGTAAGTCAGAAGCACATAGATAACGGTACCGAAACTAAGCCCTAAGTAATTGCATGATGCAGTCTTTCAAGGAGACAAATAACAGAAGTAAAGTGTCTTTCTATAACTTGAGCAATCCAGTGGTCCAACATGTCTAATCAAAAATTCATTCCTAATATTTTTTGAAATATATTGATTCTTGTCAGGTTTTTGAGCCTACCTTAACCTGAGTGGTGAGGACAGGGATTATATCTCAGCGCAGTATGGTTGGTGACATTACTGACTGCTATGAGAATTACAATGGGAATTCAGTCCCTGGAGCCATATTCCTCTTGCTTGAGCAGGATCACAATAACTGACAAATACAAAAGAACTGTCTTTGCCAATTTTTATAAAATTATTTTTCCTTCCATAATGCTGGCAAGGTGCACTACAGAAGACAAATTTAGAAACAGGAGTCTGCAAATGAGAAATTGACCCAAAGGGGAGCTAGAAATGGAGACAATGTAGAAAGTCAGGATACCCTGCTGCTTGTTTATTTCAATTATGGCTTTTGAGGTTGTGGTGAGCAGGGAGTGAGACAGCAGAATACTGAAGAAGGAAAGTTTGCAGATGGGGAAAGGGTGAATGGCTGACTTTTTCAGGCTCATCTCTGTCTAGACTGTTGCTGTGACTCCTGTTTCTCGCTGTCCTGCTCATGTGGACAGGTACCCTTCATGAAGCAATCCAGTTGGTGCTGGGTTTCTACCAAGAGCCCTAATTTCTTCTAACACCTGGGAGCTGTTGGCACTAGTTCTTTTGGCAGCACGTAGGGCAGTCACTAAACCAATCACCGCTTTATATCTCTTGGTTATTGCCAGCGGTGTGAGCCCTTAAAGGTCATTTTTTTCGCTTCTCTTCTTGTAGTCTTCCTTTCTAAGCGCTTTTTGCTTCTCTTTGGTTGACTCAACCTTCTGCTGGCTTTCAGATCTTTTCACTGTGCCCTGGGGCTATGAAAGCACTCTACCTCTTCCCCTCAGTCTCTGAACCTTACCCCTACCTCCTGGTTTTGACTGAAGTTTGTCTCTCCCTGAAGGGTCTGTTTCTATGTGGGATTTTCAATTCTTCCAGGTTCCAAGTTCAGGAGATGGAGTCTTCAGCATCTATTCTCTGTTTTCTGGTAAAAAATTCTTACTAATTTTAGGCTCATAGCATCTTCTCTCCTTTCCTCCTGCTTCATACATTGAGGACTTTAGCTCATCGTTGTTCCCTCCACTCCACTACTTCAGCATACATGGGAACAGCCATAGCCTTAGCAACTTAGTTCCTTGAATTTCCACGGGCAAAGTCCTTTACTGTAGTCACCCATGTCCACAGCTACTTGTGTACCTTGTCAACATCTGGAATTGCTCCACTTCTGAAATCACAGAGTCAATACCTTCACTCTTATCCTTTCTGCTTTGGTAGTTAGAGCCTCCAATTGTGTTACCCTCACGAAGACCCCACCTACCCCATTCAACAGCCCTTTCTTCCTCTACTGATTTTAGGTTCTGAGAGTCTTTATTTCAACTTCACTCCTACCAGATGTGCCATTCTCTTGCTCTGTTGTTGTTGGAGGTCATTGAGAGGACGTGACTGCTGGTTGATCCACAAGGTGGACCCAGGCAATCAGAGGCTCCTCATTCTCTCCCCGGTCCTTGGAGTGTACATTCCTCTGTTCTCACAGTGGGAGCTGTTTCCAAAGACACAGCCTTATAGAGCAATGTGTTGTTGAGACCATCTGGACCCTATATGTGACTCAACCCCATTAATGCCTCCATATAAACTTTGAAGACTCTGGCAGGTGGATGCAGAGATGTATGCATCTTGCAGGTACCCAAGTCTCGTACGTAAGTTCCCTGGCTTATTAAACCTGGCACCTGCCAATCTGAAGTGGTCTGTCTGCCTCTTTCTCTAGTCTATCTGTGAGCCACCAGTTATCCTGGTGTCATACTGGCCTGGGGAATGTGCTGTGTGTTGGTCTTCTCTGAACCTCAGCCTGGTCTATTGAACATCTTTGGAGCGTAGATTTCTGTCACCACTCATTCAGAGGCTTCAACTTCATCCAGGCCTTTCCTAAATTTCTTCGATCACTTCTGTTCTCTCTTCTTTTCTGCCAAGGAGTCATTTCAAAACATCTTCGTTCTGTTCAAATTTTCCTTTAACCCCTGACTCCTACCTTCCCTCTAGTTCTTAGTAGGTGATATCGCTTTCTACATCACAGAGAAAATGATACTCACTTTTTAGAAATGCCCCCCACTACACACCAGCAAACTTCTCAACACCCACATCTCCATGCATCCTTCTTCCTCCTTTTGTGAGTGTCCTTGCAGGGTGTCTCTTCATCTGGAAGTAATCCTATCTCCTTTTAACTTTTCCCTTCATCTTTAGCCTGCCCCTTACTATTTGCATATAAACATAAGCAAAACTCTCTTGTTTGAAAAATAAGGTCTTTGTATCCATGACTCCTCTCAATCCCCTCTCCATCCCTCCTGTCCATAACCCATACTTTTTGAAGATGTGCCTACACTGGCAGTCTCCCTCCCTTCATTCTCCAACCTCTGGTATCTGGGCCCACATCCTCCTACCTCATTGTACTGAAATCCCTTTGCCATGTTCACCAGTGACTTCCTTATTGCTCTATCCAATGGATACTTTTGAATCTCCGTTCCAAAGAATTTGACAGTGTTGACCAAATTCTCCTTCTTGAAATATTGTTTTCTTTGGTTTCCATGGGTCTATACTCTCAGTTCCCAATTGTCTCTGGCCACTTTTCAATTCTCCTTCCGGGGTTCCCTTCTGTCTAACTTTCAAATATTGTTTGTTTTTTATACTAGATTCTCTTCTGTTCTTGTTCTACATACTCCCTGAGCCATCTCATCTATGCTTATGGATTGTATGTCACTTATATGTTAATGAGTCTCAAATCCATGTCCTTAGCTCAGAATTTATCTTCTGAGCTTTGACTGCTATGTACAACACCTACTGGACATATATGCACTTACATTTGTTGTACTTATCTCACAGTCGCCATGTCCCACACTCATCGCTTTCTCTTTAAAGCCCACTCCTCTTCCTCTTTTCTCTATCTTATCATTCATACAGGTAACCAAAGCAGTAAAATGATCCTCAACCTTATTTCTCCATTTTAAACATCCACATTCTAGTGGAACCACCTCCTAAATATCTCTTGAATCTCTATTACCTCCATCACTACCGCAGTTCCAGCCACCATCATTCTCTTGTGGAACTCTCATAATAGTCCCGTGGTTAAGACATTCACTGAAGGGGGTGCGGGTTTGATCCCTGGTCAGGGAACTAAGATCCTGCATGCCATACGGCGTGGCCAAAAACAAAAAAGAAACTTCTCAGTAGATAAGTTTATATAACAAATATTTCTGTCAAATCAATTGTTTAATAAAGCATCATTAAAAAGATGAAATATCCTGTCATTCTTCCTCTTCCTCCTCATTATTTGGCTTTAGTTTTCCTCTTCTTAAAAAAGAATTAAAAATTTTTTAATTGTAAAATATACATAACATAAAGTTTACAATTTTAACCATTTTTCAGTGTACATTTCAGTGGCATTAAGTACATTCACACTGTTGTGTACCTACCACTGCCATTCATCTTTGGAATTTTTTCATCTTGCAAAAAATGAAACTCTGTATCCTTTGAAAAATAATATTTCATTCCCCCCTACTGACAACCACCATTCTGTTTATATGAATTTGACTACATACCTTATGTGAGTAGAGTCATACAGTATTTGTTTTTCTGTGACTGACTAATTTTAGTTAGCATAATGCCTTTATGGTTCATCCATGGTGTAGCATGTGTCAGAATTTCCTTTCTTTTTAAGGCTGAATAATATTCCCATGGTACCCATCAGTAATGGACTGGTGAAGAAATTGTGGAGAAGCTGCCGTGGAACACTGTGCAGTGTCAAAAAGAATGAGTGCATGATATGGATCCATCTCTGAGATATATTGTGAATAGGAAAAGCAAATTACAGAATAGATTGTGTAGTATGCAAACATTTATATAAATAAAATAGCAATATATGTCTATTTATGTATGGAAATTTCTAGAGTCCACCAAAGAAAGTAGTAACACTGGTTGTCTCTGAGGAGGTGAAAAATGGGTCAGGTGTGGGAGAGTTATTTCTTGTAAAATTTTGTTCTATTTTGAGCATTTTCCATATGCCTATATAACCTTTAAAAATAAATAAATACCAGTAGGCATACTATGAAAAAAATTCCCATTGTATTACCATATTTTATTTATCCATTCATCCTTAGATGGGTGCTTGGGTTTTTTCCACCTTTTGGTTGTTGTGCATAATGCTGCTATAAACATGGATGTACAAATATGTTTGTGTTCCTGCTTTCAGTTCTTTTGGGCAAATACCAGCAATAGAATTGCTGGATCATATGGTAACTCTATTTTTAAGTTTTTAAGGAACTGCAATATTGTTTTCCATAAGGGCTGCACCATTCGGCATTCCTATCAGTAGTGTATGAGAGTTCCATTTCTTCCATATCATCATCAACACTTTTTATTACTTCTCTTTTTAATAATAACCACTCTTGTGGATGTGAAATGGTATATCTTGTGGTTTTGATTTGCATATCCCTGATGATTAGTGATGTAGAGCATCTTTTCATATGTTCATAGGCCATTTGTATATCTTTTTTGGGAAAATGTCTTATTGAGTCCTTTGCCATTTTTAAAAATCAGGGCTTCCCTGGTGGCGCAGTGGTTGAGAATCCGCCTGCCGATGCAGGAGACACGGGTTCGTGCCCTGGTCCGGGAAGATCCCACATGCCGCGGAGCAACTGAGCCCGTGAGCCATGGCCGCTGGGCCTGCGCGTCCGGAGCCTGTGCTCCGCAACGGGAGAGGCCACAACAGTGAGAGGCCCGCATACCGCAAAAAAAAAAAAAAAAAAAAAAAAAAAAAAAAAAAAAAAAAAAAATCAGATTGTTTGTTACTGTTGAGTTTTAGGAATTCTCGATATATCCTGGATATTAATCCCTATCAGATATGTAATTTGCAAAATACTTGCTCCCATTCTGTGAGCTACCTTTTAATTGTTCTTTGATGAACAAAGTTTTAAAATTTTGATGAAGTCCAATTTGTCTATTTTTTCTTTTGTTGCTTATGCAATTGTTGTCATATCCAAGAAATCATTGCCAGATCCAGTGTCATGAAGCTTTTCCCTTATGTTTTCTTCTAAAAGTTTCATAGTTTTATCTCTTACATTTAGGACTTTAATCCGTTTTTAGTTAATTTTTGTATATGGTGTTAGGCCAATTTCATTCTTTTACATGTGGATCAACAGTTTTCCCAACTCCATTTGTTGAAAAGACAGTTTTTAATTCTGCAGCTTTGTATTAAGTTTTGATATCAGGAATTGTGAGTCCTTCAACTTTGTTCTTTTTCAAGAGTATTTTGCCTCTTCTAGGTCCCTTGAAATTCCCTATGAATTTTGGGATGGGCTCTTATAATTTCTGAACAAAACACTTTTCAGTGGAGATCATTTCCCCTTTAAGTCTAAACTCCATACCAGTGTTACCGAGTCCAAGCTCATACTGCTCGCAGAACAACAGGCCAATAAATAGAGAGACAAGTTGTTGGGGCAAGGAACAGTGACTTTATTTGGACAGCCAGCAGACTGAGATGATGGTGGACTAGTGTCCCAAAGAACCGTCTTACCTAAGTTAGAATTCAGGCTTCTTTTAGTAAAAGGGGAGGGGGTGAAGTTGGTTGTTGCCAACTTCTTGGTGTTGGAATCCTTTGTTCTTGCAGCTGTCCAGGTAGGCCAGGTCATGATGTTCCTGTAAACCTCTGACAAGACAAATGTTATTCTCTGTTCTGCAACTTTTTATCTCTCTATGAATGGAAAAGTGTTATACCTTTAAAGGTCAGAGCCTTGAGAATGGGCTGTCCTGTATATTTCAGGCTCTAGGCAACATTCTTAACTTGTAGTGAAAACAATAGAATAGGAAGGTTAAAGTAAAAAAACAGATCCAAAATGGAGTCAGATTTGTTCTTCCCTATTACACCATGTTTTAAAGAGTCCTTTAAGATATAGCACCCACATGTCACCTCAGCTTCATCCCTCGATTTTCTTTAACTCCCTTTATGCAAATCAACTCTTCAAACTTTCAGAACTACTTTTAATTCTTGCATCAGCCATCCACTCTTGTCTAGGGCCTTTATATATATAATCTGCTTGCTTTCAACATTGTTTGTCTGGCCATGTCTTCTTCCTTCAGATCTCACATCACTTCCACATCTTCCAGGAGAAATTAAGAAGTTCCTGCTTTGGGCTTCCCTGGTGGCGTAGTGGTTGGGAGTCCGCCTGCCGATGCAGGGGACGTGGGTTCGTGCCCCCGTCCGGGAGGATCCCACGTGCCGCGGAGCGGCTGGGCCCGTGGGCCATGGCCGCTGGGCCTTTGCGTCTGGAGCCTGTGCTCCGCAACGAGAGAGGCCACAACAGTGAGAGGCCCGCGTACCACACACACACACACAAAAAAAGAAGTTCCTGCTTTGTGTTCTTCCTGAGGATCCTCCTTCCCATGTTGCCTGCACTGCATTTTAACTGCTTATTTGAATACTCCCTTAGCCGGTGCTGAAGGGATGGCATCTTGGTCAGGTTTGTATGCCTAGCCCTTAGCACAGCACCCTTCACGCAGTAGACCATCCGGGAATGTTGGTTTAAATGAATTCTTGAAGTTTCTTTTTCTGGTATTCTTCTAAAGGATAGTTTTCTAGTGTGTGGGAAAAGTCAAGAAAAGAACGCGAGTTGGAAACCCATGGAAAATAGAAGAAAGGTTCTTACTGGTTCCCAGCTCTGCATGCTTTGTTCTCCTAATTCCACATGCCCCCATAAGCAATGAAATCTGCAATCATTTCATTCCACTAGTCCTCTGAGACCTCCTAGGCACAGATAAAGTTAAATAGGAAAATAGGAGTTAAGGCAGGGACCCGCAGCACCCAGCTAAGTTAAGAGTGTGCAAAAGTGACTGGTCAGTAATCAAGGGTATTTACTCCTCAAGGCAGAAGGAAGAGCACCCACCGCCTTCAGCTATTTACTCGCCCGCTGCTAACGCACCACGCGGGCTCAGGCGCCACCCAGCGCCCTGGAAAGTGCCTCCCGCAGGAGTGCACTGCCACTTCCCGGGTGCTGTCCCAGGAGCAGCAGATGACCGGAAATGGAACCTGCGCGGGCCTGTTGCTTAGCAACGAACGCAGCCGGGAAGCCAGACAGCCCCGGCGCTGAGGGAGCACAGACTGCCTTGTCCCCGGGGGCCGCATCTCTCGTCCGAGCGATCCAGGAGCCACCGGGTGCCACCAGCGCGTCCTCACAGCCATGAGCAGCCAGCAGGTGAGAGGTTGGCTCCTCGCCAGGCTCGTCCCGCTGCGAAGCTTCCCTTGTATTTCAAAAGTGATGGAAGCCTAGGTCTTCCGGACTCCGCAGTTGTGGCCTCGCGGAGTACCGCTTCTTTCATCTGACTTACGATCTGGGATACTGAGCGTTTTCGGTGAAAACTTTTATATGTTCTCTTCCCAACCGTTCGTACTTGGTGTTGTCATAACAACCAAACACAGTGGAGCAGAGCGCCTGCAGTTTAAATTACAGCCGTAGAGTGTCCCCAGTGTGCTAATGGTGGCTGTGTTTGTCTCGGGCGAAGCTCGGTGGGGAATTGCCTTGGATTTGGGCTCTAGGGTTGGAATATAAGCCCCTTCCGAGCGGTGCGACTTTGGGCAAATCACTTGGTTTTTCTAAACCTTCTCTCTCTTTTGTGTAAAGGGGGAAATCAGAACAACTTTTCCTCCTCTCTAAGGTTATTACAAAGTTCAAACAAGATACCATGCCATACCATACCACCCATGAAAGGGTTTGGTAAGTGGCAAGTGGAATTTCTTCTTAGGAAAACATCCCCATGGCATGTAACAAAAGATGCATATGAAACCGTGGGGAATCATCATTAGTCAAATCCATTTCACCGGCCTCCACTAATCAAGTTTGTTTGTAATTGTTGCTACAAAAGACTTGCATGTCCTCCACTCCACATGGAGCCTAAACAATAAGATGTTTGCGGGAGTTGTTTTGCAGGAGCTTGGAGTCAGCTGTGTCTCTTTGAGGCTGAGCTAGTTAAGACTGCAGAGGCTCCCTGACCCTCCAACTGGGCATATGCAAGTATGGCTTGGTGACCTTTTGACATCGGAGGGTTGAAAACTCCACCCTCAGATCCTGTTAAGCCCTGCATTTTTCAAACTAGAGGCCTGTAGCTTAGTTACACCTGAGCAGAGGGGTGATTACCACGCCTACCACACCTTTTTCCAATCACCTTTCCCCACACTCCCCGTGCATCTCACGCCCCCTACGACTCAGACGGCCCTGCTGCGTTACTCTTTATCCCATAAATACCCCAGCCCCTTGTCTTCCGGGAGCCAGGTTTGAGATTTGTTCGCCTGTCTTCTCCTTGGCTGCCTTGAAGCTCTGTCTTCGCTGCAAACCTCGGATGTCTCGGCGTTTTGGCTTGCTGTGATTCTGACAAAAGGAACCTGGCTCGGTAACATACGTTGCAGTAGATACTTTTCAGAACTCTTTATTGAATTTAAGGGTAACTGTAAACAAAATGAATGCTGAACAATGGTCAAACTTTTTAATGCCAGAACAGAATGGGAAGACGTTAAGTGTGGGCATTATTCTGGGCTAGCTAGGAAACAACTCTAACTCTCTAGATTTGCATGGAAAAGGCCCCCTAAGCATCCTGGTATTGAATGGAAAACAGTTGCTTTTAAGCCTGCAAATTTTGCTTAGCTTCTTGGTTTGACACTAAACTATAATCTTTTCTTTTTCAAGCTTTATAATTTTTTCGGTAGTGTTAGTTTATTGTGGAAAGATTAGAAGTAACACTGAGTTGTAGATTACGAACTGAAAATGTCAAAACCCTAATTCATTAATTAATCAAAAATAACTTATTTTCTTGATGCCCACATGAGTCTTTGACCTGCTTTTGAATCATAGTCTGTGGTGTTGAAATTTAAAATATGCATTTACCATATTTGCAGTGGTATTTCTGAATTGCTGTTGTTTCACAAAGCCCAAATTGACCAATTTACAACTGAAAAGCATTCACTAAAAACCTATTGGCAGTTAAGTTTTAAGTTTCACTTTATCTTAATAAAAGTGATGTTTGGAAATTACACGCCCCCACCACAAAGGAACCTCTTTAAAAAGGCAGTTGGACCTTGAAAGAATGGGCATGAGCCCATCTAGGACTATTTACATTTTCTACATACTATTTTTAAACAGCAGAGGTCTCTCTCTGGCTGCTTTTGTTGACCTGTAATTTTAAAACTCTTGATACTTTAATTTATGCTAATTTTGAGTATAGCTTTCCTTTTGAAAGGGTGAAAGTTTTTATATTTTAACCTGAAACAAACAGAATGGATTAAACTTTGGGAAATAACATTTTAATGTGACATTTACTTATGTATTCATTTAGTTTGAAAAAGTGAGCTGGTGGTAAAATCATATTTGCCGAAGGAGATTTTAATATATTCATCTCAATAGTGGAAGGTTTAGAATGACATGGCATTTTTCAGGAATAGCAATTTGAACTCTTAAATTAGGTATTTAAAAGAAAAATCTCTTGGAACTGCTGCTTTCATTTTTAAAATTAGTTAAAACATAAGGCTTTTTGAGTTTCAGTTGAAGAACTTTCAGAGGTTTAAAAATACAGATATCCGAAGAGCACGAAACTCCCCACAAAATCCACTACAGATTGTGGGCAGAGAAGAGGGAAAAGCTGTCAGCTTATCTCTACCTTAGCGCTTTTTTCTAGTTGTTAAATTAAGTAGTTTTGCATTTATATGATGCTCATTCTGTTTTCCTTCATCCTGTCTCCTTGATGTTATTGCTTAAAAACGAGATCAGAGTGAAAACAGTTGGGTATGAGGCCAACAGCATGGTGATAATTTTAACAACCATAACTCAGAACATATGATGACTATATTTAAATCAGCCCTATTAAATTTTGAGAGTTGGTTGTTGATTTAATCAGACAACTTCGGGATTATTGTTGATTTTAACCAGACACATTCACAGATTCTGGTCATTTCATCAGAACAGTTAAATTTGGATTATACCAGGTTTAAAATATCCCTTGCAATAGACAAGTAGTTGAAAATCAGTGAAATAAAAACTAAGTGCCAAGCCAGAGTACTCAAGGAAGACCTTGACTCTTTAGCAATTTTAATTCTGGTAATGTAAAATTATATTAGTCAGGATCCCAACAGAAAACAGATGGCATGCTTAAAAGGATTAAATTGAAGAAAACTTATGAAAAGACCATTTGGAGAGGTGTGGGCGAGGTTAAGAGAAGAAACCAACAGGGATGAGGAGGCACCTAAGGATTAATAACAGGAAGTCGTTGCCATTCCTAGGCCTCACGGGTCAAAGAAATTGAACCCCATTCTCAGGACTTGGTGAGAGCTGGAGGCTTGGAATGGTAGCTTCCTGACAGCAGCTGAGCTCTGGAAGAATATTGCACTATCAGAACTATGGGAAACAGGGAGTACTAGGAGAGAAATATCCAAAACTCTCTCCCTTCATCCTGTCCAATCTCCTACCGGTGCCTCTTATTGCTTAATCCCCAGGTGGAATTCCTACCATGGAATCATCCTCTACTCAAAGGAAGTATCAGCACTTTTCCCTGAAAGTTGCTGCTAAAAAGTATATGTTACTTACAGTAACCTGACAATGCATTAACCTGAACACACTGTCAGCTTAGGAAGTGGAGCATTCTGGTTGTCAATAGGACAGAAATGGTATTTTAATGATAGACGGGAGGTGGAGTACAGTAAACCCTGGACACTAACTAGGTTCAGATTAAGTTCCTAGGAGATGATGTAATGGATAAAAGCCTTTGCACATTTTTAAAGCTTTCTGATGGGTATTGTTGGATACCACTTTCCTTTCTCTCCTTGCTATGAAAGAGCAATTCTAAGACAAACATTGAGAATTTAAAAAGTAGTAGAGGGGCTTCCCTGGTGGCGCAGTGGTTAAGAATCCATCTGCCAATGCAGGGGACACGGGTTCAAGCTGTGGTCTGGGAAGATTCCACATGCCGCAGCACAACGAAGCCCTTGAGCCACAGCTACTGAGCCCACATGCCACAACTACTGAAGCTCATGCGCCTAGAGCCTGTGCTTCGCAACAAAACAAGCCACCACAGTGAGAAGCCTGCGCGCCACAAAGAAGAGTAGCCCCTGCTCACTGCAACTAGAGAAAGCCCATGCACAGCAGTGAAGACCCAATGCAGCCAAAAATAAATAAATTCAATTTTTAAAAAGTAGTAGAGTCTGTCTTTAAATATTTTGCATACTAAGTGCTTTACTAAAGTAAATTTGGTTGAATGAATCAATTTTATCATTAACAGAGTAAACTTTTTTTTTTTTTTAATGCAGGATAAATCATTCAGCAAAGAAAAATCCAAGACACCAGTAAGAATTTTACCACAATTGGCTACGGTAATTTACCTGTAGACTCTCATTGGATTTTTGCACTTTTAAAACTGTTCACTAGTTTCAAACTTGTAAATAAGTAACTGAATTTGTGATTTTGAATTTTGTGCTCAATTTGACTGTTTTCTGATTGAGAAATTCTGAGGTGCATATAAAAGGAAAAAATATCTTAGTAAAGTAAGCGTAAGCTGTAATTTCCTAGTAGTGTGTACAGTATGTTTGAATATTCTGGATAAAAGTATATCCAAGATTGTCTAGCAGAAAATATATCAGTGTTGGAATTAGGAGATGAAGTTTTGGGTTACATCCCTGTCACTAATGGCCCTGCCATCTGAGGGAGTCACTTACCTCTCCAAGCCTCAGTTTCTGAGTTTGAAAGTAAGCATTGATCTTTGAGATGCATCTTCTGGCACTGAAATGCTACTCCACAGAAGATTCTTCAGATCTTGCCGTCCTTTGTTATTATTATTATTATTATTATTATGACTAAAAATTTTCATTGTCCTGTGGAAGAGGCAATTAATAGATATTTTCAGTTGACAAGTGCTGGGTAAGATGTACTTGACTGTGATAAATTTTACCATTTAGTAGTTATATTGAATTTAATGGCATTGAGTTTTGCTCTTGTAACTGCTGGAAGTTGAGTTTAAGTGGAGGTTCAGTGCAAACACTGTTTGTTTGTTTTTTTAATTGTGATAAAATATACATAACATACAATTGATCATTTTAACCATTTAAAATCTACAGTTCATAGACATAAAGTACATCCATATTGTTGTACAACCGTCATCACCACCCATCTTCAGAATTCTTCATCTTTCCAAACAGAAACTCTGTACCCATTAGACACTAATTCCCTGTTTCTGCCTCTTGTCAGTCCATGGCAACAAGCGTTCTACTTTCTGTCTCTATGTATTTGACTACTATAAGTACCTCATAAGTGGAATCATACAGTATTTGTCTTTTTATGTCTGGCTTATTTCACTTAGCATAATGTTCTCAAGTTTCATCCAAAGCATTAATTTTTGAAAGATATTTTAAAAGTTGAGAACAGGGCTTCCCTGGTGGCGCAGTGGTTGTGAGTCCGCTTGCCGATGCAGGGGATATGGGTTCGTGCCCTGGTCCGGGAAGATCCCACGTGCCGCGGAGCAACTAAGCCCGTGAGCCATGGCCGCTGAGCCTGTGCGTCCGGAGCCTGTGCTCCGCAACGGGAGAGGCCACAACAGTGAGAGGCCCGCATACCGAAAAAAAAAAAAAAAAAAAAAAAAAGTTGAGAACAAACTATAACATTGAAGTTGTGTTGCTTTATAGAGAAAGACTCCTGATAATTTAAAATGGAGGACATTTTTCACTTAGAAAACTTGAGTTAATATTCTTAGATAAAGTAAATGAACATTTCAAAATATACATTTTAATTGAAAAATTTTTTTAATGATGCCAGATTCTATAGAATTGAGCCATAGCACCTTTCCTGTGCTTCTGCAAAATCTATCTTAAATTTTCTAGCTTAAAAGACAAGATTTGAAATGGAATAGACATTGTCTGTTTAAAAATTTGACAAATTTTAAAAGAAAAAAAATTAAAATTACCTTTAGTTTGTTGTGTCTTATTAGTATATAGGTTTAGAGATGTAAGCTCAATTAAAATTTCCTGATTCAGTATTCAGTGGCTGAGTTGAATAATAATCCTTTCCTGTCATTGGCATATAATAGTCTAAAATGCTTTTGTTGGCTGATTTAAACTTGGTTTTATGTTCATATTTGGCCATATCATACATTTTCTCAGCATTCATTTTCTCAGTTTCATGTGTGTTAAGGGAGATGATTTTTTTAAGAGATTTTTAGAAATCCATTGACCAAAGCAAACAATTTTCATTTGAATATTAAGGTTTGTACTTGGATAAAATTTTCTGGCAGTAGTTAAGCCCTAGAGTGATTTTCATTACAGACATTTATGCTTCTGGTGGTGGTCCTTGTTGTTGAAATCAAGGGTGACCCAGTGCTGGTGGCTTCCAACCCCTCTGGGTTGGTGACCTGATTCCCACCCTTTGTGAACACCGTACTCATAGCCCACCCATGAATCTGAAATCCTTTATGGAGCAAGATGAGAGTGGAAGGATGGAAAGGCAGGCAGGGAAGGATGGAAAAGCATTGACTTATTAATTGTCTTAGCTTGTTTTCCTGTGAAAGAAGAGCCTGAACAAAGGGCTTCTGTGCAGGTAGTTTATTTGAAAGTAGGAGTAAAGGACTGGGAAGAGTAAAACTATTGAATAAAAGCCAGTACAAGCATGGGCTATCGGGTTGGCCTGAATGTGAGAGGAAGACACAGATTCAATTGTCATTGTTTAAAAATATGTACATTCTGCTTTCAAACCCACCCATCTGGGTTGCTTGAAGAGACATAGGTTTTAACAACAGTGGGTCTGTGTTCTGTTATCGCAGTAACCGGCTCGAGCTAATTAGTTGTTGTCTTTTTTGGAGACGTAGGTTTTCTCCTGTTGGCCACAGTCCCCACCAGGCCCTAACATTTCCCAGCCCTGAAGCTGAGTGCCTATTAGCTATCATCACTACCTTTCCTCCTTCTTTCATGATACCTGCCAGAACTGTGTAGGTATAAGAATTTATAACCCCTGCCGCAAACGATGGAATGAATTTGTGAGTTGCCAGCGTAATCTAGAGCTGCTGAAGCCATGAGAACAGGAAGATCCTTTGGAGCTGGAATGTAGGGGAATTCATTAGCATTGGAGTCCAGCACGGTGTGGCTCTAATTAAGATGGAAGGCTTAAAAAATCACTTGCCAATGTCTGTGGGGGAGTAAACTCTGTGGATGAACACCTCAGTTAAGTAACAGGTGCCCACATCAAACCAGCAGCAGAGCCTTTGGTAATCTGTCCCAGATGTCACACACCGTGCCATTCACAGGCTTTAGTGAGATTTGCTATTGGGTATTTGTGCCTTCTTTACAGATGTCCTAATTCGTTTGAGAAAACGTCTGTGTTTATACATTCTTATGCATTTCATGAAAAAAGTTTTTTTTTTCTGACCTTGTTTCGTTAACGCTATCTAAATTTCATATTTCAGGTGAGTTCAAAGCCCCAGTGGCAGCAGGCAGCTCCATCATTCCATCTGAGTGTAAAGCAGGATGAAGGTATTCCAGAGCAGTTTAGTGTTAAAAATCAACAATCATGTGGTAAGAACGCTAATATTCTATCTTAGACTTCAAGGACATTTTCTGGAGAAAAATATCACACAATATTTAGTTAATTAGAGCAATGAAATTGTAAGCTGAAATATTTATGTAAAGTAGAAAAATTTATCCTGAGTGTGTTCCCTAAGAAAATAATTGAATCCAGTTCTTAGTTATTTCAGGCTGTTGTAAATGCTATAAAAGCTGATATTTTAGGAACTGGGATGTTTATAATAAAATTTTGATTTATTGTATTCAGAATTTGCCTCTGTATCAAAGACTAAAGTTTTTTCTAAGGGGGATTTTAATAAGTTGTAAACATTACTTCTAAATTATTTATATTAATATTTTTGACTTATCAGATTGATTTTATTGAATATTAACATTTTTTTCATCATGGTTCTTTAAATTTTCTGAAATAGTTTTATATTCTGTTTTTATAATAATTTTAATCTTGATTTTAAGAAGGTTCTATGCAAATATAATTGAAAATCTGAGTTTATTAACATTAATCAAAATATAAAATAAATTAATGGATATTCTTGAAATAAAGGTTTCTATTATGATGACATAAAATGAGAGTTAGTTTAACTTCCTCGTAGTGAAAGAAAATATGGTTACTTAAGAACTTAGAGAATGTAGTTTTTTTTCTTAAAACATGTTTCAGCATTTTGTTCTCGCCACTTAAATATTTTAGCTTACTTTTTAGATGACTAATTTATGCCTTTTTAAAAAAAAATTCAAGCTGAATACATGGAACGCTTTGGAAAAAAGGGCACGTTACTCGACCAGATTGATGATAGTCATGCTGGACCATCTACTTCCAAATCAAAGCGCAAATCTCCACATAAAGAACGAGAAAACTTTAGAAGCACTCTTGTTCATGTCATTATGTAAGTTCTATAAGCTAACCAGTGTTACCCTTGTTAGAGCCCCTGGGAACTTTTTAATCTAAAATTATAAGAATTCTGTGCTTCTCTAAGGATGCCTGAAAGCCTTGTTGGAATGAGGTCAAGGTATAATGAAAGACTGAGCTTAACTCTAAAGGTGTCTCACTTTTAAATATCATGAGCTGAAAAGGTATGTTGATGAAAATGATGAATAAAAAAAATCTACAATAGGGATAGGAGAGAGTTTTATTCAAGCCAAACTGAGGACTATAATCTAGGAGATACAGGTTCAATAAGCACTTGACCTGTGTTCCTCCAGACTACAAAATGGGGGAGGCTTATAAAGACAAAAACTACAAGGTTACAGTTAGTTTCATGAGTTGTTTATCAAGAATTATAATTGGATCTGGCAAGAAGGAAGGATGCTTGTTAAGTAAGGATTGGTTGGGGTCCAAAATGGTTGCATAGTTACAAGGGGTTGTATCTGGCAGCTGCTAGCAGATACTGTTTTGAGCATGGCTGGTGGTGTCCTTGAATTTGATAACAGTTCAGAACATTTAAGTTCTCAGTGATGCAGGAACATGTCTGAAACCACATCCACAATGGCCACCTGGCTCCATTTTAAATGCCTGAAACACAGTCACTCCATTTAGATTTTCAAATGCAATCTTTTCTTTAATGGTTACAACAAATGTACAAGGCATGTTTGACGGGCCATAAGACAGGCTGTTTGAGTTAGCATGAAGTTCATGCCAAATCATGTATAAGCCAGAAAGACTTCCCCATACCTCAAAATATGAACATTTCTTCCATCAGGTGTCAATATGAATACTTGGTGTTGGTTGAGAGAGCAGAATGTCTGGGAATTCTGGTTGTAGGCATGCTGCCTGGTAGAAGATTTGGGGCAGTTTTTTTTTCCCCCATCTTGTCTGTTCAGGTGATGTGGTGACTTTTCCCTGGCATTGTGGGTCTCCTTGTGTAGAAAAGGAAGAAACTGGGCTGAAATGATCAGCAGTGTGACCAGGGCAGGGCTTGCCCAGTCTGAAGTACAGCTCTGTTTACGGAGGGCGATGCAGATGCAAGTCAGCAGTTCCTCTTTGCCTTTTTTTCACAGCTTGACGCTAGTTGTTCAGTAGCCCCTTTCTTTCATCATGACTGTCAATGCACACACACTGCCACTGGTGAACAGAATTTAGTGACACATTACAGTTAGTCACTCACCCACAGAGCTCCATTTTACTGTCCCCATGTGACACCTTACTGGCTGGCTGGATAGGCATCTTGAGGGGAGGGCAGTGGTCACTGTGTGCTGACAAAGGGATGGCAGGTATGTGGGCTCCTGTGCAGTTAGATTGTGGGCGTGTGCCGCTGCGAGAGTGGTTTGGAGTTTGCTTTTGCCAGGCACCACTAGACATTACCAGCTTGGCCCACTTACATCACTTTCTTCAATTAAGCCCTCTCAGAACACACGAACTTGGAGTCAAATCAACACTCCAAGCCGTGGGTGGGTAGGCCTCTGGTTACAAACTCATAGAAGCAATTTTTTTCTCCTCCCGATGTCCTGGCCAAGACAAGTGATCTTGACACGACTTTCCTGTGCCTGTCATGTTTGGTCCTCCTCTGGTTGAGGATAGAGCCCATCTTGGGTTTCAGCTTCATACAGAGGTCTGGGTTTGAATTCTCCATTTAACTGCAGCCTACAGAATCATCTCCTGACCCACGTGGGCATTAGAGTCCAAGGCTCCGCCCCCCCCCACGGGCAGCCATAGCCTCGGGGGTTGGCTGTTACTCTGCCTTGTCATTCCATCTTTTCCCTCCTGAGTATTTCCTTTTGTTTTCTTGTGAGCTCAGCTATGCATTCAAAGGAGCTTTGTGGCATATTATCCAGTATTTATATACTGGTACTGGGAGGTTTTTCAGTTTATCTTTGCTGCTGTGTTATAAGAAACAGAAGTCTCTTTCTAATCATTTTATGTCATTTTTAGTTATACCTTTAACAAACACTATATGGATGGACTTATTAAAATTCAATTCTTGAGTTTCTGGACTTTAGTAGATGTTTAATCCCATTTGTAGTTATTGGTATTACATATTTCTTATTTTGTTTTTTCTATTTACTGTACGTTGCCTTTGCTTATTTAATGTTTTTTATTATTTCTATTGAATTGAATTTTCTCTCTTCTCCCTTTATTCCTATTGGCTTAAAAGCTATCAAATATATTTTTATTCTTTCAGTGGTTACCCTAGCATTTAAAGCCACATATAATAACTTATATTTTTAAAAGTTTAAAGTTCATTTGATCCATCTTCCCTCTGAATAATATGAAAGGACCTTCGAGTGCTTTAACTTAGCTCTGAACTTTCCTTTGCATTTTTCATGTGATTATTTTATTTCTACCAATATTTCTGTAATATTTTAGGTTTACCAAGTCCTTAAACTCCCCATACTCTTTTTCTAAAGTTCCTACTTACTTAGATTTACTAACATGTTTTCTGATTTCTTAGAAAGTTGCCTTTGCATTCCACTCCTCACTTCCGGGTTCATTTTTCTTTTCTTTTTTTTTTGCTGAAGTCCTTCCCTTAGTAGTTCTTTCAATGACGATCTGTGGAGAGTAAACTCGAGACTTTCGTTTTTTTGTAAAGTATCTACTATTTTGCCCTTACTCTTGAATTAATGACTAAGCTCACTACAGAGTTAAAGGATAATAGTAATTTTTTCCCTACAAATATGGAAAACATTGAAAAATATTAACAATTTTCCCCAAATAAAAATAGAATATATTTAAAGTGTACAATGTGATGATTTAATATACTTACACATTGTGAAAGGATTTCCAGCAATCAAGTTAACACATCCATCACCTGACATTTACCTTTTTGTGTGTGTGTGAGAGCCCTTAAGTTCTTCTCTCTTAGCAAATGTCAATTACACGATACGGTATTATCTATAGCCACATGATGGCATATATTATTGTTGATGAGAAGCCTTTGTTGCTTTATTTGTCACTTCTTTGCAATCTGTACTGTCAGTTTGTCTTTTCAACACCTTCTATATAGTCTGTAAAAAAACAGATTTATCGAGATATAATTTACATACCATTAAATTCATCCACGTTAAAAAAAAGTACAATTGAATGAATTTTAGTAAATTTCTGTAGTTGCGCAACCTTCACCAAAATCCAGTTTTAGAATACTTCTGTCATCTACAAGTTCCCTTTTGCCCGTCTCAATTAATCCTTTCTACCAGTGGTTGCCCCAGGCAATCATTGATCTGCTTTCTGTCTCTATAGCTTTATCTTTTCTACAATTTCACATAAATGGAATCATACAGTATGTATGTTTTTGAAATCCATCTTGTTTACTATTTCTTATTTGGGGCTATTATGAATGATGCTGCTATGAGCTTTGCATGCTGGTCTTTTTGCGGACATATGTTTTCACTTCTCCTGTGTAGATACCTATTTATAGAAATTCTGGGGTAGTGTAGTAGGTGTATGTTTAAATTTTTAAGACATTCCTAAGCTGTTTTCCAAATCATCATACTATTTTACATTCCCACAGGAATGTATAAAGAAGTTTCTAGTTTCTCTACATTCTTGCCCACACTTTCTTTTTTTTTTTTTTTTTTTTTTTTTTTGGTACGTGGGCCTCTCACTGTTGTGGCCTCTCCCGTTGCAGAGCACAGGCTCCGGACGCGCAGGCTCAGCGGCCATGGCTCACGGGCCCAGCCGCTCCGCGGCATGTGGGATCTTCCCAGACCCGGGCACGAACCCGTGTTCCCTGCATCGGCAGGCGGATTCTCAACCACTGCGCCACCAGGGAAGCCCTACACTTTGTCTTTTGTTGTGTTTTGTCATTCTAGCCATTCTAGTAAATGTGTTGTCGTATCTTATCATGGCTTTAGGTTGTATGTCTCTAATGACTAATAACGATGGACATCTTTTTTGTAGTTGTTGGGCATTCACATAATTTCTTTGGGGAACTGTCGATTTAAACCTATTGCCCATTTAAAAAAATTGGGTTGTTTGTCTTATTATTGCCTTGTAAGAGTTTTTTATATATTTTCTATGCAAGTTCTTTATCAGATATGTCTTTTGCAAGTATTTTCTCCCCGTCTGTGTCTTATCTTTTAATTTCCTTCCTGGCTTTTTTTTTTTTTTTTTTTTTTTTTGCGGTACACGGGCCTCTCACTGTCGTGGCCTCTCCCGTTGCGGAGCACAGGCTCCAGACGCGAAGGCTCAGCGGCCATGGCTCACGGGCCCAGCCACTCCGTGGCATGTGGGATCCTCCCGGACCGGGGCACGAACCCGTCCCCTGCATCGGCAGGCGGACTCCCAACCACTGCGCCACCAGGGAAGCCCCTTCCTGGTATTTTTTGAAAAGCAAAAGTTTTAAATTTTGATGAAGCTCAGTTTATCAAATTTTTTCTTTTATTGTTCATGCTTTTGGAGTCATATCCAAGAACCTTTTCCTATCACAAGATCATAAATATTTTCTCTTATGTTTTCTTAGAAGTTTTAGCTTAGCTCTAGTTTTAGTTTTAGCTCTTACATTTATGTGCATGCTTTATTTCAGTGAGGTATCTGTGTTATGAGGTAAGGGTTAAGGTTCAATTTTTTGCATATACATATCCAAATGTTTCAGCCCCATTTGGTGAAAAGACAATTTTCATTGAACTCCCTGGGCATCTTTGTCCAGAATCATTTGACCATGTATAGGGTTCTGTTTCTCTTCCATTTACCTATGTGTTTACACCACTTGTCATGTAGCTTTATAAGTTTTGAAATGAGGTAGTTTAATTCCACAAAATTTATTCTTCTTTTTCAAAATTGTTTTGGCTATTCTAGGTCTTTTTCATTTCCATATACTACACTTTAAGATAAGCTTGTCAGTTTCTGCAAAAAAAAAAAAGAAAGCTTACTGAGATATAGTAGACAATGCATTGAAACTATAAATCTATAAATCAATTCTGAGAGAATTGCCATTTCAAAACTATTGAGCCTTCCAGTCCATGAACATGTTATTTCTCTCCATTAAATTAGATTTTCTTTAATTGCTCTTATTAGTGTCTTGTATTTTTAATGTACAAGTCTTAGACTTAAAAAAAATTATTAAGTATTTTTCTTTTTGATGTGAATGAAATTATTTAATTTCATTTTCTGATTGTTCTTTCTCAGTATATAGAAAAATCTATTGAGTTTTTGCTTGTTAATTTTATATCATAAGACCTTACTAAACTTGCTTACTAGTTCTGGAACTTTTTAAAAGATTCCTTAGAATTTCCTATATATCAGTCATGTTGTCTGCAAATAATAGATTTATGTCTTCATTTTCAATTTAGATGCTTTTCATTTCTCTCTCTCTCCATTTTACACTTGTTGGGTCCGTCAGTACATTGTTGAATAGAACTGGTGATACTGAAATTCCCAGTCTTATGGGGAAAGTGTTCAGTCTTTCACATTTATGTAGGATGTTAGTTGTAGGTTTTTAAGATACTCTTTATTAGATTAATGAAGTTCCCTTCTTTTCCTAGTTTGTTGACAGGTTTCATCATGAGTGTCTGCTGGATTTCTGTCAGATGCTTTTTCGATGTCCATTGAGATGATCATTTGATTTTTGTCCTTTGAAAATATGGCATATACATTAAATGATCTTCAAATGTTAAACCTTGCATTCCTCTCATGTAGTCATTATGTATATGTATAATACATAATTTTATGTATATACTGGATTTGTTAAAATTTTAAGGATTTTCAAATCTACATTAATGGATGATACGGGACTGTACTTTTCTTGTGATGTCTTTGTCTGGCTTTGGTATCAGGGTACTACTGGCCTCATAAAATGAGTTAAGTGTTTCCACCTCCTCTATTTTCCAAATGAATTTGTGTAGAATTGGTGTTGTTTCTTTCTTACTTGTTTGATAGAATTTATTAGTGAGGCCATCTGGACCTGAACTTTGCTTTGTGGAAAGATTATTACTTACTAATTCAATTAGTTTACTTGATCTAAATCTCTTCATATTTTCTATTTCTTCTTGAGTCATGTTTGGTACTTTTTTACCTTTTAGGAATATGTTCTTTTAAGTTGTCTAATTTTTTAAAATTTATTTATTTATTTATTTATTTATTTATTTATTTATGGCTACATTGGGTCTTCGTTGCTGTGCATGGGCTTTCTCTAGTTGCGGCAAGTGGGGGCTACTCTTTGTTGCGGTGGCTCCTCTTGTTGCAGAGCATGGGCTCTAGGTGCACAGGCTTCAGTAGTTGTAGCACGTGGGCTCAGTAGTTGTGGCTCACGGGCTCTGGAGCGCAGGCTCAGTAGTTGTGGCGCATAGGCTTAGTTGCTTTGCGGCATGTGGGATCTTCCTGGACCAGGGCTCTAAACCATGTCCCCTGCATTGGCAGGTGGATTCTTTTTTTTTAAGATGTTGGGGGTAGGAGTTTATTAATTTATTAATTTATTTTTGCTGTGTTGGGTCTTCATTTCTGTGCGAGGGCTTTCTGTAGTTGTGGCAAGTGGGGGCCACTCTTCATCGTGGTGCACGGGCCTCTCACCGTCGCGGCCTCTCTTGTTGCAGAGCACAGGCTCCAGACGCGCAGTCTCAGCAGTTGTGGCTCACGGGCCTAGTTGCTCTGCGGCATGTGGGATCCTCCCAGACCAGGGCTCGAACCCCTGTCCCCTGCATTAGCAGGCAGACTCTCAACCACTGCGGCACCAGGGAAGCCCGGCAGGTGGATTCTTAACCACTGTACCACCAGGGAAGTCCCCTGAGTTGTCTAATTTGCTGGCATAAAGTTGCTCAGATAATTTCCTTGCTGTCAGGCTTCCTATATATTTCCTCCCTTGGTACCTGTTGATTGCAAGAGGAGAGCCTTTTCTAGGGGTCTCCTAAGCAGATTGATTTCCTTCCTGCATGAGTTATGGTCTGTGGTGTTCTCAGTTGTTTCATCTGTTTTCTATCTTCTTTTCATGTTCCAAAAATTTGCTGAAGTATCTACTCAGCTGATGACCCTTTCGTTGCTTTACAATCCTCGGTTAAAATTACTACCATTTTCACAGGAAAACTTGAAAAAAAGGATGTTTATGTCACCATCTTGAACCAAAAATCTCTATTGATAAAGAGAAAAAATATCAATATAATTGTTTCAGTTTTGAGAAATAAAGTACATCATATTTTCTCTTTAACAGGTAAAGTGTCTCCAGTATTGATTGATTTATTTCTGAATGGAATGTTGCTTTGATGGAAAGAGCATGGCAATTTAGAAGCACATAGGGATGGGCAAATCCTTATTTTTGTATTTAATTAACAATGTGATGAAGGGGAAGTTATTTAATCTCTCTGACATTGTTTCTTCATCTGTGCAGTGGGGATAATTATGTCATTGTCTCCTGTAACAATAGGTGTGAGGATTAGAGAAAGCTTCTATTATGGTTCCTAGCAGCAGAATCTTTGCCTGTGGCCACAGAACAATAGAATTATAGAGGTTTAGAGCTGAAAGGTTCTTCATTCTGACTGCAAGAACTTCTGCAGCCTCTCCTATAGCCCCTAACCTCCTTCCTCTTCACCTCTCCTGACCTTGCTGCATCCCTCTAGGTCCACATTACTCACACAGAGGATGAAGTTTGAGCGTCAGGTTTCAGCAAAGTAGATAGGATAAGCATTTCTGCCATTAAAAAACAACAAAAAACCCAACAATCCATTTATTAAGGTCATATACTTCATAGCGGCAGAATCTGAACCCAGATGTCCTGATTCCTGAAGTACGTTACTGTCGTTAGTACCTTTTTACTATATAAACACCAAAATAACGAGATGATTACTTTTGCAGTTAAAATAACCCTTCTCTTTCCAGCCACAGAATCCCTGAAGATCTTCCACCACTCCTCTCATAGGCTTACTCCTCAGTTGATAAATGTTTATTGAGCACCTACTGTGTACTGAATTAAACTGAGATATTACCTGAGACATTCCTGAGACATTGCCTTGCCTCTCTTTTCTGGTCCATTTAGTTGAAAAAAATAAGTCTAAAGTTCACAAGATGGTGGATTCTTAGATTTGCAAAAAACTAAGTCAGAAGATCCATCCTGTGTACCTACTTTGGTATGATATCTCAGACAGATATTCAGCAAACCTCCAGTCTTCACTCACTGGGCAGTTAGTGGGAAGAAGTATTTTATTAACACAGCATCACTAACCTGTATGCATCCCCGATGAAGTTGGGCCCTGGAGCATGATACATTCAATGATAAAGAGGTTAAAGTTATCGCAGAACAACTTATTTTCCTGAAGATGTGAACTTTTCACACATTGGAGCCCCAGAGGAAGTCACAAAATGTGGCCCATATCTGATATAGGTTTTGAATTGAATTATACCTAGAAACATTATAATTATATGAACAGTTAGCCAATAATAAAAACATAGGAGTATATGAGCTTCTATGTCACTTGTTGCTAACTTCTAATATGTGTTCCTAGAAATCTGAGAAATGGTCTTTTGAAGAATATATCTGTGTCTTTGGTAAAACTACATTTAGAGTCTTTTCCTTTGGTGCTCTTCTAAACACCATATTTATAAATAACCATACATGTTTTAGGAATAATGCGAGAACATTCCTATAAAAGTTCAGAGAAGAGAGATGATTTTGGAGCAATGAGCAAGAATGAATAAAGCCTATCAAAAAGGATGTGGCCTCTGAATTAGATCTTTCAAATCACTTCCAATATAACTGTCTCTCTGAATAAAGAGAAGGTATTCTGGGAGGAATACGGTACCAAATAAGTATGTTTACTATTTTAAAAGTGTTCCACAATGCCTTTTTTCTTATTTTATAGAAGACAATCTGACAGATAAATCTATTGTTTTATGTTCTAACTGCCATTTATTTATATACATTTGAATAGTGTGTTTATCATTTTCTTAGGCAAGAAGATGCTGTCTTAGACTCAGCCACTCCAGATGAAAGCACGTTGCCAAAACTAACCACTTCTGCAATAGAGAAAGACGTCTTGGTAACAAGCTATTTCTTTTGTCAGTATAACTGAAAGGAAAGGAAGCACTTGAAGGTGCTTTTGTGCCTTTGAGTTTATTCTGTGCTCCTTCCTGTGCAAATACATGGATGTAGGAGTAAAGATGAAGCTCCATAAAATTGCTCTATTGGATTAATGGAGGAAATCATTCTTCCCCTTGTTTCCTAAGACCACAGTCAGAGAATCTCAAGTCTCCCTGCTCCCTATGTTAAAGCTAGCCTCGGTCATGTATAGCTTTTACATGTCTTTATTCTATGAGAAATTATTTTAATTACATAATGTACACTTCACAAAACATATTAACTTACTTTAGAAAAAAGTAATTCTTCAATGATTTCAAATATAGAATTTTTTAAAAGTAAATATAGAAGACTTTAACATTGCTAATTTGAAAGTATTTTGATGTTTAAATTTTTTTCTGATAAATGACATGTAAAAACTTGCAAAAATATATTGATGTTAAATGTCCATTGTTAGAGAAATACTATCATGTCTTAAAACAAATTTTTTGTGCTGTACACATTTAACAACATCTGTAAAATTATGGCATGGAATATTAATAGGCCAATTGGAAATTTTGTAAATCCTGTTGGAAAATATTTCTGAGATTAATGAATAGGGATACTGATTCACTTACAGATTTTTTTTTTTTTTTTTTTTTTTTTTTTTGTGGTACGCGGGCCTCTCACTGTTGTGGCCTCTCCCGTTGTGGAGCGCAGGCTCCGGACGCGCAGGCTCAGCAGCCATGGCTCACGGGCCCAGCCGCTCCGCGGCACGTGGGATCTTCCCGGACCGGGGCACGAACCCGCATCCCCTGCATCGGCAGGCGGACTCTCAACCACTGCGCCACCAGGGAAGCCCCACTTACAGCTTTTAAGATCTACTTCTGATTATCAATAACACAAGGACAAAAACTAACATACTAAATTTTCACACATTTATAGAACACTAAATTCTTCCTCCACATATATGAGTTCTGTTTAGTACATCATATATTTAGTAATGTAACTTCAAGTTTTAGAGTGTAGTTATGAATTAAGGTAAGAGTTTTAATTTTCATGAAATAAGTCATTTTTTTTTTAAATTTAGGAGAGCTCAAATAATGCCAATATGAATTGCAGAAAATAATTTTTTATTCTTTGTAAATACTTTGTTCTACTAAAACTTTAATTTTGCTCAGTGGTTTTATTTTTGATAAATACTTCTTTTATTATAGTATTAAACCCATCTCCATTTCTCATTATCTTTTCTGTAGAGATATTACTATTATATCCACCATGGAATTGATACGGATCACGTAGCCCCAATGGAAGATTCTTGGCTGGAGCATGTATTGAATTTAGTCCCGCAACATCTGAAAGTCCTCACTAACAGCATACTTGCATTATCTGATGAAATGAGAGAAGATTATCTTCTTAGTGTAAAAAAATCCATAGGTAAATCAGTATTTCTCTTTCTAATTTGAATGCGTCTTATTAAAGATAAGTTTTAAAAAATTTTAAGTTAACACCTATCTTTGAAACTATTTATTATATTTATTAGGCTGTTTCTTGTATTGTGGTTACATTGCTTAAGATCTCAGGCAAATTTCATTAATAAAATATAGCAAAAATTTTAAAAAACCTTCTATTTGTAGAGATATATCCCCTCAACAAAGGACATAACTGAAACAAAATTTAAAATGTTAATTAATATTACTGATATCATAAATTAGAGTGTGATTAATTACAAAACTACTGCTATGGACCAGGGGTTGGCAAACTACAGCTCATAGGCCCAATCTGGCCCACTGCCTGTTTTTGTGAATAAAGTTTTATTAAACACAGACACACATTCATTTGCATATTATCTATAGCTGCTTTTGCACCATAAGAGATTGTTGAGTAGTTGTGATAGAGACCTTGTTGCTCACAGAGTTGAAAATACTTGCAGTCTGGCCCTTTACATGAAAGTTTGCTGACTCGTGGTATAGAGCAATAGACTCTAAGACTGACATTATCAGAGCCATTTAGAAAGTACTCATTTCCGGACCCATCTGAATTAAAATCTCTGGAGGCAGTCTTTCAAATTTGTGCTTTTAAAAAAGGTTCTCCGATTGGTTGTGATAGTAAGCCTGGTATAATTGATGCTATGTCAAAGTTGGAGAAATCATACTGCTTTGAAATCGTTGCGGGACCCTTCAGGGAGGAGGGCATTCACTGCATTGAAGACTCCTATTGAGTGTTTTGATAATGTAAAGAGCCATATCCTTGCCCCCAAAGAGTTCATAGTGTAATGAGGGCCATGGACAAATCACTAAATTATAAAGCAAAGTAGCAAGTACCATGAGGAGAGAAATCGAGAACATGGTCTAAGGGAGAAGAGGTCATGCCTGACTTGTTAGGAAGGACTCTGTGGCACCTGAACTGAGTTGTGAAGGATGAACATATACATACTACGGAACATGCATGGCCTAGGAAATGGGAATGATGGCAGACAAGAGTGAAAGGCTCTTCCGACCTTGCAGGCGGCTCTGATGGCCAAAGAAGAGGGTGCATTTTGGGAAGGGGGTAGAATACTAAGGGCCTTACATGCTTTCTTTTAAGCATTTGAAGGTAGAGGAGAGTCACTGAAGGATTTTAGGCAGAGGAATAAAAACATTTGCATTTTAGAAAGAGCATCTTCAAAGAAAAGCAAGAAAGTTAGAATTAACTGAAAGACTGCAGAGGCAGAAGTAGCTCACTTTACTGATTTCATAACAAGGTAGTTCTATGCTCTTAAGCAGTTTAAAAGAGAACAACAAAGCAATATGCATCCTTCCTCAGTGAAGGGAAACTACTGCTACTCTGTACTGCTGACCTTCAATTCAATAAGAACACTTTTGGTGGAAGAGCTAGAAAGGAAAATGTATCAATAATATTAAGAGCAATGATTTTTGATTGAAAGAACAGAAGCATTGTTAAGAAAGGGTATATACTCAAAGACACAGACATCATAGATTTTCTCATAAAAATTTTAAAATTTTCTTGTGTTTATAAATGCACAAATCGCTCATTTAAAAAAAAACTTAATGTAAACAATTTTAAAGGAATTAGTTTTGCAATTGCTTGGGAAATTCTATAATTACTATAAGGTTGTTGATCAGAACTTTTCAATTTTCTTTTAGTTGATTTTGTTTTAAAAGATCCTAGAGAAAAGGAAGATGACAGAAAGGTAGAAGAACTTCCACCCCATCGTGCTGAGTAAGCAATCAAGTTTCACTAAGAATATTGATTTTTTGCAGTCATTTCTCTATATGTGGATATATTTATACACTGATTATGTTTTCTCATATGTATGTTTATAATTTGTGTACTGCATATATACAACTGATCATACTATCTTTGTTTATGTATTTAAGCCCTAACATGTTATGTTTACAAATTGATGGATAGATGGGTAGGCAAACACACACTGACAGATGGATGCCTAGGTGGTTAAAACATAAGTGCTCTGGTGAAAGACCTTGATACAGATCTTTTTATCTCCACAGCTCCAAGCACAGGCTTTAGATATAATAGGGACATGAAAGCTTGATGGCCATTTGAATGCCCCAAAACACAGTGGGAATGTTGCAGAAAATATGCAAACACAAAATATATTACGTGGATTAAAATATAGAAGACATATGGGAAAATCCACTTGCTATATATTTTCCCTAAAATAACATTTAGGAATACATCACTTAAATAGTTTGAAGAATAGAACTTATATGATTAAGTAACCACTTTAGTTTTTCTTTGTTTCTTTTGTATCTTTAAAAGTGCCCCAAATTATTTCTCTTAACAACTAAAAAAAAAGGGGTCAATGTATCTTCTATGGAGAACAGATTTTCTCCCAGAGAGAGACAAAAACTACCCTCTGTCATTGTAAAGGTGATATGACCACAAATGAAAAACTGAATTAACCTTACTGTATATTAAAACAAGACTAAGTGTTTAAAATCAATGAGAGTAAAAAAAATTTACTGGCATAAAATGTAAATGTTTAAATATACTCTGAAAGATGAAGATGGAACATCTTTAGTATATAAAAGATGACTAGTCAAGTCGGAGGAGTTACAGAATAAATATCTTTAAATAGAATGTTAGTGTTTATGATTTTGTAAATGACCTTTACACAGTCAGAGGTGAGGTTCAAGAAGATTTCCAGGCTGGAGTATATCCTTAAAATGTTTTAAAAACAATAGGGACATAAAATGTTTAAATGTTTCCTTTAAAAATATCTTTTAAGATATGTATAGCTGGCTAGCTGGCTACTCTTTCTGTTTGATCACCATTAGTTATATGTGGACTCCATCACATCAAGCATTTAGAGAAAAACAATTGCCTTATGTGATAAAAATTCAAATCTAATTTTATCTGTGTTAGTTAAAAATTATACTAAACGACAAAGAGTATGACTTTTGTATACTTTAAAACATAATTACATGTTTTGTTATTACCATGAGGGATAAATCCTATTTTTAATTCAAATTAAAGTCAAAAAATTATTACTCAAATAAAATTATTACTTAAAAAGTACTTTGACTTTTTAAGACTTTCTGATTTTTAAAGAAAATGACTATTTTCTCTTTGCTTTCAGAATGGAAATTCTTCCAAAACCTTGGAGGAAATCCTTTTTAGCTGCAAGCAGTTATATTAGGGATCACTTGAATACAATGAACCCTACAATGTTGGCGGTGCTAGATTTGTGGCACAGTACTTTTAAGTAAGTATTTCTGGCCTTACTGAGGTTTTTTTTGTTGTTTGTTTTGTTTAAGAGAGATGAAAGTTATTACATCTTAATTATTTCTTTTACTATTTTAACTATAAATTTAAAAAATAATTACAAATCTAACCTAAGTAAGCATGGTTTTAAATAACATAGAAGTGTGTAGGGTAAAAATGAGCGTCGCCATTATGTCTTATCCAGTTCTCCCTTCCCCACCCCCACCAGGTTACCATATATACTGTAAGGGGTAATCACAGTTAAGGGGCTGAATCTCCATGGCTCGTTTTAAATCCCACAGAACATTAGCTGCTACAGTCATCTATATTGTTTAGAAACCGAGGTAATACTGCCCATGTGATTAGCATGAGGTGAAGTTTCTGGGCGATTGTTGGCGATCATGCATCTCCTTGTGGGCGTCGTCATGGTGGGAAAGGTGCAGAGCTGGATGTGAAGGCTGGTGGGTGCTATGGAGTTACAGACCTTGGCCCTAGGGCTGAGGACAGTTTACCTCGCAGTTTAGAAGCTCCAGCTTCATATTCCCTCCCTTGTGCCGCCCCTTCCAAGGCACTGAGGGGGGCATCCTAGCAATAGGCACACGTGGACATACCTATTTCTAAAATATGCAGAAGTAATACAGATTTATATCATTTTTCTTAAAGAAGCCCTCCCAAAACCCAAATGGGTCCCTGTCTCGTGATAGAGGACATGCATGGCAGCCTGGCCTCCAAGGTGGTCCCATGAGCCTTTTCTCACCCTCCCAGCCAAAGCCCCAGTTTACATGCAATCTGTTCTCCAGGGTCTCCTGGTTCTTAATTGCAGGTATTGTCCTGAGGACACAATAACGAGCACATTTTCTCGCCTCCTGCAGACCAGCAAAGGGAAAGCTAAGAGCTTTGGGTGCTACAGAAGCACAGCTGTTGTCTCTGCTCTGGAAAGCACCCCTGCACATACACTAGGGGGCCCTCACTGACCAGCTTCTCTGAGCTCCTTCCAAAGTTGGGACCCTTAGTGCCCAGGAGCACCTAACCCTAACCCTGCTCCCAGCCCTGCACCAGGAAGCCAAGCCATCCAGAATCGCCCCAGCTCTGCCACCCTCCCATCAGAGGCTCTCCATTTCCCACCTGTGAGATGAGTGTGGGTCTGTGGTGTCGAAGGCCCCTCCCCTCCCTCCCTCCATCCCTCTCTCCCTTCCTTCCATTTTTAAACAAATTTTAATGTAATTTCTTTACACAGATACATATGTAATTAATTACACAAATGTGATC
Organism: Kogia breviceps; assembly: GCF_026419965.1. Lineage (NCBI taxonomy): Eukaryota > Metazoa > Chordata > Mammalia > Artiodactyla > Physeteridae > Kogia > Kogia breviceps. The sequence goes on along the minus strand of NC_081311.1, from coordinate 162,963,047 downwards.
ATATACACTTTTTAAGTACAGCCCTTTTTTCTTTACTTTGCCTGACTCCCACCAACCTGGCCTTTCTTTTCCTCATACGTGCCCTGCTTTCTACCAACCCCGCCAAAGACATGAAAACCGTAAGTGGGGCATCTTCCCATATTTTTCTTTGTGCTCATGTAGCCAAATATATATGTATATCCACATACGTATATATACATACATAGCATAAAACTGGCTTTTGTCAGTGAGACTGTTTACTCCTAGAAAGCACATCCTTTCAACTTTCCATTGTATAAGGTGGATTTCTTTGTCTTCTTGAATTTGTCTTATAGGAAGAGGCCATCTCCCTGCCCCATGCTTTTCTCATTTCGTTTCTTTTGGGTATTGAGACTCAAATATCTCTCCCTGACAGGGCCCATGATCTAATTTTGTCTGCAGTGATGAGATCATACAATACAGTAGACCACTTTCACAAAGGATGTTTACATGCAGTAGTACATTTCATTTTCAAAACACCACCACAGTGTTTATTTTATTTTTTTAATATCCGTTCATACATGGAACTGCTAGAACACACTGGGCTGGATGCTAGAGGATGAGCACCGTTGCCTAATATTGTTCATAAAGGGCTAGACTTTGTCTATTGTACAATGTCAGGAGGCAAGAGACAAGAAAATGAAAGGAGGAAGGGGAAGAAGAAACAGTAACAAAGCCGAGATAAGAAAACAGTAAATAGTAGATATGTCCAAAATTAGTGTCCAGGGATGTGGTGGCAGAGGTGTTAAGTTGCAGCAGCTGAAGCAAACCTCAGGGCTTCCAGGGTAAAGACAAATGAGAGAGAAGCTTTGCAGTCTGTGGGTGGGAAGAGAGCCCCACCAACTCCTATGTTGCCTTTGCCGGTGTAAGATGTTTTTATTCTCTGTGTGAATATTAAGAGTGGAATGGGCAGACCCAAGTGCTGCCCCTCTGAGGAGAAGTCAGCATTGAACACACAGGGCATCCTTACTCTGGGTTAACAGTCATTTGCCCTGAATCTCAGCAGGTCTTGAAGGTACAGGACATCTCTATGTATGGCTGTGGGTTGGGGGATGGTGATACAAAAACATCATCTGAATGACTCTAAAATGCATGAATAGGGACACCTCTATGAATGAGGATGCTCTCTAGATGGAAATGTGCAAATTCATGTCATTCAGTATTTATGCTTACAGAACCCACTTAATGACAGAGATGGCATTTATAATGCAGTCAAAAACCTACATAGCACACAGGCATTTTTGCCTGCAAAATGGTCTGTGTCGGGGACACATGTATATACAGTGTATATATGAGTATAGAAATTATCAAAGGATATAAATTACAGTATTAGTAGGAGGATGTCTAAGAAAATGAGAAGATAAAGAACAACTTTTGAAGTTCATGATTTGATCAAGGCGAGTCCAAGAAAATACTTCTAGAACACTGTGGATTCATTTACTGTACAGTACTCAGAGAGGATACAACTTAATCTTAAACATATTAAAAAGATGCTTAACTCATAGTAAGAAAAACGCAAAGAGATTGAAATAAAAACTGCACTGAGATATCATTATATTTCCGATGGAATTGACAAAATTCCAAAATAGTGACATCATGCTTTGTTAGTGAAGACTGGAGAAATGGCACCCTTTTGAAGGGAATCCAGTCATATCTATCCAAATTACAAATTCATTTACACTTAAATCCAGCAATCTCACTTCTGGCAAATCGGTCTAGAGATACACGTGAAAATATAGGAAGTGATAGAGATTCAGGGTTCTTTACTGTGCCGTTTGTTAAGAGGATTAGCCCGGAAGCAACCAAGTAACCATTGATAGTGGACTGGTTCAATGAGTGATGGTACATTCACACCATGGAATATTATTACACAGCTATGAAATATGAATGAGAATAGTATCCACGTGCTAATATGGAATGGTCTCCAGGATGTATTAGGAAGGGAAGAAAGCGAGTGCAGAGCACCGCCTAGAGCGTGCCACTTGGAATGTAGTGAAGGAGAGCTGGCCAGAGCTGAACTTGTTTCTAAATTCATGGAGCAAGCAAGAAACGTAGGCACTTGGAGTGGGATTTAAGGGGCAACTTGGGCCCCGTGAGAAGTGAGATTAGCTTGGAGAACCGGAGATCAAAATCAGAGACTGACTTGGTGTTGGGTCCAGAGTGTTGGGCCAGGACTGTTGACGTCCCTCCGCCTGAAATCAGTGACGGATCCAAAGATCAAGGTGGGTTTCAGACTGTGCTGGGCATCAAGTGGCAGGTGGAAGGGATCCGTGACTGACAGCTGAGTCTCCCGAAATTGATGTCCGCTTGCATGCGGCAGGTGAGGGATAGGAAGAGTTCAGAGGAGAACCTGACGTTCACAGTCTGGGTGATTTGGGGCTGTTATTTGGTTGAGTACTCTTTTTCCTGACTCTTCCTGTAGTCTTTTACCAGTGGTTAAAGCTGTTGTTCTACTGCCAGATTATTGTGCGAATCGTCCTGAGAAAGTAGGACCAGTGTCTGGTGGTATTTTTCCCATCTTCTTAACAATTCAGCCTATTGACCAAACAGGAAATGTTATCGGCAGAGGTTACATGAGAAAGTTCTGTGAAACTTCTATAAAGGCTTATCAATCTCAAAACATGAAAGATGGGTGGCCTGTGCTTAGAATTGTGTCTAAATCAAGCACTGAGGAAGTGCAGGGAAAACTGGCCTGGTTGCTCAGTGGCAAAGTGCATTCTAGGTGCTCCTGCCCTAGCGACCGCTCTCCTTCAGTGCTGCTTCACACAGCACGCACCTGTACCCTGATTGATAGCTACAGCTTGGAGACATAGAGTCATGTTGAAAATGTTGACCAAGAAGCAGAAGGAGAGCAGATTATGTTTAGTTATGTGCTGTCATGCCACATTTTAAAAGTATTTTATTTAAAACATTGCTTTATACTGCTCAGTTGCCCAGAATAACGCATTACCAAAGATTCTCCAGCAATGCTTATACCTACTTTGTGCCTAATGTATCACTGATGTCGTATACTTAACCTCCTGGTAACCTAAGAGATGGACTTTTGCTTGTGAAAGGAATGTAAATAGATGTGAAATGTGTTTTGTCTACTGACCAGTATTTTACTTTGGTTTTTAAGTAAAAATTAAAAGGTGATGTTTTTAATAGTGTTTCCTATCTTTCAGATAACATAGAAATCATTTAACCATGTGGAAATTAAGTAGCAGTTTCTCAATAGGGAAGAAATCTGTAGTTAAATTGAGGAGACTAGTACACTGTAGTGCTAGTAGCATTGTTCTTTCACTTTAATCTGCCAGAGAAGCTTCTTAACTGACTAAAGTGTGTATATAACAAAGATCATAGTGTTGTCAGAATTGAAAACTCTTGGCTGGAGAAAGCACTGTGTTTTCTGAAAAAATCAAAACCAGACAGGTTCGAAAGATTTTTATACACTGAGTCTTAATTAGGTGTGAGAACTCCCTCACTTCATGGCTCTCCAATATCCAGGGTTGCTCTCTGTTCAGAAAGGGTGGAATTTTTGTATTAGGAGGAGTGGACCCTGTAAGTTTGGAGCCCTGCCTCTTTTCCTGTTTTAATTGTTGCAGTTTGAAAGCAAAAATCAGTCTAACCTAACCATCAAATTTCAGTTATTACGCCCTTCCTCTACTGTACAGCACAGTTTCATAATATCAGATTGTGCTCCTGCTGAATTTAATTATATTAATTATTTCTTAAATTAAAATATGTTCTTGAATATTTTTATGGAACACGAATTTTAGTGATAAAACCTAGGAATATCATTTTTCGAGAAGGGATCAATTAGCAAAATGTTAAATTAAAAAAAAAAAAACCTCATACTTAAATCACTGTTCATTTTCCTCTCTTGTAGAAAGTTACGTTTAGTTGATGTAGAAGAATTTCACAATTGCCAGGATGCATTAGAGCTGTCGACTTTTCAGAGCATTGTCATGAAACACATGGAATCTGCCAAAGAGACTCTACTTAAAATGTAAAGTTTTGAAGTTTCATGTATGAAAACATAAATTTAAAAATGTGATTGGTGGGCTACTGCAGTTTAACTGCTTTTAGAAATCTCATTTTTAAAAGTTTGTAATCATTTCCGTTTGAGAGTTAAATATGATATCTTTAACTGCCTTGCTCTGTGATGTCTATCCAGATGTTCTACACAGCATAGATTGTACAGAAACTAAAATGATTATAATTGATACTTTTTCTCAACGTCTGGTTTCTACCCTCTGCTCTGAGAGTAGGGGTGGATAACGTGGGGGGAAATGATGATCAACTAATCGTTCACCAGAGATTTATTTGAATCTACTGTTAATACATGCAAGGTAATGTGCCTGTTACATTTTGGTTTTGGATGGAGGATGCAGAACAGTTTAACGAATGCTTAGGTGAGGAAAATATATTCTTTAAAGGAGTTTATAGTCGTATTGGAAAGTTAGACTTAATTAAACATCATCTTGGATTGGCCCTTCAAATTGGGAGAGCCACATGTGATAATTATCGATACTGGTGCCGGAGAATACGTTCTGAAACAATACAGTAAAATTGTCTTTGTCATGGGCCGTTAAGTTATTATAAATGGGACATTAATATTAGATCAAATTTAAGATAACAGAGGCCATGAAACTCCATCATGGCTTCATGATTTCCAAGAGGTACTTAGACGTGTATCTTGACAGTTTAAGACTGAATCTTCCCTTTATATTTTTTTCTTCTCTAATACGTTAGAATCAAATTCTTTGTCCGACATTACTTGAAAGAAGTTTAGACTTCTATTTAGTATTAGTATTTAGTTCACATGAAAAAAAATAGAGGAGAGGTGCAGAATGAAAGTGCATAATTAATTGCAGAAGAGAATATGACCCCATAAGGACAGAATAAGAGTAAATTATCTTGATCTATAACTTCAGGGTTCCACCCCCAGGAATACATTCCCACTGCAAATTTTAGTAGACTGGGTGTGTCAAAGTACAGAGTAGAGGATAAACCGTTATTGAATGATTTTGCTGAGAGATGTAGCTTGATTAACTGTATCTCTTGATGCCTCCTGATTGACTCTAAGGGAAGAACTCTCTGACTATACTTTACATAATGAGCCAGAATGTGTTTATCGTGGCTAAAAGGCAGAACATCGGCTCACCGAAGTGGAGAAACAATTAGTAAATGATTAATTATGACATCTATGCCAAACCCAACGTCTTCTCTCAGTCCTATCCTCCGCTTCTACTCAGCAATTGCTGTGGTTTAATCACCACCGCCTTCCGTTAAGTCTCTGTTCTGCGTTCCCGTGCCCATTTCTTCTTTGATCTCCTTTTCTGGCTCTACTTAATCTTACTATCTTTCCTAAGAGTAGGGGCTCTCCAGGCGTTTGCTTTTGTTCTTCTTCCCTATATTCTCGACAGTTTCATGACTTCGTCTGTCTTAGCTGTCTCAAGATGTTATGTTTTCTGAGCTCTGTGCCCTTCTTATAAACTTTCTACTGTATATCTCTAGTTGAATGCCACGTCAGCACCTGATTCTCAGCATTTCCGTAACGGTACTCATTCTTTCTTCCAAGCCTGCCATTCTTCCTCCTCTGGACCTCTCCCAGGCCATGCTGAAAACTTTTCGACTTTTTCTGGCTCTTTGCTCATCATGTACATCCTCACCATCCCCAGCCATATTCAGTGTATTGTTAACTGTTGTTTTCTTGTTGGGATATATTTCACTTATAAAATTCACCACTTTAATGTGTATACTTCAGTGGTTTATAATATATCCACAAGATTATGCGGTGGTCATCACTAATTCCATCACCCTCAAAGGAAACCCTGTATCTGTTAGTCACTCCCATTCCACCCTGACAAGCCCCTAGCAACCACTAATGTACTTCCTGTCCCTGTAGATTTCCCTACTCTGGACAGTTCATCTAAGCGGAATGGTACCATATTTATGTCTGACTTCATACACTAAGCATAATGTTTTCAAGGTTCATCCGTGTTATAGCATGTACCAATACTTTATGTCTTCTCATGGCCAAATAATAATCCATTGCAGAATATATTAATACCACATTTTGCTTATCTATTCATCAGTGTGGGTTGTCTCTACTTTTTGGCTGTTATGGATAATGCTTCCATGAGCATTTGTTTTGCGTAAACATTTGTTTTCAGTTCTCTTCGTTGTATACCTAGGAGTGGAATTGCTGGGTTATATGATAACTATATTTAACTTTTTGAGGAACTGCCATGATGTTTTCCAAAGGGTTTGTTAGATTTTACATCCCTAACAACAATGTATTCCTACCATTCAATTTCTCTACATCCTTGCCAGTATTTGTTATTGTCCTTCTTTTTTTTTTTTTTTTTTTGCGGTATGCGGGCCTCTCACTGCTGTGGCCTCTCCCGTTGCGGAGCTCAGGCTCCGGACGCGCAGGCCCAGCGGCCATGGCTCACGGGCTTAGTTGCTCCGCGGCATGTGGGATCTTCCCGGACCAGGGCACGAAACCGTGACCCCTGCATCGGCAGGCGGATTCTCAACCACTGCGCCACCAGGGAAGCCTGTCCTTCTTTTTAATTATAGCCATTCTAGCAGATGTGAAGTGCTATGTCATTGTGATTTTGATTTGCATTTCCCCAATGACTAATGATGTTGAGCTTTTTTTCACATGTCTATTGTCCATTTATTTATCTTTTTGGATAAATATCCAAATCATTGCTCATTTAGTATTCAGTTATATGTCTTTTTATTTTTGAGTTGGAAGAGTTCTTTATACAGTCATCCCTTAGTATCCATGGGGGACTGATTCCAAGAAACACCCCCTCCCCCACAGCAGATACTAAAATCCACAGATGCTCAAGTCCCCTATATAATATGGCATAGTATTTGCATATAACCTACACATATCCTCCAAATTATCTCAGATTACTTATAATACTTAATACAATATAAATGCTATGTAAGTAGTTGTAAATACAGTATAAATGCTATGTAAATAGTTGCTGGCACATGGAGAATTTAAGTTTTGCTTTCTGGAACTTTCTGGAATTTTTTCCTGATATTTTCAATCTGTAGTTGGTTGAGTCCACGGATGTGGAACCCATGGATACAGAGGGCTGACTGTATATTCTGAGTACTTTAGTAGACCCTCATCAGTTATGATTTTCAAATATTTCTCCCATTATGAGGTTTGTCCTTTCACTTTCTTGATAATGTTATTGGTAGCACAAATTTTTTTTTTTTCCCCCGGTACGCGGGCCTCTCACTGTTGTGGCCTCTCCCGTTGCGGAGCACAAGCTCCGGATGCGCAGGCTCAGTGGCCATGGCTCACGGTCCCAGCCGCTCCGCGGCATGTGGGATCTTCCCGGACCGGGGCACAAACCCGCGTCCCCTGCATCGGCAGGCGGACTCTCAACCACTGCGCCACCAGGGAAGCCCGGTAGCACAAATATTTTTAATTTTGATGAAGTCTAACTATTTTTTGTATATTGATTTTATATCCTGCAACCTTACTAAAGTCGTTTATTGGCTCAAATAGTTTGTGTGTAGGTGTGTATTCTGTGTAACATTGTGTCATCTGTAAATAGAACTTGTTCTAATTCTTCACTTCCTACCTGCATGTGCTTTTTTTTTCTTTTCTTTTCCTTGCCTAATTGCTCTGGTTAGAGCCTCCAATGCAGTGTTGAAGGGAAGTGGCAAGAGTGGACATCCTTATTTTCTTCCGGATGTCAGTGGAAAGGCTTTCAGTCTTCCTCTGACATTAGGTTAGCTGTGTTGGTGCCCTTTATCAGGTTGAGGAATTTCCCTTTACTTTTTAGTTTCTTAATTTTTTTATTATGAAATAATGTAGAGTTGCCACATGGCTTTTCCTGCATCTATTGAGATGATAATTAGTTTTTTTCTGTTACTGTGCTAATATGGTATATTACTATTGGTTTAATATATTGAGGCAACCTTGCATTCCATTTGGTCATGGAGTATAACCCTTTTTATATGCTGCTAAATTCAGTTTGTATTTGGTTGAGGATTTTTGTGTCTATATTTATCAAGGGTATTGATCTGTAGATTTCTTCTTCTTGTGATATCATTGTCTTGTTTTGGTATTATGATAATACTGTCCTCATGGAATTAGTTAGGAAGTATTCCTTTCTCTTTTTCTTTTTGGAAGGCTTTGTGAAGGATTGGTGTTAATTCTTCTTTAAACATTTGGTGTACAACTCACCAGTGAAGCTACCTATTCCTAGATCCTGGCCTTTTAATTTTCTTAGAATTTTTTTGATAATTAATGTATTTACTTATAATAAGTCTATTCATGTTTTCTGTTTCTTCTTGAGTCAGTTTTGGTAGGTTGTGTCTTTCTAGGAATTTGCTAGGTTATCTAATTTTGTTGGCATAGAGTTGTTTATTATGTTCCCTTTATTTCTATAAGGTCAATATTATTGTCTCCTTTTTTTCATTTCTAATTTTAACAATTTGAGTCTTCTCTCTTTTTATCTTGGTCAGTCTAGCTATAGGTTTGTCAATTTTGCTGATCTTATCAAAGAACCAGCTTTTGGCTTTGCTGATTTTCTCTATTTTTCTATTCTTTATTTTGTTTGTCTCCATTCAGATCTCTATTTCTTCCTTCTCCTTGTTTTGAATTTAGTATTCTCTCTTTTTCTGACTTCTAGTAAAGTTTAGACTATTGGATTAAGATCTTTTAAATATATTTTAATGTGTTTACAGGTCTAAAGTCTGACCACTACTCTTCTGTATCCCATGAATTTTGATATATGGTGTTTTCATTTTCATTTATCTCAAATGATTTTCTAATTTCCCTTGTGTTTTTGTTTTTAACTCATTGCCTGTTTAGGACTATGTTGTTTAATTTCTGCATATTTGTGAATTTCCACAGTGTCCTTCTGTTACTGATTTTCTAATTTTGTATGATTTTCATCATTTTATATTTACTGAGACTTCTTTTATGGACACCAAGTATTCTTGATCCTCTCTCAGAAGCATCTTCCATGTGTACTCCTTTCTGTCAATTCCCACTGCTACTACCCTTGGCGGGCCCTTTTATCCTCCCATATAGCCTACAAACCACTGCCAGGTGAATCTTGAAACATCCCCTAGTTCAGTGTACCTTCCGTTTGTTGACAAAATAAATCCACAATTCTTAACCTGCCTTTTAAGGTCTTCTGCAACCTGGACCGAATCTATCTTTTCTATCTTCTATCTTTCTATCTTTTCTCAGTTCTGAAAAAACTTTCACCTTGGGCCATGCCTGTAGAAATAGTCATGTTAAAATAAAAACAGCATGGCTTCTAAGATTAGCCTATAGCCATACCTTACCATTGTTAAATATCTATCCAATTGGTAAATCTGTAGACTCTTTGTTCTCCTTTTTAACCAATTGTTGGTTTTAAAATTAGTTACTCCTTGTTTGTTTCCATCTGTGAGATAGGAATTCTAGGAAAATTTGAAAGTTGCTCAGTTGCTCCCCACTTAAACTCTGTGACTCTTAGCATTGTCATCTTTGCAGACGTAATTGTATCAGATTTAATCAGAGGTTAAGGGGATTAAAACAGAATAAGAACCTCTTGGATACTATTAGCAAAATTTTATGTTTTATACACATATTTATAAAAACTTTACACAGAAAAAGCAACCGTCAGCAAAATATAAAGGCAGGCTACTGAATGGGAGAAAATGTTTGCGACTAATATACATCTAATGAGTAGCTAATATCCAAAATATATAAAGAACTCATACAATGTAATAGCAAAAAACAATTAGATTAAAAATGGTCAGAAGATCTGAATAGACATTTTTCCAAAGAAGACATACAGATAAATAACAGGTACATGAAAAGATGCCCAACATCACTAATTATCAGGGGAATGCAAATCAAAACCACAGTGAGCTGTCACTTCACACTTGTTAGAATGACTGTTGTCAAAAAGACAAGAAGTAACAAGTGTTGGTGAGGAGGTGGGGAAAAGTGAACTCTCGTGCACTGTTGCTGAAAATGTAAATTGGTGCAGCCACTGTGGAAAACAGTATGGAAGTTCCTAAAAACTTTAAAAATAGAACTACCGTATGGTCCAGCAAGTCCACTTCTGGGTGTTTACTTGAAGAAAAGGAAAACACGAATTTGAAAAGATATGTGCACCTCCATGTTCATTGGAGCATTCTTTACAATAGCCAAGACATGGAAGCAACCTAAATGTTCATCGATTGATGAATGGATAAAGAAGTTGCGACAGCATGGATGGGCTGTGGAGATATTATGCTAAGTGAAATATGTCAGACAGGGAAAGACAGATACCATATGGTCTCACTGGTATGCGAAACCTAAAACAACAACAACAAAAAACTAGGCTCATAGATGCAGAGGGCAGATTGGGGGTTGCTAAAGGAAGGGAGTAAGGGGTGGATGAAATGTTTGAAGAGGGTTAAAAGGTACAAATTTACAGTTACAATATAAATAACCCATGGAGATGTAGTACACAGCATGGTGACTACAATTAACAATACTGTGCTGTGTATTTAAAAGTTTCTAGGAGAGTAGATCTTAGAAGTTCTCATCCCAAGAAGAACAAAATTTTAATTATGGTGACCAGTGTTAACTAGGCTTATTGTGATCATTTTGCAATTCATACAGATATTCAGTCGTCATGTAGTAAACCTGAAACTAATATAATGTTATATCAGTTATACATCAATAAAAAAAAATTATGCCTCATGCTATTTACAGCACATAATGCAGCTCATTCCTGGAGAAGCCCCTCTGTGTCTTTCAGTGTCCAGACCAAATGACCCTTCTTCCATGTAATCTTTACTGTTACCTCATCAAAAGTGATCTCTTCCTTCTGAATGCCTCTGACACTTTGTTCTCTTATTACTTTTTCCTTTTATAATATATATTTATGTGTGTGCATTTTCCCCTCCACTCACCTATAAGTACTTTGAGGACTGAGTAATATTTAGTACCTCAAATGTTTTGTACATAATAGGAAACCCTGTAAGTATTTTTGAGACAATGATTGAATGAATAATTTTTTTCAATGTATTTTCTGTTCTTTGTCCTTTTTCCAGTCTTACAGCCCTGGACTTACTCCATCTCTCGCCTGAACTATTGGAGATTTCTCAATCCCCTTCATTAATCTTCTCTACTTAGTAGAGAAGGCATTCTAAGTAGAGAGGGCATTGCCCTTCTCTACTTAGTATTTGCTACTTGTCTGCCTTTGTCCTTTTACCTGTTGCTTTAACAGTGATACCCCGCTGCAGGAGGATCTGCGGTGTATTCACAGAGCGTGAGCCTGTCCCAGGTTCTTGTGTTTAGCTCCCAAGTTCTTCAGAAGTCCTCCCAGACTTCCCTCCACTTATTTTTTCCTATTTTCTATTGTATTAGCTCCATTATAGACAGTGAAATGATCAGATATATTAGCCCTACCTCTCCCACCTATTTTTCTTAGTATATTCTACTTCAGATCCTTTTCTCAGGGTCTTCCTCATTTCATTTTTATCTGTTCTTCACTGAAAATTGCCATCTTCACTATAGAGCCCTTCTCTATTACTTAAATAGAAAATTATGTCTCTATTCTTTGATTTCAAAGCTGTTTTTCTGCCATGACACATTGCCTTCATTATTATGAGAGAGAAGGGATCATGTCATATCTTTTCATATCTCCCATGACACTGTCCCTAGCACACAGTAGGCAATAAACACATATTTGTTAAAGTGATGAATACATACATTTAAAACTTTGGTTTCTCTTGGAGCATTCAGGCAACTCCTGAACTTATATTGACTCCTTGTTTTTAAAAATTTATTATCTCTTATGAAAGAGGTACAAATATTCCTTAATTTTAGTGTTGGACAGTGGTCTTGTAAACTGACAACTTCACTTGTTATCATCATAATGTATCTGTATATGAATTTCACTGTTTTCCTTTTATTACAAGGATACATATACATTTGAAACTTGTTTTAAATCGGTTATTCTTTCAGGATTTCTCATTAAGGAGGATAAAAAAATAATGTACTTGATTTTGTTGTTTTGTGTCTTGTTTTCAACTATCATTGTGAAATAGATAGAATAGCATAAATTACCAAGTGGGCTGAGCCACATAAGCCCTCCCTTGATTTAATGTTATTCACATTTTAGCTTTAAACTGACAAATCCATTCCCTGAAGAGCAATTTCAGAGACTGGGGAGGAGTATCTTGTAATACCCAATAAAGTTAATTGTCATATTATTCAAAAAGTGCAGGAATCATGGTTCCAGGAGTTCGATGTACCTTTTTATCACAGCATCATGTCATTGAGCCATTTTCCATTGGCTATGATTAAAATTTCTTTTCCCAGGAGGAGTGAAATATGCTAGCGCTTACATTTCAGAGAGTAGATAATGTGACTTGGCAATATACCTCTCCATAAAGACCTTTAGATGTTCAGAAGTTACTGTTAATGCTTAATGTAAGAGGAGTAATTCACTGAAAATATTAACTTTTAAAGGTCTTCTGTTCTTTCAAGGTGGTTTCCAGAAGTGCAGAATATTTATTACCAAGGTAATAAAAGAAAGCTATTGCCAACTGGTGACAGCAGTGCCAAGTTGGAATCCTTTTTCAACTGTGCTGCTATACTTATGACTTTACAGCTGCAGGACCTCGCTTTGGTTTCCATGCAAGATTTCACGGACTTAATTGCACAGCCCCCCGTAAGTAAGGTTCAGTTACACCAATATTCATTTACCAATTTATTTATTTTCAATTCTTTCAGAGTGGATAATTATAAAATAACCTTTACCAGTGGAAGAGCAGAAAGTATATCTTTAGACCTATTACACTTATGTGCTTTTTAAAAAAAGACTTAATGTCAACCTGCATATGTAGGATATATTATTATCATCACATTGGTGAGGTTAGTGGAAATAAGTAAAAATTCCTATAATTGGGAAATTTGGGTCATGAGGGCTGGGGAAGATTTCTCCAAAGAACTCTTTTCTTTCTGGAGGAAGGTCCTGTTATAGGGTGAGTGGAGTCTGGGAATTTGAATGTTCTCCTCTTGGGCTCCTTCTTTCATGATTCTAGAACCCCACTGCTGTGCACATCTTCCTTTTTCTGGAATCTTGACCCTATAGTTGATCTGTAGGCTCAGTGGATACTAGATACCAACAAGTCTAGCTGGGAATGGCTCTTGCCCTTTTTGGTACAGTTCCTCTTTGGCTTAACTGTCTAGGACATAAGAGGAAGGGTGAGTTCTCATGTATCCTAATTGGGACCAGTGCACTCCTTAGTCTATCACAATTCATATGCATATATATATGTATACTTTATTATATATATATATATAACTTTTTTGTTGCAGGATTCTGTTAGAGCTTTTGAACATCCAGGTTTTGTCATGAGGCTGATTCTTGATAATGACACCATTAAGTTTGAACCTGATTTCAGTGACTATATAGACATCCTTCTAAATGTTTATGATGTCATGATTAAGGCTGTCAGTTTCGTGCCAAGAGTTGAGGCAAAATTGTATTCCAAGTCGGTAAGTAATAAGGATATTCTGATTGTTTCAGTTTGCATGATGGTATTTGCTTCAAATAACTTCTTTTAGTATAGACAGGTATCCTCTGCTTTACAGAATACAAATGGGCTAGTAACATTGGCTTATAAGGCAATTTTGCTTTAAAAACATACTATTTTCCCATTAGCTTCTCTTAAATACTGGTTTCTTAGACCAGTCTTCTATTGAACTCAGCTGAAAAGTTTCTGAGGGGGAAGAATTAAAGTTGTGATCTGGTTTGAAGCCATCAATGAGCATTTGCCGTAGCATTCACACCATGCTGTTGACATGAGTTAACACCTTCATACCTTCAATCTAACTTAAACAATTACTATTACCTTTAAGCTCTACCTCCCAATTGGTCTTCCCTGTTCATATCCCTATCCTTCTACCTTCTAGCAAAGGAATCACTATCTGGCACTTTGTAGTTATTTTTTAAATTAATTTTTATTGGAGTATAGTTGATTTACAATGTTGTGTTAATTTCCCCTCTACAGCAAAGTGAATCAGTTATACATATACATATATCCATGCTTTTTTAGATTCTGTTCCCATATAGGTCATTACAGAGTATTGAGTGGAGTTCCCTGTGCTATATAGTAGTTTGTTATTAGTTACCTATTTTATGTATAGTAGTGTGTATATGTCAATCTCAATCTCCCAGTTTATTGCCCTTCCTTTCCCCCTTCATAACCATAAGTTTGTTTTCTGCATTTGTGACTCTATTTCTATTTTGTAGATTGGTTCATTTGTACCATTTTTTTAGATACCACACATAAGCGATATCATATGACACCTGTCTTTCTCTGTCTGACTTTACTCAGTATGACAATCTCTAGGTCCATCCATGTAGCTGCAAATGGCATTATTTTGTTCTTTTTTATGGCTGAGTAATATTCCATTGTATATACGTGCCACATCTTCTTTATCCATTCCTCTATCGGTGGACATTTAGGTTGCTTCCATGTTCTGGCTATTATAAACAGTGCTGCAGTGACCATTGGGCATTTTGTAGTTATTATTCTGAATTCTTAAACATAAACTTACTACATTCTGTATATCTGTAAACAATTTCTCTTTAGTTTTTCTATGTCTTTGTATAGATGGAATCATCTTATAAATAGTCCATGACTTGTTTTATTTTACTTAACACTGTGATTGTGACATTATTCATTTTGAGAATATTACCTTCTTCATAGAGCTTCTAATTTTTTTATCTTTTTTTTTTTTTTTCTCAAAAGCCATTAACGTTTCTTTTTTTCAACTAGGCCTGGTCATTTTTGATAGTCTCTTGTGCTTAGTCATGTATTCATTACTCTTCTCTGCTAATCTGACTCTGCTCCTGGTGGTTTATTTCTGTGGGTGTTTTTTCTTTATTATTATGGGCTTATACACATAAGAACTTTATGCAGGGAAGTCTCTGAGGCCTTGATTTGGGTTGGTTCCTCTGGATTTTGCATATTCTCTTGACATGTGCTCTGGAGGCCCCTGCAAACCCAGGACCCTTTTTTTTTAATGATTTTTTTTTTAAGGGAACTTTATTTTTATTTATTTATTTATTTATTTGGCTGCGTTGGGTCTTTGTTGCTACTCAGGCTTTCTTTAGTTGCAGTGAGGGGGGGCTACTCTTCGTTGCGATGAGCGGGTTTCTCATTTCAGTGGCTTCTCTTGTTGTGGAGCACAGGCTCCAGGCACACAGGATTCAGTAGTTGTGGCTCGCGGGCTCAGTAGTTGTAGTTCGTGGGCTCTAGAGTGCAGGCTCAGTAGTTGTGGTGCACAGGCTTAGTTGCTCTACAGCATGTGGGATCTTCCCGAACCAGGGCTCGAACCCGTGTCCCCTGCATTGACAGGCAGATTCTTAACCACTGCGCTGCCAGGGAAGCCCCCAGGACCCTTTTAAACAAAATTCTTGCCTGAGGATTTTGTGGATGACACTGGATAAACTGTGAGTGTTTACCCAAATGTGTAAGAGAGCAGGCTTGTGGTTCCAAATTCTTAAGACGACCATCCTTTCTCTTCTCCACTGAAAAACAAGGCCAAAACAAGCCATTTTCCTTTCTTGCCCCCTCATTTAAAGGTTCTGTCAGCTTGCAGCATTCTGAAGTTTTGTGTCCTCAGAGCCCTCATTGTGAGGTTGTGTCACTTTTCATTGTTCCTGGCTTTATGTAGGGGTATCAGTTGACTTCCCACCTTACTCAGGCTTGAGGCTCTGTTTCCTGACAGCCGTTCTCTCACCCATGCCACCCAGCCCCACACATGTGCCCATCCTGCTGGAGACTCATTAAAGCAAAGCTCAGGCCACCAGGGATCAGCAGAGTCCCCTGGGCAGCTGCTCACGTCCGCATATAGTTACCTCCCGATTCATGTATTCTCTCATCTTTGGCCCCTTAGACTTTCCTTATTATTTTACTGCCTTAACCATGCATTATAAAAGTTATATTTGGCATTTTCCCCAGCATATTTATGTGTTTTGAACTAGGTCGTTGTTTTCAAACAGGGTATCTATTCCTCATATCACCATAAATAGAAGTCTCTCAAGAAACTTACTGTTTACTTTGTTTTTTTGTTTAATTCCAGTTCACCTATTGCATCCTTTTGTATTCTGTTGATACCCTGCCTTCCTCAAGAATGACTAGATGTAGCTTATGAAACAGACAGATATAACAAGTTAATAAGAGTTACTAGATAAAGTTTGAAGTGGAAAAAAGTATTATAATCATCTGAATGAAGACAGTTGCTATGATTTTATGCTTATAAAATATGACTCTAAGCTTCCTGGTTTCTACAGTTAAGAGGAAAATATAACAAGTTTTAGACTGCTCAGGTATTTTTTCTGGTATCAAATTTTGAGAGATAGGTCTTTCCTGGGGCATTATACGTGGGGTAATGATTCTAAAACCCTATGTATCAGCGTCATGTGGTGACTTTTTTTTTTTTTTTTTTTTTTTTTTGTGGTATGCGGGCCTCTCACTGTTGTGGCCTCTCCCGTTGTGGAGCACAGGCTCCAGACACGCAGGCTCAGCAGCCGTGGCTCACGGGCCCAGCCACTCCGCGGAATGTGGGATCTTCCCAGACCGGGGCACGGACCCGTGTCCCCTGCATCGGCAGGCGGACTCTCAACCACTGCGCCACCAGGGAAGCCCCATGCAGTGACTTTTAAAAATACAAATCCAGCGGTCCCCGCCACCCCCATTCCCTGCACCTAGAGATGTAGATTTACAATGACAGTCTGTACTCAGAAGTAGGTATACTGGTAAAATATCCCTAGATGATTCTGGCAATCCCTCAAGTTTGGAAACAAGTGATACAGAGGGTACTTGAATATTAATGAGCTTCACATTAGATCCAACAATTTCACATTGCAGTACATAATATATATTGCTTGACCCTAAAGTTCTTTTTCAAAAAAGATGACACCAAGCATCTGCTGTGCCCTGGGGGGTGACGTAGTGGTGATGATGGTGGGATTCACTAATGTAGTCGTGAAGCATCTAGTTCTGATAAAGTGTGATTTCTGAAATGTCCACTAGGGAGCATAGCGGACAAATGCATCCTGGATACCTGAACAAATTACCCAGTTCTCTAAGGAATCCTTTCATATTCTCAATTTGAAAGCTGTAGAATATTCACTACTGGTAATGATTTTTATTTGTTACAGTTAAAAATCCCTTTTTCTGGACAACAGGTAGAGAGCATATATATTTTTTAAGTGTAACTTGGTTCAAGGTAATAAACCATATATGCACATTTACTTGTCCTCTTATTCAAAAAGAGGAGACAAGTTGTTGAGATTTGTTTGCTTATTTAAAATTGTTGTCTGATACATTCTTGCCCACGTTATTCTAATGGTGATAGCAGAATGCAAATTTTGCAACTAGGGATTTTAGTCTGTTCTAGTTGCTGTTCACACTGACCTCTGAAAGCTCAGAGGTCAGTGAATGAGTAAGCAATCCTTCTTTGTTCTACATACCTTACTCCTCAAGGTGAAGAAGGACTGTGACTGTGATCATATGACATTGAGCTGACTAATTTTTTTAAAAATAATGTACAATGCAAGGCTACCTTTTAAGCTACCATATACAGTTGTACAAATAGAACATGGATTTTGCTGTTTTGATATTCCAACTCTTATTTTGTGTATGTTCTCAAGTGACTGCTCTTTCCTCCATACAGAAAAACAAAACACTCCTAGGTAGCCTCTAAGAAAAACAAAACATAGAAACCTAGATATTTAAAATACTGCTGTGATTAGACTCTCTACAGATAAAGATTAGAAAATCCAAGGGACCTTGTGAATAAAAGCAAAAGACAATATGGTAAGATGGTCATTTTTACAAAGCTGAATGATACGGTTACCTTAATTGAAAGTATTTTAAATAACTCATATTGTTTTTATTCCTTTGTTTAGGAAAGTAAGTCGAAACCAGCAACCTTGAAGCCTGTAATTCTGAAGGAAGTTGTTGAAACTCACAAAGAAAAGATTAAGGAGGTGGTTATGTGTGAGAGCGTGGCACCGAATGAGCACCTCAGACTCTATGACAAGTATGATTTTTTAATTACCAAAAAAGCTGAGCAAGATGCTGATGCTTTCCTTGCAGAAAATCATAATTATGAGAAAATAATACAAGAAATTCACAGATACCAAAAACTCATAGAAGATATACAGTACACATCTAGAAAGGTAAATGACCCATTTTGTACCACTGTTCTTTGTACCTAGTGATCTTTTCCCAGTTTTATTAGGATGTATTTCTAGACCATACAATGAAAGAATTAGACCATTCATCAACAGAAAACTGTTTGTTGGGCCTTTTTATGTGCCAAGCATTGTGGTAAGCCCTGGCTATGCAGAGGTAAACAAAACGCATAGTTCTTACGCTCATAGAGCTGAAGGTCTACCCTATAGGCCTGACTTTTAAGTAATTTATTTTAACTTGGCTAATTTTTTTAGCCAAGTTAAAATAAATATAAATAAATTTATATTTATAATAAATATATAAAAATATAAATAAATATATATTTTTTTGCTTTGGTGTTTACAAACCCTTTGGAAAATATGGTAATTATACCAAAATGTGGTTACTTCTGTTTAGTAGGAGACTGGTAATTAAACATTTTCTTCTTTTGTTCATTTTTATATTTTCCAAAATTACTCCCATGACCACGCATTACTTTTTTGTACAGAGCAAGTATAACATTTAAATCCCACACTATGTATGTAGCAGTAACTCAATTCTCCAAAGTTTTTATATCAATTATTGTCCTGAAATAGAATTGGCTTCCAAGATACACTGTTCAAGGAGATTCACCCAGAAGATAGTGGTAAAATATAAAAGAGTATTTGCAAAACCCTGCCTGCATCATATTAAAAAAAAAAAAAACCTCAGTTGTATTAGATCACACACAAACAAATCAATATTATGGAAAAAAGGCAAAATTGTGGGAATCATTTATGTCATTTCAAGTTTATTAAACTTTTAATACCTAACATTGCAGACTATTCGTTTAGGAATGTTTGAAATGCACTGTGAGGAATTAATCAGAGCTTTGGTGAAGCGAGCAGATATTATTTGTGGAAAACTTATAGGTAAAATGTTCAGAGACCATCAGGAAGTAAATACAAGGTATTTATTTAAAATTATATTTTTATTTTGGGGGGTGGAGGAATTAAATGGAATCAACTGTCACTCAACTAAAATAATGGATTAGAGCAGTGTCATAAACGATAGAAAAGAAAAGATAAAGCCAAACTTATTTCAACTTGGCTGTAAGTGTTATTTTGTGATTTTGAGTATTTTTTCACCATGAATGTGCCTTCCCAGTGGTCTGAATTAGGGTGGTGTTAAAATGTGTTTGCATTTCTTTTGTACAAGTCAGATGGACATTAGCTAACTTCAGATTTTTAAGTTTGTGTAATCAATCCACAAAGTGAGTTTTCACAGTGGATATACACAATAGTTGTCAAGGATCTCAAATTTGGAACATCCTTTTACTGTAATTACCCTTCAAGGCCATGGTAACACATTACCTTAACTACAAACTCATTTGTTGTCCACTCTGGAGATTTTTAGGAAAACTGACTCATGTTAAGTAAACTTAGAGAATGCTAATGTGTGAAGCAGAATACCTGTTTAAGACAAGAAGTGTAGTTAGTTTTCTAGCACTGGTGATAGTATGGCTCCAGAAACTTCTTTCCTGCTATCAGTTACATGGAATAAAACCCCCAAATAATCAGAATTTTTTATAATTATAGTGTTAGAGAAGAAGCATTAAAAAGATATTTCTTTTAGCCTGAAAGAAGCCTGGAGGGAGCTTCATTTACCTATCATATGTCAGGCACAGCACTAGAGACTTGGACTGAATATGAACAAAATTCCTGAAGGAAGTTACATTGTAGAAGGGGAAATAGGCATCCAGTTCAGTAAATTACAACAGGGTGCCATAAGTTCTGTCCTGAACCACAGAAGAGAACAGTAGAGAAGGAAGTGATTAATTTCCTTTCAGGGTGAGGTTTGGAGGAGAGGGGAAAATCAGGGAAGTCTGCAAAGAGGAAGTGATGTAGGAATTCATTTTGAAGGATGAGTAGGAGTCCACCAGGGGAATGATGTGGGTGAAAGAATTCCAGTTAGAGGAAATAATATGTAGAAGGGAGTGAGGTATGAAAATGGCATGGTGTATTCCAAGAACAAGGAGTGGGTTGTGTTACCCTCACAGATACTGTGAGGGGGGAGGCTGAAGAGGGAGGCACCACGTGGAAAAGGGCTAGGACTCGGCTTATCTGAGAAACAGAACAGTATATTCAGCTTTAAAGTACCTTTTCCTCTAAAAGTACTGGAAGAATAGTGAAAATGTCTTTTACTTACAGCATTGCATGCTGAGTGAAACATTTGCTTTCATTTCATAACTATTTCCCTGCCTCTTAGCTGCCCCCAGAGCTCATGACAGTTCTACTTTTCCCCCCTTTTCTCTTAATTATGCCTCTCACCAGACTCACTGGCTGTATAGAGGATATACCAGGACTATTATAGGAACCACTAGATACAAATGCCCTCAACTCCTTGCCCTTACATGTCTCATCTCACCTCTCCACGAACCCCTCCCTATCTGCCTCTCCACGTTCTCAGAGGTCAGGAGTCTGTCAACCACTCACTGTTCTCGTCTCTACCTATGAGCTCAGCCCCCTTGCCTCCCATCCCTCTGGACCTGGCTCTACTAGTCGTCCCCTCTGTGTCTCATTTTAAGTCTCTCCTTCACTGTGGATTCTGCCTGTGAAATTTACAAACACGGTCAAAACCCTCTTTCGTCCTCCAGCCCTCCCCTTCAACACAACATCATTACCATCCATTCCCTCTCCTTCACCTCACAGCCAATCTTCTTCAAGAAATTTCTGCAGGTGTTATCTGAACTTCCTTAGCTCTCACTACTCTTTTTTTAAAAATCCCATAGTAAGTTCATTGTTTATATTGCCCACAACCTAAATCAGTAGGAAATATTTGCATATTACCAGAAGCTTCTGAGCACACAGGCCCATTTTAACCCTGCCTTCCAAGTAGACCACCTTTTTGTGCCATCTCAACTAAATCTCTGGTAGAGCCCTTAAAACTCTAGGTTGGAAATGATTGTTCATAGTCTTGCTGTCCATACTGGCTTGTGAACTGCTTGAGAACCATTATTGCATCTAACACATTTGTGTACCTCTGTCACTTATTACTGTAGTTGGGAATGTAATAGATGATCATTAAATATGTATTGAATGAATGAGTAAATGAGCACAAATTTGCTTTTAATTAATTAGGTGTCATATAGGTAAGATAATCTGACTGTATTTTTCATGTAATAGAACATTAAAATAGTACTGAGGAATAAAATTTAATTATAGAAGATGGGTTTTGTCTGGTGTTTCAGATTATGTGAGAAATTTGAGAAGATATCTGAAGAAGCTCTTAGCACTCCTCCAGATACAGCAGAACTGATGGAAATGAAGGTATTGTTTATAAGCTCAGTATAGTCATGTGTGTGTAAGTAAATTGTTTTTCTTTTTTTCCCCCAGCTTTTATAAGTATTGACATGATAATACAATAACAAATTGCTCCGAAAGTTAAAGCAGAGGCTTAAAATAGTAAGTTACACACACACACACACACAGAGCTCATGAGTGTGAAGTTTGGTGATTCAGGCTGGACACTCCTCCTAGATGGTTCTTCTGGACTCAATCAGATCAGCTAGTTCTCAGCCGGGTTGACTAGTGTAATTATCTTCAGCAGCTTGACTCTGCTCTACTTGTCTCTCAAACTTCAACAGGCTCACCTGGACATGTTTTCATGGTATGGTAGAGGCACAAAAGCAAGCCCAATTGTACAAATGCTTTTCAAGTTTCTGCTTGTGTCACATTAGCAAATAGCCTCTTGACCAAAATGGCCCCAGAGCCAGTGAGAGGACACTACAAGGGCAGACAGTAGGAGAGGTGAAGTATTGGAGTTATTAATGCAATCGTCTACAAGAATCTTTTTGAGAGCACGTTTAATTGTTACCATGGTAACAGGCATAAACCAGGACTGTCTTGGGCAACCTGAGATATGCAGTCATCCTTCTTTTTTTTTTTTTTTTTTTTTTTGTGGTACGCGGGCCTCTCACTGTTGTGGCCTCTCCTGTTGCGGACACAAAGGCTCAGCGGCCATGGCTCATGGGCCCAGCCGCTCCGCGGCATGTGGGATCTTCCCAGACCAGGGCACGAACCCGTGTCCCCTGCATTGGCAGGCGGATTCTCAACCACTGCGCCACCAGGGAAGCCCCATTCTTCATTTTTTTAATCAACAAATATTTAATCCTTAAATAATATTTTATTTTGTTTTCGATAGGCTTTTATTATATATTAAACATTTCTGTGGTCGTTTGCTGAAAAGTGTTTTGAGCATAGGACTTATGGTACTAAAAATATTAGAGAAGTCTTTCATCATTTTTCTTGTTGCTTCTGTGCTTGAAGTCTACCTGATGGTAATAAAATAATATAAAACACCTGGTTAGTCATCCTTTTATTTTTGTTCCTTTACCATTATAACATTACACTTTTACAGGATCTTCTTTTTCCTTTTCTAGCAATCTGAAGATCCAAAATAGAACCCTTGTGTTCCTAGATTTTAAAACATTTAAGCAAACCCAGCAAAACATGTTAAATCATTCAAAACTTTGTATAGGTAGGAAATTACAAAAGGTGTTCAAATGATTACGTACATTAAATATTCACTTAAAGAAAAATTTGTGAAAATCACTAGAACCAAATTTTACATATCAGCCTCTAAAGGGTTCTATTTCCTTTAAAGTATTTGTACTTGGATTGGGGTTCTTAACATGTGAATTTATGTGTATGTGTGTGTATCAAATACAAACATACCTATGATATCCTTTTTAGAATTTTTTATATTTTACATGAGTTATTATAGAACATCAAGTGATACTTTGATTATGGATGATTTTAAAGGTAGCTGGAGAGTTCCATAGCTGGAAATTCCTTTGAAAAAAATGAATACTGAGTATGAAGAGTGTTATTTATTTACCCTCTTAACCATCACTGGAAATATGTAGGAATTTGGAGTTATTTAGTGTGAATTTCTATTGTTAATAGCAACATTTCACAGAATTAGCAAATAGGATTCATTACCTAATATTTAAAATATTTCTGTATCTTGAAAAAGTTTATTCCTGTGAGGGCATAAACATCTTCTCAGTTTATTCAATACAGACCTCAGTCATTTTTTATCAGTAAGAGGAAATAAAAGTGCAGTTGTTTGACTACATAAAAAGCTGATTAACCAAATTACAAAAATGTATTTTCACTTAGATCACTGTTTGGATTTGCAACAGAAAAACATTTATTCTAATTAGAATGACATATCAATGAAAGATTTTAAGGCAATGTCCTTTTTTTCTTTGTAATTACAAAAGTGAAAATTTAACAATATGTAATTGTACAAAGTAAAACTTCCTCTTTTTCCATAATTCCTTTTTTGGGGGTAATGGTTCTTTCCAAACATATGTATATATATGGCACTAGGGAGAGTGATGAAAAGGGAAAGCCAGAGAGACGTGGTTATTAGAGATTTAAAAGAACATTAAAAGCATTAAGAAAAGAAGCATTTACTTCATAGACAGGGAGGTGTGGGGTATAACAGGGAAGGTAAACACAGGTAGGTACAAGTAATTGCCAGTTTTCTCATTTTTCACTGGGATAGCAGGTTTCTTTCAGAATTTATATTATTAAGATATGTGCATACATTAATGTTTCAAAAGAGGTTTGAGAGAGCTACATGTATATATGTACATACACATGGGCACCTCCATGTGCATGTATACACACACACATACGCACACACCTATATACTCACCCACTCACACACACACAGAGCTTTGTCTTTGCAAAAATTGAATCATTACTCCTGCAAATTATTTTATTCACTTAACAGTATACCTTCTCTGTACTTCTACTAAGTAAATAGGGCTCTTACTTTTTCCAAAATCAATAGCCAATTACTTCAGTACGATTTATTAAATGATCTGTCATTTCACTCCTGATTTGAAGTGCCTCTTTTTCAACACTAAATGTCCATTTGTACTTGGATCTATTTCTAAACTCTGTTCTGTTCCATTCTCTACTCCTGAGCCAGAACAGGAACTGTTTAAATTACTGCATCTATATAGTATATTTTTCTATTTAGCTGGGCTAGTCTCTATTGTTTTCCTTTTTCATGATTATCTTTGCCTACTCTTGAGTACTTTCAGAGACTTTTAAAATTATATCAAATTTAGTTCTGTAAAATGCCATTGCAATTTTGATTGAATTTGCATTGACTTTCTAGACTGCTGGGAGGAGAATTTACATCTTATAATATTATGTTTTAACGTGTGTTTCCATATTTATTTGGTACTTTAAAAATGTCCTTCAATAAAGTACTGTAGTCTTCCTCATAGATTTAGCACATTCCTTGTTAAATTTGTCTACAGTTATATTTTAGTTTTATAACTAAGGAAAGTGTTGCAGCACTGGTGTCTGTTGCAAGTTTGCAGTTTTACATTTGTTATGGTGGTTATTTGACTAACTGTCCCCTCGACTAAACTATAAGCTCTCTGAGGACAAAGCCCAGGTCTGTTTCTGTCACACTGTATTGCCATCACCTGGCACAGTATCAGGCGCATAATAGGTTCCCAAAATGCTCTTCGGAAAGAATAAATGATATCACTCAGCATCTGCTTCTTATATTCCAGAGAACCATAGCATCCTTTGGTTTTCCAGTGCTCTTTGTGTGTTGTTTAGTATTTCTCTTTTTTGCCTCGCTCTGTCAGTAAAGGTTTTCAGGATGGATGAGAAGCAGACTGTGCTGCAGTCCCCTATTTGGAACCAAAAGTCTATACTTCTAACAAGTCTGTACGTATTTATGCAGTGTATTTCTACAGGCTATTTTTTGACATGAGCTGTTCCTTAAAATGCCATCTGTAATTTTTGTTTTCCCTCAGGCTTATATTCAGAAAGTAGAGACAGTTGATATGATTGAACTGGGACGGAGATTGGTGGATTCTAAAAACTGCCTCGCCTTCCTCATTGAGTGTACCAACTTTTCTCCAGCAGACATTAGGCTAAATAATAACGTCTTCCAGTGGTATGGAAGAATGGGTGAAATTTTTGACGAACACAGGAAAATCATTAAGGAGAAAACAGAACAATATCAAGAAGGTCTTAAGGTGGGAATCATGGGTATTTTAAATTATTTTCATTTTCTGGAAATATTTAACTTCTTACATAGCAATGTCAGCTCCTCTATTTCACACATAGTATATCTTAACTCTCTCCTCCCGTAAGTCTTAGTAGAGGATAGGACACATAATGGATGGATGTGGCATCATTTCTTGATTTTTCAAGGGAGAAAACATTTGAATATATTGCCCACAAGTGACCATTAATAAGAATAGTATTTATCTTATACGGTTTATAGTACTGTCTTGAGTTTATTTTTATTAAGGTCAAAGCTCCCTTGGTGAGGTGTGCCTTCACACCTCATAATCACCAGCTTGCCTAAGTACTGTGCCCAGACCCATCACTATAATGTTCCGTAACTTGAACCTCTGGTGTGTGTGTGTCCTGTGTATAAGATGGTGTGTGATTCCCCCCGTCTACCTGTCCAGCCTCACCTCCTACCTCTCCCCACTTCTTGCTCTTGACTCTTCAGTAACCCTGAGCTACTTCTGGTCCCCGTTCTCCTACACCTCTCATCTCTTACCTGCTCTCTCCATTCTCTCTGGAGTGACCTGCCACCTCGCCTGTCTATCTAGCAAAGTCAGCTGACTTTCTGAGAAGCCCTTTCAGTCAGACCTCAGTACTGCTTCTCCTCTGCTCCCATGACACTTTTAACACACCTCCACCGGGCTAATTATCTGGTCATTATGTTATTATTTCCATCTCCCCATTACTCGGTCAGCTCCTTGATGGCAGGGCTGTCTCATTTTTACCTTTTCTCCGTTTATATCTGCTTGGCTAGCACAGTGCCTGACACACAGAAACGCCGTGAGCACTTCATAGCTATCATGTGAATAAATGACACAGTATTTTCAGTCTCATTTTACAGATGAAGAGACTAAGGTTCCCAAGTGAAGGTCAAGAGGCTTGTTTCAAGTCAGCCAGTAGAGCTGTTTGATAGCAAGCCTAGCCTCTTTCTACCTCACTATAGCAAATAAGATTAATTGGCAGCATATGCTGTTTGCAGAATAAATTATAGACTTAAAACAACAAAACCCTTCATTTTAAACTATAAGTCTATATTTAAGTCTATATTTCTGTTTTATGTTTAGGCCATTTCAGAAATTTTAAAAACCTGTAGAAAGCATCATGAGTATTTGATGCTTATGCTACAATATAATAGACCCTTAGGAAATCACTAGGTGGCCCATAATTATCTATACTTCACTGTAATGTATACCATTCTACAAAGTACACATAATGTTAATGAATTTTTCCTCTCATTTTCCTTCCCCCACTGGGCCAGAGCAACAAATTGTCCAGGAAACCAAAAGAGGACAGAAATCAACCTAGATAATCTATAAAATATAAAATCTATTTTTGAATAACCTAGATTTGACTTCTGAATATTTTATTCAGAGCTGTTTTTTTAAGAGCCATTTAATTTGGAATGCCTTACCAATGACAATTTTGTAAGAAGCCTTTCTCATTAAAAAAAACAAAACACACCTGTTTCATATTGGAAGGGTTTAGTTTTTCGGCTTTTAAATCTGGATTTATTTATTTTATTTCCTGTGAAGAGAGCCCATGGGACAAGAAAAATAACTTTGGAATACTTTGTTTTAGCATTGCTAATTGAAGAGATACCTGAATATCAGAACACAATTAAAGAAATTCAGTTTTTTCCAGTTGTTGGTAAAAATGCTACTTTTACAGGACTTAAAAAATTGGAGTTAACTTTTAGCCTCATACTTGATTATTGTGAGATTTTTTTCCAGTGCTTGTATTTCATTAGCATACTAAAGAAATACCATTGTTTAGCACACTTATTCATTTTATTAGAACTTCTTACCTTGATAATACAAGGGTAAACTTTCTCTAATTTGTGAATTATAGGAATCTTAATCCATTAATCTTAAATCCTAACTTTTAAAAATTCTGTATATTTTAGATCCCAGTCATCTTCAAGATCATCCCTTTCTTCATATTTTGCCAGTGACAGAATATAATAATAATAATTCTGATAATCCTTGTAAATTCTAAAATTTTCTCTTGATGCCTAGGGGTTTTTACTCTTAAAAATAGTAACGAAAATAATTGTTTTTATTAGTTACGGTGTGAACGGTTTGTGGAGGAATTGGAGAGTTATGCTAAACAGTCAGAAGAATTCTACTCATTTGGAGATCTTCAGGATATACAGCGGTACCTGAAAAAGGCTCAGACACTGAATGGAAAGTTGGATTTAGCAGCAGACAAGGTATAATTTAAAAATTCTTAATAGGATGAAATAGTTCAACAGAATGAGCATTTGAATTTGTATTGGGTATTCACCTTTAAGAAATGGATTCAAATAAAAGAGTTTAACTACATTTAATTAGAGGTTAATATGAATGGCACAAATAGGTTTTATAGACATGCTTCAAGGAGGGAGCAGCATTGCTGTTTTCTATTGGTAGTAATAACATTTCAGTGGCTTTCATCTTGTATTTTAAAGATAGAGTTATATCTCTATCTGCTTTTTAATCTTGATCATTTACGTTATGTGATAACACCTGGTTACTGTTTAGATTTCCCACCTCCATGGAAGCCAGCTTGGATTTGGTGGCTGTGTTTTTAAATTACGTCCATTATTTTCTCCCATCAAGCTACTTTGTTCCCAATACCGCTATTTCAGAAGTCAGTGGTCTCATTAGAAGCAGCTGGGTGGGAAAAAGCAGTACTCTTTGCCATGTTAGAAGTTTGAAATTTTTAAATGCGTTTTTTATAAAAAGGGGAAATATGAAAACAGACCATATTATGATGCTCTACCATTTTTTATATATTAAGATTTTAATATCTTAGTTCAGGTAATTAAATAGTTTATAATAATCTCAGATATGTAAATATATGTTGAGACAAGAGAAATTGTAGATTTTTTTAAACTGATGCCACTGAAATTTTAAGTAATCTGCATAATTTACATATCTCACTCTTTTCAATTCTATAGATTTCTCATCTACATCTCCCATATCCTCACAACTTCACTACTAATCTAAGAGGAAATTAATGCTTTCTTTGTGTCTCTTATCCTACTTACCTTCAAGACCCAGCCCTGGTTGTAGCTTCTCTAGCATCTGTGATTGAGCTATTTCAGCAGGCTCTCTTGTCTCTGAGTGATAGTATTTTTAAAAGTATACCATTCATTTTATATTAAATGGCTACTGCTCTAACACATCTCTTCTGTTGCCTTATATTATTAAATAATTGGTATCTAACTCCTCATCTGGATTACTAACTCTTGGAATTGGTACTTTGCAATATACTTTTTTCTGTTTTTCCAAAGTATCTAACACAGTGCTGTGTTTATTAAAAGTAATTAAGTTCTTGGGACTTCCTTGGTGGCACAGTGCTTAAGAATCTGCCTGCCAGTGCAGGGGACAAGGGTTCGAGCCCTGGTCTGGAAAGATCCCACATACCGTGGAGCAGCTAAGCCCGTGGGCCACAACTACTGAGCCTGCGGCTCTAGAACCTGTGGGCCACAGCTACTGAGCTGCGTGCCACAACTACTGAAACCCACGCACCTAGAGCCCGTGCTCTGCAACAAACAGAAGCCACTGCAATGAGAAGCCCGCGCACCGCAACGAAGAGTAGCCCCCGCTCACCACAACTAGAGAAAGCCTGAGTGCAGCAACAAAGACCCAACGCAGCCAAAAATAAATAAATAAATGAATTTTTAAAAAAGTAATTAAGTTCTTGTGAGTTAATAAATGAAGCTATATCCTCAGTATATCTGGATGGGCAGACTTTTTATATATATAAATTTACTATTTTAACTAACTTAACCAGTCATTTTTCTCTGGAAACTATAATAAAAAAGAAATAAGAACAACAAAAATAAAATAAAGCAAATAGGAAAAAAGAGATTACTGCTCGGTTTTTCTAGTTATGGCCTAATTTAGCTTTAGGGTTTAATGAGAGGGTTTTTTGGTCACATTTGATATAAATATTTTTTAAAACTTTATTTTGAAAATGTCATTCGCTTTCAGAATAACATATTTAATACTTGTCCTTCCAGATTGAGCAGCTGAATGCTGAGGAGGAGGCGTTTGGTTGGCTACCATCAATATATCCTCAACGTAAAAAAATCCAAGATGGTTTGAACCCTTATCTTCGTCTCTATGAAACTGGTGTAGAATTTAGCACCAAATACAGGGCATGGACAGAAGGGCCATATCACAAGGTGAATCCAGACCAAGTAGAAACAGACGTTGGAAATTACTGGAGAGGACTATATAAGCTGGAGAAAACCTTCCACGATTCTCCAAATGCATTGACAATGACAAAAGAAGTAAGAGCAAAGGTGGAAGATTTCAAGCAGCACATTCCTCTCATTCAAGTGATTTGTAATCCTGGTTTGCGCCCCAGGCACTGGGAGGCCATGTCCAGCATTGTTGGTTACCCCCTGCAGCCAGCAGATGATTCCACTGTCCTCTCTTTTTTAGATATGAATCTGGAACCGTATTTAGATAGTTTTGAAGGTATTAGTGAAGCAGCTAGCAAAGAATATTCTCTCGAAAAGGCCATGGAGAAGATGATTAATGAATGGGATGCAGTGGAATTTGTCATTCTTCCTTATAGAGAAACTGGGACATTTATTTTGTCATCAGTTGATGAAATTCAGATGTTGTTGGACGACCACATTATTAAGACACAAACTATGCGAGGATCTCCTTTTATTAAGCCCTATGAAAAACAAGTAAGGTAAAGTGTTATTTATATGACAGTGTTTATGCTATGTTGCCAAAAGTATCACTCATGTGTAATATACAGTTCTTCTTAAAAATTGATTCTGGGGCTTCCCTGGTGGCGCAGTGGTTGAGAGTCCGCCTGCCGATGCAGGAGACACGGGTTCGTGCCCTGGTCCGGGAAGATCCCACATGCCGCGGAGCAACTAAGCCCGTGAGCCATGGCCGCTAGGCCTGCGCGTCCGGAGCCTGTGCTCCGCAACGGGAGAGGCCACAACAGTGAGAGGCCCGCATACCACAAAAAAAAAAAAAAAAAAAAAAAAAAAAAAAAAAAATTGATTCTGTACTTTATACTTAATATGTTAAATAGTATATTGTAAGGAATGATAACCTTTTTGCTTTTGGAAGAGTCCTGATCCTCTTGCTATCATGTATATTCATAACAAAGGTAGTAGACAGTCAGCCTCCAGATATTCATTTTTCTTGCCCGCAGTCTGATCTTATACATTTGACTCTCAAAAATAGGCTCATGCCTATGAACATAGTGTATAGAACATATAAACTGTGAAACTGAAGATGATAATGTAATTTTCCAAATATACTAATTAGTGTGTTGTCGATGATTCCTCAAAGTCTGTTGTAATTTCCAGTCATGTGCATAAAGGATGGCTAGATAAGTGCAAAAGCATGAAACGATGATTCTCGTCTGGAAATTTGAGCATCTGACACAGCCAACTAAATCTGACCCTATCCTGTCAGTTTTTAAATTTTTTTGTGATCTCTTTTAAGCAGCTTATATATTTTATCTTAAAGAAGAGTAAATGCAAATCAGACTACCAACTTCAGTGTGACTTTGCATGGTGAGGGAAAGCTACCTGCTTGGTGATATCAGCCTCTGGTTATTGACATACTATCCTCAACCTGAGCTTGCTCAGCTGTTGGCGTTGGCTCAGCGTTTGATTGCTGTGCCTCCTGCCCAGCTTGCTCCAATGCGCTCATCAAGAGTAATTTTTGAACTTCTCTGAAAGTGGTATATCTAGATTCTATTTTTAAGGACTATTCATGAGATCATTAGCTAGTGAGAAATTTTCTGCATTAGTCAGGGATTAGATGGAGAAAGAGGGAAGAACACCAGGAGGAAGTAGAGGCATTCATTTCCCTGGGTGAAAGACACATTTATTGGTGAACGTTGAAAGGAAGGTATTTTAGAAAGACATTTTTAAAACGCCTGGCGACTTTTTGAACTCCCGTGTATGTTTCTTGGTTTTAACAATCTAAAATTATAAATGATGAGTAATGTGTGAATCTACACATAAAGCCATCCCGTCTCTAAGTTTTGTTGCCATTAACCAATCATTCTTCTTTATGGCTATGTTATCTCTTATAGTGTAGTTGTTACAGCTGTCTGGGTTCAAATCTGGCTCTATTGTTTATCAGCTGAGTGAGCTTGAACCTGGTACTTACCTCTGTGTACCTTAGTCTCCCTATAGGTAAAAAGATAACAACACTCTGGACCCTGTCTCCTAGGGTTGTTGTGAGGATAGAGCAAATACATGCGAAGACCATAGAACTGTGCTTGTAAAATTGTCAGTTTATGCTGTAATTATAATATTTATTCTTGAGGAAGTCAAGTTGTTTTTGTTCTCCATATTTAGAAATAAACTGATAACTCATTGTAAATTCAAAAATGCTTCCTTCTCACGAATGCCACACTAGTATATTTAAGATTATGTAGATTTTTTCTTTAAATGCCAGTTATATCTTATGAACTGAAATATTTTATTCTGGAAATTAAAGCCTTTATGGCCCCCAATTTTTTAAAAACTGAAAAAATAAGAATGTTAAAGGAAATAAATCTTGGATGTAATTACCTTTCCTAAGAAGCTCCGAGTGCCCTTGATTGAGAATACCATTAGTATCTCTAAAGTCTCATTTCTCAGTTTGTACGCTTTGTCCATAGAATTGGATTGCAGAAAGGTTTACTGATATACAGAAACCAACCCATTTGTAGATAGGTACATCTAACGTGTATATTTATCTGTATTAGCATAAATGTTGATGCTGTTATTTAGAGACAGATTTTGTAGAACAAAGCTAGTAGATAGAAGAATGGAAATTGGAATAACACAATTGCATATAAGATTGACAGCCTAGTCATGGTTTTGAGTTTTATCATCTGAAACATTGTTTGGTTTGCTGTTGATAAGAGCCACTGTGTTTTGCTTCTCAGGGAATGGGAGGGCAAACTCCTGCTGCTTCAGGAGATTCTGGATGAATGGCTCAAGGTCCAAGCCACGTGGCTGTATTTGGAGCCCATTTTTAGTTCTCCGGACATTATGTCTCAAATGCCTGAGGAAGGCAGACGATTTACAACCGTGGATAAAACGTGGAGAGATATAATGAAAAGTGTAGTGCAGGTAGGTAAAAAATCTCTGAGAATGTGATTGTTTTGTTGAAGTGACATGATTTTTGTTTTCAAAACAGTCTAAATAAGCCATTGTCTTTTTCCCACATAGGCTCCTTTTCAGATATTATTTTAGAATCTCAGGAGCAAGAAACATCAAAAGGGAAATAGGTATTTTGTCCTGATTACTTATTGAGGTCAAAATTGAATTTGCATTACTTAATGTTAGTTGTTCTAGCAGTGGTTCTCACTGGACACTCTGGTAAGAAGACTGTACTCAGTACGCACTGTCCTGTCTATTCTCTGGCCCCTGTGTTACTGGCTGCACCACCACTGAAATGTGCTGTGGTGGGAAAAGGTCAGCATGCCAACGGTTCAA
The DNA here is from genome assembly GCF_026419965.1 of Kogia breviceps. Classification (NCBI taxonomy): domain Eukaryota; kingdom Metazoa; phylum Chordata; class Mammalia; order Artiodactyla; family Physeteridae; genus Kogia; species Kogia breviceps. The sequence goes on along the minus strand of NC_081311.1, from coordinate 162,930,260 downwards.
TCAACAAGTTTCTCTGTACGGACCAAAAAAAAAAAAAGCTGCAACGGTAAATATACTTAAAGAGCCCAAGAAATACAAACAAAAAATGCAATCTACCAATCAATCACCATACAAATACAGTGGAGAACTTAGAATTTAAGTTAAGGAGGGAATTTAATAAAAACCAGTAACACCGAAAAAGGTATGGTGTTTGTTCAGTTCAAAAGACATTTATTTATTTACTGCCTGTGAAGCGTGGTTTGTGTGTTAGTGGAAGTTAAGATTAAAATACAAGGAATATTAGCTATTAAATTATATCATTAAATGAATGTAAACTTCTCTATTGACGTTTTGATCAAGTACAATATTGTAAGATAGGGAGAGTATTATCTTAAAGTTTTTCTACCCTAAAATGGAAATATGCATATTTTTATTATTTAAACTTTGAAAATTGTGACTCCAATCCTAAATACTGATGATACTGTGTCAGTGTCAACTATATGATTTTATAGGAAAATATTCCATAAGATGGACATGGGTCTGTTTATTTAATAAGTTTACTTCATTTTATGTAATGATACTTGAAACAAAGCTTCTGTATAAACCAAACTTTTGTAGAATTAATCACACTGGAATTCCATATCTAAAGGACCTACTGGTGAGTCACTTTGTAACACATTTACTCATTCCTAATTAATTTGTTTTATAAATTTAACCTTTCCTATATTGTTTCCTTACAACAGGGCAAAACCCTTAAAACATGTATACATTTTTGTTTGGAAGGGGATGAAGTAGAATTTTTTTTGTTGCCCCAAAAAGAAAAAAAGTAGTTGCTTGTATTCTCCTAGTTAATATAATTTTAAAAGTTAAAAAAATTCTCTTTTTGACATTTGATCAAGATACTCTTCAAAACTCATATTGCTAGGGAAATTTTATAGATAGTTCAATGCCTAGGAAAGGGGAAGTTATGCTGAGTCTAGTAAATAAAGGAGAAAGGTTTTCAGTTCTATAAAACCAAATTAAAAACATATTAACAGAAAAGCATCACTTACTCTCATTCCCAAATAAGCAGTTTTCTTTGGATGACCCTTCATTTACTTTTGCTTTAAGACTTGATTGTCTTCTTCAACTGGCTTTACATTTTCTTTTTCTCAATATGTTAGTATTCAGGACAGCTTTTGTCCATATTCTCCAGAGCTTTGAAAAGAAACATAAATCCATATTCTCTCAGGAAGGCTAATGAGGATGATCTGTATAGTAGAAGCCACTGGATTAAACGCTTGTTACAAAAAGCCATCACTTTCAGTATTAAGGGTTTCTAATAAATGGTCTTTTAGAACTATGCCAAGAGAAAAGGCTCAGAGGTTAAAAACAGAATGTAAATGATGCTGTTAATATAAATGGCTTGACTGAGGTTATCTTGGTTCCTTAAGGTATAAGCATGAAATAGTTGTATGTTTTTTTTTTTTTTTTTTTTTTTTTTTTTTGTGATACGCGGGCCTCTCACTGTTGTGGCCTCTCCCATTGCGGAGCACAGGCTCCGGACGCGCAGGCTCAGCGGCCATGGCTCACGGGCCCAGCCGCTCCGCGGCATGTGGGATCTTCCCAGACCGGGGCACGAACCCGTATCCCCTGCATCGGCAGGCGGGCTCTCAACCACTGCGCCACCAGGGAAGCCCTAGTTGTATGTTTTGATACCTGCTCCTAACTATGCTTGGCCAAAGGCTGCTTCTCACTGAAGAAAGCTCCCTTACTGACCTTTCAGTGTAATTCCAGAATTTTCCAGTCACTTTTGGTTATTAAGATAGTTTTGCCTATGAAGACTGAACTGTACCTGTTTGAAAACCTCAATCTCTTGTTCTACTTAGAACTCTTCTCCTACCCGTAGTCAGGTAACCCTGAGGCTCTGGTGGGGTGGGGACTGCACTCTCCCACACTGCTTCTCTCTTTCCTGGTCTTATCCCTTGGTATTGGGACAGGGAGAAGGTAGGGAGGAGGTGAAGAGAAAAAGGGAAGGAGAGGGAGAAAGTAGAAAGAGGAAGAGAGAGAGAAAAAGAGGGAGAGGGAGAGAAAATGTACGGATGTAACTGATCCAGCCAAATTGGCTATTCTTTTCTTTGGTGGTCATAAGGTGGACGGCCTCCTGTCTCTGGTACCTGCACTGTGCCTTTACTGTTGATCATCACAACTAGTCTAGCTCTTTGACCAGTTGTGGAGAGGTGAAGTGCACAGATTAACTCAGTGTGGACAGGTGAAGACCCCAACAAGCTCTGGCTGCTGAGGGATGCTATCTCGAGCATCTCCCCTAGGTTTGGTCATCCTCTGCCAGACTTGACTCCACCTTCCAGCTGATCTACCAGTGATGGCTTTTGCCACATTCCTCTCATACGCATGTCTTTGGCCCCATATATTCTAGTAGTATTTCACAGATCTGTAGCCCTTAATTTCACCTGGGGTCTGTAGCACCTGGGACCCATCTTCTGTACTTCGTGGTAACCTTGAGCACATGGTCCTTGCCCTTCCTTCACCAGGTCGTCCCACCATACCACCTTCTCCCAGAGTTCTTCTCCTGTTCTGATAGCACTGGCACAGGTCAGCTTGCTGGTGATGGAACAGACTTCCAGTTGGAGAAGAAGACGTTAGCCGCCTCTCTTTACAATGCACTTGAAAACTTTTCTTGGGACCCTCCCTAATACAGGACCAGTGAATTGCCCATCATTTGGGGTTGAAGGAAGTGGATAATCTTTTGTGTGTACCCAGACTTGACTTTTGATCCACATGAGTCTTTTGTATGTCGTACAAGGCAGGAAAAGGCACTCTTGAATTTCTCCCCAAACCTTTTCCTTTTGTAGTCTAACCGCCTCTCAGTAAATATGAACACTATTCCTCCTGTTTTTCAGGCCAAAAGCATAGTCATTCTTTTTCTTTTTCCTTTTACTATAATAAATACGATCACTTGGCACCAAGCATCTCACCTCTTTCTAGTGAGCTGGAAAGCTAAAATTGTGTCTCCCAGACTCCTTAGCATCTAAGTTTCTGGAAGTGAATTCGATTTCGATGATTTAGGTACGCATTTGGGATTTGGAAGGCATACGGTGGCCATCTTTTTGCCATTTTAGCTATTTCTGCTGTCAAGCAAGATCACTTTTTTTTTTTTTTTTTTTTCTTTTCTGACAGACTTCAGTGTCTGGTGACCAGTTTCATGGGTATGTACAGCCGATGATGATGATGGCTTCATGACCCTACTCTCTGATCCTAGAATCACAGTCACCACGGTGTGTTCTTGCATGCAGTTAGTTCTAGTGGTGGCGTCTTTTTGTCCTTACTGAGGCAGAGGTAGCAACACTCCTGGAAGGTCAGTTCCACAGGTTCTAGGAGTCTTTCCTGGAAGCCCATCCTCGAGTGTGCTCCCCTAGACCTCCTTATGATTTTGTAATAACTTAATTCACTATATTACATTTCCTTTTGCTTAATTACCTAGAAGGATTCTGCACTGAACTCTGAATAAAGATATTAAACCCTCAAAGTTGGCATCTAGGATCTTGGTCTATATGACCAAGTTGGATTTTAGGGTAGTTAAAATCTAGTTACCGTCTGAAAATGGAACACTAGTGGTACCTGGCATGCACTCCAAAATTCACTTACTTAAATTATTCTCTTGGTTTCCTGGAATGAAGAGTCTGTTTTACAGGCAGTGCTTTGGTGGACCAACTGACTGCTGTGGTAGATCAATAGAGCACAAATTTGAAATACAAGGGATGTGAGATGGACTGAATTTTTTCTAAAACACTGGAGAAATTAAAGAAATGGCATAATTCAGGGCTTAAATTCTTGCTCAAGACATGGTCAGGGGATTAAGGTGCTTCTGTGATTGCCCTCGAGAGCCTCTTGATTATCATAGATACAAATTTGACATAGCCCAAAATTATAGAGTCTGATCCAGCAGGTTGCCAAATTACAATGTAATTTAATTCACAGCCTTGCCAGATCTGTTCTGTGAAAGATAATTTACTTACTGGGAAAGAGTGGGATGGTGAGAACTGAGAATGGGGACAATTGGGTGAATTTGATTGACTTTGGGTACCCTGACCCTTACACTGAGAGCCTCCCTTGCTAGAAGCCTTGTCAGAATCCTAAGGAATATAGGAGATATTATATTGCAGTAGTGCTTGCCTAGGGAGAACCTAAGTTAGATACAGTCAAATGTATTGATGTGAGTGCACTTACCAGAGACCTTGGTTTCCATGAGCTAGTCAGGGAGATGTGAATGATTTCTGTTTTACTTGCTTTTTTGACCAAAACCTGGCTTCCGTGATGGCCTACCTAAATGAAGTTAAAATGCCAAAAAATCCTTGATATGATTTAAAGAAATTAAAGACTGGTTTATAGATTTCTGCAAAATATTTCTTGCATATCATCCAGAGGCAGAAAGTACAACCTCCCCCTGCCCCCTACTTAGGGGATTGACTTAAAAGGTAGTAGGAAGGGAATCCCACAACTTCAATAAATATTAGGGGTTTTTTAAACCTTACCTATACAAATGGCCAGAAGTGTGGCTCTACATTGATCATAGTCAGTAGCAGTTTGGCTGTATGATCAAGGACTTAGAAGAAACAAGAGTAAAAGACTGGCAACAAGGAGGTCTGAGGAAGAGGTATAAGGAATCACAGAATAGACTAGAATATGCATGTATTTGTGCTCCATGTAAGTGTTTAATAAAATGCAGCACCGCAAAAGGAGGCACTTGATAATATTAGTTGACCAGTTGATCTACTTTGTGAATGTCAGTCAGCATATGCCATTGTATGCACAGTGAGCTATGAATCGAATAATCACATGATATGTTGTCCAGACTGCAGAATTTCTGAGAGTTAAAGCAATTAATAAGTAAGCTAGGAGAGCAAGCATAAACCAGAACTTTCCTCATCAAACTGGGTTATATGGTCACTCAAGCTACAAAGAAAGAAGTCATATGGCAGAGGTGGGAATTATGGAAGGACTTGTCATTAGGGGCTGTCCCTTACCCAACACTGCTGAGTGTCCAAGCTGCCAACAGCAGAAACCAACAACATGCTTCTGATACAGGGTCACACCTGAAGGGACCAGGCAGCCATTTAGAAGGAATTGAATACATTGGACCTCTTTCAACTTAGAATGGATCAGTGATTTTTCTGCACCAGAGGGGTTTTCTTTCTCATTCCAAGTTTCTGTCAACACTGTCATTCACTGATTTACTGAATGACTTATTGTCACACTTTCCACACAACATTGCTTCTGCTAAGGAACCCACACTACAAGGGAAATGAGGCAACTGACTGATACTCATAAGATTTACAGGTCCTAAGGAACCCACACTACAAGGGAAATGAGGCAACTGACTGATACTCATAAGATTTACAGGTCCTATGTGAGCATTGACCTCGTAAAAAGTGGAATGTCTCGTGTTGAAGACTCAGTTGCTATTCCAGCAGGAAGAAAAGCGTGAGTTTGTGAGTTTGGGGTGCAGTTCTAGAGGATACATAGCATAAGTTCTCAACCAGCTCCAAATACAGAGTTTCTCCCATAGGCAGAGTACATGGGTCTGGAAATTAAGAAATGAAAATGACAGTGACACTTTATGCCAATTCTCCCAATAAACTTCTCACAATAATTTTGCTTCCCTGCTTTTGTTCTTGCTAATTGAAATATCTTAGTATCCAAGGGAGAAATGCTTCCGATGGGACATGGCAATGGTTTCCTTGAACAGGAAGTTCTTGATTTGCTCCCTTTACCCTTTGACCTCTCTGTCCTTATAACTTTTACCACACTCTCTCTATTCCAGCCACACTAAGCTTCCTTTTTAATTTTTCTTCTTTTTTTTAATCACACACGCCAAGCACCCTTTGCTGTAGAACCTTTGTTCTGACTGGACCCTGTTCCTGAAATGCTGTACCTCCAAATATCTGCAGAACTAATGAGTACCTTTGCTTCCTTGAAGTCTTTTCTCAAATATGACCTTTATAAAGAGGCTCACATTGAGCATCGTATTTAAATTGAAACCTGCCTTTGCCTTTCCTGGCAATCCTTATCCCCCTTTTCGTGTTTGCAGCATCTATCACCTTTTAGCTTAGTATTTGATTTATGAATTGTTATGTTTGTTATCTATCATCTGTCTCCTCATGGAGGCTGGGATGTTTGTCTGTTTGGTCCACTGTTGTGGTCCAAGCACTGAGAACAGTGTCTGACATCTATCAAGTCCTCCATAAATACTTGTTGAGTGAGTGGGTGAATAGTTAAATTGAGATTGATCCTTGAATTATTGCTAGTTCTAAGAATTCTGAAAAACCTTCTCTGAAAATTCAGTGTTAGAAACCTGGGTCCTAAGAGCTGGATTAATCCTAGAAACATCCTGCATTGTGAAAGAATTTCTATTTTTGGTGAGGTCAAAGGATCTGAAAATTGTAAGGGAGCATAAACGTCTACTCAGTGAACGCACGTTTCCTTTCTTAGTACTTAAAAGGTTTAAAGAGGATCTTATTAGTTTTCTATTGTCCAGGGTTTTCTGATTTGGAAGTTTATGCTTCTGGAAGTTTAGAGAACTGGCTTGAGCTTAATTCCATTAAGTGTACTTTCTGTGAAGCTTCCTGGCAGCAGTAATTAGAATGCTCTCTCTGTCTACCCCAATTAAAGTTTCAGGCCCTCATATCACAGGCAATTGGTTTAGAAATGTAAATCAACCAGTAGCTTGTCATTTGAGCTGATGAGATTGGTGATACTTGTGAAGCAAAAGAAGACATGTAAAATTTGTAAAATTATTTGTTTTATACCAAAAAGTAATAGCAACTAATAATTCCTTTTCCTCTCCCGAAGATGAAAAGTAATTAAAGCGTCAAAGGAGTCATACTTAGTTTCAAATATCTGGTAGCTTCCTGTTATAACATCTTATTGTTCTGTCTTGAGAACCTTAGCTAATAAGTTGGTACAAAACGGGGGTGGGGGGTGGGGGTGGGGGTCGTAAGTTCCTTGAGTGCCTTTGTGTGTCTGCAGGCTTAACTCATCCTCATTCACTCAAGCATTCAACAAATATTTATGGAATGCCTACTCTGTACTAGAGTTTTGTGGCAATGCTTAAAGGAACTTAAAGCCAGTTTTATTTTAGTATGATTAATATCTTACCAGAAGGATGGCAGTTTATAAAATGTTTATTTTAACTACATTAAACCAATGGAGTGATGTGACTTACTCCATGAATTCCCCCAGAGTAATGTCTCTCTGTCTGTATCTCATCAAGAGACAGTTACAGAAGGTGAAATGGAAAGGGTAGTTTCAAGCATATGTGTGTTCCAGGCACCATATTAGGTGCTTCCAATATTTTGTCTAATTTGGTCTTCATAACAACTTTGAGAGAGGGCTCTTATCCCCATTTTAAAGATAAGAAAATAGAGAGGTTAATTAAGTGATTAGGAACCAGGTCTGTTCTTCTCTTCATCTGATGTAGTCTCTGTTCTGTTTACCTTCTCATGGGAAGAGAGTGTTTAGTTTCCGGTCCAGAGATGATTGATTACTTTTCTATATTTTTTTCTTAAGTCCATATACCAAGGTACATAGATATTGCCTGTGTTGATTCAGAACTAGCATATTTGACTCAGTGTCATTGAGCTGATCTAGATAAATAGATTTGACCTCAGAAATTCAATAAAACTTTTTTTGCTCAAATGCTAAGTGCTTCCAAGGGGTATTTCTTTTGTAATTGCAATATTTAGGGAAGGAAATATGAACTGTTGTTTTAAATAACTGATTTTTTTTTTTAGCTTTCAAATCTCAGATCCAAAATAGCAAATTGCAATAAATTCTTTGGCTGAGAATAAAACAAACATTGTTAATTTGTGAAAGGAATTTTTCACATTTATTAGCAACGTTCTTTTTTTTTTTCCCCAACGAAGAAAAGCATACTTTTCCAGAAGGTGGCACTCTAAGAACACCGTTTTGGTTTTTGAATTTAGGAGTACTACTGTTCCATACTTTGTCGAATGAACTGCACATTAAATTATGACCTGAATCTCTGTACTGTAATGCTTCTTTTTGTATGCGTTTTTAAATGTTTATTTGAAACATAAAACTCTTAGGAAATATAATAAAATGCCTTTAAAAAATTCTGCCTCTTTAAAGATAAGTGAATTGCATATGTTGCATATTCCATATGAACCTGTTCTACTGAAAAAAAAAACAGGTATCGATGATTATTTTGTTCTTTGATTAAATTGCTGTGTTCCCAAATTACATTGTTATATTTCAAAACAAATCAGAAAATTATCTTTCCTTTCCAGTCATATTGAAAGTATATTAACAAAAACATGTTCCTGCAGTAGAATAAAATTTCTCTATGAAGCAATTTACAGTTGAAATTTTTGATTGACCTCAGTCAGTACCAAACTCCCTTTGGCTAAGTACCAAAAATAAGTTTAAATTAGTTAATCTTAAAATTCTTTTTAATTTTTAACAATATTCCCTTGATTTAATTTCATGTAAATTTTCTCAATGTACCAGTATATTCTCATGAAGTTTATTTGGTCTGATGATTAAAATCTCTAATGTGTTTTGCTACCTCTTTCTCACACTTCTAAGCCTACTTAGTAAAGAATTCTTCTTTCTTTGTCATTGGTGTCAGTGGTGAACACTTGAGTTTGGGATTATAAGACCAAGACTAAACCTGGATGACATCAATCATGTGTTAAGGAAAAATAGTAAAAAGAATTTTATTTCAGCTCTGTCTAGATTGTGTTTTCATATGTATTTCTAAAGATTTTCATAAGCCTGGTGGTTACTTGTAGGGGTATTTTGAGAAATCAATAAACTATTTCTTAAAATACCAGTTCTTAAGACCAGCTTTTGGTATAATTCTTATTTTGAATCCTACAGCATAAAAGAAAGCTTTTAAAAATACTTGATTGTGTTTGAATCCCTTTAAAGCAAACAGCTCACAGTGACACTTTCAAGTGATAGAATGTTCAGAAATCCATGCCTTGAAAGTAGAACAATCTTAGTCTCTAGAGAGTTCAGGAAGAACACACCTTGAACTTCAGTCCTTCAACAAGCAGAGTGTTATAATGCAGTTCCAAAGGTAGTTCTTTGCAATGTAAGATCTTTATGGAAAGCTCCTTCCTCCACGCTCCCAACCCCTTATTTTTATCTACCCTCATAAAGCAGGAATTGTTATTTTATTATTATTGATAACAATAATATTCAAAATAATAATTATAATGATGACATCTTTTTAGAGTACTTTTCCTCAAAGAACAAAAGACAAACGTATCTCATACTCTTTTGTTTCCCCCTGTCCTTCTTGTGAGTTCATATAGTGTCCCCCTCCCCACTCCTGCAACACTCATTGTCTCTCACAGTTCCCAACTTAGAATGAGAAATTGTGGCCAACATCAATGAGGATCAAGTCAACGTGGCTTTTACACAATTAAAGAGGCTGGTTAGATCTAGACTATGCAAGAGTACTTTTAAAAAATAAGTATTCACTTTAAATTTTGAATAACCTTTGTTATATTAAAACCATGCATTCTCAAATATAATAGGAATATAAAGTCAATATGAATATCAAATATTTTTGAGTTGTACATTTTTTATTTGTAGGATAAACATGTTCTGGCAGTTGTAACTATTGAGAGAATGCTGGAGAGGCTGAAAAAATCTAATGAACTTTTGGAACTCATTCTTAAAGGACTTAATGAATATTTGGAAAAGAAGCGTCTCTTCTTCCCTAGATTCTTTTTCTTGTCTAATGATGAACTTCTTGAGATACTGTCTGAGACTAAAGATCCCACTAGGTAAGTAAGGTATACATATATATTATATGTATATAATACATGGCTAAGTTTATTTATTGCCTTTAATTTTCAGAATAATGCAGAACTTATATATGATTTTGTTTATGTAATAACTTTTTAAAGACTATTCTAAATCGTATCAATAATCAACTTAAATAATTACTAAAGACATAAGGAATACCATTGAATGATATTTTCCAAATGTGATGAATCTTGGAGTGGATTTCTCATTTTATCACATATTGTCTTACAGATTTTTCAGAACACATCCCTCTTCTACATCCCATGCAGAATAAAAGTCAGCGCCCTCTCAGTGGCTTGCAGTCACCCACGCCGGTGCTCCCCCATGATCCTTCCTAATCATCCCCCACTAGCTTGCTTCTTGTTTATTCTGCTACAGTCCTTGCAATTCTCCCATAAAAGGGGCAGCCTCCTCCCTCAGTGTACTCTTCTCTTTGCCTAGGATCCTCCTCACCCAAATATCCATAAGACTTCTTTTACCTCCTCTAGATCTTTGTGGAAACCTGCTCAAACATCTGCCACTCAAGAAGGCCTTCCCTGGCCACTTATTTAAAACGGCAACCCCTTCCAGCACTCCCTAGTCACCTTTCTTGATTATCTTCTCTGCCTCGTTTTCTTTCAGCACACTTTTTATCATCTGGCTTACTCTCTATTGCGCTTATTTGTTTACTGTTTGCTTTCCTCTAGCAGAACATAAGCTCCATGATGGCTGAGATTTTTGACCTTTTCCCCCTCACAGCTGATTCCCTATTCCTTAGAAGAGTGTCTGGTTTACATCAGGCCGTGAATAGATATTTGTTAAATTTGTCAGTTTTGTGTCTTGTGCCTTCAAAGTAGCAGACAAGTAATCCAGACAAAAAGGTAAATTTAGACTCAGATTTCCCTCTGACGTTTTATACTCTGCCCATTTTTTGCCTGTTTGAAAGATAAACTCAATTGGTCATTTGTAACATGCCAAGAATGAGGAATTTAGTCAGTTCCATCTGTATTACAATGAATAGACTAAAGTTGGGCACCTTCAAAGTAGTTGATTTACTTAAAGCACTAAACCTAGTTCATAATTTGCAAGGAGTCTCTGAAGATCCCAGTTGAAATATCTACTTTTTGCGCATTTGAAGATTCTTCAGATCAGTGTTGTATCTGTTGGTCAAGATTGTTTTGGTCCTTGTATTACTTTTAACAGCTTTTGATTCATTGTGTTGGAAACAAAACCTCATGAAGCTCTTATTATAATTGTAATTTTACAGATCTTTTCGTGATTATTCCATTAATGATTATCTCCCACTGGACTGTATAATCCAAGCATCCGTGCAGGGAAGAATTGTCTTTATTTTTTTTCTTTTCTGTCAGCACTTCGTCTCTAGCATCTAGCAGGGGCCTCAAGCATAATGCACATTTATGAATTTTTTTTTTTTTTTTTTTTTTTTTTTGTGGTACGCGGGCCTCTCACTGCTGTGGCCTCTCCCGTTGCGGAGCACAGGCTCCCGACGCACAGGCTCAGAGGCCATGGCTCACGGGCCCAGTCGCTCCGCGGCATGTGGGATCCTCCCGGACCCGGGCACGAACCCGTGTCTCCTGCATCGGCAGGCGGACTCTCAACCACTGCGCCACCAGGGAAGCCCCATTTATGAATTTTGAATGAAGATTGGTATACAAAGAACACTGATATATAGGGAATTGCTTTTATTTGGTTAAGTCTCTTAAACATTTTTTTTTCCTGACAGAGTACAACCTCACTTAAAGAAATGTTTTGAAGGAATTGCAAAGGTGGAATTTACAGAAAGTTTGGACATTACTCACATGAAGAGTAGTGAAGGAGAGGTGGTGGAACTCGTAGACACCATTTCAACAGCCAAAGCCAGAGGTCAAGTGGAGAAGTGGTTGGTTGAGTTAGAGAGAGTTATGATTAAATCCATCCATAAGGTAGCCAACTGTATTTATTATTATTTCTAGTAAAGATGATAGAATGTTAATGTATTATTGATAAATGTACTTTTATTTAGACAAATTGAGTCATGAATTACCAATTCAATTGTAACAGATAGATTGAAGGCAAAGATATGGTCTCTGATACTAATTTTGTAATGACTCACTTGAAAAGTGGGACAAAATACCATACATACTACAACAAACTTGGGTTTTAGTCATGAGTCTGTCTCATTTCTTGTGCTTTCAGTGTTAGACACACTTTGGTCTGCATGGTCTGTCTTTAGTCTCGCCTTGGAAGCACCTCTCTACAGTTTCACGTCAGTCTCCTTGACATGTATGTTCCTCTGGTGGTTCCTTTTGTTCTGTGAATATATAAAATATGTACCAGAATGTTAGAAAATCATAAGTACTTTCTACAATTAACAGTAACTTCATATTTTCCATATCTCAGAAAGCATATTACCACCTCGATCATTTGTAATTATTTTTGTTAGTAGAGAATTTTAAGTCGAGGGAGCAAATAGAGCTTAATTGAACAGTTAATTAATTTTTTACTATAATGTGGACTTAGCATTCAAGTTCCTTACCAGGAATAAAAATCATGATTGAGCAGGGAAGCATGAGAGCAAGAATGAGAAGGAAATATGGCATCAAGTCCTAATCAACAGTTTTCATGGATTTTTCAGATGCTGTCACACATTATTGAAAAATTTACTGGAATCTAGGTGTTTAATGTACATCATGTGTCTTAATGTTCCTTTCTCTTAAATATAATTTTAATCTCTGCCTGCGTTGTATTTTTTCAATAGATGCAAAATCTTTTGGACAGGTTCCCATTTCTCCCTCTTATGGATTAAGTGATAATGAATGTCCTTATGCATACTGGTTTCTTTGATTGAATTATTTATTTTCTTATGATAACTTCTCATATGTAGAATCACTGGGCAAAAGAGGATGAGCTTTCGTAGGGCTTGATAAATATTGACAAGCAGCTTTCCCATTTACGCAGCTATCAGCAGTTAAATGCATTTCACTTCGACCACTACTTAGCAGCATTGAATTGGTTATATGGTTTGTTAATTGATGTACACAGTGGTAACTCATTATTTTAGACATATCGAATACTATTTCAACTGTTCTTTTAGTTTTGTTTGTCAAAGTACTCAGAGAAAATATTTTGGGTTACCATTTCAGAGCATTAAGATGGGGTGGCAAGTAATTGGCTAGGAAATATCTTCCCCAAATGTTCATGTGTAAGTTTGTGTTGGTGGGAAAAAGGCAAGTGAATGCGATGTAAAATACTACAGATAGGAGCTGTGTGTGTTACTGTGTTGTGCTATATGTATTTGCATGCTTGAAAGGCTACTGCATGCCTAAATTAAGTGAATTTTGTGTCATTTCTAAATAATAAAAAATCATGTTCTAGGCACCTTTGCCCTTTTATCTTACTGGATTATCATGGATTTAGTACTGCAGTTTGCTGTAGTCTGGCAGTTTGCTACTGCCAAAATATGTTATTTTTCATATATGGCATGCACAGTTAAAAAATATATTTTATATACAATATTATAGAACTTTATGTAATCATATTTCTCCTCATCCAACTATATAGAAATTTGTGATTTAGATTTTAATGCCTCCTTCCTATTCTCTCCACAGTGTCCTTCTAGAACACATATTTATTCCATCTTTGGCATTTCTCTACTGTACCTTCTATTCTTTCCTGTGTTCCTCCCATCTCTCAGTTGCTCCTTTTCACCTGCCCTTTCTGTGGCTTCCTCTGACCTTTTACATTTTCTTTATTATCAATAGACAACATTGCCCTTCATTTCTATTCAACTCCATATTCAACTCCATTTCTAGCTAAGCTAGAAATCCAGAAAGATTCGCCTATATATTTCTCAGAAAAATGTCATTTTGATAATCTTTTCGGAAATTCAGACATTAACGTGACTATCACCTCATAGATGCTGCTATTTTTGATTGATACATATAATAGATTGGAATGTTTCCCACTGATGGCTGGTAGAAAAAGTGGATATATGAATTCACTGAAAACATATGTAGTAAAGTACATGACTTAGACTTCCTGAATTTACAGCTCTCAACTCTCCATGAATGAATTATATATCCACCCTGTCATCATAGCCTTGGGCATCAAACTACAGGACTGAGAGGGAGTGAGGTGTGAAAACACAGGAGGAACTTTAGAGGAATTGTGTAGTGTGCTTGAGTGTGCATGTACAAATATACACATGGCTGAGTGGGGATCTGATTAAGTTCAAAGGAAATAATCTGTGAATTTGACAGATCTCATTTTGGAATTATTTGAACTTATGTTTTATAATTAAATTGCTTGTGTTCAGTCCAGATGTATCTAGGACATCTTTGGCTACGACTGGCCAAAGAAATATTTCATATAATGCGGTTCACACAAATAGATTATGTATCAGCAAAATAAAATGCTATGTAATATATTTGTTTTGCTCACAGGTGTATGGAAAAACTTGAACTTGTCTAGTTACATGCTTTAAATCTTCATCATTGGCTAAGACGTAAGAAGTTGAGCAGTACAAGATAATCCACTCAGGAGTTAGCTCTTCATTTTTTAGCTTGTTCAAGTAAAGTATGAAACTGTTTACCTTTAGCATTTTCTTTTTCAATTAGGTAATTAGAGATGCACTTTTTGCCTATACACAACATGAACGAATTAACTGGGTAAGAGATTGGCCTGGACAGACAGTTCTCTGTGTATCCCAAACCTTTTGGACAACAGAAGTACAAACAGCTATTGCAAAAGGACAGAAGGTAAGCTTTTATTACCCACAGGTTTTGCAGCATTTTTTAAATAGCTATAATCGCCAAAATACAATTATTCTGGAAAAAAAAAAAAAAGACAATCCACTCAAAAAGCCAAGCGTACTGGAGCCTCAGTCTTTTTATTATATACATTTTTATGCCTTTAAAAATAGAGTAATAATAGGACAAAGAAATGTCCTAAACTCAGAAAGATTAGGAGGAAATACATAATATAATTCTCTTTTATATCTTCAGTAAAACTACCCTATGAAGACAAAAGATATTAATTGACTTATTTTGCCTATTTTAATTTTTAGTGTACTGATTTTTAGTAAATAATAATATTTTGAATGATGCTTAATATTAATTATTCTAACAAATATATATTTAATATTATAATATTAAATAATATTAAAATAATATTCAAAACAGAAGCAGCATTCTTATCCATAAGGTAGGATTCCAAGCAGGTCAACTTTGGGTTGACTGATAGGTCAGTTGGAATCTAGCAATTGCAGATGTGTTTAAAGCCATGAGTTTTTAAAGTATTTTTTACATGGAGTTTGGCATTATTGTCTGTAAGGTATTGTTGAACACTGGTGAGTGTTGGGTTTGAGAGAGACTCGTATTCTCTGTAAGCAGGCAGATCTCATAGAGGAGGGAGCTGAGTGACACATGCTTAGTTCACTCCAACATACCAACAGGTCACTTATTTCTCCTCTGAGGAAAGGATAAGGGCGTAGGGCAGGAAGTCAGGGATTTGTAGGAAGAAGTCTTTCTTCATGGAAACCAGAGCATGGGGAATGAGGGTATCCCTTACAGCAGTAAGTCCTTGGGGATACTCCTGGGCTCTTGGCTGTCTATGTGCATGTTTCTTTTCTCCCCAGTGGGTCCAGAAACTTCATTTTGTCTTTTTACTTTGAAGCTACCACGCAGCCACCTCCCCACACAAAGGGATTCCTCTATCGCCAGTGTGGGTTACTGGGGGGACGTGTAGCCTTCTGGATCTCGCTCCTTGCTTGCTGGCCCCCCAAACCACCGTGCCAACTTTCTCATTCATCGCTATGGGAAATAGAGGGAACAAAGAAGCAAATGTGAGCAAATAAGACAAATTTGTAGGCATCTTCCACATTTCTTCAGTTTAAATGTGGTGTTTATTAAACCTCCACCCATCTGTCAAAATGATATTTTTCTCTGGAACAGGTAGGAGTTGAGGTAGAGAATTTAAGTGTAAACCTTTCATGCTTCTACTTACCTCCCAGGTGTAATTTGTATCTCAAGGGACACACAATTTAGGTCATTCCACTTCAACGTGTCCTCTGCTCAAAGCTGTCTGCCTACAATTCTTTTTTTTTTTTTTTTTTTTTTTTTTGCGGTATGCGGGCCTCTCACTGCTGTGGCCTCTCCCGTTGCTGAGCACAGGCTCCGGACGCACAGGCTCAGCGGCCATGGCTCACGGGCTTAGTTGCTCCGCGGCATGTGGGATCTTCCCGGACCGGGGCACGAACCCGTGTCTCCTGCATCGGCAGGCGGATTCTCAACCACTGCGCCACCAGGGAAGCCCTACAATTCTTACCATATTGTTCTTACCATATTTTATACAGATACAAATAGATTTTTTTTTTTTTTGGTTTACAACAGTAACCACTGATACTGAGATGAGGTTATTTGTTCACTCATTTATTAGTTTACTCCATTTTATCCCACTCGTGTAATATGGTGCATGTATGGAGCCATTCACAGAGAAAGCCAAAATGAGAATCCATGCCTTGAGTGACTATTACTCGAGGGGGACTCAGCTTTAGACGTAGATCATCTAAAGCCGTAATTTAGTGGAACTTAGCAAGCCTTTTTTTGCTGTTACTTGCTGGATTGTTTTCTTCTGTTGTGTTTTGTGATGTTTCACATATCTAAATTTCATGTAATGAAATGAAGCGTTGTACGTGTCTTTAAAAATTAATTCTTTCCTTTTTCCTCTGCTTGTGAATACTCCGCTTCAGTATGTCCTTCATCTGCTGCCTGTGTACGTTGTCCCTGTCTGTATCTCATGCATATTCAGTTTGCCTAGGTTCTGTAGCAGCATCAGGAGGGGATGGCACACGTTTTAGTATTCTAAGGCGTTGATGATTTAAGAAAATTTAATATGTGTTTCTATCATGGGAGGATAGCACATGTTTTAGTGTTCTGTGTGGATAACTTTTTCCTTAATGTGTGGTTCACATTTGAAACTAATATCTTTGGTTCAGTAAGTGGAGACTCTTGGCAGCCTCAGAGGAGACTAGACATTTCCATTCTCTGCAAACACTCCAAGTTGTCTGGAGCTTGATGCTACGATAGCACCATGTTGTACTGTCCCAATTGCAGAGGACCCATTCCCCTCAGGATCTGTTTCCATTTATTTATTCAAGGAATATTCACTGTGGAACTAGTCAGTATATGAGCTATTAATTACAGGGGCTAAAAATGAATGAAAGAATCACCACTGTCACAGAGCTTGGGTTATTGCAAATATTGATGTGATTTTGAGTCAGTTTATCACTGTGTATGTAGAGGGAACGAGGTATGATAAAAATATGATTCCAGACAGGGTTTATTTTGGATGACTACATAAAGTATTGATAGTTACCTTTAGATTCATCAGTTCACTGTAAAGAACAATTTATAATGAATTAAATGTAACAAAAGTAATTCAATATCATGATTTTTTTCAATCTAGCTGATCTGAATTCTCATTGATTTATTATAACATAGTTCCTAAAGAACTTAGTTCATCACACTTTGAAGCTAAATTTTAGTTCTAAATCTGTTTTTCTAGTATAACAAATGTAAATAGTAACAAATTCTTATGGACATATAATTTATACCGTCAGGTCCAAACATTAAAAGTTTAATCTTATGCCTTGTGTTGAACTACAGTATGTGAGAACTGGTAAGGCTCTCAAAGATCCTGACTTTTACTGATTAGGAAACGAAGATGCACCACCTAGTGTAGTTTGTGTTCTTAGGAGCAAAACTATTCTTACTAATTTGTGTACTCAATATACTTAAATTCACTAATTGGCTCTAAGAATTTAAACACTTGGGCTTGTTTAAACATAGGTGGGACAGAATTTTATTTTTCACTACTTATGAAGCAAATTAATAGCAATTAATTATGAAAATGATATAAATGGAATAGTGTTCAAGCACCAAACTTTAGAAAAAATGACTTCCTTAAAAAAAGGATAAAATATTTCAAGGAGTAATAAAAGTGACCCTTAAAGAAACAAGTCTCCAACTCTATCCTTTAAGCTTTTCTCATCCTTGGAATTCCTCATTTTTAGTTTCATTGCTACCACTTACCTGGTCCTAAAGGAGTGAAATAAACTCATTGGTGCACAATGCTTATTAAATATTATTAGAGTGGAGAAAAGTGACCACATCAGCCTGATGGAGCATATTTACACTTCCCTTAGGCACAGCAGTTTTCATTGATTTTAATTTGATTTTCCTAAACCCTCTTCTCTTTTTCAAATACTAATCAGATTTACCCACCAGAGAAGAGACCCCTCCCAAAGCAAGCCTGATCCTTAGAACTGGCCTTAGCTCACCGTAAACTAAAATGTTAGATGTTTTGTTTTTTAGGATCTTTACATTTCAAGTGGCACAAATCCTACTCAGAAGCTCACACAGGAGTACTAGAAGGATTCATGAGATCTAATGTAGAGCATTTGGAATCAGGATCTCAGGGCTTCATCACTGCTGCAGTTTCTCTTTTGTTGTCTATTTTTCATCTCTACTGGTCTCTGTCAGGCTTTTTCTGCAGTGGGGTGAAGGCTTTCAGTAGCTTCGGGTTGGCATTCTGAAAGTCTCCCAAGCCTAGTGAAAAGCACTTTTCTTCCTATCTGTATAGCAGTCCCTGGAAAGAACTGTGATTAGCTCTGGTTGGGTCACACATGCCCTCCTTCATGTTGCCTTGGAGATGGGGCAATATGATTGACAGCTCACAAAACCACAGAGCATACAGGAGTGGAAATGGAAAGGAGGGGATGTTGGGTAGGCACAAACCATGTATGTCAACTATGTCTGGCCTGATTGAGCTTGTTCACCTAATACTTTTGTAGTAAAAAAATTTTTTTGATCATTTTTAAGTTATGTCATATGGAAAATTATAATAAAAATGTAGAAAATACTCGGTATACATGCTAGGTCAAAAATTTTTTTGTTAAAAGGATTCTGATCACACTGAGTAATTATATCTTATTTTCTTTCAGTCTCTTGAGGAATACTTGGAAAAATGTAACAAACAAATTGATGATATTGTCACCTTGGTTCGTGGCAAATTGTCCAAGCAGAATCGTGTTACTCTGGGAGCCCTTGTGGTGCTGGATGTCCATGCTAGAGATGTTCTCACAACACTTGTTAAAAAGAAAGTTAGTGATGACTCTGACTTTGAATGGTTAAGTCAGCTTAGGTACTATTGGCAAGTAAGTAATATCACTGAATGTTATTACTCAGCAGTTTCAGCTCACAACTATATAATTTGTGCTTGCTAGCTCACATGAGAAATAGTATCAGTAATATCGGATTTTTCTTGCTGATGGCTGACTATACCTAAACAAGCATTCTCCAGATTGAAGATTAAGGCAGCCAAAAACTATATGTGAAGTGTTTGAAAACTGTGTTTATATCTATATCGAAATGTATAGTTACATAGAAATACATATACATATATAGATGCACACAAACTATGAGTAATTATAAAAAATTACTCATTTGAAATTAGTCATTATGCTTGCTGAATCTGTAAAATATTGAAACTAATCAGTTTACAATTGTGTTCTTAGATTCCTGATGCATCTAAAGAGTGTACAAGTCAGACTGTTTTAGTCTGATTTAGTCATTAAACTTGCCTCTTGTTGATCAATTGAACTAACCAGAAACATGATCTGGAGGAAGGTTTTTATCAGGGGATCTATGTAGTTGGTGATGTCAGTCACCATCAGGAAGGCAGGAGAAGCAGGAACAGTACAGTGAACAAGGCTGGGCCTGCTGAGAATTGGAAGAGAGAGCTGAGGATTGGAGATAGAGACTCAGAAGTTCTCATCATATTCACTTTTGTGAAAGGCTTTGGGAGGTATGGAGTGGGAGGAGAAGAGTTACAAGAACCAGAACCCTGGAAAACCATATGAGGCCGTGAGTATAGTGGTTAGGAGCTCAGACTGTAGACTGATTGTTTCAAATGCTACATCCTCCCCTTACCAGTTGTGTGACTTGGGCAAGTTACTTACTCTCTTCAGGCACCAGCTTCCTTATCTGTAAAATGGTGATGATGATAATACTCCCTCTACAGTGAAAACAAGTTGAACAAATGATTGAAAATACAGGAGAATAATGAACTAGCAAAAAGAGTAAGAAAACAATCCAATTTACAATTGCTCAAAAAGAATAAAATACCCAGGAATAAATTTACCCCAGAAGGTGAAAGACCTATAAACTGAAAACTATGAGACACTGATGAAAGAAATTGAAGAAGACACAAATAAGTGGAAAGATCTGTGTTCATGGATTGGAAGAATCAACATTGTATCCAAATGTATCCAATTTCATTCTTTTGCATGTGGCTGTCCAGTTTTCCCAACACCATTTCTTAAATGTCCTTTCCCCATTTATATTCTTGGCTCCTTTGTTGTAAAGTAATTGACCATATATGTGTATGTATATTTCTGGACTCTTTATTCTGTTCCAGTGATCTAGGTGTCTGTTTTTATGCCAATACCATACTGGTTTGATTATTTTAGCTTTGGTAGTATAATTTGAAATCAGGGAGTGTGATGCCTCCAGCTTTGCTCTTCTTTCTCAAGACTGCTTTGGCTACTTGGGGTCTGTTTCCATAAAAATATATTAGGATTGTGTGTTCTATTTTTGTGAAAAGTGCCATTGGAATTTTGATAGAAATTGCATTAAGTCTGTAGATTGCTTTGGTAGTATATATATATATATGTAATAGAATACTACTCAGCCATAAAAAATGAAATATTGACATTTACAGCAGCATGAATGGACCTGGAAGGCATTATACTAAGTGAAATAAGTCAGAGAAAGACAAATACCATGTGATCTCACTTATATGTGGAATCTAAAAAACAAAATAAAATAAAATAAAAATAAAAAACAAGCTGATAGATACAGAGAACAGATTGGGGGTTGCCTGGGGGTGGGGGTAGAGAAGGTGAGAGAAATGGGTGAAAGGAGTCAAAAGGTCCAAACTTCCAGTCATAAAATAAGTAATTCATGGGGATGTAATATACAGCATGGCAACTGTGGTTAATAATACTGTATTGCATGCTTGAAAGCTGCTAAAAGTAGGTCTTAAAAGTTCTCCTCACAAGAAAAATATTCTAACTATGTATGGTGATGGGTGTTGACTTATGGTGATCATTTTGCAATAAATATAAATATGGAATCATTATGTTGTATCCTAAAACTAATATAATGTTGTATGTCAATTATACCTTAATAAAATAGTGTTAGCAAATTTAAAAAAATATATAAGAGAGGTAAAGAATAAATACATTTTCCAAAGTTGTTCTATGGGGAAGATTGAAGCCAGTGACTTCAATTACTTATCCAAGGAAATTAGATAGTGAATTCTTCTACTGAATTAAATGATGCCTGAAAAGTGAAATTTAAAGATGTTGTTTACAACATGGCTATTATTTAAGAGCTTGAGGTTTCATATTATTTAAATTTTTGTTATTTAAGCTAACTTCATTTTATCTGATTTGTACTAGGAAAATCATTTAGAAACAAAGATGATCAATGCTGGTTTACGATATGGATATGAATATCTGGGTAATTCTCCTAGGCTGGTTATTACTCCACTCACTGACAGGTGTTACAGGTAAACTCATTATTTTTAAGATCTAATTGGAACAATTTTCACTCCTAAATCACTCAGTTTTCTAAGCACCAAAAGTATCTGTTATCTTTGCCTAGACCCTTAATTCTTGTCTCAACTTGACCTTCAATTTCTTTCTCTGCTGGCCTCTTCCTCTCAGCTCTAGAGCTCTAAGTATTATCAGGCGTTTCTGTTATTTTTTTTACTTTGTTCATTACTCCTTTCTTGAAACTTCTGACTCTTCCTTTTGGATCATTTGACACATCCTCTTTCCTCCCCTGAAACAAGGAATTTTCTAGAATTCTGTTTTCATGTATTGTTTTGTCTCATGCTTCATGGTTTCCTGAATGTCCTCATCCATTCTTAGGCTTTAACAGCCTACATCCTGAAGATCCCCAAACCTGTATGTACCGCCAGCCATGGTCTCTCTCCTGTTGTTTCTCCACACACATGCCTGCTGGATAGCTCCATCAGATATCTCATAGGTATTTACATGTACATTGTTTTTTATTGTCCTTCTGAATAATAAAAGACCTTTATTTTTAACTCCAAGGTCCCATCTCCCATATTCCAAATTATTGTCAAATACTAAATTAAACTTTGTTTTTTCATTTTCTCCCAATTGTAACTAGTTTATTGATGAACCCAGTCTCAGGATGCAAGCAGAAAGCAATTTTGTTCTTTTTTATCACCTTTCTTTTCAACTTGCTCTATCAAATATTTTCCCCACTTCTGGATAAAATCTAGGGTAGATTCCCTACTCTTTCTGGCAACTTTAATATGTTAATGAAAAGTGTTATTATTTTCATGTACTAAAAGTCCATTTAGGTCTAAAATGAAAGTTACTATTTTTCATCCAGTTTAAAACATCCCTTCCCCTCTAGCTCAAGCTTGACTCAAGCTCATGGCCTGCATTTGGGAAGATAAATGTGGTCAGTCTTTTGTCATTTTTGTCCCTGTCCTTTGCATTCATCCCTCAATAGCTCATCTTTTAGCTCCTCTAGTGTTGGGGGTTGATGGAGGAGAGGAGAAGGAAAGGGAGAGGTAGGTTTATAGGTGACAGGTGTCTTGGGTGACAACTATGTCTTGGCTGTTTAGTGCCTTCCTTGATGGCACAAGTCTAGATGTACCAGATCTCCCAGGGGATGTTTATGTGGGTTCTTTGGGAGCCTGCAGTCACCTGCTTCTCCCACCTGCGGAAAATGCCTTCTCTGACTGGCTGCTGGTGACTTCTGTTTCAGCCTCTGCTGAGGTCCACCACACACTGACCCTCTTCCCGGGTCTCCTCTGATTCTACATGGGCCTCCTGCACAGGGTCCCATTCAGCTTGACTCAAATCTGGTTCCCTTCCAGTGGGATCTAGATCTGGCCAGATGATACACACATTTGTTTTACCATCAGTAAGAATGGATCTTTCTTACCGTCCCTGTTTTCTCCTACTCTGCCATCAGGAGAAGCTGCAGGCATTCTCTTGACTTTAAATATTTTAAAGCTCTCAGCTTGGGGTTTTAGTCAAAATTCTAACACAGAACGATCTGTGTTTATATACTGTTACACATTTTTTTACAACTAATATTTATGTAGGTTTACCAAGAATTTTATCATTGTCTTTACTTGCCATTGCTTCTTTCTTTGTCTGATTTCTGGTTTAATTTTTCTCCTTACTAGGCAATAGCTTTTAGTAATCGTTCAAGTGAGGCTCTGCAAGTAGTGAGCTATACCAGTATTTATCTAAAATTGCCTCTTTCTCTTCTTCTTCTTCTCTTTTTTTTCTTTTAGTCTTCACTAGATTATTAAATAATAGATTAGCTAGGTGTAAAACTGTAGATGAACAGTAATTTTCCCTCAGCTCTCCAAAGATATTATTCTACTGGCATTCATCGCTCCTGCTGAGTATTGTTATTCTAATTATTATTCCTTTATAGGTAATTTTCTCCATTGTAGTTTCTAAGGTTTTCTCTTTATTGTTGATGTTCACTGGATGTTACTAGATGTGGATGAGTTTTTATTTATCCTACTTGGGACTTTTTCAATTAATATCTTTAATTCTGGCAAATTCTTAGCCATTGTTTTTTTTATTTTGCCTGTTCCCCCATTCTCTTCCTTCTTTCTTCTATGTCTTTAACTTTTCTTATAGTTGACCTCTCTCCCTGGGTGATTTCCTCATATTTATCTTCTAGTGCATAATTCTGTTAGGTTTTCTCTGCTATTTATTCTGTTCACTGAGTTTTCAAAAGTTCAGTGATTGTATTTTTCATTGCTAGATTCCAAGTTGCCCCTCTTATGAAATTGGCTTCGGTTTTTCCCCACAATTTTCTGGTGTGTATTGCTTTTTATTTAAAATCTTATTTTAAAAAAATCACTAGGATACCAAAGAAGGCAGAGTGCCATATGTGCAGTAACCCTCCCAGACCATTGTCCAACTGCCTTTGTCACTGCAAGTCTGATTCTTAATTCTGATCTCTCTTTCCAGTTTTAGCTGTGAGCTAAATTTAGTAGGGGTTGTTTCCCCATGTAGTCTTACATTTTCTCAGCTGTGGAGGTGTCCATGTGGAGCAGTTTTACATTTATCTCTGTGGAGGGCTCTAGGGTTTTCAGAACAAAATTTTAATGTTAATTTCTCATTTTGGGTTCATGTGCCCATCAGTAATGGAAACTGGATCCCACCCTCCGTGAAATGTAGGTTTCTCGTTGGGCACTGTATGAAGGATAAGCTTCCTGTCTCTTCCTTAGTTGACTCTTCTTTGTCTCTTGAGTAGGTTGCTGGAGTAATTTTAGTTCCCATTTACACACAAAGCAGCCTTTCAAGTCTTCTAGCTTTAAATAGTGAATCCATTCCAGCTCCTCAGCTTGCTCAGTTCTAAGGATTTATTTTTTATGTGGGTATAAATACACTTGTGTTTATATGCTAATTCCAAACCAATGTGCACCTCTACAGCTTTAGCACCTAATTACTTTTCCAGCTATGCATTCCCTCTCGATTGATAATTTCCTTTTCATTCGTTCAAAAATGGCTATATATTTCAAAAGTTGTTATATTTTTCTTTTATGTAGCATTTCCATATGCTTGCAGTAGGAGGAATGGGTGACTCAGGGTCAGCTGAATTCTCCGTATTGACCAGAAGTCAGCACTGAATTTCAAGAGTGAATTTGTTCTGCTTATGTCATATATACAGCTATTCAGAAGTAAAACATAATAACAGACAAAAGTAATGCCCAAAGATTTTCATAGACTAGTAGGAAGGAAGGAATTATTGATGAGGAAGTGGAAAATTTGGCTCTCAGCTTAAAATTTTCCTCTTTTCAGAATGTATATAAAAATCACATTATTCAACAAAGATTGTTTATTATATTTCAGAACCTTATTTGGAGCCCTTCATCTGCACCTTGGAGGAGCACCTGAGGGGCCAGCTGGAACTGGAAAGACTGAAACTACAAAAGATTTAGCCAAAGCTATAGCCAAACAATGTGTTGTTTTCAACTGTTCTGATGGGTTGGATTATCTGGCTTTAGGAAAATTCTTTAAGGTTTGAGTTGACTCGTCATTTGCGATATGATAACTTCTCAGAAAGGCTATTTATAAGGAAACATAATTTGATGCAAGTAAAAGATTTACTGTAGTTTAAGCAAAGTTAAAATTAAAGTATTATCTCAGTAATTCTCGTGAGAAGTAGGGTTATATCAAAAGCTTATTTGAGAAGGAGCTCTACCTCCAGTCCTTGCTATAATGGGTCAGTATTACTGATAGAAATGAATGAGTGGCGTCCCTCCAGTATACTGGACAGCTAAAAGTTTGAGAACCACTGCATCATGTAAAAATTGTGGTATCTAAAGACTTCTTTGTCCGGTAGATCTTGTTATTAACAAGTTAATATTAACAAGTTCATTAATTATTAACAAGTTCAATGATTTACTTTATAGACACATTCTAATTAATCTTTTTAGTGAACCTGAAATCTTTCTTTTGTTTTTTTCTTAATCTTTTTGGTGAACTTGAAATCCTTCGTTTGTTTTTTCTTATTCTGAGTCAGATTCCCACTCTTAGGAGTCTGTAAGATTGCAAAAAGGAGAGTTAAAAGTATAAAGTCCCTAAGTTCATCGGTGTAACCTATGAACATCTGGTCATTTTAGTGCTTTGTTGCTACAGCCTGTTATTCCTTAAAATATTAGGTAGTACAATTGAACACAAAATTATCTGTGTGGTTCTACTTATTTGTTTATTTGATTTCTATTTTTCGATACTTTTCAAAGTACATTTTAAAGATTCTGTAATCCTTTTCAAAAGTATCTCCAGAAAAAGTTAACATTAAAAAAAAATACACAAACTAACAAAAAGGAATATAACAACCCTACCCCATACAGTAAACTATTCCTCCCTGAAGTATGACCTAGTCATTTTATAATAGATTTGGAGCATAAAAAGTCTCTACATTTGTGATGCTGAAACAATTAGAATAAAAGAAAAGAAAACATTATAATGAATAACGTATGAAGAAAACATTTGAGTGACCATAACTATTTTAATCATCCTCTGTCATGATATACAACCTTGTTGTAATGATTAAAGAAATAAACAGCAAATCTAAAAGATTCTATGTGTAGTTTGAATAGCCACTATATTCCTAAACGTGCTAAGTTTTCAAATCTATATAATGATATTCTTAATTCTTTGATATAGATTCATATACTTATAATATTAAATTTGATTATTGGTAAGTACTGATCATATGGACACTTTGTGTTAGTATCATGCTGAATAATGGAGGTACAAAATAAAAAAGACATAGGTCTTACTATTAAGAACCTCACAATCTGTATAACTGAACATGTGACTTCATAAGCATTCTGTTCTGTGATTTCTAATCCTTTTATTTTATCGTGTATTAGATTTCTAAGTCATAGTCTTCTCTAAATAATGAAAATGTACTACTCTTTGATTGCATGCCATTCATGTTTAATCCAGTGTGTTTCAGTAGATTGAGCTGTACACAAATCTGAGGTCAGCCACTATTAGATGTATGGCATTGTACTAATTATTGATACTTAACATCTTATGTGATAAAGCCTTAGTTTCCTTGCGTAAAAGATATATACAAAGTGCCATGCATCATTCCTGGCATATACTAGGTACTCAGTGAAACACACATACATACATATGCAATCTATAGAATGTACATTCAATGAATATTTTGGCATTGATTTTTTTAAAGTTAGTCCGCATTTGGACTCAGCTACTCAAGCTTGATTTTCCAGTTTTTCCTTATGACCAAATGGCACCTACTTATGAGGTATCTGTGAGTTAGAACTGCAAGCTAGTGCCTCAAACGGTGTGAGTCGGTCAGTAAGGTGCTCAGGCTAGAGAGTAGTTTCATTGGCAACAGAAGTCATCTTTTTTTTTTTTTTTTTTTTTTTTTTTTTTTGCGGTATGCGGGCCTCTCACTGCTGTGGCCTCTCCCGTTGCGGAGCACAGGCTCCGGACGCGCAGGCTCAGCAGCCATGGCTCACGGGCCCAGCTGCTCCGCAGCATGTGGGATCTTCCCGGACCAGGGCACGAACCCGTGACCCCTGCATCGGCAGGCGGACTCTCAACCACTGCGCCACCAGGGAAGCCCAGAAGTCATCTTATTTAAAGGATTATTACAATCCATTCTATGGAGTCCATAAAGGAAAAGCAAATAAAATCAGCTTGTAAATAAAAAGTAAGAAAGGCTACGAAATTATAGATATACATCTAAATGTCAAAAGATATACACAGAAAGTAAAAAAAAAAAAAAAAAAATCAATTGGAAAATTTTCCAGTTGATTGAACTCTTTATTCATGCAGAATAATGAATTGGTAATAAAAGGATAAGCCATCTTGAAAACTTTAAGGATAAAGGTGAATAAGCAATTTCCTTGATAGGATATTAAATCCGCGAAAAGATGAGGTGAAAATACAACATTTCAATGTAATATTCAATCAGATAAAATTGAAAAATTTCATTGATCTTTTCTCCCAGGGGCTGTTATCTTGTGGAGCCTGGGCTTGCTTTGATGAGTTTAACAGAATTGATTTGGAAGTACTGTCTGTGGTTGCTCAACAAATTCTTACTCTCCAAAGAGGTAATGGACTAGTTTATCTCTGCATTGTTTGAAAACAGTAGAAATACAGGAGGTAATGAATGGCACGAGTCCCATTTATATGTGGAATTGCTAAGTCATTTCATTATTGATTACTCACAGGTATTAATGCAGGTGTGGATTTACTAGTGTTTGAAGGAACTGAACTAAAACTTGACCCCACGTGCGCTGTCTTTATAACAATGAACCCTGGATATGCTGGGCGATCAGAACTTCCGGATAATCTGAAGGTACAGAAAAGGCAATTATATCATCGATTTCCTTTCTGTGATTAACACAGTTAATATATAAAAAGAAAGCACATGCTGTTCTTGAATTTTATGTAAAATTTTTGCTTTTAGATGTTATATTTTAGACAACTGTTTTAGAAAATAATTTTAAAGCTTTGAGTACTTTCAAAAAATAAATATGCAATTTCTAAAACTTCTATTTTAAAATTAGTCATAATTATACCAATTAGAAAACATAGGAAATATTGAAAAAGGTACCCATTCTACTGCTTACTATATTGTATTCCTCAATTTTAAACGCTGAAATCAGAAAATTGTGAATACTGAGGTTTTTTTCAAGTTAATATTATAATATGAGCATTTCCTATCTTTATGAACATAATTCAAACTGTAAATAAATTTATTGAACAGTGCTTACTGTTTTGTTTTTTTTTTTTTTTTCTTTTTTGCGGTACGCGGGCCTCTCACTGCTGTGGCCTCTCCGTTGCGGAGCGCAGGCTCCGGACGCGCAGGCTCAGCGGCCATGGCTCACGGGCCCAGCCGCTCCGCGGCACGTGGGATCTTCCCGACCGGGGCACGAACTCGCGTCCCCTGCATCGGCAGGCGGACTCTCAACCACTGCGCCACCAGGGAAGCCCAGTGCTTACTGTTTGACATTTAGTTTGCATTTAGTTTTCCTTCATTATAGAAATATTGCAATGAGCAATTTTTACTTAAAGCTTTTCTGTATTTTAAGATACTTCCTTAGGAGAGTCATAAGACCAAGAGCTGTGTTGCTAAATTGCCTTCCAACAGAGGTTGAAACAATTTATATCTCATATCAATTCTCAATTCTCCTTAATACCCAGCAATAGTTTTTTGTAAGAACAAAACAGTTTTCTAATTGAATAGACTAGAATCTTCATTTAAAAAACAAACTTCTTTGATTATTAGTGAAATATGACATTTTCGCCATATCTTTGTTAGACATT
Organism: Kogia breviceps; assembly: GCF_026419965.1. Taxonomy (NCBI): domain Eukaryota; kingdom Metazoa; phylum Chordata; class Mammalia; order Artiodactyla; family Physeteridae; genus Kogia; species Kogia breviceps. The sequence goes on along the minus strand of NC_081311.1, from coordinate 162,901,516 downwards.
TTATATTCTTTTCTGGTGAATTGCATGTTTATGGCTGGCACATAGAGAGAAAATGTTGAAGAATAATGCAGTGGTAATTGCGGATCCAAAACCAAGTTTTCTGACTCTAAATCCTGCATTCCTTCCACTATCCATATTTTTAGAACGACAGCTTCTGAGACTAGTTGAGGTACTTTTCCATTGAAAACACTTTTGATTGGACTCACTGCTGCCAAGTATTTTTGTGGTATTTTTATTCAGTACATTTTTATATGTTAGACGTGATGTTTTCGTACTTTGCCTTTGTGAAGGATGGTGAGACTTAAAAATAGAAACTGGTAAATCCTCCTTCATCTAAGAAGCATTTTGCAACTTTTTATTGGGATACACATTTGGAAAGTTCTTTATGTAGCAGTACTTTTATTCACTCATGTTTTCCTTTTATTCAGTAGGATCAATCTGAACACATAAATATTTGTAAAGGCAAACATCTGTGAGTAGCTAATCATAAAAAGCTGGGACCAGTATTGGTTGTGTCTCTTAATGCCCCATGCAGACTTTTCCTTGTTTTATTTATTGTGCGTGTTAAAACAATGTCAAAATATTCACCTTGTGGTTCTTGAAGTATTTTCCTTCTATTTTAGACCAAAAACTGCTCTCAAATTCTGATAGCTTTTTGTTGTTTTCGTTGTTCCTTTTGTGCAGACTTCTTGGTTAGAGCTGCTATAGAATATCTGTTTCCAAGTACATATGGAAATACCTAACAATTTTGAAAAAAAATGTCTTAGTCTGAAATGAAAAATAGATAGATAGACAGATAGATAGATATACTATTTTTTAAAAGCCTGCTGAGGCCCAGAGAGTATTATCAGTCTTCAGAGTCAGCCTCGAAACTTCCCTCTTCTTCACGCAGTGATTCAGCCGGTTACCAAAGCCAGCAATCCTATTTAATAAAAGTCTTATTACGTCTGCTGCTACCGCCCAGCCCCACGGCCACGCCTTGCTCCCAGCCCTCTTCGGTCTTCTGTTGCATGTCTTATTGCAGCAGCTCACCTGTCACCAAGAGTCCCTACTGAAATTCATTATAATGAATTCCCCATTGTAATGCTATCTGTGTTGTCAGAAGAAATCTAATCGTATAATTTCCAGACTTAAAAAACCACCGGGCTCCTTTTGCCCACAGGAAAAAATGTCAAATTTCTTGGCCTGATCTGCAAGAGCTTTGGCATTAGACCCAGTTGCATCTGTAGCACCAGCTCCCTGCATCTCCCTGTCACACAGGCCTCACTAGCCTCTGAAGGTCCCATGCTTTTGCACATGCTGTTTACCCTCTCTTGAGTGCTCTGCTAAACCACAACTGTCCTGCCTGACAAATTCATGATCATCCTTTAAGCTAGCAGTGAGCCACCGAACATACATACAGTTCAGATAAGACCATCTGGGTCCAGCCCCTGGAGCTGGCAGAGGTTTACAGCTGCATCTTTCTATTCTGCACGTGTCCATGGGTTCTTCAGGGACTCCTGTTAGGTCTCTCCGCTTGGAACTCCTGAGACTTTGAGTGATGGAATCTGTTTCTCCAGTTGTCTTTCCCTCCACTCTGGGTGGATCGCTGGTGGATGATTCCACGTAGATTTTGCTGTTGGAGAGCTCTCACTTTGCCAGAGGGAATCTTGGGGAGGACTTAAAATGGCCCCAACTTGGCTCTCTCTCTCCCTTATCGTGTATATCTCATGCATCTTCTGTCCCAACAGACTGTGGGAGTGAAGGCCACTGTGATCTTGCTGCCACAGGCTACTTTTGCTTTCTTGGGCATGAGTCAGGCACCAATCTATATTCCCCTGCAATAGGGCGATACCCATCAAGCTCTTACTGAACTTGGGAGTGAGGAGGGGGGGCTTATGGAGACTCACAGCATAAGAAAACCTCCCTTCGATGGAAGTCTTTTCAAAAATCCTCCCTCCTTCCTTTTTCTCTCAAATGCTTTATGATCTACAAGTAAATGGGAAGGTTCAAGAATTGTGTATATTTCCTTTGTAAATTATTGGGCAGATCACGCATACTTCGGTAACTGATATATATCATGTCATGCAGAAAGACTCAAGTTTTGACATCTTGTACATCTAGATAAAACCTGCATAGTAGAGCAATTTCTTAAACACATCTCCACTTTAGAGAAGCTGTATTTAATATTAAAACTATTCCGAAGAATCAATAATCATTTCAGAATAGTTAAATGTTAGAAGCAATGGTAAAATAGGCTTATTCTCTTTTTTAAATTGAAGTATAGCTGATTTACAATGTTGTGTTACTTTCTGGTGTATAGCAGAGTGATTCCATTTATATATATGTATATGTATGTATGTATTTATATATCTTTTTCATATTCTTTTTCATTATGGTTTATTACAGGATATTAAATATAGTTCCCTGTGCTATACAGTAGAACCTTGTTGTTTATCTTTTTTTTTTTTTTTTTTTTTTTTTTTTTTGTGGTACGCGGGCCTCTCACTGCTGTGGCCTCTCCCATTGCGGAGCGCAGGCTCCGGACGCACAGGCTCAGCAGCCATGGCTCACGGGCCCAGCCGCTCTGCGGCATGTGGGATCTTCCCGGACTGGGGCACGAACCCGTGTCCCCTGCATCGGCAGGCGGATTCTCAACCACTGCGCCACCAAGGAAGCCCTGTTTATCTATTTTATATATAGTAGTTTGTATCTACTAATCCCAAAGTCCTAATATATCCCTCTTCTCTCCCCCACCCCTTTCCCCTTTGGTAAATGTAAGTTTGTTTTCTATGTCTGTAAGTCTGTTTCTGTTTTGTAGATAGGTTCATTTGTATCACATTTTAGATTCCACATATAAGTTATATCATGATATTTTTCTTTCTCTTTCTGACCTACTTCACTGAGTGTGATAATCTCTATGTCCATCCATGTTGTTGCAGATGGCATTATTTCATTCTTTTTTTATGGCCAAGTAACATTCCATTGCGTATATGTACATACACCACATCTTCTTAAACCAGTCATCTGTTGACGGGCACTTGGGTAGCTTCCATGTCTTGGCTATTGTAAATAGTGCTGCTGTGAACATTGGAGTGCATGTATCTTCTTGAATTAGAACTTTTGGGTTTTTTTTCTCAGATAAATGCCCAGGAATGGAATTGCCAGATGATATGATAACTCTCTTTTTAGTTTTTTGAGGAACCTCCATACTGTTTTCCATAGTGTCTGTACCAATTTACATTCCCACCAACAGTGCAGGAGGGTTCCCTTTACTCCACACCCTCTCCAGCATTTATTATTTGTAGACTTTTTAATGATGACCATTCTGACTGGTGTGAGGGGGTACCTCATTGTAGTTTTGATTTGCATTTCTCTAATAATTAGCGAACTTAAGCATCTTTTCAGGTGTCTGTTGGCCATATGTATGTCTTCTTTGGAGAAATGTTTAAGTCTTCTGCCGATTTTTTGATTGGGTTTTTTGCTTTTTTTGTTATTGAGTTGTATGAGCTGTTTGTATATTTTGGAAATTAAGCCCTCATTGGTTGCATTGTTTGCAAATATCTTCTCCCATTCTGAGGGTTGTTTTTTCGTCTTATTTATGGTTTCCTTTCCTGTACAAAAGCTTATAAGTTTGCTTATTCCCATTTGTTTATTTTTGCCTTTGTTTCTATCGCCTTGGAGACCGACCTAAGAAAATGCTGCTATGATTTATGTCTGAGAACGTTTTGCCTATGTTTTCTTCTAGGAGTTTTATGGTGTCCTGTCTTATATTAAAGTTTTTAAGCCATTTTGAGGGTTTTGTTTGTGTGTGTGTGTGTGTGTGTAGGATATGAAGGCAGTGTTATAATGTCATTGATCTACACGTGGCTGTCCAACTTTTCCAACACACTTGCTAAAGAGACTGTCTTTTCTCCATTGTATATTCTTGCCTCCTTTGTCAAAGATTGACTGTAGGTATGTGGGTTTATTTCTAGACTCTCTGTTCTGTTCCATTGATTCCTATGTCTGTTTTTGTGTCGATACCATGCTATTTGATTACTGTAGCTTTGTAGTATTGTCTGAAGGCTGGGAGGGTTATACCTCCAGCTTTGTTCTCTTTTTCTCAGGATTGCTTTGGCAATTCTGGGTCTTTTATGGTTCCATATAAATTTTAGGATTATTTGTTTTTGTTCTGTGAAAAATGTCATGGGTAATTTGGTAGGGATCGCATTAAATCTGTAGATTGCTTTGGGTAGTATGGTAAATAGGCATATTCTAGATCTTTTGATGTCACAAAGTCAGTAACATGATCCATAACTTTCTGCAGAGTAAGTAGCATGAAACACCCTATTAGTACAGAGAAAAAAAAATGAACTGGATCCTAAATCCTCCATTTCACTCAACTAATACTTAGCTAATTCCTGAACAGGTCACATTTATGAAATCTATTTCCAATCCTTAAAGGAAGAAATGATAAGAAGTTATTGCTTGAGATTTTGTTGTTGATGTTGTCCCAAAATGTAGTCCTTTGGAAGCATACTCTAGGAAGTGTATGTAATTCCTTATGTACCACCCTTCTTCATCCACTCTATAGGACAGCAGCAATAAAATAACTATTCTCAATCATTTATTTCTGCTGAGGTAAACATGGAGGGTAATACTCACATTGATTACATGTACTGGAATTTATTCAAGCCCTGGCAGGTTACCTGGATCTATACCCTCCCCCCCCCTTTTTTTTTTACACTCAAGAAAGTATGCCGTTGGTTAACCCAGAATCCAAATTAATTTTTTAAAGCACTAAATTACCCTTAAACCTATTGCTATTACTGAAAAATTATTCCTGACAGATCCCAAACCATATCATATCAGTATTTCACATGCTCTGTTTGAGAATCAATGAATGAGAATGTCTACCACCATAACAGTTTAGGCCTAAAAAAATATTTTGATGAGGATGCTTTTCTCTGTGGTAAGTAAGAATCCATGATAACTCCTTGAAACTTCTGTACCATACTTTATTTTTTGTTCTCTTGGCCACTGATATGTCTGTTTCATGGTGTTCCACAACCACTTTGCTAATAGTGCTAATAGAATGTGAATAGGAATTTGTAAGGTACCTGGTGTGTCAGAGACCGGACACACAGACCTGGATGTTGATCCCAAGCTAGTAGCAATTTGTACTATTGTAGAAAGATTGTATCACTCTAACCTAGCCATTGACCAGCTAACTCATTTGTAAATTCATTCATTCTCTATTTTATTCATTAAAAAAAAGTTGTTGAGAACCTACCCTTTAAAAGAGGTACCATGTGTATAGTAATTCTCTTGCATTCTTTTTTCCCAGATACGTAGTGGTTTAGAGAACTTGCTTAAGCTTCTCTGTTACGAATTATTTGCTCATGCTATGTACTTTTAACATTTTATTCTTGCCTTTCTTGAATGGTAACCTTATTGATAAAATAGCAGTACTGAGGCCTCTAGCTAGTAATTAATGTAACACATTGGAAGGATCTTGCTTGATGCAAATCTTTTATTCTCAACTTTAGTGTCATAACAGATCACTTAAGCAAAATGTCCTCATTTTCTATCTGCCTTGTGTTTTCGGTAATTCAGCTAATTCCCAGCAGGTATTTATAAACTGTCTGAACTGTCTGAATTATAGTAAATTGTCATTTACTATAATTATTATTCACTATCTGAATATGATTATCATTTTTCTAGAACACTGTTGTTCTCCTGCTTTAGCACAAGAAAGCCATGTTTTCATGTATGAGCTATTGAAGTAAATCCTGACACATACTAACATTTTAAACTTAAATTTTCTTATTTATTCTTTTAAAATCTATTCAGTTTTCTATTTACTTTCCATCACACAACATTTATTTGTCCCACAATATTTAAAATACTATGAGGAAAAAATTATCTTTAGAATTTGGAAAATTGATTTATCTCTAGTAATAATTATCCAGGACTTATTTTCAGTTTCTTCCCTTTATTATGCTTGGTGAAAGACTGACATGGTGACTGCAGACTCAAAAATGTTAAAAAAAAAATCTCAAATTACATCATTTATGTAACATAGTCTTGTTATTAGGGGTTACCTGATGAGACCCAAATCATTTAATTAATTAGATGCCTAGAGAGCTTCACTTGAAGCCCAGTCTCCCAACACCAGGCACTTTCTCACCAGCCCAGATGAGAAGCCCGGCTCATGGGCATCCCGGCAGAGTCTGCTTTTTCCCTATAGCATGTTACTTCCCACAAAAAATAGAACGTAATTGGGGCTTCCCTGGTGGCGCAGTGGTTGAGAATCCGCCTGCCGATGCAGGGGACACGGGTTCGTGCCCCGGTCCGGGAAGATCCCACATGCCGCGGAGCGGCTGGGCCCGTGAGCCATGGCCGCTGAACCTGCACGTCCTGAGCCTGTGCTCCGCAACGGGAGAGGCCACAACACTGAGAGGCCTGCGTACTGAAAAAAAAAAAAAAAAAAAAAAAAAGAACGTAATGGATACTTAAGTAAATTAGTAATTCACCAAAGGTCTAGGTATGAAAGAAATTTGAAGCGTTCTCAAAGCATAATTTAAGGAAACATATTTATATAAAAAGTTAATGATCTATTTATTATATAACAATAACGAGAAATCACATTTTAAAGTGTTTTTATCCATATGATCTGGCTACTGTAACTTAATATTATTGCAGAAAAGCTATAACATTGTAACATGCTATGAAGGAAAGAGTAGATTTCTCTTCATGATGGTCTTTTTCAAAAAGCACCTTTTCTCCCCTCCCATAGGCACTCTTTCGGACAGTAGCAATGATGGTGCCCGATTATGCCATGATTGCCGAAATAGTCCTGTACTCCTGTGGCTTTGTCACAGCTCGGCCACTGTCGGTAAAGATTGTGGCTACATATCGCCTGTGTTCAGAGCAGTTGTCATCACAACATCACTATGACTATGGAATGAGAGCCGTGAAGTCAGTGCTCACCGCAGCTGGGAATCTAAAGGTAGAAAACTCAAGTGCCTTCTTCCTCGTTCATTTCCTGTTTATAAATCTCAGGACCATGTGTCTTCACAAGAGTTACACTAACTGGTTAGTTTCATCAACTGGAAAAAAGTTCAGTTATCGTACTAACATAATTATTTGCACACGTGAAAAAGGACATTTTATGATTTGTAAAACCTTAGACATATGATCAGTGATTTGAGTTCCATTCCACAATTTTAACTGTATGAAACTAGGTACTACTGAGGAGTAAAATTCCTTGCTGCTGAGAAATACTTTGAAAGCTTTATATATGAACATATATATTGAATAGCTTTAAAGGAAATAATCTATGTATAATTAAGAAACATATACAGAAGCCCCTAGACATTGTTACTTAATATAATTACACAGTTGCAGCCAACTGTAGACTAGCAGTAATAGATTTGCAATATCATGTTTGCATTTTAAGATGGTATAAATCATAACTATATTGATAAAAAATCAAAATGTTTGAAGACTTGGGTAATTTTTCATTGAACGTCTTTTGTAGAAGCATAAAATATAACTGTACATTTGTTCTTTATCAAAGTAAGCAAGATAGGCTATAATTAACAGCAAAATGCAAACTGTGGCTTTGGAGCTTATAAAATTTTCATGTTCATGACTGCAGAAGATAAAGATTTTGAAATATATCTTGTGTGATTAAAAACAATGGCATGCATTTTAATCTTCTATAATAACGTTACCAAGAATTCTGATATATAGTGGTGATATTCAGTTTCACGTTACCCTAACATGACTTCAAGTCATTCTTTTTTTTTTGTAATAAACAAATGCAACTAGAAGCAACAATTTGTATTAACCTGGCATGTCATGATTACATCGTGGTCAGATAATGGGAAAGAAAATGCACTGTCCTAGTGTATGTCATCACTGACATCTTGACTATGGAACTGAGCTATTAAAGTGATGCAGCAAATGAATTCTATCATTCTTTGTCAGTAGCTAATTGAAAATTGTTGAATGTGTTGGCTTGAATATTTTGAAGTTTGTTTCTATTATATCAAAAAGCAATTTAAACATTTGCTTTAAGACGATAGCCTCTCAAATAACAAAAGAGACTTCTGACACTTCATGTGGTTAGGTTGATCCAAAGTCCATATGAATAGGACTAGCTTTGGCTTTGGAGGCCCTGGAAATTTAGAGACAGCTAGCCTTGGTGGCCAGGCATCACTGACTTTGTAAGGTTAAAGCCAGTTAAGTAGGAGCATGGGATTTATTAGAAAGATTCTAGAGAAAAAGAAGAGGGTTCTGGAAAACTAAATGCATGATGGTAGGAGAAACTTTGGAGTAAGATGTTGAATAAAGTATAGAAGCTGGGAGAAATATTTCTGAGTTCAGATTTTTTTGTGTGAATTATTGAACCATCTTATGGATGGATATGAGCAACAAGTTGAGGATTCAACCAGATTTTTTTAGTAAACTCTGAGTTTACCACAGATTTTTTAGAATTTAACATAAGTTTTCTGAAGCACCTTCTACTTTAGTGACTTAGTGTGTTAACGAGCCCTCTCCACTCTGCCTGGGGCTCACACTCAAGCACGCTGGTACTAAGCATGCAGCCAGCAGGCAGCGCGCTGCTCTGCCCTCCCACTTTCTATCAGATGAACTGTTCCTCACCCAGAGTCAGGTGGCTTGTTCCCAAAACTTTCTGAAGCCAGTCGGACATATTACTGTCGTATGTCATTTAATTAATTGTCAGTGCAATTGATGGTATATGAGCATGAAAAGAAGAGTTTTGTTTTTATGAAAACTAAGTTCATTGTTGAAGAAAGACTCAGTAAAGATGAAATGCTTAAAAAATGACTTTGAATTAGGTATGAATAAGAAAGGTGAATAAAACTGGGAAAAAAAAAATCTTAAGGATGCTACACTTAGATTGTCTCCCAAGTATCTTTGAAGAGCATGATCATCTTTAAAAAAAAAACAAAACACAACAGAACTGGACAGAGCAGATGATTCATTATTGATGCGTTTTTTTTCCGACAAGAAAAATGGTCCAGAACTCTACCCTCAGAAAAAAGGCCTTGGCACCAAAATATGGGCAGAGTGAGTGAATGTTTATATGTTTTAAATGTAAGTGCATCTTTTAAAAATGATCGCCCATTTTTAATGATTATTTTCACTTTACCAACCCACTGCTGGTCTTGAATGCAGAGGACCAGCAAGCTCTTACCCAATATAGAGGCAATGGCAGCTCCCAAACTATATGGAATTCATGGCCAATAGATTTTTACCCAGGGCATCTGTGAGAAAGTAGTTAGTTCAACTTAGGTTTTCATTATAAACTGGTAGAAAATTCAACAAGTATAATCATCAGTTTCTAAAATTAATAACAGTCCAATTAAATGAAAATAAGTAAGAACAACACTTTTGCATGGGCTTAAATTGCCTCTGGGGCCTGGTGTTTGTGTGTGTGTGAACACGTAGGGGGTGCCATTAATAGCTGCAAATATCATTATGAGCATATTTTCTTTCAGCTGAAATATCCAAATGAAAATGAAGAAATTCTTCTGCTTAGATCCATTATTGATGTAAATCTACCAAAATTTTTATCCCATGATTTACCACTCTTTGCGGTAAGAACATTTATTATTATGACGTATCAAAACTCTTCTAATAATGTATTTATCAAGCGTCCATGGTTGCAACTCCCTGTGAGAAACATCCACTACAGAAAAAGATGATATGGCACAGAGAAACATAGATCATTCTGTTTTATTTGAAGTGTGTTTAGCTAGCTTTGTTGTTTTGGATTACCTTTAACAACTTGGGATTTTTAAGTTACACCTTTTCTGCAGAATATAATAAGTACACAAAAGTTACAAAACATGTTTGCTTATAAATTTCACCAAAATTTCCTCCGTGGAGGAAAGTAATTGGTCTAACACATCACTGAATCCTTTGCACAGAATGGATACTTAGTAAATGTTTGTCAAATTAATGATTGGAGAAATTTTTTTAAAAAGCTTAATTTCTTTAGAAGAGTACACTGGCTTTTATGAAATTCTTTTTTCAGGATACTTTAAGAACTAGACTTAATAATCTTGTTGCATTTTAAAAATTAAATTATAAGTAGTTGCAAAGAACTATTAGAATGATGGCGAAAGTTCCTGTTTTGTCATGTGATGTCATTCTTTTCCCTTTCCCATTCTCAGGTAGAAGAAATTGGGGGAGGGCTTGGGAGCGGGCTGCTGACACATGGTAGATGTTGTCCTCTCTTGTGCTGCCTTGAGGTATGGGCAGTTAGCTTCCAAAGTGGAAAGACTGAAGTCGTAAGGCTGTCATGGGGAGGGCAGAGAAGTGACACTGCCACTGTAGTGTGGTCCAGTGTTGTTAGCTATCCCTAGCAACCCTGTTTCATCACTCTGAAAGGGACTTCCCTTGGTATTTAGAGTTGACAGTGCTAATGTTTTATAGATCAAATCTGCAAGGAATAGGTTCAAATTTTCTTCTTAAAAATTTCGCTCCGTTTCTTTGGTACTAGTACACTACAGGTTTTCGAGGAGTAAAAGCTATATTTATTTTTATAAAGTGGAAGTATACCTTACCTAGTTGTATTCTCATGCAGCTGTGTATTCGTTCAGTGAACACTTATTGAATAATATTAAGAATAATATTTCTTAAATGGAGCATAACTGGCATTTTCAAATAGGACAGTTCCGTGTTGTGAGAGACTGTCCCATACGCTGCAGAACACTTGGCACCCCTCCTCCCCCAGTGTCTCTGGACTCTCCCAGTGTGAGAACCAGAAGAACAGCTCCACATATCCCCAACTCTCTACCTGGCAGGAGAGTGAAGGGAACTGGTCTTTGTTGAGAACTGCTGACTACCAGATATGATCTGGAATTATCTGCTTCTTTCAAGGTTAACCATAAATAATTTGAACAATCTGAGAAGATATTTTTGTTTACTGAGCAACCACTATGCATTCACAATGGACCAGACCTTATTCTAAGAGTTTTATGAATAGCAACTTATTTAATACTCATAAGCAGCCAACAGGGCAGGTGCTATTGTTATCCCCATTTTACACATGGTGTAACTGCGGCACAGAGATGATAAGTAACTTGTATTCATGGCCAGTATATGAGGGAGAGGGGATTCCAGCCACTCAGCTAGGCTGCAGAGTGATCTTAAAGACCCTGCTGCGTTGCCTTTTTCTCTCCTTTGCCCCAAGGAAACTTACTGCTCCAGTGAACTGGGATCAGTTTATCCATAACAGTATTTAAAGGATTAGATTTAGGGGTGATTAAACTGGTAGTTTGTCAGTTCTGAGGTATCGCTTGAATGTATGCTTTCATATTAAGCTCTTCTGAATTTTCACTTTTATCTTCAGAGTAAAAAGAATAGTTGTATTTCTCACATAGGTTGCTATAATACTTATGAAAAAGCCTTAGCAGTTTATAAAGGGATGTTTCTTAGACCTTGAAATTAACTCTATATATTCATATACACTAAATATGGACGTATAATTCTTTCCAATCATACATTATATGATTGTATTTGTTTCCCAAAGCTGCCATAACAAAGTACCACAAACTTGGTGGCTTAAAATCAATAGAAATTGATTTTCTCACAGTTCTGGAGGATAAAAGTCTGAAATAAGGTGTTGATTCCCTCTGAAGGCTTTAGGAAAGAATCCTTCCTCGTTTCTTCTTGGCTTCTGATGGCTACTGGTGATCTTTGATGTTCCTCGGCTTGTCATTACTTCAGTCTCTGTCCCCATCACTAGATGGCCTTCTTCCCTGGGTGTCGTTGTGTCTGTGTCTTCCTCTCCTTTCTGTTATAAAGACACCAATCACTGGAGTTGGGCTCCAGTATGGTCTCATCTTATCTAATTACATCTGCAAAGATCTTATTTCCAAATAAGGTTACATTCTGAGGTTCCAGGTGCACATACATTTTTGAGGGACGCTAAGCTGATTAACATACTACCCACTACAATGATTAAAATACCATCAAACTAATTTTTATATATGGTGTGAGGCATGGATGGAAGTTCATTATTTTGACAAATCCAGGTACTCTAGCATAATTTGTTCAAGACTATTTTTTTTAATCTTTTCTCTACCGGATTGCCTTTGAGTCTTTGTTGAGAATGAGTTGTTCACATGTGTGTGGCTCTATTTCTGGTCTCCCTATTCTGTTCCATTGATACACTTGTGTTTTTTTATACTAATGTGACCACATCTTTATAATAAGCCTTCAAATCAGATCGTGTTCATCCTCTAACTTTTTAACTTAAAAAGATGTAAAACTGCAACATCTCTGGAGGAAAACAAGAGAAATCCCTTGTGAATTTGGAATAGGCAAAAATTTCTTAAATACAACACTGAAAGCACAATGCATGAAACAATAAATTCATAAAATAGACTCATCAAAATTTAAAAGTTTGCTCTTTGAAATCCACTGGTAAGAGAATGAAAGACAAGCTAGAGACTAGAAAAAAAATTTGCATATTAGATGTATGATGAAGGACTTGTATGCAGAATATTTAAAGAATAGTCAAAACTTACCACGAAGAAAATAAACCGATTAAAAATAGGCAAACGATTTGAACAGACATTTCACTAAAGAAGATATACATATGGCACACAAGTACATGCAAAAATGTTAATCTTTGGGAAATGCAAATTGAAGCCACAACAAGATACTGTTACTTGTTACTATGGCTAAAATCAAGAAGACTGACCATACCAAATATTGAAACTCTCATACACTGCCTGGGGGGATGTAATATAATAATACAACAACCTTGGAAAGCAGACAGTTTCATAAAAGGGTAAATAAACACTCACCATACTTTCCAGGTATTCCATTCCTCATTATTCACCCGAGAGAAATGAAAGCATTTGTCCATACAAAGACTTGTATACACATGTTTATAGTAGCTTTATTTATTTCCCAAACTGGAAACAATGAAAATGTCCATCAACAGGAAAATGGATTTAAAAACTGGCACCTCAATATAGTGGACTACTTCAATACAATGAACTATTTTTTTTTTTTTTTTTAACATCTTTATTGGAGTATAATTGTTTTACAATAGTGTGTTAGTTTTCCCTCTACAACAAACTAAATCAGTTATACATACACACATGCTCCCACATCTCCTCCCTCTTGCATCACCCTCTCTCCCACCCTCCCTATCCCACCCCCCCAGGCGGTCACAAAGCACAGAGGTGATCTCCCTGTGCTATGCAGCAGCTTCCCACCAGCTATCTAATTTACATTTGATAGTGTATATATGTCCCTGCCACTCCCCCACTTTGTCACAGCCCACCCCTCCCCCTCCCCATATCCTCAAGTCCATGCTCGAGTAAGTCTGTGTTTTATTCCCGTCCTACCACTAATCTCTTCATGACATTTTTTTCCCTTAGAGTCCATATATATGTGTTAGCATACGGTATTTGTTTTTCTCCTTCTGACTTACTTCACTCTGTATGACAGACTCCAGGTCCATCCACCTCATTATAAATAACTCAGTTTCATTTCTTTTTATGGCTGAGTAATATTCCATTGTATATATGTGCCACATCTTCTTTATCCATTCATCTGTTGATGGACACTTAGGTTGCTTCCATGTCCTGGCTATTGTAAATAGAGCTGCAATGAACATTTTGGTACATGAGTCTTTCTGAATTATGGTTTTCTCAGGGTATATGCCCAGTAGTGGGATTGCTGGGTCGTATGGTAGTTCTATTTGTAGTTTTTTAAGGAACCTCCATACTGTTCTCCATAGCGGCTGTATCAATTTACATTCCCACCAGCAGTGCAAGAGGGTTCCCTTTTCTCCACACCCTCTCCAGCATTTATTGTTTCTAGAGTTTTTGATGATGGCCAATCTGACCGGTGTGAGATGATATCTCATTGTAGTTTTGATTTGCATTTCTCTAATGATTAATGAGGTTGAGCATTCTTTCATGTGTTTGTTAGCAATCTGTATATCTTCTTTGGAGAAATGTCTATTTAGTTCTTCTGCCCATTTTTGGATTGGGTTGTTTGTTTTTTTGTTATTGAGCTGCATGAGTTGCTTATAAATTTTGGAAATTAATCCTTTGTCAGTTGCTTCATTTGCAAATATTTTCTCCCATTCTGAGGGTTGTCTTTTGGTCTTGTTTATGGTATCCTTTGCTGTGCAAAAGCTTTTAAGTTTCATTAGGTCCCATTTGTTTATTTGTGTTTTTATTTCCATTTCTCTAGGAGATGGGTCAAAAAGGATCTTGCTGTGATTTATGTCGTATAGTGTTCTGCCTATGTTTTCCTCTAAGAGTTTGATAGTGTCTGGCCTTACATTTAGGTCTTTAACCCATTTTGAGTTTATTTTTGTGTGTGGTGTTAGGGAGTGTTCTAATTTCATACTTTTACATGTAGCTGTCCAGTTTTCCCAGCACCACTTATTGAAGAGGCTGTCTTTTCTCCACTGTATATCCTTCCCTCCTTTATCAAAGATAAGGTGACCATATGTGTGTGGGTTTATCTCTGGGCTCTCTATCCTGTTCCATTGATCTATATTTCTGTTTTTGTGCCAGTACCATATTGTCTTGATTACTGTAGCCTTGTAGTAGAGTCTGAAGTCAGGGAGCCTAATTCCTCCAGCTCCATTTCTCGTTCTCAAGATTGCTTTGGCTATTCGGGGTCTTTTGTGTTTCCATACAAATTGTGAAATTTTTTGTTCTAGTTCTGTAAAAAATGCCAGTGGTAATTTGATAGGGATTGCATTGAATCGGTAGATTGCTTTGGGTAGTATAGTCATTTTCACTATGTTGATTCTTCCAATCCAAGAACATGGTATATTTCTCCACCTATTTGTATCCTCTTTAATTTCTTTCATCAGTGTCTTATAGTTTTCTGCATACAAGTCTTTTGTCTCCTTAGGTAGGTTTATTCCTAGATATTTTATTCTTTTTGTTGCAATGGTAAATGGGAGTGTTTTCTTAATTTTACTCTCAGATTTTTCATCATTAGTGTATAAGAATGCCAGAGATTTCTGTGCATTAATTTTGTATCCTGCAACTTTACCAAATTCATTGATTAGCTCTAGTAGTTTTCTGGTAGCATCCTTAGGATTCTCTATGTATAGTATCATGTCATCTGCAAACAGTGACAGCTTTACTTCTTCTTTTCCTATTTGGATTCCTTTTATTTCTTTTTCTTCTCTGATTGCTGTGGCTAGAACTTCCAAAACTATGTTGAATAAGAGTGGTGAGAGTGGGCAACCTTGTCTTGTTCCTGATCTTAGTGGAAATGGTTTCAGTTTTTCACCATTGAGAACGATGCTAGCTGTGGGTTTGTCATATATGGCCTTTATTATGTTGAGGAAAGTTCCCTGTATGCCTACTTTCTGCAAGGTTTTTATCATAAATGAGTGTTGAATTTTGTCAAAAGCTTTCTCTGCATCTATTGAGATGATCATATGGTTTTTCTCCTTCAGTTTGTTGATATGGTGTATCACATTGATTGATTTGCGTATATTGAAGAATCCTTGCATTCCTGGGATAAACCCCACTTGATCATGGTGTATGATCCTTTTAATGTGCTGTTGGATTCTGTTTGCTAATATTTTGTTGAGGATTTTTGCATCTATGTTCATCAGTGATATTGGCCTGTAGTTTTCTTTCTTTGTGACGTCTTTGTCTGGTTTTGGTATCAGGGTAATGTTGGCCTCATAGAATGAGTTTGGGAGTGTTCCTCCCTCTGCTATCTGTTGGAAGAGTTTGAGAAGGATAGGTGTTACCTCTTCTCTAAATGTTTGATAGAATTCGCCTGTGAAGCCATCTGGTCCTGGGCTTTTGTTTGCTGGAAGATTTTTAATCACAGTTTCAATTTCAGTGCTTGTGATTGGTCTGTTCATATTTTCTATTTCTTCCTGGTTCAGTCTCGGCAGGTTGTGCATTTCTAAGAATTTGTCCATTTCTTCCAGGTTGTCCATTTTATTGGCATACAGTTGCTTGTAGTAATCTCTAATAATCTTTTGTATTTCTACAGTGTCAGTTGTTATATCTCCTTTTTCATTTCTAATTCTATTGATTTGAATCTTCTCCCTTTTATTCTTGATGAGTCTGGCTAATGGTTTATCAATTTTATTTATCTTCTCAAAGAACCAGCTTTTAGTTTTATTGATCTTTGCTATTGTTTCCTTCACTTCTTTTTCATTTATTTCTGATCTGATCTTTATGATTTCTTTCCTTCTGCTAAATTTGGGGGTTTTTTGTTCTTCTTTCTCTAATTGCTTTAAGTGCAAAGTTAGGTTGTTTATTCGAGATGTTTCCTGTTTCTTAAGGTATGATTGTATTGCTATAAACTTGCCTCTTAGAACTGCTTTTGCTGTATCCCATAGGTTTTGGGTCGTTGTGTCTCCATTGTCATTTGTTTCTAAGTATTTTTTGATTTCCTCTTTGATTTCTTCAGTGATCACTTCGTTATTAAGTAGTGTATTGTTTAGCCTCCATGTGTTTGTATTTTTTACAGATCTTTTCCTATAATTGATATCTAGTCTCATAGCGTTGTGGTCGGAAAAGATACTTGATACGATTTCAATTTTCTTAAATTTGCCAAGGCTAGATTTGTGACCCAATATATGATCAATCCTGGAGAATGTTCCATGAGCACTTGAGAAAAATGTGTATTCTGTTGTTTTTGGATGGAATGTCCTATAAATATCAATTAAGTCCATCTTGTGTAATGTATCATTTAAAGCTTGTGTTTCCTTATTTATTTTCATTTTGGATGATCTGTCCATTGGTGAAAGTGGGGTGTTAAAGTCCCCCATTATAATTGTGTTACTGTCGATTTCCCCTTTTAAGGCTGTTAGTATTTGCCTTATGTATTGAGGTGCTCCTATGTTGGGTGCATAAATATTTACAATTGTTATATCTTCTTCATGGATCGATCCCTTGATCATTATGTAGTGTCCTTCTTTGTTTCTTGTAATAGTCTTTATTTTAAAGTCTATTTTGTCTGATATGAGAATTGCTACTCCAGCTTTCTTCTGATTTCCATTTGCATGGAATATCTTTTTCCATCCCCTTACTTTCAGTCTGTATGTGTCCCTAGGTCTGAAGTGGGTCTCTTGTAGACAGCATATATATGGGTCTTGTTTTTGTATCCATTCAGCCAGTCTGTGTCTTTTGGTGGGAGCATTTAATCCATTTACATTTAAGGTAATTATCGACATGTATGTTCCTATTACCATTTACTTAATTGTTTCGGGTTGTTCTTGTAGGCCTTTTCCTTCTCTTGTGTTTCTTGCCTAGAGAAGTTCCTTTAGGATTTGTTGTAGAGCTGGTTTGGTGGTGCTGAACTCTCTCAGTTTTTGCTTGTCTGTAAAGGTTTTAATTTCTCCATCAAATCTGAATGAGATCCTTGCTGGGTAGAGTAATCTTGGTTGTAGGTTTTTTTCCTTCATCACTTTAAATATGTCCTGCCACTCCCTTCTGGCTTGTAGAGTTTCTGCTGAAAGATCAGATGTTAATCTTATGGGGATTCCCTTGTGTGTTATTTGTTGTTTTTCCCTTGCTGCTTTTAATATGTTTTCTTTGTATTTAATTTTTGACAGTTTGATTATTATGTGTCTTGGCGTGTTTCTCTTTGGGTTTATCCTGTATGGAACTCTCTGTGCTTCCTGGACTTGATTGACTATTTCCTTTCCTATATTAGGGAAGTTTTCAACTATAATCTCTTCAAATATTTTCTCAGTCCCTTTCTTTTTCTCTTCTTCTTCTGGGACCCCTATAATTCGAATGTTGGTGCGTTTAATGTTGTCCCAGAGGTCTCTGAGACTGTCCTCAGTTCTTTTCATTCTTTTTTCTTTCTTCTGCTCTGCAGTAGTTATTTCCACTATTTTATCTTCCAGGTCACTTATCCGTCCTTCTGCCTCAGTTATTCTGCTATTGATCCCATCTAGAGTATTTTTAATTTCATTTATTGTGTTGCTCATCGTTTCTTGCTTCCTCTTTATTTCTTCTAGGTCCCTGTTAACTGTTTCTTGCAAATTGTCTATTCTATTTCCAAGATTTTGCATCATCTTCACCATCATTATTCTAAATTCTCTTTCAGGTAGATTGGCTATTACCTCTTCATCTGTTAGGTCTGGTGTGTTTTTATCTTGCTCCTTCATCTGTTGTGTGTTTTTCTGTCTTCTCATTTCGCTTATCTTACTGTGTTTGAGGTCTCCTTTTTGCACGCTGCAGGTTCGTAGTTCCTGTTGTTTTTGGTGGCTGTCCCCAGTGGCTAAGGTTGGTTCAGTGGGTTGAGTAGATTCCCAGGCTGGGGGGACTAGTGCCTCTGTTCTGATGGATGAGCCTGGATCTTGTCTTTCTGGTGGGCAGGTCCTCGTCTGGTGGCGTGTTTGGGGATGTTGGTAACCTTATTATGATTTTAGGCAGCCTCTCTGCTAATGGATGGGGCTGTAGACCTGTCTTGTTCTTTGTTGGGGATAGGGTGTCCAGCACTGTTCTTTGCTCGTCCTTGAGTGAAGCTGGGTCTTGGTGTTGAGATGGAGGTCTCTGGGAGATTTTCGCCATCTGATATTACGTGGAGCTCGGAGGTCTCTTGTGGACTAGTGTCTAGAGGTTGGTTCTCCCACCTCAGGGACACCGCCCTGGTGCCTGGCTGGGGCGCCAAGAACCTTTAATCCACACGGCTCAAAATAAAAGGTAGAATAAATAGAGAGGAAAGAAAAGGAAGGAAGGAGGGAGGGAGGGAAGGAAGGAAGAAAGGAAGGAAGAAATGAAGGAAGGAAGCAAGAAAGGAAGGAAGGAAGGTGCATAGGAAGAAAGGGAGGAAGGAAGAGAGGAAGGGAAGAAAGAAGGGGGGAAGGAAGGAAGAAAGGAGGGAAGGAGGGAAGAAAGGAAGGAAGAAAGGGAGAAGACAGAGTAGTATAAAGTATAGTTATTAAAATAAAAAATAATTATTAAGAAGAAAAATTTCCTTTAAAAAAAAAAAAAAACAGAAAAATGGGTCGGTCTAACCCTAGGACAAATGGTGCAAGCAAAGCTATACAGACAAAATCTCACACAGCAGCACACACATACACACTCACAAAAAGAAAAAAAAGGGGAAAATAATAGTATATCTTGCTCTCAAAGTCCACCTCCTCAACTTGGGATGATTCGTTGTCTATTCAGGTTTTCAACAGATGCAGGGCACTTCAAGTTGATTGTGGAGCTTTAATCCGCCGCTTCTGAGGCTGCTGGGAGAGACCTCCCCCTCTCCTCTCTGTTCGCACAGCTTCTGGGGTTCAGCTTTGGACTTGGTCCCGCCTCTGCGTGTAGGTTGTCCGAGGGTGACTGCCCTTCGCTCATACAGGACAATGTTAAAGGAGCAGTTGATTCGGGGGCTCCAGTTCACTCAGGCTGGGGGGAGGGAGTGGCACGGGGGCGGGGCGAGTCCGCGGCGGCAGAGGCCGACGTGACGCTGCACAGGCCCAAGGCGCGCCGTGCGTTCTCCCGGGGAAGCTGTCCCTGGATCCCGGGACCCCGGCAGTGGCGGACTGCACGGGCTCCCGGGAGGGCCGGTGTGGAGAGTGACCTGTGCTCACACACAGGCCTCTTGGTGGTGGCAGCAGCAACCTTAGCGTCCGACACCCGTCTCTACTGTCCGTGCCGACAGCCGTGGCTCGCGCCCGTTTCTGGAGCTCCTCTACGCGGTGCTCTTAATCCCCTCACCTCACACCCAAGGAAGCAGAGAGGCAAGAAAAAGTCTCTTGTCTCTTCGGCAGCTCCACGCCCGCTTCTAGGGCTCCTTTAAGCGGCGCCCTTAATCCCCTCTCCTGGCGCCCAGGCAGCAAAGAGGGAGGAAAAGGTCTCTTGCCTCTTCGGCAGCTCCAGACTTCTCCCGAACTCCCTCCCGGCCAGCCGTGGCGCACTAGCCCCCTTCAAGCTGTCTTCACTCTGCCAACTCCAGACCTTTCCCTGGGATCCGACTGAAGCCCGAGCCTCAGCTCCCGGCCCCGCCCGCCTCGGCGGGCGAGCAGACAAGCCTCTCGGGCTGGTGAGTGCCGGTCGGCACCGATCCTCTGCGGGAATCTCTCCGCTTTGCCCTCCGCACCCCTGTGGCTGAGCTGTCCTCCGCGGCTCCGGAGCTTCCCCCTCCGGCGCCCGCAGTCTCCGCCCGCGAAGGGGCCTCTAGTGTGTGGGAGTCTTTCCTCCTTCACGGCTCCCTCCCACTGGCGTAGGTCCCGTCCCTATTCTTTTGTCCCTGTTTATTCTTTTTTCTTTTGCCCTACCCAGATATGTGGGGAGTTTCTTGCCTTTTTGGAGGTCTGAGGTCTTCTGCCAGCGTTCGGTGGGTGTTCTATAGGAGAAGTTCCACGTGTAGATGTATTTCTGATGTCTCTGTGAGGAGGAAGGAGATCTCCGCGTCTTACTCTTCCGCCATCTTTAAGCCGTCTCTACAATGAACTATTGATATATGCTGTGAAAGGTGTGAATTTCCAAATCTTTAAGCCAAGTGAAAGAAGCCAGACAAAAAATAAAGTAGTACATGTAATGTGTAATTTCACCCATAATAAATTCTAGATAATGCAAGTAAAAATAGTGACAGAAACCAAATCAGTGTTTGTTGGTTGTCTGGGTGTGGAGGTAGGAGGTGGCAAGGAGAGGAGAAAAGGCAACAAGGAGACTTGTGGCTGTGATTGGTATGTTGATTATCTTCACTGAGTTGGTGGTTTCACTTATCAAATTGTACCCTTTAAATATAAACAGTTCATTGTATGTCAATCATACCTCTATGAAGCTGTTAAAAATACTGGACTGTTACTCAATGGCTCTATTTCCATCAATGTTAAATACAAGGATATGGGAAATTTTATCAAGTTTATGTATGTCTATATATATATGTATATATACACATGTATATATACATATACACATATACATACATATATAGAGACAGAGAATATGAGAATGTATAGATAGATAATGTAAATCCCCAAATCATCTATCATTAGGGAATTACTTCAGATTTGTTTCCTGGGGTGAAATTACCAAAACCAGATTACAATGATTTGCTGGCAGCCATCAAAGACAACTGTGATTCCATGAATTTGCAAATGACCAGATTCTTTTCTGAGAAGATTCTTCAGATATATGAAATGATGATTGTGCGTCATGGCTTTATGATTGTTGGAGAACCATTTGGAGGAAAAACCAGTGCATATCGCGTCTTAGCTGGAGCACTAAATGATCTATGTGAAAAGGTAAGTGTGTTATTAATGCATTAATTTATTGATAATCAGCTTTGTGCAAGATAGAATGTATGGTCATTTAAAAGGGTAGTTTAATGCAGCAACTTAAAATTATGAAAATGCAGAGGAAATAAAATTAGAAAAGTAATACAAAGCAAGTAGGAAGTTCAGTATACAAAGGGTATGCCACAGATTTGCCTCAAGCCCTTTTGTTTCTTTTTTTTAAAAGTTTAATCATAAAGGTAACACGTTCATTGTAGAAAAAAGTCTGAAAACATGAAAAAACCTGACAGTTTTCTCTTTTATACTTTCTTAGGAGAGTAGTTTTTCTTTTCTTGGTGTTTAGATTTGTAACGCAAACTTGTTAGTGGCTGCTAGTGGTACTGAACTGAAGTGTGTGTGTGTGTCTGTGTGTGTGCGCGCATGCACGTGCGCATGCATTATATAATACATGCATATGTAAGTATAGTAAATAATGATGATATATCATTCAAAATCCCTGTTCTACACATCTCAGTTTGGTCTACTTTGATAGGCTAAAGGAGTGAGGCTGTTTTAAATTCTCCAACTAATATTGCATTTCTGTCTATTTACCCTTGTATTTCAAATAGTTCTTGCTTCATATATTTCAGTGTTTGTAGCCAAATGGGATTTGTGATCATTACATCTTCATTGTGGAGCCTCCCTTCAGCCAGTATAAAATTATGTACTTGTATTATTTGCCTTGGATCCCCTGTGTCTAATTTCAGTATTGTAATCCCTGCTTTCTCCTTGCATATATATTTGCCCATGTCTTTAATTGTGACTCTGGCTGTCACTGTGATTTACTTTTTTATGGAGAGTAATTATTTTTCACTTTTATTTTCTCCAATTTGATGGCCTTTATCTTCTCATAGGGAAATTTTAATTCGATTGTATTTATTATCAAACAAACTGATATGTACTTATTTCTGTCGTCTGTTCCTTTATGGTTTTATCCTTTCATGCTGTTTCCTTTCTTCACCTCCCTTCCTTTCCCTTTATCCTTCCTGCCTTGCTTTCCTCAGTTTTTGTTTGCATTTTTCCTGTTTTGTTGTTTTATTGTTATAGGGATGAATTTTTTGCTCTAAAAAATAAGTCTCTAAAAGCGCCAAATGTGGTGCCACTCAGAGATTAAAGAAGATGAAGGTATGAGCATCTATTCTGGTCCAATATAAAGCCTGAAAGTGATTCATTATCAGGAAATTCTAAGAGTGACATTGTGGTAATGTAAAAGGGGCAAGGCTCCATGGCCACTGCTTGCAAGCTGTAGCTTCACGCTAGCTTAGTTGCATTTGGGACAAACACCTTGCTTTAATGGCAGCAACTTCGTTTGACTAAGATGATAGGACTTTCCCATGCTTCTGAATTAAGGATGACACATCGTTATTCTCTTCCTGGGCACAGAGAAGAAAACACCCTTGAGTTTATTTTTACTGCTTCACATTATAATTGCCACATGTTTTCTTCAGTTTGGTACTTCATGTCCCAAGCTCCAGTGGTGGTGGGCAGAAAGCAGTGTGGGAAAGTGTTGAACTTGTTCTAAGTTGAACTTTTTATGTTATATAAAAAAGAAATGATTGTGAATAAGTAGAGCACAGGTGACTTTTAGGGCAGGGGAACTATTCTGTATATATTGTAATGGTGGATACATGACATTATGTATTTGGCAAAATCCATAGAAGTGTCCAACACAAAGAGTAAACCTTAATGTAAACCATGGGCTTTAGTTAGTAATAAATCCGTATCAGCGGAGGAACTGAGGAATTGAGAAATCATAACAATGTACCACACCAATGCAAGGCTTTAATAGTAGGGGAAACTGGCGGGGGTGAGGGCAGGAAGATAGAGGGAATATATGTGAATCTCTCTATATTTTCTGTTCAATTTTTCTGTAAACCCAAAGCTACTCTAAAAAAATAAGTTTATTAATTAAAAATGTAAAAAAGCCTATGCC
This sequence comes from Kogia breviceps, assembly GCF_026419965.1. Taxonomy (NCBI): domain Eukaryota; kingdom Metazoa; phylum Chordata; class Mammalia; order Artiodactyla; family Physeteridae; genus Kogia; species Kogia breviceps. The sequence continues at coordinate 162,878,336 of NC_081311.1, read as the reverse complement.
CCAAGGGTATTAACATCTCTTATTAATTCCATATACCAGCTTTCAAGGTTCTGGTGGAAACTATCAGTTTACCAATATTAATTTTTTCACAACGTGAGAATGGTACATATTTTCCTATATTTAGATCATTTAATTTTATCTCAGAAAATGTTTTGTAGTAAGAATCAACCAATTACAGCCCATGGGCCAACTTCAGACCAAAGGCTGTTTTTGTACTGCCAGTGAGCTTAGAATGGTGTTAACATTTTTAAGGTTTGTAAAGAAAAACAGAAAAGAACATGTAACCTGTTGATCTATCAATAGTAAATATTATATGCTTTTGACCAACATTTGCTACTTTATTCCTGTGTATCCTATGAGTTCTTAAATCCTATTGTAAATGGTATTTTTAAATTTTATTTTTCAGTTGTTCATTGGCATTATAGAAGATACAATTAGTTTTTGTATAATGACTTTGTTTGCTGCAGCCTTGTTAAGTGAACTCTTCTGGTAGTTTTTGTGTAGAGTCTTTAGGATTTTCTACATGCCCAATCATGTTTGCCATGAATAATGACAGTATTAGTAGTCTTTTTTTTTTTTTTTTTTTTGCGGTACGTGGGCCTCTCACTGTTGTGGCCTCTCCCGTTGCAGAGCACAGGCTCCGGACGCACAGGCTCAGCGGCCATGGCTCACGGGCCCAGCCGCTCCGCGGCATGTGGGATCTTCCCAGACCGGGGCACGAACCTGTGTCCCCTGCATCAGCAGGCGGACTCTCAACCACTGCGCCACCAGGGAAGCCCGGTATTCTTTTAAATAAATAAATAATCTTTTTTTTTTTTTTTTCCTATTAAGGGGTTAATGGAAGAAAACAAGGTTCAGATTACTGTTTTGAATCCTAAGTCTGTCACCATGGGTCAGCTGTATGGACAGTTTGATTTAGTGTCCCATGAGTGGTCTGACGGGATCCTCGCTGTCAGTTTTAGAGCATTTGCTGCTTCATCGGTAAGTGCTAACACTTTTCAATGCTGTGAGAGTTATGATGTTTTTCAGTTGTTTCAAGTAAACATTTGTATTTGTAGCTCAAGGTACTTATTTAAAACACATTACTGGGATCCTTGAGGCGCGGCCGCCGCCCCAACCAGCATCTGAGCCAAGCCCCCGTGTCCTTTGCCTCCGTGTGCCCATGGCCTTTAAACTGTCAGTTCCTCAGCTGGAGGCGGGGGTGCTGAGTTTCCCGCTGGGAGGATAAGTAGCCCCCCTTTACCTCCCAGATGCCACAAGGAGACAGGCCTCTGGGCACTAGGTACGCCACCCTTGCTCTACACGTGCCGGGACGAGGCCCTCATGAGGCCGAGGAGGCGGAGCGCTTTCCCCTGAGCACAGTGAGTGGGGCATGGTGCCTGTCTCTTCTCCCTCCACAGATGGGAGAATTGAGACAAGGAAATTTTACGACCTGCTTGATATAAATACAACTGGATATAAACTTCAGGAGGCCAAAGTACATCATCTCTCTCATACACTCCTGTATCTTGAGCATCTAATACTGTGCCAGGCATATGCTTTGTGTTTACCATTTGTTCTAGGGTTCTGTCTGTCCGTTTTTTGTTTTTTTGTTTTTAAGTATAGTTTTTAATGCTTGTTACATTGGTGGATTTGTTTTTTGGTTTGGTTGCTCTCTTCTTTCTTTCTTTTTATTACTTTATTTTTAATATTTAAAAAAATTTCTCATCTTAGTAACTTTATTTTATTTTATATATTTTTCTTTCTTTCTTTTTGTTTTCTTCTCCCTTTTCTTCTGAGCCATGTGGCTGACAGGGTCTTGGTGCCCTGACCAGGTGTCAGGCCTAGCCTCTGAGGTGGGAGAGCCAAATTTGGGATACTGGTCCACCAGAGACCTCCCGGCCCCATGTAATATCAAGTGGCAAAAGCTCTCCCAGAGATCTCCATCTCAACACTAAGACCCAGCTCCACTCAACACCAGCAAGCTACAGTGCTGGGCACCCCATGCCAAACAACTAGCAAGACAGGACCACAGCCCCATCCATTAGCAGAGAGGCTGCCTAAAATCATAATAAGGTCAGAGACACCCCAAAACTACCACCGGACATGGTCCTGCCCACCAGAAAGACAAGATCCAGCCTCATCCACCAGAACACAGGCACCAGTCCCCTCCACCAGGAAGCCTACACAGCCCACTGAACCAGCCTTACCCACTGGGGGCCAACACCAAAAACAGCGGGAACTACGAACCTGCAGCCTGCGAAAAGGAGACCCCAAACACAGTAAGTTAAGCAAAATGAGAAGATAGAGAAACACACAACAGATGAGGGAGCAAGGTAAAAACCCACCAGACCAAACGAAGAGGAAATAGGCAGTCTACCTGAAAAAGAATTCAGAATAATGATAGTAAAGATGATCCAAAATCTTGGAAATAGAATAGAGAAAATACAAGAAATGTTTAATAATGACCTAGAAGAACTAAGGAGCAAACAAACAATGATAAGCAACACAATAAATGAAACGAAAAATTCTCTAGAAGGAATCAATAGCAGCATAACTGAGGCAGAAGAACGGATAAGTGACCTGAAAGATAAAATAGTGGAAATAACGACCGCAGAGCAGAATAAAGAAAAAAGAATGAAAAGAATTGAGGACAGTCTCAGCGACCTCTGGGACAACATTAAACATACCAACATTCGAGTTATAAGGATCCCAGAAGAAGAAGAGAAAAAGAAAGGGACTGAGAAAATATTTGAAGAGATTATAGTTGAAAACTTCTGTAACAGGGAAAGGAAATAGTCAGTCAAGTCCAGGAAGTGCAGAGAGTCCCATACAGGATAAATCCAAGGAGAAGCATGCCAAGACACAGATTAATGAAAGTATCAAAAATTAAATACAAAGAAAATATTTTTAAGGCAGCAAGGGAAAGCAACAAATAACATACAGGGGAATCCCCATAAGGTTAACAGCTGATCTTTCAGCAGAAACTCTGCAAGCCAGAAGGATGTGGCAGGACATATTTAAAGCGATGAAAGGGAAAAACCTACAACCAAGGTACTCTACCTAGCAAGGATCTCATTCAGATTTACAGACAAGCAAAAACTAAGAGATTTCAACACCACCCAACCAGCTTTACAACAAATGCTAAAGGAACTTCTCTAGGCAGGAAACACAAGAGAAGGAAAAGACCTACAATAAAAAACCCAAAACAATTAAGAAAATGGTAATAGGAACATACATGTCAATAACTACCTTAAGTGCAAATGGATTAAATGCTCCAACCAAAAGACATAGACTGGCTGAATGGATACAAAAACAAGACCCATATATATGCTGTCTACAAGAGACCCACTTCAGACCTAGGGACACATACAGACTGAAAGTGAGGGGATGGAAAAAGATATTCCATGCAAATGGAAATCGAAAGTTGGAGTAGCAATTTTCATATCAGACAAAATAGTCTTTAAAAGAAGGACTATTACAAGAGACAAAGAAGGACACTACATAATGATCAAGGGATCAATCCAAGAAGAAGATATAACAATTGTAAATATTTATGCAACCAACATAGGAGCACCTTAATACATAAGGCAAATGCTAACATCCATAAAAAGGGATATTGATAGTAACACAATCATAGTAGGGGACTTTAACACCCCACTTTCCCCAATGGACAGATCATCCAAAATGAAAATACATAAGGAAACACAAGCTTTAAATGATACATTAAACAAGGAGGACTTAATTGACATTTACAGAACATTCCATCCAAAAACAACAGAATACACTTTCAAGTGCTCATGGAACATTCTCCAGGAGAGATCATATCTTGGGTCACAAATCAAGCCTTGGTAAATTTAAGAAAATTGAAGTCGTATCAAGTATCTTCTCTGACCATAATGCTATAAGACTAGATATCAATTACAGGACAAAATCTGTAAAAAATACAAACATGGAGGCTAAACAATACACAACTAAATAACCAAGAGATCACTGAAGAAATCAGAGAGGAAATCAAAATATACCTAGAAACAAATGACAATGAAAACATGATGACTCAGAACCAATGGGATGCAGCAAAAGCAGGTCTAAAAGGGAAGTTTATAACACTAGAATCCTACCTCAAGAAATAAGAAACATCTCAAATAAACAGCCTAACCTTACACGTAAAGCAATTAGAGAAAGAAAAACAAAAACACTCCAAAGTTAGAAGAAGGAAAGGAATCATGAAGATCAGATCTGAAATAAATGAAAAAGAAGTGAAGGAAACAATAGCAAAGATCAATAAAACTAAAAGCTGGTTCTTTGAAAAGATAAGCAAAATTGATAAACCATTATTAGCCAGACTGATCAAGAAAAAAAGGGAGAAGACTCAAATCAACAGACTTAGAAATGAAAAAGGAGAAGTAACAACTGACACTGAAGAAATACAAAGGATCATGAGAGATTACTACAAGCAACTCTATGCCAATAAAATGGACAACCTGGAAGAAATGGACAAATTCTTAGAAAAGCACAACCTTCTGAGACTGAACCAGGAAGAAATAGAAAATATAAACAGATCAATCACAAGCACTGAAATTGAAACTGTGATTAAAAGTCTTCCAGCAAACAAAAGCCCAGGATCAGGTGGCTTCAGAGGTAAATTCTATCAAAGTTTTAGAGAAGAGCTAACACGCATCTTTCTCAAACTCTTCCAAAATATAGCAGAGGGAAGAACACTCCCAAACTCATTCTACCAGGCCACCATCACCCTGATACCAAAACCAGAAAATATGTCACAACAAAAGAAAACTACAGGCCAATATCACTGATGAACATAGATGCAAAAATCCTCAACAAAATACTAGCAAACAGAATCCAACAGCACATTAAAAGGATCATGCACCATGATCAAGTGGGGTTTATCCCAGGAATGCAAGAATTCTTCAATATACCCAAATCAATCAATGTGATAATCTGTATTAATGAACTGAAGGAGAAAAAAACCTATGATCATCTCAATAGATGCAGAAAAAGCTTTCGACAAAATTCAACACCCACTTATGATAAAAACTCTCCAGAAAGTAGGCATAGAGGGGACTTACCTCAACATGATAAAGGCCATATATGACAAACTCACAGCCAACATCATTCTCAATGGTGAAAAACTGAAACCATTTCCACTAAGATCAGGAACAAGACAAGGTTGCCCACTCTCACCAGTCTTATTCAACATAGTTTTGGAAGTTTTAGCCACAACAGTTAGAGAAGAAAAAGAAATGAAAGGAATCCAAATCAGAAAAGAAAAAGTAATAATGTCACTGTTTGCAGATGACATGATACTATACAAAGAGAATCCTAAAGATGCTACCAGAAAACTACTAGAGATAATCAATGAATTTGGTAAAGTATCAGAATACAGTTTTAATGCACAGAAATCTCTTGCCTTCTTATACACTAATGAACAATCTGAAAGAGAAATTAAGGAAACACTCCCGTTTACCATTGCAACAGAAAGAATAAACTGCCTAAGGAGACAAAAGACCTGTGTGCGTGTGCAGAAACCTATAAGACTCTGATGAAAGAAATTAAAGATAATACAAACAGATGGATTTAAGAACATATACCATCCAAGAACATATACCATGTTCTTGGATTGGAAGAATCAACATTGTGAAAATGACTATACTACCCAAAGCAATCTACAGATTCAATGCAATCCCTATCAAACTACCACTGGCATTTTTCACAGAACTAGAACAAAAAATTTCACAATTTGTATGGAAACATAAAAGACCCCGAATAGCCAAAGCAATCTTGAGAAAGAAAAACGGCTGGAGGAATCAAGCGCCCTGACTTCAAACTATACTACAAAGCTACAATAATCGAGACAGTATGGTACTGACACAAGAACAGAAATTTAGATCAATGGAACAGGATAGAAAGCCCAGAGATAAACCCATGCACATATGGGCACCTTATCTTTGACAATTGAGTCAAGAATATACAATGGAGAAAAGACAGTCTCTTCAATGAGTGGTGCTGGGAAAACTGGACAGCTACATGTAAAAGGATGAAATTAGAACACTCCCTAACACCATACACAAAAATAAAGTCAGAATTGATTCAAGACCTAAATATAAGACCGGACACTATAAAACTCTTAGAGGAAAACATAGGAAGAACACTCTTTGACATAAATCACAGCAAGATCTTTTTTGATACACCTCCTAGAGTAATGGAAATAAAAACAAAAATAAACAAATGGGACCTAATGAAACTTCAAAGCTTTTGCAAAGGAAACCATAAATAAGACAAAAAGACAACCTTCAGAATGGGAGAAAATATTTGCAAACGAATCAACGGACAAAGGATTAATCTCCAAAATATAGAAACAACTCATGCAGCTCAATATTTAAAAAAACAAATAACCCAATCCAAAAATGGGCAGAAGACCTACATAGACATTTCTCCAGAGAAGACATACAGATGGCCAAGAAGCACATGAAAAGCTGCTCAACATCACTAATCATTAGAGAAATGCAAATCAAAACTACAGTGAGGTATCACCTCACACCAGTTAGAATGGGCATCATCAGAAAATCTACAAACAACAAATGCTGGAGAGGGTATGGAGAAAAGGGAATCCTCTTGCACTGTTGATGGGAATGTAAATTGATACAGTCACTATGGAGGTTCCTTAAAAAATGAAAAATAGAATTACCCTATGATCCAGCAATCCCACTACTGGGCATATACCCAGAGAAAACCATAATTCAAAAAGACACATGCACCCCAGTGTTCATTGCAGCACTATTGACAGTAGCCACGTCATGGAAGCAATCTAAATGCCCATCGACAGATGAATGGATAAAGAAGATGTGGCACATATATACAGTGGAATATTACTCAGCTCTAAAAAGAAACGAAATTGTGTTATCTGTAGTGAGGTGGATGAACCTAGAGACTGTCATACAGAGTGAAGTATGTCAGAAAGAGAAAAGCAAATACCGTATGCTAACACATATATATGGAATCTAAAAAAAAAAAAAGGTTCTGAAGAACCTAGGGGCAGGACAGGAATAAAGATGCAGATGTAGAGAATGGACTTGAGGACATGGGGAGGGGGAAGGGTAAGATGGGACGAAGTGAGAGAGTGGCATGGACATATATACACTCCCAAATGTAAAATAGATAGCTAGTGGGAGGCAGCCACATAGCACAGGGAGATCAGCTCGGTGCTTTGTGACCATCTAGAGCGGTGCGATAGGGAAGGTGGGAGGGAGACACAAGAGGAAGGAAATATGGGGATATATGTATATGTATATGTATAGCTGATTCACTTTGTTATACAGCAGCAACTAACACAGCATTGTAAGGCAATTATACTCTGATAACGATGTTAAAAATATATATAAATAAATAAAACACATTACTGAACAGTCTGGCAGTGTTTCTGTGAAGAGCACTGTTAGTGCCTGCAGAGAGGCCAGAGATCCTGAGGGCAGGCATCTTCTCAGTGTGCACAGAAGAGAGGGCAGGAGAAAAGAAGACTGGAGAGAGTATTTCTGATCTTCTTTTTCTAAGCTAAGGGACCCAGGAAGGAGAGCATCTGAATAACATGATCCTTTCAATCCTGCAATAACGTTCTTCCTGTACCCTGCTGCTCAGCTAGCTGTCAGTGTCACACCCACTAATTGTTAGATAGACTCCAGTGCTTAGAGAGGAAATTGCAGACCTTTATAAAATGATGTCTTACAAATTCCAACACTTATAGTGTGTTAGGAAGAGAATCAGCTGCCTGTGGAAAGCAGAAGAGGTAAAGGTTGTGCCAGCTGTTGGGAAGGGGAGTGGGAACTTACCTACTCCTGGCTTACCCTACTGAACGGCTGCTTCCCACTGTTACAGAAAAGGGTCCACAGACCAATAAATGTTAACTTGGTTGTCGTATGTTCGCAGGCTCTCTGTGGCGTGTGATTATACGGAGACAGCTTGCTAAGGCTAGTCTTACAGGAAAAGGGGCCTAGGCTACAGACATTTGTTTTAAGTCTTTTTTATATATAAATGTTTCCTTTATTATGACTACCATGCATCCTAAATTTGGTGCTCTTTACCTACTTAAGGACCAGCCAGTCATGAGTCAGTGTAATAACAGGAAAACAACAAATTGCAGCTCTGCTTTTATTGCCTGAAGGGCCTTGAGCAATGAGTAACGTAAGGATTGGCTCTCAGGGGCCAGAGGTCTTGCCCAGTGTCCAGCTTTACTGGATAAAGGTAATCAGGAGGCACAGGTGGTGCCGGCAGAGGTCTGGGACCATTGATGTCCCAGATCCTTTGATGTCTCAGATCATTTCTTGTCACAGTGGATGTCCTCTGGCCCAGATTAACATGTGAAGTCTCCAGATAATGTATGCTGTTATATTATTTATAAAGAAATAATCATGAGATATCGCCCATTTTATACTTAGCTACATAGTATACATTATATTTTCCAGGAAGCTACATCCCATAAATACTGAGTCTCCAGGAAGTCAAGTAGCTGTCCCAAAGTCACACAGCTGGGAAGTAGTAGAATCAGATTAAAAGTGAGGTCTTTCAGGCTGCACAGCCCAGCAACTCACCATTACAGGGCAGTGTTTCTCAGAGTGAAGATGAGCAGGCCTGGGAACCCAACAGCAGGAGGAAAAGTTGCTCTGAAGGTGATCTCCGAGATAACAGGCTCTTCCGTGCTTCCTGAGCGTGGCCAGAACTAGCGTCTGAGTGTGGGTATGGGTGGCTTGAGCCCAGACAGGCCCACTGTCTCGTGGATTAATGCCTTTGGTCACAGGGAATGAGAATGTGTTAAGGTAGATTCAGATCCTTCACTACTTCAACTCAAATTCACATTTGCTGAAGGGGAACCAAAGCATCATCTGTGTCCTCAGAAGGGCTGCTTCATAAGGATCTGGAAAAGACAATCAGTTTTTGCTCCTCCTGGCTAATACCTCGCCACTTTTTAACATTTGTTGAACATTTACTATATTGTGGACAATATGTAAATATTTTCATGTTTCTCATTGTGGGACTGTGAAGGTTATATTGATATTAATGCCCTGTACCACCATGATACAGTTCAGCCCAAGAAGGATGTGCGTGTTAATTCATTCAGTGGAGGGAACAAAAAATTTGACTTAACCACACAAGAGTAATTAATCTGTATGAACACTAAATAGAATCTCTATAGAGTCAGACAGTCTGAATGAAAATTGTTTTCCCTGGCAGTTACATGTTTGTTTTACTTATGATACTCTCTAAAACATGTTATATATGAGTTTAGAAACATTGGAAAAGATGGAATCTTAAAATGTTATGTATATTTGTCTCATCCATGGCATATATAGGCTTCTTTAGTGAATATATATATATTCACACACGTATGCACACTTTATTCCAGAGATGCCTTTACATTTTGATGGTGAAATTAGTTTTAGGGGTTACATTTCAAAGTTGTAAAATAATATTATTGAACTTTTTCCCTTCCATGACCATTTTTGTCCTTTACTCACCGTATGCATGAACCAGACGCCAGATAGGAAATGGTTAGTTTTTGATGGGCCAGTAGATGCAGTATGGATTGAGAATATGAACACTGTGCTGGATGACAACAAAAAGCTATGTCTGATGAGCGGGGAGATTATCCAAATGTCACCACAAATGAATCTTATTTTTGAACCAATGGATTTAGAAGTTGCTTCTCCTGCCACTGTAAGTTCTCAGTTTTCACATCTGCTTATAAATCTGAAATGTTATAAATGCGTTTATTGCTTAGTAACTTTGACTCTAGATGAAAAGTATTTATAGAATTCATTTTAACAGCCATCTGTGATTCTCCAAGAGCAACCGTGTCTGTCAACATACCTTGACAAATATAAGTGTCAGGCATATTTTCCTCTTTGCCTAGGAGCATTTGGTAAAGTTGTACACAAAAATTTAGATCAGGAAATTATCTAAAAGTATGCTATTTTTTCCCCCAAGAGTTTTCTGAAGGTTGTAAGAAATAGATGTACCAAGTCATATTTCTTTTATAAGCAGTTCCTTGGAGGTAAACAATGATTGTTTTTCCAGGTTTCCAGATGTGGGATGATTTACATGGAGCCTCATATGCTGGGCTGGAGACCACTGATGTTGTCTTGGATAAATCTTTTACCTCCTGTGATCAGTATTATTCAGAAGGAATTTCTAATAGGCTTATTTGACAGAATGGTTCCTGTTTCTGTCGAATTTATTAGAAAGCATACAAAGGTAAGAGGGATGAAAATTTTAATATTTAAAAAATAAATGGAAAGTCCAAATTAGCCATATATATACATTTTAATGTCTACTTTTATTGCCAACTACCAGATATTAAAATAATTTCCTAACTAGTTTGACTAAAAACTCTTTTCTTATTAAAGTTTAAAATTTTTTATTAAAATTTTTAATTAAAAATATTTTAAATGAAGCATCTTGTGGTTTGAGAAAATGTATGGATCTTTTTCTCTCTTAAAGAACAAACTCAAAGTCCCACCTGATCACACCTGGGTGAAAATATTCTAAATAATTCTCTCTCATTTCTGATGGACTGTTGTTTCTTAAAATAGTTTTCATTTTGAAATTTTTCTTTATTTTCCAATGCTTTTAGAATAAATATATATTATTTTATAATTAGAAAAAGGACAATTGAAAAAAGTAATCTCGTTTATGACTTCCAAAGAACTGGATAGTGGGTCACATGGAGAAACACATATTACTGCTTTTTAGACATACTAAATGAGGAATCTGCTGTATTCATCATGAGTGCATCTAATTGTTTAGGGATTACTATGGATAGCTAATAAAACTGTGATTCGGAAAGGGAAACCAGCCTGTGGTAAAAGAATTGAAAGAGGTCCTAAAGCAAACAAATCCATTTTTCTTTCTTTTAGTACACCCTGGGGATGAGATGGGGGAAAGGTAGAAGGGAGAGGAGTGACAGCGTGAATTTCCAGAAGCATGGATGTCTCCTGCCTCTGAGAGTTGATGGAGTTTCAGTGAGGCTCTTAAACACCCTCCAGCTGGGAACTGTAGGGAAAGATGCTGAATTTCTGCTTTGGGAGATGTGGACCAAAGGTCTTTTAGGATGACTTTGCTCTGGATCCAATATATGGAAACAGGGTTGGGATTTCTCCTGCTGTTGGAAATATAATAGAAAAGCTTGAGGCAGGTATTTGTCTCAGTGTTCGGATTTGGAAAGTGGAATTTAAAACCATGGTAATGAAGATTACTTAAAGGCAAATCCGGAGAAAAAAGAGCAAAGGCTGTAATCCTGTGTATACCAGCAATTTAGAGAGAGGGAACGGGGAGAAGGTTTTGAGTAGCAAGTAGCCAGTGTTATAAGAAATTACTGAGAGGTGAAGGAAGGAAAGGGTTGGCATGTGTCCCTTGGATCTGGCAGTAGAGATCATGAGGGAGCCCTGGCCCCAGCACTTCGAGGAAAGAGGCAAGAGTACTTCAGGGCGGTTGGTTAGGAATGTGGGTGATACTGACTTGATGGTGAGTGTAGGCTGCTCTTTCAGGAAACTTGGCTGTAACGGAATATGTTGTACCTATGAAGTAATCATGTTTCAAAATCAAATATGCATCAATTGAGATAAAATAAGCTATAGGTTTTTTTCTCCTGGCATTGTCACAGAAGGTAGGTATTACAAGTAAATGGATTTTTCCATATAACTGGTACTGCTCTTTTCAATAGCAAATAGGGGGAAAATTTTTTTTTAATTGAGGTATAATTGACATACAGTATATTAATTTCAGGTGTACAATATAATGATTTGTATATTTTGTGAAATGATCACCACAGAAAGTCTAGTTAATATCTGTCGTACATAGAATTTTGTTCTTGTAATGAGAATTTTTAAAAAATCACTTTTAATATAAACTTCCTGAAACGTACTTATGCACTTTTGTCCTTTCTTGAAGAAATTATGAATGCCTGTAGAGCACAGATCTGTGTATGCTGAGGGGGTAGGAGAGGGATAGATTGAGAATTTGGGATTAGCAGATGCAAACTATCATATATATGTTTAAATCACTTTGCTGTACACCAGAAACTAACACAACATTGTGAATTAACTATACTACAATAAAATAAATTTTAAAGAAAGTTATGAATGCCTGTTATTTACGAAGTAGTAATACGCATCTGTCTTATTTGTAGTAGTTAACTGTTTGCATTTTAGGGTTGCAGCAGTAACACCTAGTCCCTGGCCTTAATCAGACACTCAGTTGTCACTTCTGCCTGCTTCTACTGGGACAGTGGCCAAATATCAAGTCACCTGCTTCTAATCTTCAGAGTTAATTCTTACATGTTAACCATGAAGCAATACAACTCTAAAGGCTGGAAGAGAGCTTGCAGGGAAGACAAATGTTTACTGAGAACTTGCTGTATGCTGCATGGTTATAGGAACTGTAACATTATTTATTTTATAAATTCTCTTGGTGAGACCCAGAGAAGTAAAGTGCACAGTATTTATAGCACTCCAGAAACATTTTATGCTCTTCAAGACTTAAAAATATATTTCATAAAAATGAGTTTACGCTGAGTACTGCTGTAGCTTATAAAGATATTCTAAAATGGGCTTTATTTATTGAACATGTTAGATAAGCAAATTAACTTCCTGCTCTGACAGATTTTTTTTTTTTAGTGTTTTGGTTTATGAAATTGGTATAACATAGAATCTATGTTTGCGATTAAATTAACTAAACTTGTAACTGTGAGTTTTTTAAATTTGAGAATCGGTATAAGAGTGATTAAAGAGCACACGCCACCTGGATGGGACATCCATTGCTGCCTCACTCTAGGGAACTAATATGTACCTCAGTTTTCCCTCCTATAAAACTAGAATTACAATAATAGTACCTTTTCATAGATACTATGGCTGTTTCAACTAAATGCGTTCAATAAAAATTAGTTGATACTATGTCAATTAGTGCCTCATTTAAATTGTTTCATAGACTTTTTTCTCTGATTTTTCAGGAATTATCTCCTACTTCAGATACAAACTTAGTCCGATCCCTAATGAATCTGATAGACTGTTTTATGGATGACTTTGCTGATGAAGTCAAAGTAGGAGAGAGAAATGATCGAGAAACTTACTCTTTACTTGAGGTAGGTCCATTTCTCTTTGAGTCTTGCAATAGAAAAACATCCACTGCTTTCCGCAACGCTTCCTAATTAATTAACCTCATTCTTCCCGGAACTGGAGTCTGGACAATGGGTGGGAACTGGAGTCTGGACAATGGGTGGTAGCTGAACAGTGAGGAAACAGTCAGGTTCCAAATGCCAGGTGCCGGTAGGAAAGCTCCTTGACTGGCAGTTCTGTTGGATCATGAAGTTTGGGTGGAGCCCGATGATTCCCACAGATCTGCTACTGATTACCTTGGGTCATTTGGCCAGTCTCAGAGATGATCAATCCTCAAAATGTCAATAACCATTGACAACAGGATTCACCTCCCCTTCAACCTCCAAATTATAATTCATTGCTTTTTCTCCTTAATTTTCCCCCTTTTTCATGAGATATAAATATTTAAAATATATATATATGTATTGAGTATAAGTATATATTTGAAATGAGGAAAGCAAGAAAAAATATAATCTATAAATGTTTTAAATATAGGAATAAAATTATCAACAGACCTTGAATCTTCTTTAATAAAAAAAATTATGTATTGGCTAATGGTAGCACTTCTAATGTAGTCAGTTACTTCTTCCATATATTTTATTAAATAAATTTTTAGTTTCATTTAAAACAGTTTCCAGAGACAGACAGTCTGTGAGTAATCTATGAGTAGGTGAATAGTGTGAAGCCAGAGTTCACAACTTTTATGAGAATAGTCAAGACTTGTTTTAGCTCTGGCATTAAAAAGGGGATTTGATTTTAAAACTATCAAACAGGCTTTCTCATTTGAGTGGTGTGTCTTGTCTCCCCTCTTCCCTCTGCCTGAGTCTGGTGAGAAAGCTTGTAGGTTAGCAGTTCTAATTATACAATCAATGCTCAGGTAATTATTACAACAGGTAAATAAAAGTATATGAATTTGTCCTACTTTTTAAAAAACACTGCATCAAAATTTAAATTTAATAAATATATATAGTGGGTTGATTATTCTTTATTAAAATATGCTTTTGTACTTTAATAAAAAGTTATCTCAGTGTTCTTTTTAATATCAAAGTTCAGCCATATACTTAAATTATCACCTGATTTACCAGACTAATCATTCTAAGGTTTTACTATGCCTAGAATTTATACTTTGCATTGTATTATCTTCACTGATAGTAATACTTTATAAGACATGTAATTTGATAGAAAAAAACTAATTATTACAAAATCCTGAGATAACCTACTACCATATATCAGTTTATTCATTTCCTTTCAAAGATATTAATCTGGCTGATACGATTTAAGCTTCAAGAATAGATTAAAGTCATTCTTTAATGCACTCTTATCTTCTCATCTCTCCAGGGCATTTTTCTGTTTTCATTGATCTGGTCCATTGGTGGTGCTTGTAAAGATGATGATCGGTTGAAATTTAATAAGATTCTTCGAGAACTAATGGAAGGCCCGATTTCAGAAATAACTCGAAATAGGTTTAAATTACTGAGTGGTACTGAGCAAACATCTTCAAAAACACTAACTGTTCCATTTCCTGAAAAAGGAACAATTTATGATTATCAGTTTGTCACTGAGGTAAGAGTTCTGAAGCAAGAGTTGTATCTGCTAACCAGGCAGAGTCTCCTTGGAGACACACAGCACATAAAGGCTCTGTGGCCACCTTGTCACCACTGTTTACCTTAGGAGACAGCATGGAGTAGAGGAAGGCACGCTGGTTGTGAAGTCAGGCACACCTGGGTCTCCCATAGAGCCTTGGACTAGTTCTTTAATCTCCCTGAACCTTGTTTTTCTCATTGATAAAATGAGACAAATAATAATACTTGTTGGGCCAGTTGTACTCATTGTGAAAAGTCACACATTAGGACATTCAGTTCAGCAGCAGGTGAGTACTGCTCAAGGACACACCTCTGGGAGGTTCATGGTGCGTGTTAGCACATCACAGGCTAAGAGGTCCTGCAGGACCGCCGCTGGGTGGTTAGGAAGTCAGCCCTTCCCAAACAGATTGGACAATACAACCTGGGTGGTGTTTGTTCATTTGTTTGTTTTTGTGTAACGGCTCCCATAATTACTGTAAATGAGGACAAAGTTTTGGTATACATATTATTTAAACATATGCAGATTTAAGTGAGGTTGGGATCACACCATATCCTCACTGGGTAGTTGTATATCCTCCTTCCTCCCTTAATAAAGAAAACAACTGTCTCACTGATATTTCTTTAATAAACTTATTTTTCTAAAACCTCCCTATAATCTACCATTTGGATGAACCATGATCCATTGCGTTTCGTAGTCTTGGATATTGAAGTGTTTTTGTTGTTTTAGTTTTAATGCTTTTGTGAATATTCTTGTGCACAAGTCATTGCATACATATCTGATTATTTCTTTAAGATAGGTTCCTAGAAAAGGAATTACTGTATCATTTTTAAAATTTTTATGGCTCTTGACAATGTATTGCCAACCTCATCTCAGAAGAGACTCTTCACCCTGCCAGCCACAAGATACCTTTTATATCTTTGCTAATTTTACTTCAAATGACTAACAATACCCTGCATTTTCAGAGCACTTTGCAGTTTATTATGCTTTTCCACAATCACTTCTATTTTGTTTCCCAGCATCTCAGTGAAATGGTAAAGGTAGGATTATTTTTCAAATTTTACCATTGAGGGAATTGAGGCAGAGATATTTTGTGATTTTTCCCAGGATCACACAATCTCTAAATGACTCTCTGTTCTAGGTTTTCTGATTCTTAATTTTTCCTTCCCCACAGGTGGCAAAATATCCATGTTAGAAAAGATTATCAAGAGTATCGAAAGGCCAGGAGCTTAAATTGGATTTTGCAAGAATGGAGAGGGCAGTGGTGTTTTTCTAAGGAGAGAGAGTTAACGTGATATTTTTGAAAATTTTTGTTATAGACACTGCCTTAGCAAATTAAAATTTTAGTTCATAAGCTAATTGGATGAAAAAATACAGTGTAATGTTAATTCATAGTAATAATCTCATATTAAGAAATCTCGTCTGTTCTGGATATCTGTTGCACACCAACATGAATATAGTTAAGACTACTGAGCTATACACTTAAACATGGTTGAAGGTAAATTTTAGGTGTTTTTTACTACAATTAAAAAGAGACACTACTATAAATAAAATAGATAACTGATAAGGACCTACTCTATAGCACAGGGAACTCTACTTAATACTCTGTAATGATCTATATGGGGAAAAAAATCTAAGAAAGAGTGGATATATGTATATATATAACATTCACTTTACTGTACAGCAGAACAGTACTTTTTTTTAAAAAAAGTACTTTTAAAAAAGTACTTTTTTTTAAAAAAAAGAAAGAAATCTTGCTTGAAATCATAAGCTGATGTTGTAAGGCCATTATAAAAGTCAAACAATATGCAGCTGATGTTCTATGTAGAAAATTTTTCTATATGAACAGTTTCTGTGTGAACAGGTATTGAATAAAATTCTTTACTCTTTAACACATTGATTAGACCAGTTTTCTCAATGCCATTAAAGAATCTAACAATTGGCCAAAATAACTGATCTTTGGGTTGACATAATCAGTGGTTTCAGGACATCAAAAGTATCACAACATTGCCATTTCATTTTTATTCATATAAAAGCCCAATTTCTCCTTAATTTAACACAAAATTTAACTTAAAAAAATTAGAGTGAAGAGTTTTAAAGGATAAAAACAAGTGCATAAATATCAAGGATTGTTGTCTTGATCTTTCATCTTTTCTGCAGTGGCACAGGAGTGCCATCTAAAAGTATTCTACAACATGACATTCACTATTTGGTTATTTTATTGTAAACAGGGAATAGGAAGATGGGAACCATGGGTAAAGAAGTTGGCAGAAGCTCCTCCAATTCCTAAGGATGTGATGTTTAATGAAATCATTGTACCAACTCTGGACACAGTTCGATACTCTGCACTAATGGAATTGTTGACCACCCATCAAAAGCCTTCAATATTTGTAGGACCAACAGGAACTGGAAAGAGTGTTTACATTATTGTAAGTATTGTGGAAATCTACATGTTAAAATGTGCATGATAGTCCTAAGAAAATTATTTTTTAAACTACCTGAACTGGTAGGCAATGTTTTTTTAAATACTTATGTATTTCAATGTTGCAGCCACAGAGAATTTTTGAGTAATTGCCTATTTATTTTTGAAAGTTGATTAAAGATATTATGCTACTTTATATCACTATATTGTTGTCCATTTTAAAGGTATTTTAGGGGCTTCCCTGGTGGCGCAGTGGTTGAGAGTCCGCCTGCCGATGCAGGGGACACGGGTTCGTGCCCCGGTCCAGGAGGATCCCACGTGCCGTGGAGTGGCTGGGCCCGTGAGCCGTGGCCCCTGCGCCTGCGCGTCCGGAGCCTGTGCTCCACAATGCGAGAGGCCACGGCAGTGAGAGGCCCGCGTACCGCAAAAAAAAAAAAAAAGAATGTAAAGGTATTTTAGTGAAAATAGCTTATACAAGATGAAGAATTTTATCTCCCTTAAAAGGGTGTTTTGGTTAATATTTAATTTTCTAAATTATCAAATATGTAAACAATTACTACATGGTAATAAGACTGATTTTCTTTAATGATTTCTGGAATCACACTTATTGTGTGTTAGGTAAGAAAATGCTAGCTGCTGCAACAGATATGCCCCAAATCTCAGTAGCGTTATAAATCCTTGTTCCCTTGTGTTTAGGGGGGGTCATACTGATCAAAGACCAGTTCTTGCCTCTAGTTTCAGATTTCTGAAAGGAGAAAGCTGGCTGGAACTATTAATGAGTAGCACCTCCAGCCTTTGGCATGGCAAGTAAGTGCAAGTTTCCCCCGGGTCAGTTGGACAGTGTGGAAGGTAACTGGACTTGAGCCTTTCTGGGACTCCATTCCATATGACTGCCCACAGCAGTGAGGGAACTCCATTAGTCCCCTCAGGTCAGGGAACCGTGCAATGTGAATGTCCCTTAGGAGTAAGTAAGGAACCTGCACATCTGGTCTTCTCAGAGAGCAAACATTTGGAAACTTGCCATGACAGCAGGCAAGATAGCACTAGCCAAGAGAGAACCACAGTGGCACCAGTGAAGTGGGAGTTTTGCCTCTCTTCCTCCAGCTCAGCCCGACACCCAGCCGTGGGCAGGAAGAAGATAGGGAAGGCAGGTGGAGGAGAGAGGAGGAGCTATTGGTGGCCCCTCCCCCATTGCAGTTTCCCAGTCAATTCAATTCACATTCTCCCAGTCGTGACAGTACCTGTTTCTAGTTCTTTATTTTTATTTTTTATTTTTATTTATTTATTTATTTATTTATTTATTTTTTATTTTTTTTTTTTATTTTTTTTGCGGTACGCGGGCCTCTCACTGTTGTGGCCTCTCCCGTTGCGGAGCACAGGCTCCGGACGCACAGGCTCAGCGGCCATGGCTCACGAGCTTAGTTGCTCCGCGGCATGTGGGATCTTCCCGGACCAGGGCACGAACCTGTGTCTCCTGCATCGGCAGGCGGATTCTCAACCACTGCGCCACCAGGGAAGCCCTAGTTATTTATTTTTTGCTGTACACGGGCCTCTCACTGTTGTGGCCTCTCCCTTTCCGGAGCACAGGCTCTGGACGCACAGGCTCAGCGGCCATGGCTCATGGGCCCAGCCGCTCCGCGGCATGTGGGATCTTCCCGGACCGGGGCACGAACCCGTGTTCCCTGCATCGGCAGGCGGACTCTCAACCACTGCGCCACCAGGGAAGCCCTCTAGTTCTTTATTGATTTTATATTTTAATCCAATCCTTTAATCCTTTGGAATATATTTGGTTATATAGTAGAATAATTGTCCTGGTATTATTTATTGAATAATCTCTTTCCCAGCAGATTGAAATGTCACCTTTATCATACTAAATGCTGTATGTATCAAGAAATATCCAAGAGTGGGGAGGGAAGATGTTTAGACTGAGATTTTAAATCAAGATGTTGAGTTGGACTGGATTTAAAAAAAAAAAAAAAAAAAACAAACAAAGTTTACAGAAAGCTAATGGATTTATCTAAGATATTATCAAGAGTTAGGGAATAGAGACTTGACATGGTTCAAGGCAGTGGGTGGAGAAAAATAAAGCCTTTGTCATTTGTACCCCCATCAAATTCAGCCCAGGTAATAAACTGCCCAGGCCAAAAAGGATTACTTTTCACGAAATTGGGAACATACTTTGCATCTTATTTTGTAATCTGCTTTTTTCTACTTAAGGTATTGTAAATATTTTCCTTTTCCATTATTATTCTACAAGATGATTTGTAGAAAACAACATCTTGGTTAAGAATCATTGTAATTTTATCTGCTTTCCAGTGAATTCCATTTTGAAAGTACAAATTATACTACGTAAGCTTCCTAACTTACAGTCAGATAACTTGATAAAAGTGGAAAGCTAATAAACTATATTACAGAGAACGTTGATCTGGAGAGAGACAAATGGCAGTCTAAATTCTTGTGTCATCTCTGAGACCTTAAGCAAGTTTCTTAACCCCTGAGTCCCTATGACTTCATGTTAAGCAGGAATGTGTACTCTGCATGGTGGTTTTAGAAATCAGAGAAGCCACATGTCCAGAAGGCCTGGACAAATAGACACACTCCATTGACTTGGTAACTGTTATTTCTGTTGATTCCATCTCTTTTTACATTATGACACTCTAAGATTAAATTCGAGTGTGTCGACAATGATGCTTAGTGGTTATTTTGAAATGTCAAAACATAATTGCAACTGTGGCTCATTATTTCCTGTTATACAGAATTTTCTTTTAAATCAACTCTGTAAAGATATATACATGCCTCTGCTGATTAACTTCTCAGCACAAACTACAGCAGCTCAAACTCAGAATATTATCATGTCAAAACTGGACAGAAGAAGAAAGGGAGTTTTTGGTCCTCCTTTGGGCAAGAAAATGGTAATTACTCTGTTTCTTTACGTATAGTACAGCAATGGTTCTATTCATGGGCATTGTTACATTCAGAACGAGGAAGCCATATATACTGGTACTGGATGTCTTTTTGTACAGTTTTTTTATCACAGATTTTGGTTAAGTTTTCTTAAAAGTGTGTTCAGATTTGTATGTGCATCAGGCAACTTGACATTAAAAACAAGCAGTTGCCCTTTGAATTCGAAGTAGAATATACATCTGGGAAATTACCTACCTTCCTAATTCTCTCATTAACATTTTTACTCAGTGGAGTCTTTGCTGCTTGCTCTCTCAGCCTTTAAACAACCAAGCTATCGATTGACTTTTCCTCTACCCAGAATACACTTCCCAACCTTACTGTCATCACTCAGAGGTTATAATCATTTTAAAATCACACCTTCCTCATTTATTTTAATGTACTGAAGTTGTACAAGGAAAAAAAGAGAAGGAATACCGAGAAACAAGTTGCATGAGAGGATTAATAGGTTCTAAACTCTTAACTATAAAGGTTAGTAATAAGACTGTCTCCCTGTTCCTTGGTAACATGGATGCTAAGGGATATTCCTGATGTGAAAAGAAACCATCACTTCTCACATATGTACCCCACAAGAAGATAATCTGATTCTTTGCCTGAGCATTGTTTGCACCATAGGACACTATATTAAGATGTTAATATTTTCTAATCCCTCGTCTCCTTTCGTTGTCAGGTTGTCTTTATAGATGATGTCAATATGCCCGCTCGGGAGGTGTATGGGGCTCAACCTCCTATCGAGTTACTTAGACAATGGTTAGATCACTGGAATTGGTATGACCTAAAAGATTGTTCTATGATTAAACTAGTGGACATTCAAATCATGTGTGCTATGGGACCTCCAGGTACGTTTTCTGAGTTTGTGATTAAGACTGAAAATCACTCTGGCTATATAGAAAGGGCAGGAGAGAAAGAAAGAGAAATCGGACAACTTGAGTTACAGTGTTTTGTGTATATATTGTCTATGTCTGTACATTGTGCCCCAACAGAGTGACCACAATGATCAACAGTGCAGAGTAGGTTGCCTTGCTTGGAGTCATTCTCATCAAACCAAACAGCTCTTCCAAATCCTTTTTCTTCCACCTTTTGGGACTTTGCTTTCCATTTCCTGTTCCTGCGTTATGAGGTCCCAGATCCCCCTGAGAACCCAGATCCCCCTGGGGAAGCTCATTTTCCTCTGTTTCATTCCTTAAAGTTTCAACTGTATGAAACATCCCTGCTTCAGAAGTCACCTTTCCTCTACCCTAATCAATTCCCATTTTCGTGGGTCTCTGGATTTAGACAGACTGTTGAGGGGGAATTTGAGTAGGAGATGGCCCAAAGAATTAACTCTTAGAGATCCTTTACACTTTTCAGGGGAAATTTGTAAACTCAAAGAGATCTCTATGTAGGAGAGATTTTTTATTCTAGAATATCTGAAACAGCTTGATTCAACTAACTGGACATTTTTAACTGTTCTTTTCCTGAACTCAAGCTGGTAGCCTATATTTTAAAAAATTCCCCTTCTTGATGTACCATGTCTTCAGGGAATCTCTCCGGTATTTGCCTCTGAACCACCTGACCTTTATCTGACCTATAATGCAGACAGTTCGCTCTGAGTCAGTGATTGCTCTCAGTACACTCCCTGGGACACTTTGAATGCTTCCCCCCCCACTTTTTTTTTTTTTTTTTAATTCTATTGCTCCTGGGTCCCGGACTCTAGTTCCACTTTGCCTCTCCCCCACTACCCAACAGTCATTTGTACTGTGTCCACTTTCCTGGCCTCTTCAAGGACTGGACAGAGGAGCAGGCTAAATCCATGAGGTGTCTTTTCCTCTTGGACCCCATTTTCTAAAAAGACCACCATTTCTGAGCGTTCTCTGGGAGGAAGGGTTGAAAATAGAGCTGGGTATATGATCTCTTACCTTTCCTTCTGCAGCCCTTTTACCATCTCCTTAAACTTGCCCAGGTAAATCAGCGTTTATTATAAGCTTCTAAATACATAGAGATACATAACTGTTTTGATCTATAGGCAACTAGTTATATGCTTTCACACATTATTCATGTTTTCAGAATCAGCACAGTAAAATGGTGGTAGAAGCAAAATACAGATTTACTGGGTTTAAAACAAACATAAAACATGAACTTACATATTTTTAAGCAATATAAAGGTATCATGCACATTTAACACCACATCTTTACCAAAGATTTCATGATAGAATCCCTTTAAAGAGAAAATGCATTTTGTCTATACATGTAAAGATGATAATATCAATCAATTTTGTAAAATGATGTTACATTCTAAGTCTGTTACTAAAACTTCATATTTGAAAATGTAATCAGTATTTTGTGAAAATGAGATAATCCCCCAGTTTTTAAAATTACAGGCAGCCAGTGAAGTGGCCATGTGAACCACATAGACTAGTCCTAGGGAAATTTATTTCAAGATGTGGGGGAAGAATGAGGCTGTATGCCGAGGTCATGCTGAATTTCAGCCATGTGGAAAGGACCCTAAAGTATGGTCAGTGAGAATCACCAGGGTTATGTTAATACTGCATACAATATTATATTAACATTGTGTAATATTGTATCTTAATATCGTATTGTAATGAGAATGTTTGACGGTTTACTGCTTTGGGCTCTGTATGAGTCATGGAGAAGGTGACCATTGGTTCTTTCTGTCTGGTCGAATTTCCTTTGGTAAATAGACCTGACCAAGATTATATCTGATTAGTTGAACTTATTCAGATCATGGAACTAGAAAACAACACCTTGAGGTTGAGGAGAAAACTGTTTTGAGGTCAAGGTTATCCAAATAATCAATTATTCTTCTCTGTGTGCTGTGACTTTGTCCATCTTGTGCGTTGTTTTATGCTGTAAAGTGTAGAGAAAATACTCTGGTATATACGAATAACACTGTTAAGGGTTATCCTTTTTAATATTTAGGTGGTGGTCGAAATCCAGTAACTCCTCGATACATGCGACATTTCAATATTATAACAATCAATGAGTTTAGTGATAAATCCATGTTTACAATCTTCTCTAAAATCTTAACCTGGCATTTAAAAACCTGGTAGGTAATTGAAGGTGTGTTTGTTTTTTCATTGGGGGACTGTAAAATCTTTGGGGAACATGTCAGTACAAGTAGTGCTTCTCAGACTTTTCCATGAAAGCACCTTTAGACACAGAAGAAGATAACAGGTAACATTGCTTCCCTCCTTTGCTCCCATATCCCTGTATGGAAACATAACAGAAAGGGACTGCAGTATCTTTCTCTTGTTCCTTTATTTTTCTGAAGTCTTGGATTTTAACCTAAAAATCCATACACATTTTGCCTTGTGCTGTATGTCCATGTTGGAATGATCAATATTTTGAATTTTTGCCACATAGTTCAATTAATGCTGGAAAGATTGCCAGGTTTATCCTGTGACTTTGACACCCAGTAGTAAAACTCTTGAGTTCCCCAGGGGTGTCCATGTCCAGGTTTGAGTATAACCTTGGAGCCTGTACCCTGGGGAAATGTTGCTCCCTAGCTCTGGACACTCAGCACTTCTCCACAAGATACTTGGAGGTCAGGGAGCCAAGTGGACCAGAGCAGTGCAAATCTTGGCTCCCTGATGTGGACACTGTTCTCAGGAAATTGTCATTCCTTGCCCTATCTACTGATGATGGAGGACTCCTTGTCAAGCCGGAAGTGAAGTAGAGCCAATTTTTTCAAATGGATATTCTTTCCCCATGTTCTTTCTACCCTAATCATTCCTTTTGCCCTTAAAAAAAAATCCTGGCTCATTGTTCATTTTACTTTCTTTTTCCTCTCCTTTTCTTGTTCCCTTTTCCTTATTTTTTTCTGTGTTTTTATTTTCTCCCTTCCCTTTCTCTGAAAATATCCATTTCACCAGTGTTCTTCAGGGATTCTATCTCTATGCAATTAAGAATGCCAGGGAGTGAAAGAGGTTAGGAAGCATTGTTTAGTGGACGCTGGGTTTAAGTTACATAATATGGGTTCCTTGGCTGGCTTTTCTGTCAGTAATCTTAAGTTCATTAAATTCGTCCTGCTTACTCATGGAGTTCCTTTGAACATAAAATAAAATAATGAATGGAAAGTAGCTTTAAAAGAAGTAAAAATTCTAT
This sequence comes from Kogia breviceps, assembly GCF_026419965.1. Classification (NCBI taxonomy): domain Eukaryota; kingdom Metazoa; phylum Chordata; class Mammalia; order Artiodactyla; family Physeteridae; genus Kogia; species Kogia breviceps. The sequence continues at coordinate 162,854,129 of NC_081311.1, read as the reverse complement.
TATAACAAGAAATGATAATTTTGTAAACAAAATCAGTTGATTTAATCGTGAGAAAAAATTAATGCTAGTCATACTAAATATCATTTATGTATCATAATTCTGTATTTGCTAACATTTTTCTTTCTTTTTACTTAAAAAATTTTTTTCAGTTATAAGTTTCCAGACAATTTTCTAGATTTGACCACACAAATTGTAAATGGTACAATGACTCTGTATAAAGAAGCAATGAAGAATCTCTTGCCTACTCCAGCCAAATCTCACTACCTGTTCAACCTCCGAGATTTCTCCCGTGTCATTCAGGGTGTGTGTTTGTCAAGACCAGAAACAGCAGAAACCAAAGAAGTGATTAAACGTCTTTGGGTTCATGAGGTAAATCTCCATGTTACTGATATATGATGCAGGAAACAAAGATTTTACCATGCCAACGACTGCGTAAAAAGTAGTATTCAGCAATTTAGATAAATGGATTCCACTATTTGGCATTCTGAAGGCCAATGGTCAAGATAATTCCTAAAAATACTTTACGCTAATATGTTTTATGACATTTAAGATGCCTTATCTCTCATTTTCAGGAATTTCTGTTGATTTATAGGCTATTTCAAAGTAGGTATCATTCTTGGTCTCCTTTTAGTGACTTAATCCTTGTTAGTTTGACTTCAGATAATTTTGAGATGGAACACTTTTGTTTTCATTAGAAGTGAATGTATTTATGTTCATTACTTACTTGTAGTGATATTAGATGCCAAAAGAACTACAAAATAAACTAGATTTGAGAACATAGAAACTAGATAAAAATATATTTCTCTTTGGGAAGAGATACATGGGTGAACATTTTCTTGTAAAAACTTGTAGAGGAAGGGCAGGAGAGAGAGAGAAAAGAATACAAAAAATAATGCATCAAAAATAATAGTTCAGGGACTTCCCTGGTGGCACAGTGGTTAAGAATCTGCCTGCCAATTCAGGGGACATGGGTTCGAGCCCTGGTCCAGGAAGGTCCCACATGCCGTGGATCAACTAAGCCCATGAGCCCCAACTACTGAGCCTGTGCTCTAGAGCCCGCGAGCCACAACTGCTGAGCCAGCGTGCTGCAGCTACTGAAGCCCGCATGCCTAGAGCCTCTGCTCTGCAAGAAGAGAAAACATGGCAATGAGAAGACCGTGCACCGCAACCAAGAGTAGCCCCCGCTCACCCCAGCTAGAGAAAGCCCGTGCATAGCAACGAAGACCCAACACAGCCAAAAAAAAAAAAGTTTAATATTTTTAAAATAGGCAAAGAATATGGGAAAGTGGGAGGAAAATTTTGTCTTTTTATTATGTAACTAATATGGTTATTTTAATTTTAACTAATGTAGTTAGGAAATCTAGAAAATGGAAATGTACTGCTATGTTAAAACCATGTGTTACAGAGACATAAATTCAGAAAGGCTTTACAAAATTCGATCTTTGTAGGCTTTTTAGATCTACAGTTTGAATTTCTATATCCTCACACATTCAAATACATGCCCAAGTGAAGGTCCATTCCACTCAGAAATTTTGGGCACACCAAGGTCCCTAAAAGTGACTCTTTGGCAAAGTATGATCTGCAGATTCCACTGTAGGTCACTTAATTCCTGAGTGGGATCCATATTCTGGGACATGAACACAGGCCGTCAGCCTGGTAGGCCATGTGGGTGACAGAAATGTGCTGAAAGGTATAGAGGGAGAGTGGCGAGAGGGGAGGATGTCATTGACTTCACTGAAGGAGCACATTACCTAAGACAGCATTTGGTCACAGGCCAAATCTTCCTCTAGGAAGCATCTCACATTCTCCACCTCAGGAACTTTGCTCTTGATATTCCTTCTACCTAGGACACTCCTCCCATTATCCACACGGCTTGCCCGCTTACCTCCTTAAGATCTCAGCTCAAATATAACCTTACCATAGAGGCTCGTCTTAGACCATCTTTAAGCGCTATAGCTCTTTATCCCTTGTCTCGCTTTATTCCTAACACTGAGTGTCACTTGACCCCGTCTATATTTTTGCTTACTTATTGCCTCTACTAGAACAGAAGCTTTATGAGAGCAGCAGCTTTATTTATTCACTGCTTTCCGAAATGCCTAATACATGACAAGCACTCAAGAAATATTGTCAAATGAGTGCGTAAAGGGAAGAAAGAAGGCATCTGACTATCCATAACATGCTTCGTTACGTGGGGTTATAATGCTTTGCTTTCTTCCAATCATGAGAGCAGTTCCTATTTGCTGTTGTATATTTGTGGTATGTACAGTTAAACTTTTTAGCCTTTTTCAGATCCTGTCCTGCCTCAGATGTCAGATTACTGAGTTTTGACAATGGCTGTTGAGCTCTTTGGGCATTTAATAAGGTTCATCATATAATAACTCTTCATTTTTAGTGACTACTTCATATTCCTATAGTGTCATGAGTTTAAGTCCTTGGCTCAAAACCTTGAAATGGCACCAGACTTCGTGGGGAGGAATTTGGAATAAAAGTCCAGCAGTCCATAAGACCTTGTATATGTACCTTTCCCCAGTTTTTTCAGGTTACCTCCTGCTCTCACCTTCGTTCACCCACAACACAGGCCTCCTGGCTTTTTTCTGCCCGGAATGCTCTCCCCGCAGGTGTTGACCCTCTGGGCTGGCTCCCTACTGCCTGTGATCAAATCTCTCCTTCTCTGTGAGGCACAACGACCACCCAAATCAGTGCTGCAGCCTCACATCCCACTAGCAGTTCCAGTCTTGCTTGACTTGCTCTATTCTTCTTCTTTCCGTAGCAGTTCCATAGCATGTATCACCTTCTAACTTGCTGTACAGTTCGTTTGTTATGTTTGCTGTCCATCTCCCGCAGGTGGCATGCCAGCTCCTGAGGGCAGAGGATTTTTTTCCCTCACTGATTTGTCCACAGTGCTAGGCACATTATTCTCACCATCTCAAAAAATAGAAAGTGATTGAGCTTAACACTCTTAACTTGCGCTTTATTTCTGTTTACTCAAAAAGATTTCACTGCTTTAGGTGACTGTTTCCTCTCCACACACTTTTACCAAACCAGACAGCCCAATATAATTTCACTAAATGATTTTTGAGATATAAAACTGGCTTACCATTTTGCATTCCCTTTGGTTTCTGCATTGCTCTCTATCGTTAATGTGCCTAACATCTGGTTTGCTTGTTAAATATAGATACTCGGCACAAGCAACCCAAGAAAAAAAATAGATAAATTGGGTTTCATCAAAGTTAACAATTTTCATGTTTCAAAAGACACTATCTGGAAAGTGAAAAGACAACCCATAGAATGGAAGAAAATATTTGCAAATCATGTATCCGATGAGCGTCTAATATCCAGAATACATAAAGAACTATTACAAAGCAATAGTGAAAGACGAATAACCTAATTTAAAAGTGGGGAGAGGATTTGAATAGACATTTCTCCAAGGACAGTATACAAATGGCCAATAGGTACATGAAATAATGTTTAATATCACTAGTAATTAGGGAAATACAAATCAAGATCACAGTGAAGTACCCCGTAACACCCAATAGGATGGCTGTATTTAATACAACAACAACAACAACTGGATAATAACATCGCTTGTGGGAATGTTATATGGTGCAGCTGCTTTGGAAAACAGTTTGGTAAGTTCCTCAAAATGTTAAACATAGAGTTACCATATGACCCAGAAATTCCACTCCTAGCTATATACCCAAGAGAAGTGAAAACATAGGTATACACAAAAACTTGTACGAGCGTTAGCAGAAGTATTCATAATAGCCAAAAGTGGAGACAACTCAAATATACATTAGCTGATGAATAGACAAACAAAATGCAGTGTGTATGTGTGTGTGTGTGTGTGTGTATACACACAGTAGAACTCTATTCAGCCGTAAAAAGAAATACTGACATGGATGAACCTAGAAAACATTACACTAAGTGAAAGAAGCTAGACACAAAGGCCACATATAATATTTTCCCATTTATATGAAATGTCCAGAATAAGCAAATCCATAGTGACAGAAAGGAGATTACTGGTTGCCAGGGGCTGTGGTGGCATATGGGGTGGGGATAATAATAAATGACTGCTAATGGGTACAGGGTTTCTTTTTGGGGTGATGAGAAAGATCTAGAATTAGATGGTGGTGATGACTGCACAACTATGTGACTCTTCTACAAAAACCATTGAATCGTATGCTTTAAAAGAGTGAATTTTATGATGTGTAAATTATGTACCAATTAAAGCAATTTGTAATCAAGACTTTGAGGCAAATGAATTCAAAGCACAAATACAAAATAAATATGCCGGAAATTACTTCCCCTGCAAAGGTTTAGATTTATAATGGAAAATTTTATGTGTCAACTTTTAAAAATATAAGGAGTGGCAATGGAATAATAGTCCCCTGTGCAGAAGAGAGGAGGGCAGGTTTCAGCAGAAGTGAGAGTGAGGGAGCTTGCTAAGGTATTGAGAATGTTCTATATCTTGATCTTGGTGGTGGTCACCTGGGTGTAAATATGTGTAAAGATTCCTGGAGGTGTACACTTAAGATTTTTGTACCTCGTGTAAGGAAATTTTTAAAAAGATCTTCCCAGTCTCACCATCCTCAAAACTTTTAAGTCAGCAGATCCAGAGTGGGGCGGTAGATTCATGTGTGTTGACAGTCTCTGAGAAACACTGCCTTAGGTTCTTGCTAAATTGCAGCTAGATAATAATATACTTGATTCATGCATAGACACTGATGCCCAGTGTGTGAGGTTGTCTTAGTTTCCTTTTTCTCATAAGAAGGAGGAGGTCTTCGGTATCTCAATCCGAGGAAGTGACTGTTGTCATATGTTGGGAAACTCAGTTGTCCTATAGAGAAATAGCTTTTGAACTGGGGTGGGGTGGGGAGTAAGTGGGAGGCTTCAGTCATACCATTTGTATAGCTACTGCTGTTAGAAAAAGGGATGACACTATTATGTCAACCAGACAGCAGTGAAAATACTAAAATCATTACTCTTGAACACAATTAGGCTGATTCCAAGGCAGTTTGTAATAATTATATTTCTCAGTTCTGTATTGTTTTCAAATTTGTTGTCATTTCATTTTTGCCATGCATCTGTGAGATTTGTAAGGCAGGTATTACTACTTCCATTTTATAAGGTGAAGAAGCTGATGCAGACAGGTTTAATGTTAGAAAGTTTGCTGACAAAAATATGCGTTACTTGTTATCGTGTGTATTAGTCTACTAGTGCTGCCATAACAAAAATACCACAGACTGAGTGGCTTAAACAACAGAAATTTATTTTCTCATACCTCTGGAGGCCAAAAATACAAAATCAAGTTGCCGTCAGTGTGGGTTTCTGGTGAAGGCTCTGTTCCTGGCTCACAGAGGGCCTCCCCATGTCCTCACACGGCCTTTCTTCTGTGTGTCTGCAAGGAAAGAGCGAGAGCTCTGGTGTTGCTTCCTTTCCTTGTAAGGACAGCAGTGTGATAGGATTAGGACTCCACCCATATGAGCTCATTTAACCTTAATTACCTTGTTAATGGACCTCTCTCCAAATACAGTCACATTAAGCAGGTTGGGACTTCATATGCGGGGGAGCATAGTTCAGTCCAAAACAGACTGCAACCAAAGGACATTCATACCACTCTGTGGAAATAGTTATTTTATGTAGCAAGCCTGATTAACTACTCTTTGCAGTCCCACAACATGTGCAGATAAGCAGAGATTTATTTTAGTAGATTGCCCTCTGCAATTACTTACAACAAAAATAAGACAAATTTGCCCTCCACCTAAGACATTCCCTCTTTATCTAGAAAATGTACTTTTGTTTAAAAAAATAATATCTATTGATTTGACAACAATTTTTAAGATGTTATCTGGCTGAGAAAAGGAAAAGATCACTTCAAGGGAGTTGCAGAACCCTAGATACCAGTGCCCAGCTCTGTTATCTATATCTGAGTGAGCAGCAAATGTAGTCACTTACCTTCTCTAGTCTTTTTTTCCCTTCTCAAGTCCTTAATGCTCTTTGCATATCTATAATCTACTTCAGTTCCCCCAATTTACCTTTATTTATTGATAACAGTGTAACTATGTATTATTCCAAATATATATGGTTAAAATTAATATTTAAAGTGAATATTATTATGAGCCAGTCCTCTTTTGGATATGCTTTTAATAAAACCCATAGAAATTTCTTGAGAGCACTTTTTATATTACTTGAGATGAGCACAGAAATGAAACAAAAAATAGAAGAGTCAGTTCTTAAAGCTGCTTTTTAATTATTATACAGGTCCTTAGAGTGTATTATGATCGCCTTCTGGATAATGCAGACAGAAGTTGGCTGATCAACTACATTCAAGAAATCTTGAAAAAATATATGCATGAAAATTTTCATGAGCTTTTTCAAAGTTTGGATTTTGATAATGATGGAGTGGTAGAAGAAGATGACTTACACAGCTTAATGTTTTGTGATTTCCACGATCCCAAGAGAGAGGATACCAACTACAGAGAAGTTGCAGATGTAGATGCTCTCCGGGTGATAGTAGAAGCTCACCTAGAAGAATACAACAATATGAGCAAAAAAACCCTGAACCTTGTCTTATTCCGATTTGCCATAGAGCACATCAGCCGAATTTCCAGGATCCTGAAGCAGCCTCGCAGCCATGCTCTTCTGGTTGGTGTTGGAGGGAGTGGAAGGCAGTCTGTCACCAGATTAGCTGCCCACATGGCTGATTCTTCAGTTTTCCAGGTTGAAATCTCCAAGGGCTATGGTAATTCTGAGTGGCATGAAGACTTAAAAGTGATCTTAAGGAAGTGTGCAGAAGGGGAGGTGCAGGGTGTCTTCCTGTTTACAGATACTCAGATTAAAAAGGAGTCATTTTTAGAAGATGTCAACAATCTACTAAATGCTGGGGAGGTTCCGAATCTCTTTGCATTGGATGAGAAGCAGGAGATATGTGATAAGATGCGTCATTTAGATCGCCAACGGGATAAAACCAAACAAACTGATGGAAGCCCCTTAGCTCTTTTCAACATGTTTATTGATCGCTGCCGCAACCAAATGCATGTTGTCCTTGCCATGAGTCCCATTGGAGATACATTTCGGATTCGTCTTAGAAAGTTCCCTGCTCTTGTTAACTGCTGTACCATTGACTGGTTTCAGGTATTGTCATGTAAATTCTTGATAGACTTCTAGAAATATTGAATCTCCATCATGAGCATGACTTATTTTAGAGCCCCCCACCAAATTGTAGCTTAGCAGAATTTTCTGATCAATAATAATGTATTTTATGAAATTATAATTCAAAAATCATTATAATAGAAAAACTTCTTATTGCTAGTGTATACAGTCATTGAGATCAATTTATTGTAGAAAGTTTTAGGGTAAAGTTGTGTATCAGTCAGCTAGTTTCCTGACAGGGAACAGAGAGCACCCTGGAAGGCCTCACTGAGGAAATTTGAATGAGGGGACTGTTCATAGAGGTGTAGGCAGGATTAAAGGAACTTGAGAGGGATGGTCAGGTAGGAGGTGGTGGAGTGTAGCAAGAAGATGTTACTACAGCTGGGTAAAAAAGGGAATAGGGAGGAAAAAGTGTTACTGGAACTTGGAGCTGTGGAAGTAGGAATGTCTGATAGGAACAGGAACCCAAAACCTAGAGCTCAGCTTCTGCTGAGGAAGAAAGGAAGAGGGGTAGAAATGCCTCTACCTCTTTATTTTTCCCAGTCTCTTTCCATTAGCAAACCCAACAGGAGGTCAAAAGGAAGAAAGCCCCAGGACCACTTTTTCTAGTAAATTTCAGTACCAGGAAGTGCAGAGCAGACAAGGGGGTGGGGCAGGAAGTTTGCAAGCTGTGGCAGAGATCCTGTAAGTGAGATCTAACACATAAGAACTTTTGACCTTGGGGAATTTACATAGCCCCTTTGTTCCTCCATTTCCTGCTAAGATTAATTATTTCATGCAAAACATATTTATTGAACTCTTGCTTTGTAGCAGGTCTTATCCTAAAGCTGGAGGTGAATAGGAAAATGAAATAGACTAGGCTTCTGCTTGCCTTGAGTTTGCTTACTTATTTGCAAATTAGTGAAAAATAATTCATCATACAGGGTAGCATGTAGGTTTTCTGAATCAGTGACCTTTACGAGGAAAGATGAAGGACAAAATGTGCCACTTCTGAGAGGATCTGGTAAGAGAATAAATTAGTGAAGACAAGGAGCTACATAGAAGGAATGAACGGCGTGAGAGAAAATCAGGGTGACAAGGGCACAGTAACTGAGGGGGAAGTCATAGAACTGAGGTCAGAAAGGTGGGAAGCACCAGATCAGGTAGAGATTTACAAATTGGGCTTTGGATTTTATTTTGAATGTGCTGGGAAGTCTTTGAAGGATTGTAAATTGAGAGTGTGAAAAGAGCTAATTTGCCTTTGATAAGATCACTCTGGCAGCTGCCTAGAGCACAGAAGCAGGGAGACCAGTTTGGACACTGTTGGAAAATTCCAGGAAGATGGTAACAGAGAGTTGAACTGTGATGATGGTTGTGGGTATAGAAAGAATGGAAAAGATTTGGAAGCTATTTTAGGGATGATGCCCATAGGACTTGCTTTTGGGATAGATGTAGGATTGAGGAAGAGGAGGGGGATCAAGGATGACTTTGGCTTGAGCAACTGGGTGTAGGTGGAGCTGTTGACTAAGTTGGGGAGGACTGCAACTATTTGGGGGGAGATAAGAACCGTGTTTTAGACTTGTTGAGTTTGAGATGGTTATAAGAGAAATCAAAGAGGTAGTTGTTGATCTAATTCTGGAGTTTAGGGGAAAGGATGGTAACATTTACCTCAGAGAATTGTTGGGAGAATTAAATGAGATAATAATAGTAGAATGTGCACAAAGATAGACCTTCTATAAATTTAGTCCCTTTTCTCTTCCTTGCTCCTGCAATACTCATGCCCAATTTCTCTAACCCCTGAACAAACCATGAAGAGTTAATATTGCACGCAGTAGTTACTGGCTCCCTGTCCTAAGGGGTCAAGTACTTGGGGGAAGTTCCTCATGAGTGTCTGTCCCACCCCATCCCTCATGTTTTCCCCTGCATTTCCACCATCCGTGAAGGACCACAGTAATAACAAACTCCTGTCAGTAAATTGGATCATGTGCTAAAGTATTTGTCTTAAATTCAGTCCTGGCCTGAAGATGCACTACAGGCAGTTGCCTCCCGCTTCTTGGAAGACATTGAAGTGTCAGAGGAAATACGAGATGGCTGTATTGAGTTGTGTAAAAGCTTTCACACTTCTACTGTAGATTTATCGACATCCTTCTATGTTGAACTTCAAAGATACAATTATGTGACTCCTACCTCTTATCTTGAATTAATTTCTACCTTCAAACTGTTGTTGGAAAAGAAAAGGAGGTAAAAACAAAATTTCTTATTTCAAAGTAAGCTATGGTGGTTTTTTAAAACATTTGTGTGGACAAAAATGACATATCAATGATGTGGTAGAGATTTATTTCATATATGTATATACTGTGAGTTTTGTTACATCATTAAATGATTTACTCCACAGACATTTTTAGGGTAGAGAACAGGGCTTATTCTTTTGTGCAGATGCATTGCCCAGCACATTGATAAATGCATAATCATATTTGTTTAAGGAATGAAGGTGTGCCACTCAGAGCTGTGGTAAGGCTCCAGGATACTTTGACAGTGCTATTGGGTAAACAACACTAGTGAGTAATTTTTCTTTAATAAGTAGTTAGATAATAAATAAACCTTCTCTTTAGGTATTCAACAGCTGAAACCCTGACAGCCTTTTCAGTTTTCCAGCTCAAGCCAGTTAAGCACTCAGTTGAGGAGTGCGCTTCCACCTTTAGACAATTATCAGGTTGGTTCGTTACCTACTCCAACCAACTTTTTGAAGAGCATTTCTGAAATGTGTCACCTTTTACTTTGAGACATTATGGCATCTCAAATATTTAAAATGAAACATTATAAAGGAGAATTTTCTCTACTCATAATGTATAATTATCTCTAGAACACATATGAATGCATATAAAAAATTTAAAGTATGTTAAAATATTACATTATTTTTAATCAATTATTATTACCTTATAATAATTTTGCACCAAAAAAGTGTTGAGCTTTATTCTCTATTAGCCACTTTTATCTTAAATAAAAAAATTCCTGGGGGCTTCCCTCGTGGCGCAGTGGTTGAGAGTCCACCTGCCGATGCAGGGGACGCGGGTTCGTGCCCTGGTCTGGGAGGATCCCACGTGCCGAGGAGCGGCTGCGCCCGTGAGCCATGGCTGCTGAGCCTGCGCGTCTGGAGCCTGTGCTCCGCAGCGGGGGAGGCCGCGGCAGTGAGGGGCCCGCGTACCACACACACAAAAAAATCCTATCTCAAGATACTTAACACATCTTAAAATTATATGCCACATTTGGCAGCATTCAAAATAATATATTTTGGGCACTGAAGTCTATTTAAAATAACTGATTATAAAAAGATCTTAAGGAACAATAATGTTGTTGGAATAAACTTACCAAGGTGACTAATTGTAGAGGCACATCATTCATCTTGGTATAGGAGGTTCCTTGCCTTATACTTAGCGTATTTATCTTTTGAATTTGTTATATGCCTAGATATTGTCAGGTACTGGAAATACAAAAAATCCCAAGACATACTGTCTACTTTTAATTGCACACAATCTAAAGTTTTAGAGTTTATATTTTTCACAAAATTGTTAATATATGTGAAAATCTTTAAAACCACTTTTTAAAAATTGAAGTACACCTGATTAACAATGTTGTGTCAGTTTCAGGTATTAAGCAAAGCGATTCAGTTATATATATTTATAACTTTTCAGATTCTCTTCCATTATAGGTTATTTACAAGATACTGACTATAGTTCCCCGTGCTATACATTAGGTCCACTTCTTTAGTTATGCCTTGAAAAAGCCTGAAAAGCTCAAGAACACTTAATTTTTTTCCTTGAAGGAGGAGCTAGAGCCTGACAGCTAACCTTGTTTTATCTTTGCTTTCAGTGAAGTAATGAAAATGAAAAAGAGGTATGAAGTGGGTTTGGATAAACTGGATTCTGCTGCATCTCAAGTAGCCACAATGCAATTCGAGTTAGAGGCTCTACATCCTCAATTAAAAGTTGCTAGCAAAGAGGTTGATGAAATGATGATGATCATAGAGAGGGAGTCTGTAGAAGTTGCCAAAACTGAAAAAATAGTGAAAGCTGATGAAACAATAGCAAATGAACAAGCTATGGCTGCCAAAGCCATCAAAGATGAATGTGACGCTGACCTGGCAGGGGCCTTGCCCATATTAGAGTCAGCTCTAGCTGCCCTTGACACTCTCACTGCACAGGTAAGAGCACAGCCACAGGCTTGCTGGGACATGCATCATCATAGCTTAAGAAAGTACTTAATATTGTGTGCTACAATCTAGTCTGTCTTTCCAAATTAGTCTCCACATTTAATACGATTGAAATCATTTTCAAATTGGCAAAAAGATTCCCTCATTCACCTGGAAAAAAAGAAATGTACATACATGACTAAGACAATTTTGAAAAAGAAGCAAGCTTCCAAATGTTCTAAACAACCATACAACAACTGTTATTTCAGGAACTTTGCAGAATAGCTTTAATCAACAGGGGGTCTGGGGTATAAGACCCAAGTACATATTTTTATGCTATGTGCACCTATTTCATATTTAGACACTTGTAATTGGAATACACCTTACAGTATATATGATAAAGTGTTATGTCAATGTTTGTCAGTTGTTTTTTGTGACACATAATATGGCTTATAATTTTATATTTTATAATAGCATGTCTCAGCTTTGAAATTTATTAAAAATTAAGGTGTGAAAGTGAACATTTCAATTAAGAAAGATAAAGATGAATTTTTAAAAATAAATAGTGTTGGGAATCTTGGCTAAACTTTTGGGTGAGGTAAGGGAGAAAGTGTTAGATCCTTCCATCACACCTTACTCCAAAATAGATTTCAGATTGAAATTTAAATATAAATAGTTATATTACTATAAAAATGGTAGAAAATGTAGGTCAGATGTTAATAATCTTGGAATGTAAACTAGAACCTAGGATTTCTTTGGTATAAGAAATCAGGAACAAAAAACACTAAGCAATATTGTTCGTAATGTATATGCTCTCTTTTGTATTTTTCATAAATAATAAAAAAATTTTTTAAGTACTGAATTTTAGTACCTAAAAACCAACACATTTTGTTTGCTATAAACACCATGGACAGAAATTTAGAAACGCTGAGGAAAAACTTTTCAACTATATGGTAAACAAGATATTAATATGCTTCTATGTGAAAAGCTCTTACAAATCAATAACAAGCTCTGAGATAAGATAGTAAATGGTATAAAGAAGTACTAATTCACACAGGAGGAAATACATATAGTCAATAAACATATGAATACAAAATGTCAATAAACATATCATACCTCATTTGTATTTAAAGAAATACAGGTCAAAATAAAATTTCTTTGGCCTGTCAGAATGCCTACCAGTGTTGCTAAGTGTGTATGTAGTAAAACAGCAGGCACCCTTCTGCTTTCTGGAGGGCAGTTTGTCAATATTTGTCAAAAGCTTTAAAAAATAAAAGACATTAAGACTTTAATTCAAATGGCAATTGTAATAGTAGAAGAAAGCACAAATAGGGTATTAGAATTATGGTTCTTATCTATGCATTGGAAGGCTATCTATGCAGCCATTAAAAATGATGTAAGTGTTTACTAGCATGAGCGGATGTTCGCTATGTATTGTGATTGAAATAGAACAGATTTTAAAACAGCGTGTATGTTAAGTATACTATGATTCCATTGGTTAAAATACAGCATATACACTGGTTTATAGCATATACATATGAAAAAGATATAGAGGAATATAAAGGAAATATTTACAGGAGCTAACTATATGTGATCAGTTTATAGGAGACATTCATATGTATAATTTCTCTGTGTTTTTCTGTTTGCATCTATGACTTTTATAGCTTTTCAGAAGCAACAAAACTCTTACTTTGTGACAGCCAAACTCTCTTTCATGTGTTATTGCAGTAGATTTCGTGTCATAAGTAATCTCATATAGGGTATCTTCCCGTTACTCTTTTTTATTTATAACTTTTCCTTTGGGATAAACTTCTCAACACTTCTTGACACAATTCTGTCACTTTCACCATTTCTACCCAGTGAACAGTGAGTTTCTATCTTATGGCTTAATTTGAAAATAGGAACCGATTACAAGTCATATGTAAACAATTCTTTTTTAATAATAGCATGTTATTATTTCAAGGACATTACAGTGGTAAAATCCATGAAGAGTCCTCCCGCTGGTGTCAGGCTTGTTATGGAAGCTGTATGCATCTTGAAAGGCATCAAAGCTGACAAAATCCCTGACCCAACAGGTTCAGGGAAAAAAATTGAGGATTTCTGGGGTCCCGCCAAAAGACTTCTTGGTGACATTCGATTTCTACAGTCACTTCATGAATATGACAAGGACAATATTCCTCCTGCTTACATGAACATCATAAGAAAAAATTATATTCCAAATCCAGATTTTGTTCCAGAAAAGATTAGAAATGCTTCCACAGCAGCTGAAGGTCTGTGCAAATGGGTCATAGCAATGGATTCGTATGACAAGTAAGTACTAACAAAAAGAAAATGAACTGATGTGTTTTATTTTCAGGTTTGGCCATTTAAATAATATAAAGAGCTACATAGGTGAGAGGGTCCTCAGAAAATCCTGTCTAATGCCTGTTATATGACATATTTACTGGAGGCAAGACTATACCAACTAAATAGTATAATACAATGATACTTCAACTTTTTGGACTCAGGAAACCTTGACATTCTTAAAAATTATTGCAGACCCCAAAACCGTTTTTATCTACCATATTAGAAATTAAAACTGAGAATTTTAAAAAATATTTACTTCATTTTTAAATAGCAATAAAAAACTCCACATGTTTACATAAGTAACTTTTTTTAATCCACATTTTCAAAAAAAGTTGTGAGAAAAGTGGTGGTGTTTCATATTTTTGCACATCTCTTTACTATGTGCTTTAATAGAAGACAGCTGGACTCTCATATCTGCTTCTTCATTCAATCTGTTGTGGGATATATTGTTTTGATTGAAGTATATGAGGAAAATGCAGCCTCACACAGATGTTTAGTTGTACAAGGAGGACCTCTTAGAGTCCCTGAAGGGGAGGGGACATGTCTTGGACCACATTTTGAAAACCGCCCTTAGCATATATTCTTTGTTTAGACAAACAGCCTTTTTTGATAATTGTATGAGAAATACTTATATACAAAACAGAGTAAAAATTTTTGGTTATTTCTTCAAAACAGGAACTATTACTGGATGTCTTTCAAACTCATCAACAGTTTGAATCATTGTACATATATATTACAGGCTATGTATATCTTGGACCATGATATGTTCATGATAAATTTTAATTTAATGTTTTATCATTTATTTAGAAAGATAACATGACTTAATTCCACTTTCCAGATAGAAGAGAATTTAGATCCATCCTTTTTCCTACATAGTCCCTTTTATTACCGACATACATATTTATAAAATAGCTGGTTTTAGTTAGGGATATATTCTGAAATTTGAGAAAAGTACAATATAAAGACAGGAGTGTCATTCTTAGATGTATTTAGTAAAGCTGGAAGAGGGAAAAAAAAAGTTGGGGAACTGAGGAAGTGGGTGGACACACAAAATCATTTTAACTATTTTGAGATGAAAATAAAATAGATTAACCCATTTAATTATTTAAAATAATAAAAAAATTTTTTAAATGAACAGTAAAATGATGTAAATAAAATACCCTTCTTCTCATCATCATAATTAAACCTTAACGAATTAGACTAGTTTCCACAAACACTGCTCTATTTTACATGTATATGCTTATTCTCCTTTTCCAAAAATCACCGAAATTGACATTGGTGACAACTGAATATTTTATTTCGGGTAAAAAAATTACTTATTTGAAAACATTATGTGTATGTGTATACATTATGTGTATCTATTTTAATAGTTATGTTTTATGTGCTGAGATCAGGTTTGACTGATTCCTGAATGAAATATAGAATATAGAAATCAGTATAGGTTATACATGAAGATGTGTTTTGAGTTATAGTAAAGATATTAGAAAAGTAAATTCAGTGATGGAAAGTACACTAGAATATTAAACATGTATTTAATTTTCCAATTTTACTTTTGGCAGAGTGGCAAAAATAGTAGCTCCCAAAAAGATAAAACTGGCTGCAGCTGAAGGGGAGCTTAAAATTGCCATGGATGGTCTCAGAAAGAAGCAGTCAGTGCTTCGGGAAGTTCAGGACAAGCTGACCAAGCTTCAGGACACACTCGAACTAAATAAACAAAAGAAGGCTGACTTGGAAAACCAGGTATTGGATAATACAGACAAATATGGGCAAATCCTCAATTATTCTAAATAAAAATGATGTTCATGCTGACACAAACACAGCAATCCTGTTTTCTTCCTGGTCAGTGGTTGGCAAACAGTGGACCACAGGCCACGTCCACCATTGTCAGTTTTTGTACAGCCCACAAGCTAATAATGGTTTTGACATTTTTAAATGATATATAAGTACCTGTATAATATCCTCATTTTTGCCACTTGGTCCACAGAGTGTAAAATATTTACCTTCTGGCTCTTTGCCCCACAAAAAGAAAAATATTGTCAATAATCTCTGTTGTAGATTACTAGAATACTGAGCTAGATTATTTAAATCATTCTTCATTATAAGTGAGAAAATGGAGAACCAAAATGTTAAGTGACTTAGGTTATATAAGAGTTAATAACTGATTTTCTTTGCTGTACACATGAAACTAACACAACATTGTTAATCAACTATACTCCAATAAAAATTATTTTTTTAAAAAAGAGTTAGGGCTTCCCTGGTGGCGCAGTGGTTGAGAGTCCGCCTGCCGATGCAGGGGACACGGGTTCGTGCTCCAGTCCGGGAAGATCCCACATGCCGCGGAGCGGCTGGGCCCGTGAGCCGTGGCCGCTGAGCCTGTGCGTCCCGAGCCTGCGCTCCGCAAAGGGAGAGGCCACAACAGTGAGAGGCCCATGTACCACAAAATAAAATAAAATAAAATAAATTAAAAAAATAAAAATAAAAAAGAGTTAATGGCAGAGCTGAGATTAGAACTCAATACCCAGAACCATCGTGTGTCCACTGAAAATGTTTTTAAGACTAAAATCATTGCTCTTAGATAGTGATACCATTTGCAAAAATTAATTGCTAGAGTCTGATTATGTTCCAGAAAAAAGTCAAAATATTTTATAACAGTCAACATTTATTGAGTGCTTATATGCAAGGCACTGTTATTCTGAGAGCAATGTATATAATCTCATTGATTCTCAGAAAAGCTTTCTGAGGGAGGTAATCTTTTTGAACCATTTTGTAATAACTAAAGCACAGAAAAGTTAAGCAACTTACTCATGATCAATGCAGCTTCTAAGCTAAGATCCAAACCCAGGCAATCTGACTCTAATAGCTATGCTCTTTCTCACTGTACTAGACTGCTTCTTTCTGTAGGATATGTGCACAAATTCTGTATTTGTGCAATATGTGACATGGTGCTAATCTTAAAAATGTGACCTATTATTAGGCGTGGGTTCCAAGTGATCAGTTTTAGTTTAAATAATATAACTAAAAAATGGGTATGTGGCTTGCTCACTGTAAACATTTTTCAACTGTGTTGTATGTTTGAAATAACTTTTCATAATAAAATGTTGGAAATTATGGTAATGTAAATTGAATGCCTGCATATACGTGTATTAAAAATCTACTTTTGGAAGAGAAATTTTGGCTAAAATATTTTTACTTGGTGGTTCCTGATGGCAACTTTATTATAGTCCAAGACCTGATTCAACATTTTAATACTGTTGAAAGAAGAATGGGTGAAGAAAGAAACCTGGAAGCAAAAGATATTAAAGGAGGAAAAATTAAGAGAGAAAGGTTTTTATTTAGGAAGTATCAAAAATATTAACAATTACATACCTTCTTTTTTTAAACCTATCTTTAGATAAACTGGTACAGTATTTTATATCTTTTAATCTAAAAGCATTTATTTAATATAGACATTAACAGCATAAGAAAAAGTATAAGCCAAATTCTTATTCCAAAATGGTCTAAATGTCTCTGCTTTTATCAATTATTTACTTCCTCTGTTCATGTAAATTATTTCATTTTGAACTTTAAGATAACCTTTACTTAATCTTGTCATCTTCTAAGAATAATGATGCTAAGTCACTTACAATTAATCAAAATAATTCAGGTATTCTATTGGAATATTGCTATTGCCTAGGTTGAAATAGCTTTTCCCAAAGTTTGCCATATTCATAATTACCATTCCTCTTTTTTAAAATAACATTGCTTAATTATATATAATCAAACTTGGTTGACAGTCTTGTGCACAAAGTAGGCTGTCAGCTATTGATTGATGTCCTAATTTAAGGTTAATTGCAAGTGTCTGAGTAGGTTGACACAATTTAACAACTTGAAAATTGTGCTTTGTAAGCATAAATTATTAAAACTTTTAAACATTTAACCTTTAGAATTATCATTAAATCAACCACAAGTTAAATGAGGGGAAAACGTTCATAGAATATTTAAAATAAAATGCATTTAGATTATTAAAATGGAGGGGAAACATCTATATTTGCAAGAGGATGTCCTTTATTACCTAATTAACTTTCAGTGTCTCATACTGTAGCTCATTTCCTTTAATAGAGCTATTCTTTGCATTATATGATAAATATCTGTTATGAATTTCGCAAATTATATTAAAGCACACACTTTATTATGAAAAATATTCTAAAAGGTCATGGACTTGCCGGTCTTCATAGTTAGATATTGCACATTTTTCTTTTAGAGTGTTAAAAAAAATAAATTCCAGGCATAAGTTTGTAACGTAAAAATGTATCCCTGAGGGTAAAATCTTGCAGCAATTTAAATATTTTTTTTAACGTATTCTCCTTGTAGATGTTGATAAAAGTTTACTTTTATTTTTGAGGTTGACCTGTGTAGCAAAAAGCTAGAACGAGCTGAAAAGTTGATCGGAGGCCTTGGGGGTGAGAAAATTCGCTGGAGCCAAACAGCCCTGGAGCTGGGGCAGCTGTACATCAATCTGACAGGGGACATCCTCATTTCCTCAGGGGTCGTCGCTTACCTCGGAGCCTTTACATCTAACTATCGACAGGTAGGGAATACTCATCGACCTCTGAGGTCTCTTCCTGACCCTCCCATTACAATCAACATTAATCTTGGGGTTTTCTGTTTGCTTATTTCTTTGGATTTTTTGGTAAGTATGAGGGAGAAAAATGTTTTCAAGTGATTTCTAGTTGTGTATTTTAATTATTCAATAAATTCGCTTGGTAGCCCAAAAAATGCTATATCAAATACTCTTCTAATTGTTTTAGAAACAAAAAGATCTACTTTAGAACGTAATGTGAAATGGTAGGCTCTAATGATAAAATTTCAGTTCTTAAACAAGTATAAAGGTATCGGGATCTTTTGGGGGGCTGGGGGCTGTTTAGTCAACTACTCTCTATGAATCTCAATAATAAATCATTTCCAAATGACTTCAGAAACTGAAACTTTATGGGAGGAAAAGATGAACCTACCTAAAACCCGATTGATAAGTGGCTTCTTTCCTAAGAAAATAAATAACCAGGTTCCCTGCTTCGAATTCCTCCCACCCCTTTGACAGATTCGGCCTGAGTCTGCTCCGATCCAACTCCTAACCCTACTTCTTCTCCCAGCTTTTTTGTTCCACTGTTCAGTCCCTTTCTCAATGAGACCCAGCACATTCTTCAGCTCTCTCTAGGAGTACAACCCAGGACATGGCCCTGTCAAGGCAGGAGGAGAGCTTTAGAAAAATTAAAAGGAGAAGAAGGCAGTGAAAATAAAGAGAAGAGAGAAATTGGAAACATTTGGCAATAGCTTCTGGTGTCAACGGAGAGAAAGAGTACAGGAAAACCCACTTCTGTGTGTGGCTTTATCAAGTTTTACAAAGCATTCGCTTTGCCCCTGGTCTCGGTTGAGCTTCACTTGTATTCAGGGCTTTCGCCTAAGTAGGGTTGATTCTTGGTGGCCACTGTTTTGGTTTGCTTGTATGCTTTTAACCAAACTAGTTTAAAATCCTCACATTGATCATGCTTCTGTCTTTAGTCTTTTGGGTTCTGGTAGCCCTTGTCCTGGTGCGTGACTTTCATATTCTTCTTGGCTTTCTGTCTTCATTTGTGTCTGAATGACTGTCTGCAGTTATGGCATTGACATCTTGTAGTTCAGATAATTAACATTTAACATGACACTATTTACCTAGTCATAGACTTGTTTGCTCGACATTTTCAGAGACTGAGGCTTATAAAGATTAAGAAAACTGCTCAGAACCACACAGCTGGTTAATGACAGAGCAGAAATGAGACTTGTTGTCACCTGAATCCTAATTTAGCCCTCATTCTACTCTTCTATGTCAACTTGGAAGGATGGAAGTGTAGTACCTGCAGAGCCTCCTACACTCCTCTGTTGGTTCCCAGCATACCCCCGGGTGTCTGCACTGGCTCCTGTTGAGCATTCTAGTGCCATGCTGGAAGTCACCAGCCAGGGCCACTCCTCCCAACCCAGCCCTCTCTGACGACTGCTTCCAAAGCACTGCATTTTGCTTGACTTCCCAGTCACCTGCTTCCACCAGCATGGGGGCTCCCAGTTAGAGCACTACACAAATGCTTCAAAGAAGCATTGAGGCCTAAACTGAGACCTTGAAATTTATGGACAGAAGCAGGGCAACACTAAACTAGACACAAGCTCCAAGCAAAGCTCATAGCTCCTTCTGTGAGCTCATGTCCACTGTCCCCATCCCTGATTGAAGAGGACACCTTATCCCGCCCCATCTAAGAAGGCTTGAAGGCAATTTTATCCCTTCCTTGCTTTACTGTAGCAACCTAGGCTTTTACTTAACTAATCTCTAATGTCATTGTTCCTTCCTTTGAATTCATTCTCTGAATCCTGCTCTGTAATCCTCTCTTTTATCTATTTCTCCTTGGTCAGGGCAGCTGGCAGTTTACGCCCCAAGTTTCCCGTTCGATTCTAAGCACAAGGGTAGTAGTGGCAACTTCAGTGCTCTGCCCAGATCCCCACCTGGCTTCCTGTGCTTTCATGTCCAACAACCAGCACCTGTGGCTTTTTGGGCAGACTTCCCTTGGGTTCTTAGAACTCACTTTTGTGCAATGCTTGGAGAGCTAAAATTGGCTGGGAATTTACTGCCCTCTGAGGCTGGCCTTAATGAAAGACTGACGGAGGTGAGAGCCTGAAGGTCTGTCTCCCTTCCTCTGGTTGGAACAAATGCAAGGAATAACTTACACCCCTTGTAGGAGTAAGGTGTAACCACCTGTGCAGAACTTTGGCTGATCCCTCACCTTTGACTGGCTTCTTCCTGGTCGTTATACCCCTTCTCCTAGTATCCCTTCCTTAATAAATCATTTCAGATAAATCTTCATGTCAGAATATGCTACTGGGAAACCCAAGTAAGACAAAAAGGCTTTAAAACAATCTTGGTTTTTTTCCTAACATCAAAGTCTCTGGATACCAAGAGCCTGCAGTAAGTAGCTAGATCCCCTCCCTCTAAGCTTGAGTCTGAGTAGTTGTCAATTATTCAACAACCCCTTTGTAGAGTTTCTGGCACTCCTCATAATAAAATGTAGAAAATTTCCATTCTCCTAGCATAACTGGGCCCACAGTATTCGATTGTAATGCCCATGCCTATCTCTAAAACAAAATCCTACAAAGCTGTAAGGACATACAAGCCCTGGAGTTGAATTAATTTGAACTTTCTAAGAGACCTTTTCCTACCAATAATCAAAGTCAAAACTGCTTTGGTGGTAGTTACTTTCACCAAGATGGCACCCTTAATGGTCAGTTTTCCATTTCCACCAACTGTCTTACCACCTGATTACCAGCCAAGGTCCTTGGCTTGTACTTTGAGATGCTTGTTCAGAGGCCCTCATGTTCATTTCGCTTATTCTCTGCTGCTGCACCCTTACAGATGTATAATTGGCCGCTTAAATTTCTAAGCCAGAGTTCATCTGTGATAACATACTACACCTGTCAACTATAGATGGCATTCCACAGCAACTATGGCTTTCATTTTCCCTACTTCTTCCCCATATCACTGGCTTCGATGCCCATACCAGCATCAAGCTGTATCTGAGAAAACCTTCAGACCTCCCCACAAAAGCCTTCAGGCCAACGAAAAATCAAAACATGCCCATAGGAACTGTGTACTAGGAGCCAGAATCAAACTGGAAATGCTGCCTTCTCCTCCACCCTGCGTAGCCATGCCATCTGTCCTGGTGCCAACAACCAAACCAAGTGAAAACCCAGATGATAGCCATTAAGTACTCATGAGTGTGCTGTCTTAACTCAGTTCTGAATCATGGTTAACAACTCTGAATTCCCTTCTGTGGGCAGTTTGCTAAGCCCTCATGCCAACCATTTCCCTTTTCAGGCTCTAATAGTCCTGGGTTGCAATAGGCACATGTCCAACTTCCAGAGACCCCCGTATACCTAACACCCAAGGACGGCCCCTTCTTCCCGGTGCCTGTGGAACTATTCAAAAGACCCAGTCATCAGGAAGCCCTGGAAACCTAGCTAACTCCACCCCACTCTGCTTGACGTTTATAAACTGCCTCCTACAGTTCCACCTTGCTGTTACTCTGTGTCCAGGTGCAGCCTCCTGTGTATCAGCTTTCTCTCATTTGGAGCTGTAAGTAACAAAAGAGTTCTGCCTCTCATCTATAGGAGTGTCTTTGTGTTATGGCCCACCATCCAAGGAAGATTTAATCATACCTAAGATCATATAATTATGAGACAGAAGCCTGGCAGACAATGCCTTAATCAAAATAAAAATGTCATCCATAAATGGACAATTTGAAATCATGTGCCACTGATGAGATGCAATGAGAAGAACACAGTATCATTTCTGTGATATTCCTGCCAAAGGTGCATAACCTAAATTGACTCATGAGAAAACACCACACAGACCCAGCTGTGGGGCATTCTACAGAATAACCGGCTAATCGAGGTCATGAAAATCATCAGCTGTCCCCAGACTGTCGTAGCCTTTCATGTGCAAACCGAAGGGAATGTTGGTCCAACCTACTCAGCAGGAACCCGAGGGAGACGGTAGTACCCACCATGCCCTCTCAGCTAGCTCCACTTGGCACACACGGCATCCTCATTTGTCCATGGACTGGTATCAACACCACATATATCCACCTTCTCCTTGCCTCTTTCTAACCTATTTTCCCTCCAGTCATGTCTTTCACTGTTTATGAACCCTTTGATCTATAACCTCAATTTGGACCTTGATTTCTGATTTTCTGAGTGTGAACCTAAGCTTGAAGCACGCTGCTGGTTCCTGAGCAAACTCTGCCCCAGGTGGAGTGTTCAGAACTCCAGTATGTGCCCTGATCCTTATTGGTGCCTAATAGCCCTGCTCTGGTCCCTCCCCCAGGACAAGTGAGAGCCAGACACAAATGTTTTCTGTGTCCCCTATTGGTTCAAATTGGATTTACTTTTATACCACAATACTGTAGTAAGGTGTGCTGATATTTATAATTTAAAGAAAATGTGTAGAAAAGCATGGTGATCTCCATGTATTTTGTCAACAGAAGCTTTGGAATCACAATTGGCAATTATTTTTTCCAGATACAAAGTTCTGAGTTCACTAGTAAGTGATCTATCTAAATTTTATCTTAACACTATATATAATTTTCACTTGAATACATAGTAGAGCGTCTAAATTATGATTTTATTTTGAAAAATATGATGAACACAAATCATTTTTGAGGTAGAGTTTCAACGATGCTTTGTATTCAGAGTGTAGTTGAGGAGGTTACAAGGTATTCATTTGGTAACCTCCAACCTCATTTTTATATCTTTCTGTGTGTGTCTTAAAGAACCAAATCAAGGAGTGGACAGATTTGTGCAAAGGAAGAGATATCCCCTGCTCCGATGATTATTCCCTTATGAGTATTCTGGGAGAAGCAGTGACAATTCGAGCCTGGAATATTGCTGGATTACCTTCTGACTCATTTTCTATTGATAACGGGATCATCATAACGTAAGGAAAATATTTCTCATGAATGATCTCTATCAGTCAGTGGATTTATTTATCTTTGTGCCCTTTTAACACAGCTAGTAAACTTTTATAGTATTGAAAAATGTTTTACTTAACTAATTAGCTAAATTAAATATGGATAATCACTTCCATCTCCAATTCATGTCAGAGTGGTTGAGCATTGGAGACAGTAGTAAACAAACTAAAAACCCCAGATGACTTTTGCTTAATTTTTAATCAATTTTTAGCAAATGGAACAAAACCCTGCCATAAGTAAGTGAAGTCCAAATTTTTTATTCCCATGAAACACAGGGTTTTGTTATTATAGGTTAGTGAAACATGCAGGGATAGGTTTGGGTTGGTGATGTCTTATTCCCTGCTGGGTGTGCGACCACCTTAAATGATATGGATACATTTCTGGGTCCTGGGCTGATTGGGGCTTTTAAAAGAGTGGTGCTGTTCCTTTAATCTCCTGGTTAGTAGATACATCACATGGAGATTGGGCCGGGAGGGTACTGGAGGCTCATCCAGCCTTACCTTTCCTCAAGGTGTTGCCTCCTAGAAGCCAAGGATTCACTCTGCCCGAGTGTGAGGATGGTCATTGATTGTGTTATTTTCAAGGTCACATTACTATGGGCCTTCTATCACTGGGCCAATCTTTTTGGAGGTTTTAGCATGTTAGAAATAGCACAGGGAAACCATCAGTAGGAGACGTTCAGTTCTGTGTTACAAAACTATTTTGAGTAGTTGTTACTTTACTACTAAAAAAGTAATTGAAATGATGGTACTTAAAGTAAAAATGGTTGAGGCATGTAAATTTTTTCAAATAGAATTAACCACTATGTGTAAAAACCAGTTATTATTACATTTTTTGTTTGTAGTATTTATGAAAATTATTCTACGAATTAAAATTCTGGTGAACAAAGTTCTTTACTGCTCAGCAAATGATCCTGACATATGGATTTCTATAGCATTTATTTACTGAACTGTTCTAAAAGGATTTGAGGCGTGTGCAGTTTGAGTATAACATAAAAATAGGATAAAATCTGATAAGACCACCTAGGGATATTAAAGAGGTAGTTACTATTAGGTACTTGAGACAAGCTAATCCTTGCAGTTGGGTCCCGAATTAAGCTCACAGTTTTGCGATAACCAAGGTAAAAAAGAAAGGCTGTGTCAAACAGTTCTCATTTTTCAATCAAGCAAATCATACTCAGAAAAACAAATTTTCCCAGGAACTAAACTTACATTTAATTATTTTGTTGATTTGCAGAAGAGATTATCAAGCTTTTCTTTGGTGGACTAAAAGTAAGCACTGGGTACTCTTGCTCTGATAATCTAAATTAATCCAGAAGAAAAATGATAGAATCTAGATAAATGATAAATATGTACATTAGTTTGCAACTAAAACAGATGTTTAAGTGCCTTTTAAGAAGTATAGGATGGCAGCTAGTTCGTTTTTTAAATACTTAACAAGTAGGTGGCAAACAGTTTGCGTAGACATTTAATGTGAGAATACACGTTAGATGTTGACAATATGGGAGGTTTCGGAAAGTTTAGAAGTCTATCTTTTGGAAGCCTCATATATTGTTGGTGGGAATGTACATTGGTACAGCCACTATGGAGAACAGTATGGAGATTCCTCAAAAACTTAAGAAGAGAACTACCATATGATCCACCCATTCCACTTCTGGGTATTTATCTGAAGAAAATAAAAACACTAATTAGAAAAGATATGTGCATCCCTATGTTCATCACAGCATTATTTATACTCTCCAACAATATGGAAGTAACCCAAATGTCTCTCAACAGATGAAGGGATAAAGATGTGGTGTATATGTAAGACGAAATACTACTCAGCCATAAAAAAGATGAAATCTTGCCACTCGTAACAACATGGATGGACCTTGAGGGTATTATGCTAAGTGAAATAAGTCAGATGGAAAAAGGCAAATACTGTATGATTTTGCTCCAGTGTGAAATATTAAATAAATAGATAAATAATAAACAAAACAAACACGTAGATACAGAGAGCAGAGTAGTAGTTACAAGAGGGGAGGGGATGGGGTGTGTGGGGAGGGTGAAATGGGTAAAGGGGATCAAAGATCTGGTAATGAATGGAAACTAAACCTTCGGTGGTGGGCGTGCTGTAGAAGTCAAAATGTAATATTGCACAAATAATAATAATGATAATAAAATTTTATTTTAAAAGTTTCAATAGAAAAAGAAAGAAGTCCACCTTTTACTTTTGTCCAGCTGGACCAATTAACTTCAGCTAAAATAATAGTCCAATTTTTTTTGTTGTTGTTGTTGCTATTGTTTCCCTCTCAGAAAAAAAAGCTTTGATCTTCCCAAACAATTGTGAAATACTTGGTCATGTCCCACATAGTCGTAGTTATGCCTTTATTGTTTTCATTTGCAAGTTATATACTTTTGTTCTACCTAGGAGGACATCTATAACCTATTCCTATAACTCCATTTATTCAGCGGAGGCTGATATGCTTCTTATTTTCTAGCAAATAAGTGTACCCTTTCTTTTGGGTCCAGTCATATTTCAATAATACTGGAACTGTTGATGAATATTTCTGCTTTTAAGATTCCATATCGGGCTTCCCTGGTGGCACAGTGGTTGAGAATCCACCTGCCGATGCAGGGGACACGGGTTCGTGCCCCGGTCCGGGAAGATCCCACATGCCACGGAGCGGCTGGGCCCGTGAGCCATGGCCGCTGAGCCTGCGCGTCCGGAGCCTGTGCTCCGCGCAACGGGAGAGGCCACAACAGTGAGAGGCCCGCGTACCGCACACACACAAAAAAGATTCCATATCTTTCAGTGATCTTTTTCAAGACGAACTTCCATTTCAGGAGAGGTTGAAGTAGAAAATGGTTTTAATGAGCCATAACCCCTAAGTGTTTGATATTTGTTTGTAAAAGCGTTAGCAAGAAGTTATGGTAGCAACCTTACTAAGTAGGAAATATTAACATTTTTCATTCTTGGCTTTTTTTTCAATGATTTTGGTAATCTTATACTGAGAAGTTTCAGTAAATAGGTTAAGGTGATCATTTTGAAGTATCAGATAAGTATCTTACTTATTTGCTAGTGTGTTCTTCCTTCCCCAGAGATACTTACTTGATAATGATAATACCTAATATGGAGCACTTACTAAGGACCCGAGCCTGTGCTAAATGCTTTTCACATACTATCTCAGCTAAGGGAAGAGTCAGTAATTTAGGGAACTGGAAGAATATGTAAAATTTGGGCAAGTTAGAACATAATTAACTTTTGTAGCTACTGACACTTGAAGTTTCCTTAGCTAATCAGAATTTCAAGGGCTAGTGATAACATTAAATGTAATTGGATTCTATCTAAACATTTCACAGGGAAAGTATTGGGATTGTTTAACAACTTGGTAAGTAGATCAGACCTATATCTAATATAACTCTGCTTTTAAAAAATGTTTTAAGTTTTCATTTTTATAGGAGTCAGATAAATCAGCAACAGTAATAACTGAGAGGAACACCCACCTTTCTTTGTCTGTTTTTATCTAATTGTGTGTGTGTGTGTGTGTGTGTGTGTGTGTGTGTGTGTAAAGAGGAAAATACCAGAACTCTTTGAAATGCTCCACTGCTATGTATCTAAATTCCATCCTTCCATGCAGACTACAGTGAACATGGAATTCAGTTTCCATTTGAGAAACTATGGGAGCTCTAATCTTCAAAAGCAAACATTGTAGACTGAAGCCACAGCACTGTCCTGTTTTTGAAACAAAAAGATGTTATCTTGAGGGTGTTGTTTGAAGAAAATTAATTTGATGCGGTTGTTAACTGGGTATTGAACAGTATCTCTCTTCCAACGTTTTTCTGCTTTTTCAAAATTGTTTTGTCTAGTTTTTACTTCTCAATATAAATTCTAGAATATCTACAGAAGATTCTGCTCAGATTTCGATAGGGACTGCAGAATCTATAGATCAAAATTTGGGAAGAATTGACAGTTTAGTCAGTCTTCTAATCCATGAACACAGTATATCTCTCCATTTATTTAGATCTTCTTTGATCTTTGTTGGAAGATCTTATCTATGAATTCAATTTTAAGATACTTATAGGACATTCAAGTTATCTATTTATTCTCAAGTGAGTTTTGGTAGTTTCTGTCTTTCAAGAAATTGGTCCATTTCAACTAAGTTGCCAAATTTATGCACATAGCGTTGTTTGTAGCATTCCCTTAACATCCTATTAATGTCTGCAGGGTCTGTGATAATTTTCTCTGTCATTCCTTATATTGGTAATTTGTACCTTCTTTGTTTAACTAGAGTTTGATAAATTTTGTAGATCCTATCTAAGAACAAGCCTTTTATTGCTTTTCTCCATTTTTATTTTTTTGGTTTTTGTTTTGTTTTGTTGGTTGGTTTTCAATTTCTTTGATTTCTCATTTAATATTTACTGTTTCTTTTCTTTTGCTTGCTTTTGACCTAAATTACTCTTCTTTTTCTGATATCATAAGAGGGAAGCTTAAGTTACTGATTTGAGATTTTTTTTCTTTTCCAATCTATGCATTTAATGCTATATATTTCCCATTAAGTACTGCTTTAGCCGCATAGCACAAATTTTGATGTGATGTATTTTTACTTTTATTTCCTTTAAAATATTTTCTGATTTCTCTTAAGACTTTTTCTTTTTTGAACCATAGGTTATTTAAAAAATGTATTGTTTAATTTCCAAATACTTGAGAATTTTTAAGCTTTCTTTTTGTTGTGTTTTAATTTTTAACTTAATTCCATTACGTTCAGAGAGCATATATTATCTGATTCCAGGTGCTTTAAATTTATTACAATTTGTTTTACGGCATAAATATGGTCTATGTGAATGTTCCCTGTGCAATTGAAATATTATGGAATGGAGACTTCTTTAAACGTCAGGTTGAGTTGTTTGAGAGTGTTGTTCATATCTTCCATATCCTTGCTAATATTCCATCTACTTGTTTCTTCATTTCTATCAGTTTTAGCTTCCTGTATTTTGGAGCTCACTTGTTGGATGCATATGCATTTAAGATCGTCATGTATTATTGATGAACTGACCCTTTTATCATTATG
Source organism: Kogia breviceps (assembly GCF_026419965.1). Lineage (NCBI taxonomy): Eukaryota > Metazoa > Chordata > Mammalia > Artiodactyla > Physeteridae > Kogia > Kogia breviceps. Next base: position 162,825,889 of record NC_081311.1, on the reverse strand, counting down.
TATTATCCCTCTTTATCCCTGAGAATTTTTCTTGTTCTGCAGTCTCCTTTTTTCTGATATTACTATAGCCAGTCCAGCTTTCTTTTGATTAGTGTTTGCATGTTATCTTTTACCATCATTTTACTTTTAATAAAAATATGTTGTTATATTTGAAGTGGGTACCTTGTGGATAGCATACAGTTTCATCTTGTATTTTTCCAGTCTGACAATCTCTCTCCTTCAGTTAGTAAATTTAGACAACTTTATACTTGATATGGTTGATATCATTGAAATTAGATCTGACATTTTATTATTTTTCTGTTTTTACATTTGGTTTTTGTTGCCCTGTTCCTCATTTCTTATTCTTTTAGATTATTTGAATAATCCACCATTTTTAGTATCACACTTTATCTATTTTTTACTATAATACTTTGCATTATTTTTTAGTACAATTTTTCACAATCTACCTAGAGATAGTTTACCACTTCAGTTAAAATGTAGAAGACTTGTAACCATGCAAGTCCCCTATACCCTCCCCTGATTATGTTATCATAGTCATATATATTATGTCTGCATACATCGAAACTCTGCCCCCCAGACACACAATGTTAATATTTTGTCTTAGTATTTATGTATACTTTAAAGAACTTAAGAGGCGGGAAATAGCCCATTATATTTACCATTTTTTGATCTTCTTTTATTTCTAAAGTTCACTGTGGCATCATTTCCCTTAAGGGTGAAGAAGTTTAGCATCTGTTTAGAGCAGATTTGCTGGCAAATAATTTTTTAGTTTCCTTCATTTGAGAATATTTTTTATTTTGCCTTTATTCTTGAAGGATATGTTTGGTGGACGTAGAATTCTGGGTTGACATTTCTTTTCTTTCAACACTTTAAATATGTTCTACTCTGTTCTGGCTCCATGATTTCTGATGTAAAATCTGCAGTCTTTTGAATAATTTTCATCCAAATGTAATATATCATTTTTCTCTGCTGCTTTTTTAAAAATATTTTTTAAAAATATTTTTTCTTTGGTGTTCGGCAGTTTGATTATAATGAGGCTGGGTGTGGGTGGGGTTTTCTTGTTTTTTTGGTTTTTCCTTTTTAAGGATTGCGTTTTGTGAAGCTGTAAATTTATGTGTTTCACTGAATTTGGGAAAGTTTCAACCATTTTTTCAAATATGTTTTCTACACCAATCTCTTTCTCCTTCTTTCTGGGCCCCAGTGACAAGAATGTTAAACCTTTTAATATTTTCTCACAGGTCTTTGAGACGCTGTTCTTCTTTTTTCCAATCTTTTTTTCTCTTCATTATTCAAATTGGATTATTTTTTTCACGGGTCATCAAGTTCACTGATTGTTTCCCCTGTTGTCTCCTTTCTGTTGTTGAGTCCTTACAGTGAAGTTTTTATTTTAGGTGTCATATTTTTCAGTTCTAAAATTTTCATTTGGTTCTTGTTAAACTTTCTATTTCTCTGTTGATAACACCTCTCTTTCCATTTATTTCAAAAAATATTCACTGTTACCAAATGAAGAGTTGTTATAATAACTGCTTTAAAGGTATTTTTCTAGTAAATCTAACATCTTACTTTTTCTTTAAGAATTAGTCACATTCTGGTTCTTTGTATATCAAGTAATTTTGGACTAAATCCTGTTATAGCAGCCTGAGCAGATTATGACACCCCTTAGACTCTATGCACAACAGAGACCCCTTTTCCCAGCTCTTCTATCCGGAGAGATGGATTTTCACTCAGTGTTTTAGGTGACTGAATTACCACTGTTCTGCCATGGTAATATAGTTCTGTGTCTGGGTTGACCTGGGGGTAGGGACAGAAGAGAGAACAGAGAGATTACCGCCACCCCCACTCTGTGGCTCACACATGATCATTTTCTCCATCTTCTACTTTGAGTTTTTGCTACCTGTGCCTGCTGCACAGTTCCCCCCATTAGACCTGTTCTCAGACCAAAGCCAGAAGATAAGGAGAAAACACACACATGCACACACACAAGAAAGTCACCACCCCCTTATTGGTCATTACTCAAGTTTTAGCTTTTTTCCCATTCACTTCTTATTACTTACTTTTTAGAATCTGCAAGTAGTTGGTTTTTGTATTTTATTCTAAAATTTTCATTGTAATCAGTGACAAAGGTAAGCTATAGTGGATTTTACCCACTTTGGTCAACACCAGAAGTCCTTTCCTCTAATTTTGAGATGGTGTTCTTTGGACCAGTCTTCTCCATGCGGGGATAATCTCTTATAAAATATCCATTTTTAGAATGAGTTAACTTGTATGGTGTTTGTCAGATGTTCTTTTTGCTGTTCCTACTTCAGTGTATCGTCATATGCAAGCTTTATTTGATCTAGGAAAAGAGGAAAAAGAAGAATCAGCATGGACCCGTCCCTCAATGAATATACAATTTAGTTGGATGATGCAGCTAATAAATTATAGAATTACCGTAATAGAATATTATCATTATATGAAAGTACCATAAATGTAATATGGATGAATGGCTAAAGAAGTTCAGTGAGAAAAGAGATCAAGACAGGCTTTGTGGATTGCATAGCATTTGAGTTGACCTTGAAATGTGAGTAGTACTTGAACATGAAAGGATGGGGAAGAAGTGCATTTTGGACAAAGAAACAGCATGAACAGGGGTATTGTGGCTAAAAAAAAATGTGAAAGCAACAGAAAGAAGAGTGAGTCATTTCAGTTTCTTTAGAGAAGCGTAAATGCTGTCTAAAGCTCACATAATCCTCCAACCTTAAAAATATTTCCAAAATGTAACAGAATGAAACTTTTACATATACGTTTTGCTTCTAATTTCCCTTTTACTCCCTTTAGTTTCTTATGGGTATGGTTCCCTTTTTATTGTTTGCATCTACTCTTTTGGTCTCATTTCTTCCTAAATATAATTAATATTATAAAATGAATTCTGTCCCCCCACCCCCTACAAAATTATATGTTGAAGATATAACCCACTGTGTGATTATATCTGGAGACAGGGCCTCAAGGAGGTAATTAAGGTTAAATGAGGTCATAAGGGTTGAGCCCTCATCCAGTAGGACTGGTGTCCTTGTAAGAGATACTAGGGATGTGCGTACAGAGCAAAGACCACTTGAGGGCACAAGAGGGCTGTGTTGTCTGCAAGCCAAGGAGGGAGACCTCTGCCAGCACCTTGATATTGAACTTCCAGCCTCCAGAATTGTTAGAAGACAAATTTCTGCTGTTTGACAGTCTGTGGTGGTCTGTTATGGCAGCCCAAGCTCACTAATACATTATATGATGCTTATATTGGAGGACTGTGGTTCCTTTCATTTGGGACAAATGATCTGATGAAATACTAAATTTGTGTTGTAATGAGATGGAATCAAATAGATTCTCCTGATTCATCCCCAGCCTTTTTTTTTTTTTTTTTTTTTTTTTTTATTTTTGCCCCAGTCACCTTTTATTTTCTCCTCCTGTTCTTCTGATGTTCGGCATGAATTTGCTGTGCTCACTTTTGGAAGAGTATGACAGTATGTTTAGGAAACTGGCCAAAATGATGACTTGTGTTTACTGAAACTTCTGAGAGGAAGAAAAAGAACAGTGATCTTAATGCTGATTACATTTCACAGCAGATAGAAAGCTCTGTGGTTGGATACCATGTTGTGATGGCAGATACTCGTTAACTCTTTGTGACCCAGCAACACCCTGGGCAGTAAACTGGGTGCCTTGTGCTGGTTCACTGCTCTTGTTCTTATCCTAAAAGGGAGATGTGAGTGAGAATAAAGCAATAAGTATGAGCTCTCTCATAGTGCAAAAACCCTGACTTTCATAGAATATATTTCTGTTCATAAGAAGCTCGCAATCTCTAGGCAAGTATGTAGTGAACTACATATGTGACATTAAATATACAGCTGTTTGAAACAATTACTGGGTCAACAGTTGTGTTAACACTTAAGGATCGATGGCTATTATGAAAATTAGATGATATTAAATTTTGCTTCTCACCGTTTTTTTAGACCACTGTATATTTAATGGTGTAGATTTCAAATAGAGATGTGATGTCTCCATCCTTTCTCTTTCCCTCTTGTGCAAATGATAGCAGATAAAAGTTGAGGAAATGAAGTGGCTTGCCCAAGGTCACAGAAGTAATTAACGGCAGGGCCTAGTGAAGAATTGGAGTTTCCTGATTTCTAGTACTCTTGATGGTTATCATTGTGACTTAATTAGCAAGAGCAGCAAACATTTTCAAAAATATAATTTAACATTTAGAGAAATGTAATTTTCCAAAAGGAGTAAAAGAACTTGTGTTAAGTTTGCCAGATGGCTTTTGTAGTTGCCGTTCTAGTAGCCTTCTCAATTTAAATGTCTCTGCTTCAAGAACACAGTTTCTCAAAACAAGCTAAAAAGTAAAATAATACTATAAAGTTTAAACTGTAAGAAAGTGATGCATGCCTCTTAAATAGCATAGAGACAGATCATGGCTTGACCAGCATTGTCTTTCTTTCCCTTTCAGGAATGCAAGAAGGTGGCCTCTGATGATAGATCCTCAAGGTCAGGCTAATAAATGGATCAAGAACATGGAAAAAACCAATAGTCTTCACCTAATTAAATTAAGTGACCCTGACTATGCCAGGACTCTGGAAAATTGCATCCAGTTTGGCACCCCTGGTATGTACTTGAATAACAAACATACATTACAGAATCGCCTGGAGAGGGTACCATTAACCCAAAATGATGTAGGGCTTTTTTTTTTTTTTATCCTTTTGAAGATATTTGTGTCAGACTCATCTTAAATGATTACTTTGTTAATATCTTTCATTATTTATTGGTAATGAATCAAGTGAGAACTTTAGAGATTATAGTTCTAACAGGTTAGGATGCTTTATTTGTCTCAAGATTCATTTGGGATACGTCTTCTAATTTAGCTGTCTTAATTTTTGTCTGTTGTTTGCCATTATTTAGTTCTCATTATAGCTCCACTTCTGCAATTAAAAGGGCCACTTGATATGCCAAAAGTATTTTAACACAATATTAGTCCAACTATCTCTTTGTTCTTCTCTCGACTTATCCTACAAAAGTGGCAGAGAAGTGAGTGCGCATTTTACGTGGCTGACTATTATCTGCCATTTACAATGGAGAGATTAAAAACATGATGAGGATCTTTCAGTGAAGCTCTATGCACAGGTCACATTTGTCAAAACATAACCCAAAATGCTTATGATTTGAGTATGTTGGGCTTATTAGTCACATTTTAAATTCATGTTACCTATCAAATTTTGACTATTTACTTAACCAAATAAATTGCCAGCATTATGAAAGGACAGCATACTTAGCCCCAGGACATGTTTGGCAAATCCCAGTTGCTAATTGAACGAGTGTTACATGGAAGAATCAAAAGAGATATACCAAAGAGACTTACAGACAGTTTATTTTTGCATATTAATAATGAGTTAGCCTTTAAAATATTAATTACAATTTTAGGCTTGGTTTGGGTGAGCATGAAATGAAAAAAACTGTGTCTGCCTACAAAATGTTGTGTTTATATATATGGACACAGAAATAGTATTTCATTCATCCAACTGGTGTCCTTGGAGTACAGTATAATGATATGGAGTTACCAAAAAAGGGGCAACCTGCTCTCTACTATCAAATATCTTGCTTGTTAAATGGGCAGGATCAGACAATATATGTAACTGTTATAAAAATGAAAAGTGGACATACTTCACTAACCCTTGTTAGGACCACTGTGTACTTCTGGAATCAGAGTACCTGCCTCTGTTACTTAGTACTTGGTTGCAGTGACCTTTCTGAGACTCAGTTTCCCCATCTATACTTTGAGCGTATAGTGTGAGGAAGAAATGAGTTACTGTAGTTTGGGTACTTACGACAGTGTCTGATAAGCTCAATTTATATTTTAGGTTTGGGGATTTACTATGTGGTTTGTGTATATTATCTCTTTTTTATTATCTCTTAATTATATTAGAATCATACGTAATTCTTTTGTATAATAAGAAAGACACAGATGGTGAGCTATGAATATTTAGAGCAATCCGGGAAGATTTCTTTTTTTATTTTTATTGACATATAGTTGATTTACAATGTTGTGTTAGTGTCAGGTGTACAGCAAAGTGAATCAGTTATACATATATATACATCCATTCTTTTTCTGATTCTCTTCCCATATAGGTTATTACAGAATATTGAGTAGAGTTCCCTGTGCTATACAGTTAGTTATCTATTTTATATATAATAGTGTGTATATATTAATCCCAATCTCCGAATTTATCACTTCCCCTCACATTTCCCCTTTGGTAACCATAAGGTTGTTTTGTATGTCTGTGAGTCTGTTTCTGTTTTGTAAAAAAGTTCATTTTTATCATATTTTGTTAGATTACATGTATAAGTGATATCATATGGTATTTGTCTTTCTCTGACTTACTTCACTTAGTATGATAATCTCTAGGTATCCATATTGCTGCAAATGGCATTATTTCATTCTTTTTTATGGCTGAGTAATATTCTATTTTATATATGTACCACATCATCTTTATCTCCTCCTCTGTTGATAGACATTTAGGTCGCTTCCATGTCTTGGTTATTATAAATAGTGCTGCAATGAACATTGGGGTGCATATACCTTTTCGAAACATGGTTTTTCCAGATATATGCCCAGGAGTGGGATTGCTGTTGGTATGGTAGTTCTATATTTAGTTTTTTAAGGAACCCCATACCGTTCTACATAAGGGAAAATTTCTTGAAGGGATTGGCACCTTAAATATTTAAATTAAAATTACTTAACTTAAATATTCAAAGAATTTCCTTGACACAGTAAAAACAAGTAATAATCGAGCATCTGCCACGTGCTTGACATTTTGAAGATCTGTGTGATCACAGTCACATATATTGATGTTAGTATTGCATCATTTTAGAGAGGAAAGGGCCATATAATCTGTCCAGTGTTTTTCAAACTATGGGTCACAACTGTGGGAGAGTGAACCCACATAATAGGTCATGACCAGCGTTTTTAAATGAAACGCAATGGAATAGAACATATAAAGCTGCATAGCATGGAGTAAAGGTAAGCATTATTTCATGAAATTTTAGAAGTTTTATGCATATGTGTGTACTTGATAAAGATTTAAAATGTATTTCTCACTTGGAGTTGTGGCCATAAAAATCTGAAATTCAATAGTAATTCTAATAACCACTACATTTTATTAACAAGGTAAGGTGACAGAGAATGTTAGTTACGTGGCTTCACTAAGACTGTATCTCTAGTTAAGGGGAGTCTTAAAACCAGTCCCCAAGTCGTCTGCCTTTGTTCATTGTTTACTGTGTCACTCACAGTTGCTTTAACCTGCTTTTTGGAATGAAATAACTTTAAAAATGGATAATGATAATTCACAATGCCTTCTAACATTAATCATCAGAGAGAAGTGAAAAGTTGTAAATCTATGATAGAAAGAGAAACAGATGGCAGATTTTGTAACTATTTTTATATTTAACCTTCAAGTGAAAGAATCAGCTACTGTTACAGTTTTAAAACATAAGCAGTTAAAGACTCTTCCATTTAAGAAGTTCTCTTTAGATTTTGACCTATTCCAGGACAGTGGCTTCTGATCTCTCAGCCCTCGCAGGCAGCCTGGGTGGAGAAGGCAGAGGTTTTGGCTTCACCCACCTGCCTCTGCTTCAACCAGAGCATAACTCCCTTTTTTGTTGTTTATATTGGGTTTTAAGATAAAATCCTCTGTGAAAAAAAGTATCCTGCTGCTTAAAAAAAATGTTTGAAAGCCAATGTTCTAGAAAACAGAGGTACATCTGTATTAGCTACACCAATGGATAAGGTGTGCATAGGATGTTATTCATGTTAATATTGCTGATACGGCAATTTGTTCACACCTCAAAAAAACCTGGAAGAATAAAAGATTATTTTTTAATTTTTAAAAAGAAATCAACTTGTGTAGAGGAGCTTTTAATGGCTTTCCATTAACTCCATGAAAAAAAGTCTTTGCATTTAGAGCAAAACCCAGCATTATCTGAGCCTTCCTTATTTTTATCTTATCTCCTAGCACTTTCTTTTCTTCCCCCCTTGCATAGAATGTATCAGGGAGGCAAAATGACTTCTGGCTCAATGTTTCTTTCATTTGCTCATTTCTTTGTTCATTATTCATTCACGTAACAAATATTTATTTTGCAACTAGCATGTGCCACTGAAAACACAGCATGCACAGACAGACTTGATCTCTGCTGTCTTGGAGCTTATTGGTTTAACGAGAGAGACAGAGATTACACGTGAGGTGGGGATTAGATGGGAGCACAGGGAACATGGGAGCAGGCAGTACATATAACAACATGGGGTTGTTTCTCATCTCTTAGCTTTCGTCTGTGCTCTTCCATCCATTTGGTGAATTACTTTAAATTTCACCCTTTAAGATGAGGCTCAAACACCTTTTTCTGTGACATCTCTCTTAACCTCTCCAATGAAGTGCCAACACTGAAGCTTTTACAGATTTCTATGGTTGCCCTATTATTGTGTACATAAATGTTTCTCAACTCCATCTCTTTGAGCGTACCCAGTAATTGATTAATCTACTTTGAATACAATATGCTGCACAGCTGAACATACTATACAGATTTTTTCCTATTAATTTGAAGTCTAACATAGGATAATGTAGATAATTCATAAGTTAAAAACTGGTATCAGTTAATGTCCTAAATGCAAAAGAAATATGAAAAGAATACTTGGTTCTCTTTGTTGCTAAGAACAACTGGTTTGAGCAAGATGATCTTCCTTACTCGAAGCCATTAGCAGCCATGTGTTTGGATTCCCAGTCTTGGCTTTCCACAAGCCAAGGTTTGCAAATACTGTGATGGGCTGGCTTTTGGGAATGAGGAAGGAGGTTTTTACATAAACCAGCATATTGTTAATTTCGATGATAGAAATATGAAGAGAAGCCTGTTCATAAATTTTCTCCTGTATTTTAACATGAAACATACTTTGATTTAATTAAAAGTGAAAGAAATCAAAAGTTAGGGTCAATAAACTAAGGAGAGAATTCTGGGTAATTCATATATAGATTTTGGGTTTTTTCATTTTTGTTTTTTTCTGTTTTCAAGCTTAGAATACTTTTGCTTTTCCAGTGAGGCTTATAATACAGTAAATATTCAATGCTGAGAACATGTTTCTTTGAAATCTGGACGCTATAGAAATCTTTCCTAACAGGCTTAAGACTTTATTCTACTGGTGAGGAAATAAATTTTCACTTTTGGGGTAAAGAATCAAGTCTGTAATACTTAAGTTTTATAGTGTATATTTTAGCTTTGAAAAAAGACATTTATACATATTAATGTAGACATTTTAAATTCCTTGTGAAACTAAAACAATTTAGGGAGAATAAAGGATGAAATTGTATAATATTTTTTAGTAAAGAATAATTTAAATATTAGATTTTATGCATAAATTGTTAATAAAAGTAGAGGCAATTAGGCAAAACTTATATGTTATAATATTTCATAAACAGAATTTCAGTCCATAACACTCTAGCAAATTAATAGATTTTAAAAGTCTGATCATGTAAAAATAAAAATGAGAAATTGATATCTATTATCACTTTTTTTTTTTTTTTTTTTTGTGGTACGCAGGCCTCTCACTGTTGTGGCCTCTCCCATTGCGGAGCACAGGCTCCGGACGCGCAGGCTCAGCAGCCATGGCTCACAGGCCCAGCCGCTCCGCGGCATGTGGGATCTTCCCGGACCGGGGCATGAACCCGTGTCCCCTGCATCGGCAGGTGGATTCTCAACCACTGCTCCACCAGGGAAGCCCCACTATTATTGTTTAACATTATTAGGAAAGTTCTTTTCAATGAGGGTGCTGTAATATTTGGAAAGAGGAAACAATATTATCATATTTGTAGATAATATATTTCATCTAGAAAACCAAAAAGAATTAACTGAAAAGCTATCTGAAACAAAAACTTAGAATGACTTTAACAATGCATAGTGAAAAAATAAGAGAAAATTTCACACACACAAAAAAGAGGACTTGAGTAAGACATCATTTTTTCACTGATAGGAAAACTAAATGTTGTAAAGACATCAACACTTTCAGAAATAAACGTTTTAGAAATAATACTAGTTATTATTTCTAATGTTAGCCTAGAAGAAAGTAAAGAGGCAATAAAAATTCAGAAGAAGAGTAAATTTGGAATTAACTGTTCTGGAATAAACTCTAATATTGATACATGTAAGCCTTTAATGTATTAGAAGGTAAGCGTTATAAAGCAATGGAAAATGATAGGTCATTCAGCAAATGGTGCTGCAAAAACTGGTTTTGTGGAAAAACATATCAAGTCATAGTCTCATCTTACACCAAAATGTGCTCCAGATGAATTAAAGAGTTAAATATGAAAGAAAAAAGGAGAAGACATAAATGCTAAAAGAAAATGTAGGGGAATAAGTTGTCTTTGATGGGAAAGAACTTTCTAAGAAAATACACAATGGAAAAAGATACAAAAGGAAAAGAATAATAGATTAGACTCTACAAATTTATAATTTAATCCAAGAAACATTATATAAAAGAAACTTGAGAGAATATCAACAATATTAAAAAATACAAATAAAGTTTAAAAAACTAGCACATTGTGACAGTTGGTGCCCAGTGTTCCCTAATAACCGTTCTCACCTCCTTACTATTAGCACCCCCTGTGTTTACCTGGGGACATTGCATTCAGAGTAAAGGAATAAATTTCCTAACTTCTGTCGTCATGTGACTGTGGTCTGGCCATCAAGATGTAAGTGGAAGTGCCATTTGTGATCCCCAGAAAGTATCCTTAAAAGATAATTCTTCCTTTTCTGTTTCTTCTTTTTTTTTCTTTTCTGATGGCAGCAATGTGCATGTTCTCTGAAAGGCTATTTTGGCCAAAGAGATAAAGCTGTTTGCCATAAATGGTGAAGCAGCACGATGGCAGGAACTTGGATCTCTGACAGTTTAGACACACTGTCCTTCCAGTCTTGGACAGATTACCTCAGGCTCCTCTTTACATGAAATATAAATTCTTTCTTGTTGGGGCTTCCCTGGTGGCGCGGTGGTTGGGAGTCCGCCTGCCGATGCAGGAGACACGGGTTCGTGCCCCGGTCCGGGAAGATCCCACATGCCGCGGAGCGGCTGAGCCCGTGAGCCATGGCCACTGAGTCTGCGCATCCGGAGCCTGTGCTCCGCAATGGGAGACGCCACAACAGTGAGAGGCCCATGTACCGCCAAAAAAAAAAAAAAAGAAATTCCTTCTTGTTTGTGTCACTATTATTTGGGGTTTTTTAATCACTTGCCGCTGAACCTAATGGTGAAAACATGCCCCACAATAGGAAAATGGGCAAATATTTTAGCATACAGTTTCTAGAAGAAAAAGTGTAATTCGCCAAAGAGCACCTAAAGCATCAAGCCCAAAATACAAATTTTAACAATATATTTTACCTATCAAATTGTAAAAGTCATGAATATAGTATTTAATGCTGGCAGTATCACACAGTGGTTAAGAGAGCTGTGTAAGGAACCAGATTGCTTAGTTCGAGTTCCTGCTTTGTCATTCACGAGGTGATTTAACTGAAAATTTTACTACAGTTGCCTTGCTTCAGTCTCCTCATCTGTAAAACTGGGGTAATAATATTTGATAGTTTTTTTAAATTTATTTATTTATTTATTTATTTTTGGCTGTGTTGGGTCTTCGTTGCTACGTGCGGGCTTTCACTAGTTGCGGAGAGCGGGGGCTACTCTTCATTGCTGTGCACAGGCTTCTCACTGCAGTGGCTTCTCTTGTTGCAGAACATGGGCTCTAGGTGCACGGGCTTCAGTAGTTGTGGCACGCGGGCTCAGTAGCTGTGGCATGCGGGCTCTAGAGCGCAGACTCAGTAGTTGTGGCGCACGGGCTTAGTTGCTTCGCGGCATGTGGGATCTTCTCGGACCAGGGCTCAAACCCGTGATCCCTGCATTGGCAGGTGGATTCTTAACCACTGCGCCACCAGGGAAGTCCCCTGAAGCTTTTTAAAGTTGTGAGGATAATAACAAAATAAAATGCCAACATGATGCCTAGTGTTCGTAAGTACAGTGATATTATATACAAGCAGGTTTAAAAACAGCAGAGTGAGTGCTTATTGCAACTCTGAAACCTCTACAGCCTTTCAGGAAAGTAATTTGGCGATATAAAAAACCTTTACAATGTTTGTAACTGTTGACCATTAATTGCACTTCTAGGACTCCAGCCTGGTTAAGTGATCAGAGATGAACACAGGGGTTTATTCAAAAAGATGTTCACTGCAGTATTAACAGTTGGAAAAGTGGGAACAATCTAAATAATAGATTAATGTATTTAATATATATGATGCACTCATATTATTTACCCATGAAAAATAATCATTTTATTCAAGCAGAAAATTATAATGAATTTAAAAATCATCTGACATACCTGTTTTTGTTAAAGTCTCAGCAGTGAAGGAAATTGACAAGACAATTTTAGGACTTTATTTAGCTAGGAGTAACCTGTGGGAAGAAGTGCAGCACCAGAGATCCAAATACCTGTCATTCCAATGCCCTGAGCTGCTGCTTTCTCATCCAGAGTGCACACCCCGTCCCTTGAAGGACTCCTACAGAATGCCATGATTCGAGTTTGGCTATGGTATCACACCAAACACCCAAACGTAAGACTTCAATTTGGCAAATGTATCAAGTACCTTAGCAATGTCACTGATCTTTGATCTGGGATTCCCTTTCTAGAATGCTGTCATAAGAAAATACTGTGTAACACAAAGTTTTTGTAGACGGTGCTACCTATAATCTTGAGAACAGAAAACACTCCAAATATCTAATAATGGAGTATTGGTTAAAAATGAGAGAACATTAATATTATAGACTATTATGCAGTAATTAAAAGCATGTTTATTGTTTTTTTTTAGTAACATGGGAAAATATGCTATAATGTCAAGCAAAATAATTAGGATATGAAATTAGATACATTGTTTAGTATCAACTGTGTATAGAAAAAGATAAATTAAAAATACTGAAAAGAAAAATATTTAAATTCATAGGTAGTTTTATGTCATTTTCTATCAAGTTATACATGCTATGAATAAATTACGTAAAATATTTTGGGGACGGGCTTCCCTGGTGGCGCAGTGGTTGAGAATCCGCCTGCCAATGCAGGAGACACGGGTTCGTGCCCTGGTCCGGGAAGATCCCACATGCCGCGGAGCGGCTAAGCCCGTGAGCCATGGCCGCTAGGCCTGCGCATCCGGAGCCTGTGCTCCGCAATGGGAGAGGCCACAACAGTGAGAGGCCCGCATACCGAAAAAAAAAAAAAAAAAAAAAAAAAAAAAAAAAAAAAATATTTTGGGGAGGGAAAGATTAAGAAAATATGACTAGAGGTTGTTTTTCAGTTTCATCTGTTGAAAGGTAAAGTGAAGCACATCAAACATTTTGAGAGTTTGAGCAAAAATCCATTTAAACCAGGCAGTGCCAAACCAAAAGTGATAAGGAGGGTCCCTCCAACAGGAGCTGGGGAAAGATGTATACCGTACAGAAAAAGTAAGGAAGCAAAGAAAGGAAACTATTTGACTGATTACAGTTTAAAGGCTACTTGGCTGCTTGTGATTGATTGGTTGTCCTTCGAGTTTTGATTTCATAACCTTGAGGCATTTACAGGCTTAAATTTTGGTTTACTTATGTAAGTTACCACACTTACAGCCGTCTCAGTCTAATGGCCTCCTTGTTTAATTAATTTAACATTTCTTTATTTTTCCTCTATATTTTCCACATGTTCTACAATAAGTGTGAGTTACTTTTGTAATTAAAAAATATAGTAACCGTTTCCATAACTACAACTAGAAATGCTTTTTCTCTGGTGTCTTATACCTCATTGCCATCATACTTGGGCATATAGTGAATCCCAGATTGGCAGGGGCAGTGGGGGGAGTCCTGAGTAGTACTCTGACTAATACTATGGAAGCAGGCAGAATGACCAGATAGCCCCACCAGTGAAGCCCTTTCCACATACATCCATTTATTTTTATGGCATCATTTCTTTTAAAAATTATTGCTTTTGGCAATTACCCATTTTATTTTATTTATTTATTTTTAAAATTTATTTTATTGAAGTATGGTTGATTTACAAGGTTGTGTTAATTTCTACTGTACAGCCAGGTGATTCACATATGTATCTATGCACACATTCTTTTTCACGTTCTTTTCCATTATGGTTTATCCCAGGATATTGAATATAATAGTTCCCTGTGCTATGCAGTAGGACCTTGTTGTTTATCCATTCTGTGTAATAGTTTGCATCTGCTAACCCCAAACTCCCACTCCATTCCTCCCCCACCCACCTCCCCATTGGCAACCACACATCTGTTCTCTATGTCTGTGAGTCTGTTTCTGTTTCGTAGATAAGTTCATTTGTGTCATATTTCAGATTCCACATATAAGTGAAATCATATGGTATTTGTCTTTCTGACTTACTTCACTTAGCATGATCATCTCTAGGTCCACCCATGTTGCTGCAAATGGCATTTCACTTTTGATGGCTGAGTAGTATTTCGTTGTGTATATGTACCACATCTTTATCCATTCATCTGCTGATGGACAATTTAGGTTGTTTCCATGTCTTGGCTATTGTAAATAGTGCTGCAGTGAACAATGGGGTGCATGTGTCTTTCCAAATTAAGAGTTTTCTCTGGATATATGCCCAGAAGTGGGATTGCAGGATCATATGGCAACTCTAGTTTTAGTTTTTTGAGGAACCTCCATACTGTTCGCCATAGTGGCTCCAGCACCAATTTACAAGGAGGGTTCCCTTTTCTCCACACTCTCTCCGGCATGTCATTTGTGGAATTTTTAATGATGGTATGGCATCATTTCTTTATACTCAGAAGACAAAAATAGTTTTATGCCTAACTAGAAACAGCAGATATTTAGAAGGCTGAAAGAATTTGGAGGCTTGAAGGTTTACAGTCAATATTTAAAATAACATGAAATATTTTTCTGACTTTATTCCAGTGTTGCTAGAAAATGTTGGAGAAGAACTAGATCCAATCCTGGAACCTCTTCTACTAAAACAGACCTTTAAGCAGGGTGGGAGTACCTGTATCCGACTTGGGGACTCTACCATAGAGTATTCACCAGACTTCCGCTTCTATATTACTACCAAGCTAAGAAATCCTCATTATCTTCCTGAAACTTCAGTAAAGGCCAGTATCTAAAATAAATGTTTCTTTACCAGATTTTACAATTAATGGCTGAATTTTCCTCCTGAGCCATAAGAAAAACAGGTCTTCCTGAGTAAAATGGATTTTGTCCTTGTTTGGCATTTCCTGAAATTGCTATAATAATTTCCAAATGTTGCTTTTGTATGTGCATGAAAGTAATAAAGGAGCCTTCAGTATGCAGTGATAAAAGACGATGAGAATCTAATTTCTGCAACTGATATTATTCTTAGATTTTCATTGTTAAAAATAGGTGACATATATGCACATTTTTCCTTTGTAATAAATGATAATATGCTAATTCTTAGAATGAGAATTCAAGAACAGAACTCCATTCTTCTGTCTCAGAATAAGGTTGCTGCTATCTGATTTTATATAGTTACTTAAAGGAACTGTTTTAGATCACTCGTTCTTTTAAAATACTAAAAATTCCTTTAAAAAGTAAAGTTAGTTCAAAGTTATAGTCAGTGACTAAAATGACTTGAGACATTGATGTGTAACCAAGCTTCTGGAGGTTAGTCCATTTTTTATTCCCAGTTCTTAGCCCTGGTTGGCACTTGATAAATGTTTGATAAATGTTTTTAGAATGAGCGAATGAGGAAGGGAAGGATAGTTTTCATTTATAGAAGCTAGGAGGAGGGAACATTAAGAAATATTCAGATTTTGAAAGAAACATAGAGGCAAGATGCATCCAGAGGGTCCAAATGCTGTCCTTTATTAGAAATATTTAAATTAACATGGGCATCTCTCTGGAGAGCCAGAGGAGGCGCTAAGATGACATAATTCATACCCTCCAAGGTGAATACTCATGGTCCCTGCTCTCGAGAGGCTTACACTGTAAATAAGCTGTGTGTCAAGTGACAGTATTTATGACTAGGAAGGCATAGAGGGACTCAGAAGACATAAGGGACACACTTTAGACTAGACCTTTAGGGAAGTCAGAAGACTGGGGGAAGGTGGGGTGACCCTTGAGCTTAGTTTGAAAGACACAGTGTTAAAATTGTGAACATTCTTAGCCATTGTTTTCAGTTAATTAAAATAAACCTGTTTTCTAAACACCTAAAAATTGGGTCATGTATTCACCTTTTAGGAGAGGCAGTATCTGCTAGTAGTTAAGAGCATGGATTCTAGGGCCAGACTCCCTTGGTTCAAATCCCAGGTCTGTCACTTGCCAGTTGTGTGACTATGGCCATGTTATTTAACCTCTCTGTGCCTCAGTTCCCTAGTCTATAAAATGGGAATAATAAATGTCTATCTCATAGAGTGATGTGAAAACTAAATAATCTATGTAAAATGGTTACAATAAGGCCCAGCAATAGTGTTATGAGAGGTAACTATTAGTACTATTATTTAACTTTTAAATATATGTGAACAAGAATGACATATAAAAGAAAATAAATCCCAAAGATGCATTACCAAAAAAAATTTTTAATAAATCGCATGGAAAACCTTTTTTACTTTTCATTAAAATTTATGAAAATATCACAAATAACATAAATAATAATTTATGTACACTAATAACTAGTTATAGTAGAAGTCATAAACCACTGTGGAGAGGAAACTATTTTATGATTCAGTATTGAAATCCTTCCAATCCCTAGAGTGTCTTATTGCTTCATTATTTTTAATTGCTGGGATTGATTAAACAGGGATTAGAAAACAGTGAGGTGGTTACTTGCTTTCATTTACAAATTAAAATACTTCCTCTTGATCTTATTTTCAGGATCTTTTATGTACTTTTTGCTTTCAAAAGTACCCAAGGGATGGTATTGTGCTGCTATAGTTCTTTTGAATCCAAATGAAAATAAAATTATGAAATCATATTTGTATGATTTTAAATGTTTATTTGTGAGCAAATGGCTAGATTTGCAAAATCTTTATCTCAAAACATCTAACATTAAAGGAATATGAACGAATACCTCTTTGTGCCTGAGATAAAAGTTGTAAAACATACATTTCCCTAAGCACCGTGACAATGGTTTGGAGAGTAAAGCGAGTGTAACCTGTGCACTTGGTTTCTCATGCCAGCAGGAAAAATGTCTTGAAAACATTAATGATAATTTTTCCATGAATAAATGCCAGAGCAGTAGAGAACTGCATAACAACACGGAATCATTTTTAATTGCTCAGTTTCAAGAATTGTTGCTTATTATGCCATATAAATTTTTGATTATGCCTATGTAATCTACATGTAGTGGCATCCAAGGCCTGCCACGGGGCAAGCCAGGGGGAAAGGTTTAACCCGAGGACACCACCATGGAGAAGGTGCCTGGGTTTGGGCAGAAGAGGGTGTCGCCTTCACAAGGGTACAGCAAGGAGCTGTTCCATAGCTTCCTGATCACAAGTAGGAAATTTCTCACAAAAACAAAGTTACTCTGTTCACGAAGAGGAAATATTCTCTTACCAGGGAAGTTGGAGGGACCCAAGTTCTCCCATTCCTCAGTCAGGGCTGAAGCACGTGCAGATGTTTCAGAGTGTGTGTCTGAGATTTCACAATCAGTTCAGCTTAGCTACAGTGAAAGACACGTGAAAGGGAGGAGTGGGAAGTGATGCTCAAGCAGAGGTGCAGACCTTAATTCAAGACGTGAGGGCAGGCAGACTGCAAAATCGAGGCTTAACAAAGCAGGGGGGGCGGGGGAGGTCAGCTTGAGCCAAGGTCGAGTGTTTATCGGTTCATTGGTGACCAGAGCCAGAAAGTTTCTGCAGTTTATTGCTGTGTGTGTTGATAGGTATGTGGAGGCAGGAGTGAGAGGAGCAGATTGTAGAGGGCTGAGGAATGAAATGAGGCAGAGACAGAAAGCATATACAAGTAACATTTTCAGTTATATAGTTATGAAGGCACAAAGAGAGATCGTTCAGTAGCTGAAAGGGATTGTGTGGATGATTTGTTTTTTGCTTTTTAAAAAGAGAGACCTAAGCATGATTACTTTCTCACTTACGGGAAAGACTCAGGAGAAGGGGGTATTTTAAATTGTGGGCAACAGAGTGAGACCTGCCTGTAAGAGCCATTAGGTACCAGCATGAAGCAGGGTTAGCAGACTGCATCTTTTTTTTTTTTTTTTTTTTTTTTTTTTGCGGTACGCGGGCCTCTCACTGTTGTGGCCTCTCCCGTTGCGGAGCACAGGCTCCGGATGCACAGGCTCAGCGGCCATGGCTCACGGGCCCAGCTGCTCCGCAGTATGTGGGATCCTCCTGGACCGGGGCACGAACCCGTGTCCCCTGCATTGGCAGGCGGATTCTCAACCACTGCGCCACCAGGGAAGCTCCAGACTGCATCTTGATGGACACTGTTGAACTGTATATTCCTTAGTTCATAGTAGTGGCTGAGTATCATATTTTAATATGATAATATAATACAACATAATATATGCTATGTTGTAATATGATTATATTATAGTATATATCATTATAATACGTAATATGATTGTCATATTGTGAATACCGTATATACTTATGACAAGTAATTGTTCTTTTTTCTCTTATCTCTTTGTAAGATCTCCTTTGCTTTTTGACACCACTGGGATCCTTAAAACGTAGATCAGCTAGTCCAGCCAATATGAAGGATGGCCTCCAGCCTGATTCTAATTGATTTGGGGATTAAAAGGTAGTCAGAAATTGGACCAATTTGAAATAAGAATAAATTGATCACCAAACAAAACCCTCTGAAGTATTACATTTATGACCATGAGAAACTTCAGTGGGTTTTTAATCCAACAATCCAGTTTGCCTATACCCTTAATCACCACATCTACAAATTCCACTTTTCACACATACTACCATGGTAAATAGAGTCAGTTTTAAGATCAGAATTTGAAGTGTATAAGCAGAGGCTTTCTCTGTTAAGGCTTTCTCAACAGAAATAGTGATGCAATTGTTGTGTACTCTTTCATTTATAGGTGACACTATTAAACTTCATGATCACCTCAGAGGGAATGCAGGATCAGCTTTTGGGAATTGTGGTGGCACGAGAAAGGCCGGACCTTGAAGAAGAAAAGCAAGCCTTGATATTACAAGGAGCTGAAAACAAAAGGTTTTAAATGTTATAAAACACAGAATTATTCTTACTTGTTTCAAGATCACTTAGAATCAATTCAAGTACATTTTAAAGATCTACTTTGTTAGGTTTAATAGGTGCATTGAATGGAAAGACTTAAGTGGAAAATATATGGTATTACAGAGTCTCTATGTTAACTTGGAAACCTGCATTGCGGAGTATATTTTTACATACAAGTTCTTAGGCATTGGAAGAATTCAGAGGCCTGCCACAAGTCAAAGCAATATATTTTCAACTATTCAGTGACGTTTTAGCACAAAAGTTTTAGTATTCATTATGTAACTGAGGTTACCTGTTTTCACTGGAGCATAGTCTGAATGAATATGCTGCATTCCATTTTCTGCTTGTAATATCTATATCTTAGGTAAAAAGGGTAATAGTGCTCTAGAAGTCATGAAAAATTTCTGAAAATAAATGGAGTGATACTTTCCGTTCATTGGGGGCTGAGATTCTTAATGGCAGAGTAGATGGGCTTACCATATCTCTCTCTAGTTACCACATAAATGATCATTAGAAAGAGAAGTGGAGCAGAAAGGCCTGTCTTTTTGACATTTTGCAAGATAAGGAATTAATTATACAGCATCACCGTTACGGATATCTGTCACAATGTGATGCATTTCTTAAGGTTACAAGCTCTTTGTTTCTTATGAAAGAACATATACACGAAGTGATTTTTCATGATTTCGTCTGAGAAAATTGTTTTATTCCAGGCAGTTAAAAGAAATAGAAGACAAGATTTTAGAAGTTCTTTCATCTTCGGAAGGCAATATATTAGAAGATGAAACTGCCATTAAGATATTATCTTCCTCCAAGGCTTTGGCTAATGAGATTTTTCAAAAGCAGGAAGTAGCGGAAGAGACAGAGAAAAAGATTGATGCCACCCGCATGGGCTATCGACCTATTGCCATTCATTCCTCCATCCTGTTTTTTTCTATTGCTGACTTAGCTAACATCGAGCCCATGTACCAATACTCACTGACCTGGTTTATTAACCTTTTCATCCTGTCTATTGAAAATTCAGAGAAATCAGAATTTTTGTCAAAAAGGTACGTAAAAACAATACTAATTAATAGTAATAGTAGCTAATGCATGAGAAATAAATAGTAATCGGTGGCCTTCATTGGTGTTTCAGCGTGGTGTGCACCTTACAGCCGCGTAGCTAGACTGAACTTGATTAATAATTGTACCAGAAATAAATCTGAGGGTTATAAATTGAACAGATGTGACCAAATTCAGTCTGCCAGGACTTTGTTTAAATAGATAATGGGATTATAATGTAATTCTAAAAAGAGGAAACATATACTTCTCTTTATCATTTGCAAAAGTTATTTATGATGGGAGGTGTGGAAAGAGGAGGTAGTCCCCCTAAAAGACATGACTCTTACCCTCTGTAAGCTTGCATTCCAAAAGTTATATATTCACATTTTGATATACACATGTATAAAATTTGTCAGATAACAGGGTTTGTGAAAAATAATCTTGTGATTTTGTTATTCTTATTTATATAAAATACCTTATTTTACTGTTGGCGATTGCAGTAAGTAATGGAACTAAGGCCTACTTAATAGTAAGTCTCTGGGAGAATAAAATTTCATTTTATTTGTTGTCAGTGAGATAAATTTTAGTTGGTATTAAAACATGGTTTGTTTTTTTTTTTTTTTTTTTTTTTTTTGCGGTACGCGGGCCTCTCACTGTTGTGGCCTCTCCTGTTGCAGAGCACAGGCTCTGGACGCACAGGCTCAGCGGCCATAGCTCACGGGCCCAGCCGCTCCGCGGCATGTGGGATCTTCCCGGATCGGGGCACGAACCCGTGTCCCCCGCATCGGCAGGCGGATTCTCAACCACTGCGCCACCAGGGAAGCCCAAAACATGTTTTTAATAGAGTCTAACATTAAATTACTTCTCGAACAAAGAATTGCAACCTTTGCCCTTTATAATTTTATCAGTCAATACAAAGCAAGGTACTTCAGTTTCCTAACTGTTCATACCCACAAAAGAAACTCGATTTACTGCTTATCACCCACAGTTAAGAATTATCTTTTAGGGGCTTCCTTGGTGGCGCAGTGGTTAAGAATCTGCCTGCCAATGCAGGGGACACAGATTCAAGCCCTGGTCCGGGAAGATCCCACATGCTGTAGAGCAACTAAGTCTGCGTGCCACAACTACTGAGCCCACGCACCTAGAGCCACCACAAGAAGCCCGCACACCGCCACGAAGAGTAGCCCCCGCTCGCCGCAACTAGAGAAAAGCCTGCGTGCAGCAACGAAGACCCAACACAGCCAAAAAAAAAAAAAAGAAAAAAGAAATAAAATAAATTAATTTCAAAAAATATGATTAATAAATATTGCCAAACAGAGTTCCAAAGTGGCTACAGCAAGGGAGACTCTTTTAGGAGTTCTGCTTAATCTTCCTTTTTTTTTTTTTTTTTTTAAATAAATAGTAAGAAGCTAGCTGTCATTCAGAAATTAAAGATAGAGTTCTCATAGAAATCATTTTTTTGTCAGTCATTGATAAACATCAGATAACCTGTTAAATATGTACAATTTTTACTTGTCAATCATACCTCAATAAAGCTGGGGGAAAAAACAAACATCAGGTAACCCGTGTTCTCTGGGCAACTATTGAGTTATAGCTATAACAAAGGCATAGAAAACATGTGACTATTAACACCAGAGTACTAAATTATTTGAGAATCTTAATATTGGTCTAAAATTATCTCTAATTTCCTTTTACTCAGAGATAAAAATATTTCATTTTTGTCTTCTGATAGTTATTTTTCGTAATAATTATTATTTAATAATACCAAACATATGTTATAGCTAAATTTATGTTATAACTACTATGGTATATACTATGAAATAGCCATAATAATCGGGATCATCTGGTTTTTTTTTTTTTTTTCGGTACGTGGGCCTCTCCCTGTTGTGGCCTCTCCCGTTGCGGAGCACAGGCTCCGGACGCGCAGGCTCAGCGGCCATGGCTCACGGGCCCAGCCGCTCCGCGGCATGTGGGATCTTCCCAGACCGGGGCACGAACCTGCGTCCCCTGCATCGGCAGGCGGACTCTCAACCACTGCGCCACCAGGGAAGCCCATCAGCATTGAAAATAATAATTTTTATCCTCTTTTATACTGTAACAGATTATTAAAATATATTTTAATTGGCATTTTAATTAAATATTTTAAATACTTGATATTTAAGTATTTAGAAATATTTAAATATTTTAAAATAAATATATTTTTATTGGCATTTAATGAAAATGAACTTGAATTTCTAGTGTGGTTGACCCTTATAATTTTCCTTTCTATCTTCCTATCTACAAGAGGAAGTTTGTCTTAAAGTGCAGAAATTATTTAATTCTAGAGAGACCAAATTTGAGTCACCTTATATTAATTGTACTGTTACATGAGAGAAATTAAATGCCAAGTGTGAAAAGACCATCTATTAGCATAAAAATGGGGACAGGAATTGTATGCTTATTTTGAATTTTCAAAGAATTCAACTGTATCTCAGCAACTAGTTTCAAGGACCTCTCTACCAAGCCTTTTTCAGAGTTCTCAATTAGAAATAAAATATATCAATTTGTTGTAATTCTTTTTATGGGAATGCTGGCAGGGGGTAAAGTAGTTAAAGAAATAGGGAGGTAATGAAGAAACTAGAGCGGGGATGATCCACAGCTTAGGATATCAGTCTGGAAATAACCAAGATATGGTCATACTGCTAGATTTTTTTTTTCTAGGCACATTAAGAAACACCAATGTAATTTTGTTTAATCATAAACTATAATAAGTTTCCCTTTAGATACTTTATCCTTTAGATCATTTAGGTCATTAATCTGTGTAAATCATTAGCTTACTACAAATGTTTTCAGCTAACTTTATTTCTATTATAACTACTATAACCTATGTAATAAAAATATTTTTTCAACTTTTGTCTCAGTGGTAGTTTACCCCTCATGAGATAATTAGTGAAAATGCTTAAAGTGCTATATTCATGTTAAGAATTATTATGAATACAGATCACACATGTTAGCACTTACTAGGAAGTTGTTAGTTGCAAATATTGTGATTATTCACATTTCTGTGTCTTGTCTATGTGGTAAATTAAAATGTAGTTTATCAAGTTTTGTGATTTCTCTGGCTTTTACGGATTCATGAGCAGAGTAGCACACTACTAAACTTAATGTTAATTTAATAAAGGAGCTATTAATTTTAGTCTGTTCATTAATATATAATATAGAACATTTGGAAGTGTTTATGGAATAAAGAAATCCAGTTTTACCCCAAGAAATGTTTTATAGTTAGAAATAGTCCAAAAACTGTTAAATGTAACAGATTAATATACTGTGCATTGACTTTTTTCCAAAAGGAAGATTAAGTTTTTTAAAAATTCAGTCAACAGTAAAAATGCAATTCTACTGAGATGTTTCTACATTGTGTAGCTCTCAAATTGATGCCTGCAGTTAATAAGGATCCTTGATTTGTTTGGGGAGTAATTGACCAGAAAGCTAATTAGAAGAGCAGACATCTAAATGGTTTATAATAGGTTTTCCCAAGAGCATTTTTTCTTAAAGGATAATGCATTTTTATTTATTTACTTTTCTTTCTGTTGACCCTTAGGCTTCAAATTCTCAAGGATCACTTCACTTATTCCCTTTATGTTAACGTCTGCCGATCCCTCTTTGAAAAGGATAAATTACTCTTTTCCTTTTGTCTAACTGTAAATCTGATGCTACATGAACGTTCGGTCAGTATTGTTTTAATTTGTAGGGAAAAAAATATTAACGTGAATTCATTAATTTATGAATTTGTGTGGGAATATATATAAAAGAATTGTAAATAGTTAATTATAGTTAAGGCATCGCAACTAGATTGAATTTCACAGAGGTGAAAAATAAATTAAGCAGAGTTCATTATATAACTATTACTACTTAAATTTTTATATGTTTTAGTTTAAAATAGTTTCTATCAGAATATCATATAAGTAGGCATATAAATTAACTAAATATATTGATATATGTACTCCAAGTAATAGTATAAATGGCAATGTTTTTAGAAACTTTTGCAAGTTCATCAAATCTAACCATTGGGCTTAACGATACCATTCATTAATTTTTGCTATGTTTCAAATCTATTAAAATATAGGAAGCACTTTAAGACTGGAAGAGAGGTGTATAAATTCACTATTTTATATTATGTGTTTAAGATTTATTGATTTCATATGGCAATGTATTAGTTGAATTCTGAAGGAGTAAAAGCTTTATTTTTGCATTTCTTGCAAAAATTTCGTAGCAGTACCTCATTATGTTTTATGGAAAAATAATTGAAAACAGCAGATTGATTGCTTCTCAACAATTTTCAGAGCCAATAAAACTCTAAGAAGTCATTTAAGAAAGCATATATTCAAAAAGAATAAATTCAGATTTCCATGTTTAGATCAGTAATTCT
The DNA here is from genome assembly GCF_026419965.1 of Kogia breviceps. NCBI lineage: Eukaryota > Metazoa > Chordata > Mammalia > Artiodactyla > Physeteridae > Kogia > Kogia breviceps. The sequence goes on along the minus strand of NC_081311.1, from coordinate 162,801,182 downwards.
GGAGGAAAATTATCAAAAATACCTATCTAAAATGGAACTATTTTGAAAACTGGTTAGAATGGATACATTGGTTTCTTATGAATAAATACTGAGCTATACCAGTAACTATAGAATTTTATGGGGACCATACCTGAAGCTTAAAAATCAAATAGTCAATTCTTTTAAAATGGTTGTAAGTTTACTATGTATATGATGAACTCATTTCTGACTCTTCATGCTACTTTGTCTTCCAAAGATTAATAAAGCTGAGTGGAGATTTCTGCTAACTGGTGGCATTGGACTGGATAATCCTCATACCAACCCTTGTACGTGGCTTCCTCAAAAATCTTGGGATGAAATATGTCGACTAGATGAGTTGCCTGCCTTCAAAACCATTCGTAGGGAGTTTATGCACTTAAAGGATGGGTGGAAAAAAGTATATGACAGTTCGGTATGTTTTTAACCCTCTTATTTCAGAGTTTTTAAATGGAGAAAATAATGTCAAACAGTTTACTCTTATCTTTGAATAAAAACAAGATTTAAGTAAGCTTTAAACTGGTCAAATATTAAAATCAGTGTTTCGATTAAACTATCCTCACCTTCAAAATTGGTGGTTCTGTTTGCACTTCTATTCAAATTCCTTGAAATATATAGAGATGCAAAAAAGCTGCATGGTCCTTAAAAGTACTCTTTTTGAATTTCTATGCCAGGTTTTCTTATTTATTATCAACTTGTACTTTGGCAATCATAATGGCAGATGAGTTAAAATTTTATAAAACAGATATTGTTTAGATTTTCTGAATACAGGACACAAACTAATAAATATTTTTGTCATTTGATGAAAGGGAAAAGCTAATAGTTCTCAAATAATTTTCATGAGACCCTATCTTGCTAATTGGAGATAGCTAACATATACCATGATACTCAGTTTCCTTTCTAGAACACGTAGGAATTGTTGCCTTCCCTCCCTTTTCTTTTAGCACAAGGGCTAATATTTTGCTGATTCCCAGTTAATTTTTTCTATTGTTTCTACTCCATGGACATTCTGCTTTCCTTGGGTTTAATATGCAACAGTTCTGTTGCAGGGGAGGGTGGAGGGGAAAAAGAGCCAGATGCGTGGAGAACACTTTTTCTCTGGTGACCTGTTTTTTGTATTATACATGATAGTGAGATTGTGTCTACACCTGAAGTTAAATATTTTGGACTGGATCTCTTTTGGATCGCTCCTAGTTAGTAACAAAACTACATTTCCCAGAGGCAAATATGTTTTTGTGTATAGTTGATTCTAATTTAAATAGAAATTTCCCTATGATGAAGCATAGAGATTTCTGATCTGAGATACCACATAGCCTTCCTAAACGTTTCAAAGGTGCAGGTGTCTTTTTTTCAATGTTTACTCCTCCTCCTGGAATCTTGATACCTTTCTTCTTGCATATTTTTAATAGTACTCTTTTGGCTTCTTCTTTGATATACACATTCGCAAATATCCCTTTCTAAAAATGATACCAATAATTCTTCAAAATAAGAAATAACACATACCTTCTTACTTCGTTTGCAATAACTGTTTTTTTTTTATAAATAGATAATGAGAGTAGTTGGTAGGTTTTTAAAATGCCTTTGGAGAAATAATGGAGAAAATCTAATGCACATTTATTTTTTCAATAACAGGGATCATTTTGTGCTATTGATTAATATTCATATTGACATTAACCCGCTTAATTCATGTCTTAGTTTTGTTGTTTTTAGTGGCATTTTAAATTTTCTTTTTATAGCTTATTTCATAACTTTGCCCCAACCTAATAAAATTTACATTAGCATTCTTGAATTCATTTAGTCATTATATGTTTTCTGTAAAACTCGATTTAAAAGTCAAAATACTGTTTTTTTTGTTTTTCTTTTTCTTTTAAATAGTCTTCCAAATAGCATTGAGTTATATCCACTGTCATTTTAGGAACCACATCATGAGGTTTTTCCTGATGATTGGGAAGATAAAGTGAGTGAGTTTCAAAGGATGCTTATCATTCGTTGCCTGAGAATGGACAAGGTAAATGTGGTCTTTGAAAGCAGCTCAGTGAGTCCAGTCCCTCCTTTCTCCACAGTCCAGCCAAACACGTTTTTCCTTATGTAATCGTGGGTCATGGGGGACGTAAAGGAACCTGGGGGAAATAACCCCACTTCCTTTTCTAATGCACCCATTTTTCAAAAAGTGTATATTTATTAAAACCACACTAAATTAGTAACTCACCAGATTATATTTTATAGTTTTATTTATGTTATGATTCTTCCTTTTATTATATGCTTCCCCAATTCCTCACAATCTACTTCCTTTACATGTAGTGATCTCATTTTTATTCTTACTGTTTCGATGAAATTAGTCAATGTGGTTTACATGAAGCTGATTTACTAGACTTTTTGGCTCCTCAAATGCTATCCTGTACATGGTTTTTTCTTGGCTTTTGGAAAGCTAGTAGAATATTAAGACATTCATCACTGCTAACTACAAAGGAAAATGTCTATACTATTAATTTTCATTTCTTTAAATAATAAATTATATAACCAGTGAATCAGCTGACCTGTCGTATCAACAAATTACAGTACTCATTGGCATCCTCATTTGTATTATTAAATTCCATTTAAAAAAACAACTGTTCACTTAATTGTAAAGACCCATACCCACAGAGATATCTACATACTCTGAGAAAATGTAGACATTAGGAGAGTTGGAAAAATAAATTGAACAAAATATTCTAATTGTCCACTGTTACTGCTTGAGTAAAAAAAAGTATACATAATTATTTCAAAATTTACTGTATTCAGAATTTGAGTTGCTAAGGAATATAATACAATACTTCCATTCTAACAACAACAGTAAAAGCAGAGCTTAGATGGTGAAAGCAGTGTATTTTTTTTTTTAAGTTTTTCTGCACATCCGTGATAATATAGGGTAGCGGCATTCTTTCCTCTGTAAGCCATGGTCTGTTCGATGAACACATGTCATTCTTGCTTGACTTGGCAGTGTGGCCTTAGCTAGGGCCAAAGTATCTGTTAGGCACAGGGCCTAGGGCCCACAGTAATCTTAGGGGTTCATGGAAATGTTTTAATTTCTTTTAAAATGAGAAAATAAATCAGTCTGTATTATATTTGTAATTATACCAAAATAGTTGTAAAATATAATTTTTTATATTTATTTATGGAAGAAGGGACCCACGAAGTGCCAAGGGCCCCTGAACATCATAATGCTGCCCAGCTCTTAGATGCTGGAAGTACCTCCCGTTGTTGAGGACCATCATTAAACTGATAAAACATCTCCCCCTTGGTGGCCCTTTTAAAAATGAATTTTCACTGGAACTTTAGCGTTAAGCGTCAGAAGTTTTCACTTCAACTATTAAATATGGAAGAATATGAAATGCTTCAAACTCTTGCCTAATATGGCTTCTTCCTTTAAAACCTTTTATTAAAATTTTCAAAGGTTTTTACTTTGTTTTCTAAGCTAAAGACTGTTCTGCTAAATGACTCTGCATGTACCATTGACCTTCTCTCCTCAATATTTGATAAACAAAGAAGTTTCTGTTCATGTTTTCTTTTGTTGAATTAGAAGTGATTAATGAGCCATTTCCTAATTGCAGCAGTTTCATCTATAAATATCTTTTCCCCAGTTCGTTTTTAAAAAATGGACATTTTAATCTGAAAATATGTTGAGCTACCAAATAGATCCAATATTACTTTCCATAGACACTCTCTTTTTAAAGTGTATTTGAGGGAGCTGGGGAATTAGATACTCAAGCTGAGGAATTTTTGTTTGTAACTTTTTGTTTGTTTTTAAATCAATTGAGGTTAAACTTAAGGTTTCATACTTCTCTTGCTTACTCGGCACAATACTTCAGCACCTTGTCTTATAACTTTTTCTTATATTTTTTCATATCTCCTCTAGAGTTTTTTTTTGGATTGGTTGGATGAGTGTAGACATTAACGCTACTCACCAGTATTTCTGGTTCTCCTCTCCTGAATACACTTGAGGTGGGGGCATTGTGGCCATAAACCTTGCTTTGGCCAGTAAAATGTGAGCAGAAGTGTTAGGGCAGAAGCATCTCACTACCAGTGTGAGATTCTCCAGGGCAATCCCCGCTGCCACCAAAACTGTGGAATCACATGTTGATATTTAAGTGCCATAAACAGGCTGCAGTGCTGAGCCAGCACAGGGAGAGTTTGTTGCCTGGACACCCAGATGACTTTGCTGGGACAAGAAATAACCTTTTGTTGTGTTAAACCACTGAGATCTGGAAATCGTTTGCTACTACAGCATAATTCAATTTATCCTAAGTGATTAACTAGTTACCATTATCTATACTATCACACCCGTAATCCTTAATATAGAAATAATTATTAGTATGCTCTTACATTACTAGCAACCTCAAACCCTTCAATCTTGCTGTTGCCAGGTCCTTTAATTTCTAGTGGTAAATCGTTAACGTTAGAATCTATGTATTTAAAATTAATATATGACTATTATGCTCTTAAAAGAATGATTTTCCAAAGCAAAATGGTATTAGCATGCCAGAGAAAGGAACAGTGCTATATGAGGCTAATAACTGGGCTAGTACTACATAGATTTTATTTCTTTGCCATCTCTAAGTCATGAGATATATATATGTCCCCTAGGAAAATCAGCAATTGTTTGATCTGTAGTTTACAGTATATGTTATTTGTCAGCACAATTTTTTCTGTCTCCTTTCTACTACTCTCCCTTCAAAACCAACTCCATCCCATGGTAAGAAGCCACAGATGCCAGGTTATCTAATGCTCTAGTTTGGAAAAATGTAAAAGATGCTCACTGAATCACCAGTAGGAGAAATGAGATGAGTTTGTACCTTCCATAGAATTTAATAGTTTATAGTGTTTTATTGACAAAAGCATATCAGATGGATAAATACTGAGGTGTGGAATGTTTTGAGCCCATTTACAAAATGAAGAGCTTCTGGCCACAGTTCTCTCCTTCTGGACAGTAAACAAAAAGCAAGTTAATCAACTTTCAATAAGAAACTTGTCAAATATAAGTTAATATGTTTCTCTGACCTCAGATAAATCCTATAGGAACTTGCAAGGCACAGAAGAACGTACATAGGTGACCACAAACTTCTTTTCTGCCTTTGGGAAGATGGCTGCCTAAATTAGTCTATAATTTTGGTTACTGACAGATTTCATTTTATAAACCTGATGCCGGCATAATCAGATTGCAGAAGCAAACCCAATTCCATCGCCTTCCAGACTGAATAGCTTGCCCAGCTTCATTTACTTCAGGAGTTACTGTTCAGTCTTGGGAGCAAGCAGGTCTTATTCAGTTTTAACATTAAAAATGAAACAATGAAACTTGTGCCCACCCTCACGCAGGCCCCCCTAACTGGGTTCTCAGGCGCTAACAGAAGAATCAGTTTCCACCAGCCTTGTTTGCATGAGCGCAGTGGACCCTGCCAGCCTGAAACCCTCACAGAAGAGGGGCCGTTTAGAACTCAAACTTCCTAAAAGTAAAACCATGCACTTAAAAGCCATGTGCTTTCGTTGTGTTTGTAAAATTATAATTTAGTGAAGAAGTTAGCCTTGAGAGGAGAGAGGTTATTAAAAAACCATTTTGTTGGGCTTCCCTGGTGGCGCAGTGGTTGGGAGTCCGCCTGCCGATGCGGGAGACGCGGGTTCGTGCCCTGGTCCGGGAGGGTCCCGCGTGCGGCGGAGCGGCTGGGCCCGTGAGCCATGGCCGCTGAGCATGCGCGTCCGGAGCCTGTGCTCCGCGACGGGAGAGGCCACAACAGTGAGAGGCCCGCATACCGCAAAAAAAAAAAAAAAAAAAACCATTTTGTTTTCCTTTGTTAATTGCTGTTTTTAATCTAGTGAGAAAAGACAGCCACAGGAAAAGAATAATAGGGAAAAGGGCAAGGACAAGGCCTGAGACAGGCAGTTAGGATATTTGTAGTTTTCTGCCATAAGCTTGATATCTGTGCCCATTCAAAATATCTGAAACATGAAATAACTTATCAACAAATGAAACTTGATGCATAGATGAATTTATTATTCTGTAATTTTTGTTTAGAATTTCCGTAATTAGAATCCCACCTTCACAAAAGAGAGCATCCTAATTTATTCATCCATTGTTCAGTAGATATTTATTGCACAGGAACAATATATGAGTAATCTTGTTAGGTAGATCCATGCCAACGTGGCACTTATACATGTGTTATTATCCTTCTATACCTTTCCATAGTTTTTAATTATTTTTTAATGACATACAGTTGATTTACAATATTGTGTTAATTTCTGGTGTACAGCAAAGTGATTCAGTTATTTATATATATATATATGCATATATATATTCTTTTTCAGATTCTTTTCCATTATGGTTTATTACAGGGTATTCAATGTAGTTCCCTGTGCTATACAGTAGGACTTTGTTGTTTATCTATTTTTTGTTTTGTTTTGTTTTGTTTTTGAGGTACGCGGGCCTCTCACTGTTGTGGCCTCTCCCGTTGCGGAGGCTCAGCGGACGCGCAGGCTCAGCGGCCATGGCTCACGGGCCCAGCCGCTCCGCGGCATGTGGGATCTTCCTGGACCGGGGCACGAACCCGCGTCCCCTGCATCGGCAGGTGGATTCTCAACCACTGCGCCACCAGGGAAGCCCTATTTTTTATATAGTAGTGTGTATCTACTCCTAATTTATCCCAAACTCCTAATTTATCCCTCCCCCACCTCCTTTCCCCTTTGGTAACCATAAAGTTGTTTTCTGTGTCTGTGAGGCTGTTTCATAGATAGGTTCATTTGTGTCACATTTTAGATTCCACATATAAGTGATATCATATGATATTTGTCTTTCTCTTTCTGACTTACTTCACTTAGTATGACAGTCTCTGGGTCCATCCATGTTGCTGCAGATGGCATTGTTTCATTCTTTTTTATGGCTGAGTAATATTTCATTGTGTATATATACCACATCTTATTTATCCCTTCATCTGTCCATGGAAATTTAGGTTGGTTCCCCGTCTTGGCTATTTATACCTTTCCATATTTGAATGAATCTGTTGTGGAGGGATTTAAAAATTTAAGTACAGATATTTCTTCACTGTTTCTCATCTCCAGACCCTCACACCCTCAGTCAGTCTGTCTCTGTTACTCTTTCTCTCTCTCTCTCTCCCCTTCCCTCCCTCTCTCCCTCCCTCCATCTCTCTCTCTCTGTCACACACACACACACACACACACACACACACACACACACACACACACACACACACACATCCACACCAGGATTGACACTCTTTTTAAAGTATTGTGACAAGTCAATGAGTTTTACTTACAAACCTTGTGCGGATAGAGGTTCTGTAGAATGCACTGTTAAAATGTGGAAATGTTTGTAACTTTCTCCAGAGGAGACCACCTTTTTGAGATTCTTGGTATCTGCACATTGCTCTTGCAATTCGCTTTAAGTTCAGAAAAGTTGTGGGGTGGTGGAATTGCTGTCCTAATTTGGAGTGTTGTGCGTACACACAATTCCATCCTCGGATATAAGTAGGTGTCCAGTCAGAGAGGTTCTGAAGCTTTCAAAAAATTCTTTGTGCTCTTGTCACTTCATTCCTTCTCTTCCTGGGATGTTTACAGAATTTGTTAAGCTAGATACAGGGATACTGGTTCATTAAACGTGCCTTTATTACTTGCTTGGCTCACACCTAAGCCATCACCCAGAGAGGAGTGGTGTAGACCCTTCATCAGAAAGAAGGAGTGATGTGCCTGAGGCTGTACATCAGCCACACTGCTTTCTACAAGACTCCTCCCACAGCAGTGCCTGAAAGGGACCCCCAAGCCCCAAAGTTCTGTTCTTTCTCAAACACGCTCCCAGAAAATGCACGGGCGTATTATCAGAAAGTGTACACGATATAGTTTTGCCTGTTTCTCGGGAGTATGGCTTCTCTTTCACAGTGCTTCTCCTTTTCTTTCTTTTTTCAGCTGTATCTATCTTTCTTTGTGGTGTAGGATTGTATAAATCATGCTAGAATTTCTACTTCTGTGTTGTGGACTTTGGAACATAGTCAAGTTTTACTTAAAACTTAAGTAAAGGGGGGCTTCCCTGGTGGCGCAGCGGTTGGGAATCTGCCTGCCAATGCGGGGGACACGGGTTCGAGCCCTGGTCTGGGAAGATCCCACATGCCGCGGAGCAACTAGGCCCGTGAGCCACAACTACTGAGCCTGCATGTCTGGAGCCTGTGCTCCGCAACGGGAGAGGCCGCGACAGTGAGAGGCCCGCGCACCGCGATGAAGAGTGGCCCCCGCTCACCACAACTGGAGAAAGCCCTCACACAGAAACGAAGACCCAACACAGACAAAAATAAATAAATTTATATTTTTTTAAAAAACCTTAAGTAAAGAATTAAGGTTTTTTATATTCTTCATCTAGGATATGTTGAATACTCACTAAAAGGAAGAAGAATGCCTTTGAATTCTGGTGTCACTAACCATCCACCTTTTATTAATTAAATAATGTATAATTTCTTTCTATCTAAAAGACAACTGTATAAAGTGGTGCCTTTGACTCTTTACCAACGTTTATAAATACCAAAGTGAATGTAAGGTCCTTTGTTATAAAACACCTTTGAAGGTGAAGTTTTTAAGGTTTTAGGCAGATTTTGAATGTTCCTTCAAACATATTCTTGTCCCTTTCTAGATTATTCCAATGCTGCAAGAATTTATAAGCAACAGATTGGGACGTGCGTTCATTGAACCACCCCCGTTTGATCTATCCAAGGCATTTGCGGATAGTAATTGCTGCGCACCACTGATTTTCGTGCTCTCTCCTGGAGCAGATCCCATGGCTGCCCTTCTAAAATTTGCTGATGACCAGGTACCTTAAACATCTTTTTTTTTCCTGCTGACCTGCTTGTGCAGATAACCTGTGGACATTCAGACAGGGTCTTCTCTTATACTGCTCCCATAACTCAAGGCCTCTTCCAAAGTGGCATTCATGTGGTAACTGCCCTAGAAATAGACCAGGGGGTCACAGACACCGTATCTGGAAGCTGTAGATGAATCAGGATATAGGAGAAATGAATTCTAGGCAGACATTCCTACAGAGTTCCTTAAATAAACTTGAATAGAAATTAGGGGCTAATGGGTTTTGTTCCTCTGAACTTTAGGCAGTAACCAAATTAGTTAAGATATAATTATTCAGAGATCTGGAGGAAACTGGGGCAAGTTCATGTGTCTATTCATAGTTTTCTTTTCAGCTTTGAATTTTAGGAGTTGTAGCGAGTTGTAGCTTGATAGCCGGGCTCTTTCATCTCCTCCTCATATTAAAAGTCTTCTTTTTTTTTTTTTTTTTTTTTAGTTTTTTGGGCCTCTCACTGCTGTAGCCTCTTCCGTTGCGGAGCACAGGCTCCATACGTGCAGGCCCAGCGGCCATGGCTCACGGGCCCAGCCGCTCCACGGCATGTGGGATCTTCCCGGACTGGGGCACGAACCCTCGTCCCCTGCATCGGCAGGCGGACTCTCAACCACTGCGCCACCAGAGAAGCCCAAAAGTCTTCTTAATTTTTTCCTGTCCCTTATCTCAACAATCAAAGACTCTACAGAATTTTTCATTTATTACCATGACTGTTTCCTTCATGAATTGTCTTGCTTTTTATCTGTTTATTGGCTTCTTAATCAATAAGAGGTTTCTAGGGCTGTATGTGCCCTAGAACCTTTGAGGGATGCTGCATGATTAAATTTTAATATATTTAATATTAACGTTTCCTGTGATGATAATATTGATTCTTCTTTAAAATGTGATTTAAAATAACATCTTCACTATTCTTGTACACAGGGATATGGAGGATCAAAACTTAGGTCTTTATCTCTTGGTCAAGGCCAAGGGCCCATAGCTATGAAGATGTTAGAAAAAGCTGTCAAAGAAGGAACATGGGTTGTTCTTCAGAATTGTCACCTTGCCACATCTTGGATGCCAACCCTCGAGAAAGTTTGCGAGGTAAAAATGCAAGCTTATTTTTATGAGATCATAGTCCCCCAGTATAATTAGTGATGTAAATGCCATCTAAGTAACTCCATTCCTGTCCTGTAATTTGAAGGTTGCAGGGTAGTGGCTGGCATGGCTGGGTTATAGGGGAGATGGGCTCACATTGGGAACTAGAGGACAGCACATGGCCAGGCCTTGCCGAATCTCTCCTACTAGAGGCAAGGGCTCATCCCGTGGGTCAGAAATATCCTTAATCCGGAGGAGCAGCCTCAAAGATAGGAATAAACCACAGGGTAGACAGAAGCCAATTTACTTTTTACCGCAGTGGACCAAAAACAACAAAGAAAGCTTTGTGGGGGGAAATTAGTGTGGCCCCTCTAAACCAAAAGGCTTCAGGATGTAACTTTTCTTTAATTATACTTCTCACCCACTTAGCTAGTGACCCTGCCACAGAGGATGAATCTGAAACCAAAAGAGCACTCCTCCCACCCTCCTTGCAGTGGGTCACGGTACTTCCCTATTTTTGTGGGCAGAAATTCCAGGAAGAAAACCCACTGAATAAACAGAAAACCCGGCAATTGATTTCAACAAACATAGAGAAAAATGTGTCCACATAATTACCCGTGACTCTAGCCCTCTCTTCAGAATCCCTCAAGCTACTAAATTGATATAACTTGCACTATCCAGACATCCACCTGACACTTTAAGGGGCGGGCTATATTTTCCTTTATGACACTTGGCACCATTTTGTTTTGTCTGTATCTCCCACTAGAATATAAGTGCTGTTTTATTCTCCAGTTTACCTCTAGCATCTTGAACAGCGCCTGGCTCATGGGACATAATCAATAAATATTTCCTGAGCTGGTGAATGAATAAAGCCTTTCAATGGCTTCCCACTGCACGAAGACAAAGTTCATGCCCCCGTCATGGCTTCTTCATTTGACTTTCGCCTGCCTCTCAGGTTTCGTCTCTGGCCACTTCCCATCTTGACTTCTGTGCTCTAGCCATTTGACCTTCTTTCACTTTCATTGGGAGAGCACACTTTCTCAAGAATGTAGGCTTCCATGATAGATGTTATTTCCTTCTGCAAAACTATTCTTTAATATTTTTTGCCTTACTAACATCTTCTCAAGCTTCGGGTCTTACATTAAGAGACTTTGTGCCTGTTTCCTCACGGTTCCTCTGTCTCTAGGCTGTTCTCATGACCTGTTGAATTGTATCGTATACCCATTAGAGAGTCATCCAAGAGGGAAGAGCTGTCCCCAGTGGATGGTGAACTTGGCCCAAAGTCCCATGAGTTATGCTACCTAAGTCACTGGGCATAGGGCAGCCAGTAGGAGGAAAAATGGTACCTTCACCATTTATTTAAAAATGTAGGTGCCTTAGCATCCTTCTAGTTCCCCTACCCACCCCTTCACCAGTTGAGTGCTCAAAAATTATTTTCCTGATAAAGACTTGCAATTTAAAAAACATAGATACCACTGACATGGACAATTGGAGGAGTTAGCAGTAGGGAGTGGGGCAGAACAGGAGAGAGGGAAAGACCCATGATAATTATTCCAAGGCCCAATATAGCCTTCACGACAGTCATAGACGAGCGTTCTGTCATCCTCCACAGTGCAGGCCTGACTATCCCTGTAAACAAGTAGCGCTAATAGTGATATGGTTTAGTGCTTCAGGATACACCAGTTCTTCTTGCCTTTCAAAACGCTCTTTTTTTTTCATCCCTACTTGGTTTAATATTGATTTATCTGAGTGTGTCGCTTATTCTCACAACCTGGCTACAGCAAGAAGGCATCATTCTTCATCTGGCTCTGGGGCAGAGAAGTGTTTCTATAAATATTTCAGCAACATCAGTGAAGATACAAGATTTTTTGTAATGTCTAAGTCTTTATCGCGGCCAAAGCTGAATTGTGTAGTGCCTTTGTAAACTTTACAGTCGTGTGATTTAATTGTTAACAGGGAGAGTGACAGCAACTCTGGGCCTTCCCAATGAAATATGTTGCTTCCCCCGCAGAATCGGATTTTAAGGCCTTTGCCTTCAACTGCAGCAATAAGCCCTATTTTGTAAAGATGCTTCCTCCCACTTCCAACCCATCCCATGTACACATGCTTGAGATCTTCCTTGAATTTTATGACCCTTTTGGATCTGGTTTCTTTGTTGCAGGAGTTAAGTGCAGAAACAACACATCCAGATTTCCGAATTTGGCTGACAAGTTACCCATCTCCAAATTTCCCTGTGTCTGTACTGCAGAATGGAGTGAAAATGACCAATGAAGCACCGAAAGGTTTACGGGCTAATATCATTCGATCATACCTCATGGACCCGATCTCTGACCCTGAGTTCTTTGGCAGCTGCAAAAAGCATGTTAGTAATGGCTAAGTCTTGCTACCTCTGCCCCGTAAAGCAATTCAAGTGGCCCCCAGTGATCCTGGATGTGTGTGCTGAGTAAAACTGCAGATTAAATAGGCCTCCTGCACTGTTGGTTTTGATTACTGATTATTGACTGTACTGAAGTCAATTTTATTAATATTTTATTTTATTTTACCACCAGCCTCATTCCTGCTCAGCTGGGATCTAGTGGAGTATCATTAATTATGCAGCTTTCTATTTAGAAAGTCAGCCGTAAGCCATTCCCAATACAAATGTGCAAGGCTGGAAAATCTTGTTTCAGGATATTAACTGAGCCCTTTGCTATTTGGAGCCATATCTTTAAATTAACACATAAAAATATTTCCTCCATATAACTGTAATGAGAGCCAAAAGGATTTTACTCCCTGATTGATGGGCTCATAAGGGTCTTTTTTTTTTTAATTTTCTTTAGCGTCACCAGGCAAGCAGGGAAGCCACCCACTGCTTTCATGATTAGAATTCTGTGTGTGAATGTCTGTGACCTAAAATTGTTTCACAGTGTTTTGCCATAATTAAAAATGGAAGAGTTTCTTTTTAAGAGGGGTTATGAACCTTGGTAAGTTTTTGCCCTTAAAAAGCTCACACTCTTGATGTTGGGATATGTTTTAAGTACACATCAAAAGAAAGTATTAAGAATAAAGAAGTACTTTCATTAAACAAAAGTCTGGGGTACTAAAAAAAAAAAAAAGAGGACCTGTATTTAAAATTAAGTCAAACCTTATCCTAAGCATCCAAGACCTGCTGTATGACGAACTTTTGCATGATTTGGTCCAGAGAGAGCAGGTTACTCCTAGGTGGGTGGTGAGGGCATTTCTGCACCTGATGGCTGGACAGAAGCCCTTTTGCAAAAATTTACTCCCTTTCTTCCAGATCCAGAGGGCTTTCCAGCAGTAGTCACACAGACTGGAAGTCCAGGCGTTTATGAACCAAAATCCAAACCCAACCCAAAATCTCAAATGCCAAAGCAGTACACCATAATCCTTCGGTTTTAACTTTTTATTTGGAAATAATTTTAAACTCACAGAAAAGTTGCAAATATAAAAGTAGTGCAGGGCTTCCCTGGTGGCGCAGTGGTTGAGAATCCGCCTGCCGATGCAGGGGACACGGGTTCGTGCCCCGGTCTGGGAAGATCCCACATGCCGCGGAGCGGCTGGGCCCATGAGTCATGGCCGCTGAGCCTGCGCGTCTGGAGCCTGTGCTCCGCAATGGGAGAGGCCCACGTACCACAAAAAAAAAAAAAAAAAAAGTAGTGCAAAGAACAGCCCTATGCCCTTTACTTATATTTGTCTCCTGTTAACATGACCATCTGCAGGTAAGTTAGATATGTCACTGCCCTTTATTCCTAGATAAGTCCTTCAGTGTATATTTCTTAAGAATAGAGATATTATCTTATCCCATTACAGTTATTATTTTAGTAAATTTAGCAAGTATACACTATTGTATCTAATCTACCCAAATTTGTGTTTGTGTCCCAAATTTGTCAGTTGATGCAGTGATGTCCTTTGGAGCATTTTCCCTGTTCACCATGGGATGGGTCCAGGATTAGTATCACATTTAGTCACCATACCTCTTTGCCTCCTTTAATCTGGACCATTGCCTCAGCCTTTCTTTGTCTTTGATGGCACTGACATTTCTGTTTTTGTTTTGTTTTTTGTTTTGCGGTAGGCGGTCCTCTCACCGCTGTGGCTTCTCCTGCTGCGGGGCACAGGCTCCGGACGCGCAGGCTCAGCGGCCATGGCTCACGGGCCCAGCCGCTCCGCGGCATGTGGGATCCTCCCGGATCGTGGCACGAACCCGCGTCCCCTGCATCGGCAGGCGGACTCCCAACCACTGCGCCAACAGGGAAGCCCCAGCACTGACATTTCTGAAGAATTCATTCCCCCCGCCCACGTTGTTTTTAATAGAACATTTCTCACCTTGGGCTTGCTTGATATTTCCTCGAGATTAGGTTCAAGTTATGTGTTCTGAGCCACAATACGACATGGGTGAAGTCATGTCCTCAGAGTATCATAATGGGAGGCGCATGGTGCCCATTTATCCCTCACTGATGTTACTAATTTTGATCCCCCAGACGAAGTGTGGTCTGATTTCTTCCCTGTATAATAACTGCTTTGCCCCCTTGCAACTAATAATCAGTCTGTGATGAGACATTTTGGACCATGCACATAGCCTGTTCCTCATCAAAATCTACCTGGGACACAGATTTAGTAGCCAGTGATGATTCTTGCTTGACCCACTTATTTCTGCTGGTGATTCCAACTCCAGCACTCCCTCCACGTTTGACACTTGGCATGGTATTGACAGCAGCAGCCCTCCCTTCCATTCCATTCATTTATTTCTTATTGGTGTGGACTCATGAATCCCTTGCATTTTTTCCAATGGTTTATAATTCATTACTATTCTTAAGTCTTTTGCTCAAGTTGTCACAGAATTGGTTAGTGGGAGCTCCTTTTGTACTTGTTATAGGTCCCATTATTATTATTATTATCATTCCTCTTTCTGGCAAAAGCTGCTCCAGGCTTATCTGTATCCCAGTCCTGGAACCAGCCACTTTTCTGAAGAGCCCTGGTTCCTGTTTCATGGGGAATGGTATTAGAGACCAAGATTTGGGTGCCAAACAAGTAGCATTTATTGTCTGTGGTCCGGGTCCTTTTAGAGAGAACTTGGAAATATATATATGTACTCACAAATACATATATGCAAATCTGTATGCACACATCTAGTACGTACAAACAAGTCCATGCATACACCTCATATACATGTTTTAGAAGTAACGGGTTCCTAGCAATACCTTCAGTTTCAGTTCCTCTACCCAGAGTTCTTTCCTGCTTTTCCTCGTATTTTCACATCATCAACACATTTCCTGATTTGCTCAATTCTCTAATATATCGAGAAGAGCTGCAGAATTAGCACAGCATGTTTAACTTTGCTTCTCCCACCTTTGTGGTCAAACTTATGCTACTTTCCTCTTGTCTCACACTCTCCCTTTCGATTTTATTCCATGGGGGAAACGTTCCCCCCTGCCCTTGGATAAAACTTCGGGCAGTCTCATGGCTTTCCTGGTTAGTGTCAGGTAATAAAATGACCTGTAGTCATTTTAAACTGCAAAGCCAATCTTGATTCAGAAATCAGAAAGTGCAACACAATATATTAATCAATATTTCAACTTTTATTCAAAACATAGGTTTCAACTCTCTAGCACTTCGCCCCGGGCCTGTAGTTGGTGGGCTTCATACCACTAGGGAAAGAGAATGGAGTTACCATCTTTCCTTTTTTTTAAATTGAAGTATAGTTCATTTATAATACTGTGTTAGTTTCAGGTGTACAGCAAAGTGATTAAGTTATTTTTTTTCAGGTTATCGTCCATTGTAGGGTATTACAAGATAATGAATATGATTCCTTGTGCTATATAGTAAATCCTCACTGCTTATCTATTTTATGTTTAATAGTTTGTACCTGTTAATCCCACACTCCTACTTTGCCCCTTCCTCCCTCTCCCCTTTGGTAGCCATTAGATTGTTTTCTATGTCTGTGTGTTTGTTTCTGTTTTGTATATAGATTCATTTGTTTTATTTTTTTTTAGATTCCACATGTAAGTGATATCATATAGTATTTGTCTTTCTCTGTCTAACTTATTTCACTAAGTAGAATATTCTCTAGGTCCATCCATGTTGCTGCAAATGGCAATATTTCATTCTCTTTCATGGCTGAGTAATATTCCATTGTATATATACACCATATCTTCTTAAACCAATCATATGTTGATGGATGCTTGGGTTGTTCCCACGCC
The DNA here is from genome assembly GCF_026419965.1 of Kogia breviceps. NCBI lineage: Eukaryota > Metazoa > Chordata > Mammalia > Artiodactyla > Physeteridae > Kogia > Kogia breviceps. The sequence continues at coordinate 162,785,015 of NC_081311.1, read as the reverse complement.
TTGGCTATTGTAACTAGGGCTGCTGTGAACATTGAGGTGCATGTATATTTTTGAATTAGAACTTTCATTTTCTTCTGGATATATACCCAGGAAGTAGAATTGCTGGATCATATGATAGCTCTATTTTTAGTTTTTTAAGGAACCTCTATACTGTTTTCTATAGTGGCTGCACCAATTTACATCTCCACCAACAGTGTACAAGGGTTACCTTTTCTTCACACCCTCTCCAGCATTTGTTATTTGTTGTCTTTTTGATGGTAGCCATTCTGAATGGTGTGAGGTGATAACAGCGCGTTGTGGTTCTGATTTGCATTTCTCTAATGATTAGTGATGTTGAGCATCTTTTCATGTGTTGTTGGGCCACCTTTCTTTTTGTAACTCCTTCTGCACATGATAGCTGCTGATACTGAGCGGTCAGTTCAGGGCGTGTGCAGGGGTGAGTCAGGAGGGGCAGAGGTTCCTCTTCTGGGCTGCTATTGCCTGGAGCTCTTTGGACTTGGTGGGGATTTAAAGCTGACTTTTTTGCCTCGTGAGGTCTCTCGTGGGTCCTCCTTCGGCTCCCGTGCTAGACTTCTCTGTGACCCCATCACCCTTTGCAGTGCCTCCCCTTCAGCTGGCTGTTCCTGATTCCCCTCAGCTTTTGGTTCTCCAGGCTTCATTTCATACAGGCTCTTACTGTTGGGGTTCCTTACTCTGTGACACAAGTCCTCTTGCATAGGAAACCATTAAAATGACCACTGGCTGACATTCCTAGTCCAGCTCCCTGTCTGCTCCTTGGGATTCATGCCAGATTGGCCCACCATCTGAGGGAAGGCTACTGATTTCCCTCCCATAGTCCATGACCCGAGGCCATAGACCACTCTACTCTTCCAGGCATGAGTTTTGCACTGTCCCACTCCATCCCAGCTGCAGGGCATGTGTATCAGCTCCCCAAGGGGCCCCATTGCTTCCTTCTCAGTATCTTGGACCCCACACTCCCCTTTCCCTTGGAGGTGAGGACAAAGGGACTCCCAGCACAGCAGCTCTTCTTTCCAAGGAAACCTCTTCACAAATCCTCTCTCAAGCTCTATTTTGACCATTTTTATATCCTCCTTGTGGAGGGTACAAATGATTAATATATTGCATCGTACTTTCTGATTTCTGAATCAAGGCTGGCTTTGCAGTTGACAGTGACTATAGGACTTCTTTTACCTAGAAGCAACCAGAAAAGCCATGAGGCTGCCCAAAATGTCAACCCAAAAGTACTCGTAGAGCTTCTTAATTGGTTTGAACTATCTCCTTTGAAATTTCTCCATGGTGATCTGGGACCAAGCATTGGAATTCATACTCCTTGCCTCATGATGCTTAAGTTGAAACCCCCCAAATCCTCTAAGGTAACGTTAAATTAGACAGGCTTACTATACTTTCCAAAAACCTAGTGTACATAGAAGCTATGTGTGTCAACTGAACATGTATACAAATAGGCATAGCCTAAATAGCTGGTAGAAACAGTTAATTCTGTTTTAGCTTTACTTTGACATGGATATATTGTTAAGCAAAAGAAATTAATTACCTTCATTTTAAAATGTGATAAGCATAATGCAATATTAGGGGAAGAAATAATGATGTTACACCATTTCTTCTCATTACAGGAGGAATTCAAGAAATTACTATATGGTCTCTGTTTCTTTCATGCTTTGGTACAAGAGAGACGGAAGTTTGGACCTCTGGGGTGGAATATTCCTTATGAGTTCAACGAGACTGACCTAAGAATCAGCGTACAGCAACTCCACATGTTCCTGAACCAGTATGAGGTACCATAAAACTCACAGCAAAGACATTACCTGTTGTGCTGTTTATCACGTTGTGTTTGTACAGTGAGCAGGGACTTCTGATTAATTTCTGCTTTTACAAAATGAATAGGAGGATAGTTCCCAAAAGCTTATTAAGTAGGACTTTATTATAACAGAATATTATAACTGCCATAGTAGGTAGTTAGGATGTCAGTTTGTCTTTTAGGAACCTGTATTTTATTATTTATTTTGACACATAAACATCAACCAGTCTCCAAAATGAAAAAAAAAAAAAAAACCAGACTGATTTCCCTCTGTTCTGGAGTGTGACTTTATTTTTAAGGAAATGTCACTGTAGTTTTATTCCAGAGTTTGGGCCGTTTGTCCCGAACAAACAAACTACTTAAGCCATTGGTGTTAACCTGAGGTATAGATTCTGGGAAGAAGTCCCACAGTGTAATGTCATCACGTCAACCACATTTCATCCCCTGTAGTTCTCTCTCTCCCTCTCCCCAGCCCTCTCTCCTTTCTCTCTCTCTCTCTCCCCATCGCTTGTGCGTGTGCACACACATGCATATACTCTCTCTCTCTATCTCTCCTTGCTGATTATCTATCAGATGGATTTTAACACGTTTGAACTTTTGAAGAACTGCTTGGTAAATCAGTGCAAGTGTCCTACAAGGATATGGAACTTTTTTGAAAGCAAATCCTCTAAATTTTGATAGAATTTTGTTTAAAATTCGTTGGAAATCTTTAAATCAATCAATGGAGTATCAAAAAAACCTTTGGATTTTGAAACTTTTAGTGAATTGTGATTTTTTTTAAAAAAAGGCTTACAAACAGGAAGTCATTGAATCCTCTTTCTATAAAAGCAAAGGAGAAAACAGAACAAAATAAATATTGAGAGCTCAAATGACATATCTAAACTTAGGTGAAGAACATTTGTCTGTTCTTCTGTTTCTTTGGACAAATTTGTATTCTGTACTAAAATGAAATGAGTTAATAAGGCCTTTGATTTTGCAGCATTAAAATTTGGTGAAACAGTCAAAAGAAGCATAGATTTGATGAATTTCTTTCTTGTAATAATATTTATTTTTAAAAGATACTAAGAATGGAGGCAAAAGCTATAATGAAACAGTGCATGTGGAAGTATTTGAGCTAAAATAATTGCACTTTTGAATACAAACAAAAAGAATAAGGAGCTCCTTTAATTAGCAATTTGTTCATGAACCTGTAGAGTATATTCTAATTTAAAATAGTATGTAGTGGAGTCAATTAAGTGTCAGCAATTAAAAATTTAGTAACCATGAAATGAAACTTTGCAAAACATTATAGACCATTTTACTTTAAAAATTAAAAAACAGTGAGACCATATTGAAAAGTACATTCTTTGGGAAAATATCGGAGACGTTATTTGAGAGAGAGAGATGTCTAAGACATTAAAGTACATGAATATATACTAAGAAAAGTTATTCTGCTTAAACTCTTAATCATTATAAAATTTTTGCTTCAATTTCTTATTTTAAGTAATCTTATTTTAAAAGTAACGTTTGAATAAAACTACATACAGGTCTGCCAATATAAAAATAGAGTTTTATATATATATACATATATATAATGTTATTTTTATTTATTTATTTATATATATACTACTCTAAACTTCCATAATACTAATTATCTTTAGTGCCCACGTTCACTCTCAAAGTGTTACAGTTTGGACAGTAGTTTATTTGGTCACCCTAGCTTTTTAAAGATCTGAACACAAACAAGGAGGTAAGCAACTCGCTGGATGTGATTAGGGAAGGTTCCACAGAGGAGGAGTTGCTTGGGACTCAATGAATAGAAGGTTTTCAGGTGGATGGTGTAAAGAAGCAGCAATTAAAAAGTTTAAAAAAGTACCAATAGGTGAAAAGGTTTGGTTAAGTATTAGTGATTTGGAACATCCTTGTATGCCATGCTGATTTGGGATTATTAAATTGTTATTGGTCTGCTTTTAGGAAAGTATTTGCATTTGAGAAAGACCACTCTAGCAACAGAGTGGAGAGCAGATTAGAGGGATTTAGATGACAGGCCAGTTTAAGATGATATGAGTTAAATTGTGTCGCCCCCAAAATATATGTTGAAGTTCTAATCCATGCTCCCTCAGAATGTGAACTTATTTGGGAATGGAGTTGTGGCAGATATAATCAGTTAAACTAAGATGAGGTCATACTGGAGTAGGGTGGGTCCTTAATAGAACATGACTGGTATCATTGTGAAAAGAGGGAAATTTGGATACACAGAGAAGACAGCCATGTGAAAACAGAGGCAGAGATTGAAGTTATGCTGTGACAAACCAAGGAACACCTGGGGCTACGGAAGCTGGAAGAGACAAGGAAGGATCCTCCTAGAAGATGTGGAGGGAGTGTGACCCTGCCAACACCTTGATTTCAAGCTTCTTCAACAATAAATTTCTGTTGTTTTAAGCCATCTATCAGCAGCCCTAGGAAACTAATGGTCTCCTGTATTAGTTATAACCCAGGCAAGAGATGATAGGAGTTTAAACTAAAGCATCAGGGCTAGGATGAGGAACATGGAAGAGATATAATAGATATGTAGGGACAAGGATTGAAATGACTTAGATAGTAAATGGTAAGAAGAGGGAGAAGTCTGTTAATGTTAGTTTTGGCGTCTCAGTTGGTGGTCTTACCACCCCTCATTAATCCAGATGGGGAATAGGTATCAGGAATTAATGGGTATATAGCAGGTGGGTTAGTGGAATGGGGGTGGGTGAGTGGATAAATAATTCAGTCTTGTACATTTGATACATCTGGGGTATCTAGGTGTAGATATCGATGGTATTTGGTAGGCTTCTGGCATATAGATACAAAGCCCAAGAGAAGAGAGTGAGCACAGATAGAGAATTGTGAATTGTTAATGTGTAAGGAGAAGCCTGAGAACACCTGAGATTGAAAAGGGAGGCCTTGTAGCATAAAAACGAACTAAAGCCTGGCTGCTGGTGAGAACCCAATATCAACGGTAGGAGAGAGGACAGGAGAAATGGAAAATGCAGACCAAACAGCCAGAGAAAAAGGGGGAGTGAGCACGCTGAGTAAATATGGAATATCAGGAATTGTCCATCCTGGCAAATGCTACAGAGAATCTTTTAATGACGCGTTGGACTGACTGAACTGGTTCCTTCTATTAAATGACAATTGAACAGTACTTCCCGTTCCTCCAGCACAGTGATCATATAGCAAACTGCACAAAACTGCTACTCACGCATGACATATAACCCATCAAGAAATACAGAGAGATTCTTTTTGGAATGTGATTCACAGTTCCCTTTGATACTAAATCTAATGTAATCCTTCAGCAATCAAAATTTTGTTCTTTTTGATTGAAGTATAATTGACCTACAACATTATATTAGTCTCAGGTATACAACATGATTCAACATTTGTATATACTGCAAAATGATCACCACGATACTTCTAGTTATCTGTCACCATAGAGTTAAAAAAAAATTGTTTTTCTTGTGATGAGAACTTTTAAGATTTACTTTCTTAGCAACATTCAAATTTGCACCACAGTATTATTGACTAACGTTACATCCCCATGACTTATTTATTTTATAACTGGAAGTTTATGCGTCTCAATCTCTTTCACCCATTTTGACCTCCCGGCAACTCACCACCCCTCTGGCAACCATCAATCTGTTCTCTGTATCTATAAGTTTTGTTTTGTTTGTTCATTTGTTTTGTGTTTTTAGCATCCACATTTAAGTGAAATCATACGGTATTTGTCTTTGTCTGATTTATTTCACTTAGTATAATACCCTCAAGATCCATTCATGTTGTCACAAATGGCAAGATTTCATTCTTTTTATGGCTGAATAGTATTCCATTGTGTATTCCACATATAGTCCACGTCTTTATCCATTCATCCATCAGTGGACACTTACATTGCTTCCATGTCTTAGCTATTGTAAATGATGCTGTAATGAACGTAGGGATGTATATAGCCTTTCAAATTAGTGTTTTAATTTTCTTTGAATAAATACCCAGAAGTGGAATTGCTGGGTCATACAGTAGTTCTGTTTTTAATATTTTTTTTGAGGAACCTCCATACTGTTTTCCATAGTGGCTGCACCAATTTACAATCCCACCAACAGTACACAAGGGCTCCTTTTTCTCCACATCCTCACCAACATATGTATTATTTCTTGTCTTTTTGATAATAGCCATTCTGACAGGTGTGAAGTGATATCCCATCATAGTTTTGATTTGCATTTTCCTGGTGATTAGTGATGTTGAGCATCTTTTCATGTGTCTATTGGCTGTCTGTATGTCTTCTTTGGAAAAATATCTATTCATATCCTCTGTCCATTTTTTTTTAAATATAAATTTATCTATTTATTTTTGGCTGCATTGGGTCTTTGTTGCTGCACGCAGGCTTTCTCTAGTTGCGGCGAGTGGGGATTACTCTTCGTTGCAGTGCCCGGGCTTCTCATTGTGGTGGCTTCTCTTGTTGCAGAGCACGGGCTCTAGAGCACAGGCTCAGTAGTTGTGGCACATGGGCTTAGTTGCTCCAAGGCATGTGGGATCTTCCCGGACCAGGGCTCGAGCCCGTGTCCCCTGCTTTGGCAGGTGGATTCTTAACCATTGCTCAACCAGGGAAGCCCCTCTGCCCATTTTTTAATCAGATTTTTTGTTTTTTGTTATTGAGCTATATGAGTTCTTTATATATTTTAATTAAAAAAACGTAAATAAGAAAAAGTAAACTGTAACAGAAGAAAATGCAAGTGGATGTATATAATGTTCTTGGCAAATGGGTAATTCCCTTTGGGAGGGTTGTGTGTGTGTGTGATTGTGTGTGAGTGAAAGGCTCACCCCTCACTCTTACCCTAAATTCACCCCCAAAGCAGTCAATTTCACAGCTTAGGAGGGCCTGTCCAAACTTTTTCCTATGCACAAATAGTTATATATACACATATATACAATATACGCACACATTTTCCTCAAAAACATAATTACATCTGTATGTCATTTTCAGCATATCATTTTCAGCTTGCTTTTCTCACTCACATATGTTGTGGACAACTTCCAAAATAGATGCAGATCTTTGTTTCAATGGCTGCATACACAGCATTTCCCACTGTTGACTATCAGGATTTTATTTCCTTTTTATTTCTTACTAATAAGTAGTGTTAAAGTGAATAACTTCATATATAACCTTGCATATAATTGCCGACTTGTGCACTCTCTCCTGGCCTGTGGTCTCAACCCTCTTATAACAACAGAACAGAGGAGAAATCCCAGCAGCGAGCTGCTACTCTTTCTGCAACCTCAGCGGATGGACGTGGGCACCTGGGAGAATGCATTCCCCAGTTTGATTGGCCCTGGTTGTGATCAAGCTCCCGAGAGAAACAAGTTTACCCATCAGCTCTCAGGGGAATGTTGGCAGGTTTAACCCTTTAAACATAAGTCAGACTCCTCCCCCTTCAGATCTCATCTTACGTCTGCCTCACAAAGCCCTCCCAGGACCCAGCTTATGCTCATATACTATTTAATTCACACAGGAGTTTTCTTACTATATTTCAGTTTTATGAGGTGGGGAACCTGTCAACAAGGCAAACCCAAGCAGTGCCTGCATCTGCAAACTCCCCTCAACACCATGCCGTTGTTCTCCCTCCTGGTTCTGCTTGTTTCTCCACCATGTCTTGGTCGCTGAGCTGTTCTCCTAAATTCACTGCCTTCACTTCCAGCTCTACCAAGTAACAAGTCTCTTAATTCCCAAGCCCGAATTCAATAAATTCCTTCTGTCTAATCACTACCACCTATCTTCCCAAGTGCTATTGTTTTCTACTGAAGAGATTCCTCTAAGTGAGATCACTGAGATGTTGGGTATATACACTTTAACTTTTAGCAGATAACTGCCAGAAGGGCATTTATAGCACAAGAATGGTGGAAAAAATCCTAAAGTAAAAAGATTGCTGTATTTTAGTAGAAAACATTTTAAAACATTGCTATATTAAAATGCCATAAACAATTAAACATCATAAAAATAAAAGACAAATGAAAATTGGAGAATATACCTAAAATTTTTCTGACAAACTGATTCGGTATCTTTATAAAGAGCTTTTTAATAATGAAAAAAAAGCGTTCATATGAGGAAAACACATAAAAGAATAAAGTAGATAATTTAACAATAAGAAATACAAGCGGTGAATAAACATTTTTTAAATGTCAATATCAAAATAAATAAAGTAAATAAAATTAAGATATGTAATGTCCAGCATGGTGACTATAGTTAATACTATATTGCATATTTGAAAGTGGTTAAAGAAAACAGATCTTGAAAGTTCTCAACACACAAAAAAATTGTGATTACGGTGATGGATGTTAAATAGACTTACTGTGGTGATCGTTTCACAGTATATACAAATATCAAATCATTATTTGTACCGCTGAAACTAATATAATATGTCAATTATATCCCAAAAAATTAAATTAAAAATTTTATTGTTTAATTATCATTTTTTTCCCCTAATTGATAATACTGTTTTGTTGTGAGCAGTGAGAGAATTCTCTATATTACTGGTGGCTGTGTAAGTATTTATGCTTAGGATAAATAAAATCGCAATATGAAAAATCAGTTCTTTTGCATTCATAAACACTGAGAAATTCTATGTACTAGAGAATATAATAAAAAGGCAAACTTACAGGAAAAATATTTCAACATATTTGATAAAAGTAGATTTATAAAAGAGCTTATACAAATAAAACTATTAAAACTTTAATTAAAAAATAGGCTAGTTCACAGAAGAACAAATGTTATTAAACATATGAAAAGATCATAAATTTCATTAGTATTCTAGAAAATGCAAATTAATGCAATATTAATTACCTTTGGTCAATCAAATTAGCAAAGATTTTAAAACTGATTCCTACAATTACTACAGCCTTTCAGGAAAGCAGTTTGGTGACATTAGTCAATTGCTTTTTATAAACTTCTTTCCTTTGGCAGTGTAATTTCCCTTTCAGGAATCTAGACTAAAGAATCATTAGCAATTTTAAGGGATGTATATTTAATGAAACAATTTAACAAAGTAGAAAATTAGGAGCAACTGAAATCTTCACTATTAGAAGATAGTTATTAAAAACTATTTTCAAAGAGTATTTCGTGAAACAGTAAAAGATATCTCATAATATGAGATTTGGTGAAAAATTATATGCAAAATTGTATAGTGTGATTCCAATTGTCAAAACATACAGATATAAAGAGGTGAAGGAAATGAACACTGATTATCTCGGAATTATATTGGATTGGTTTTGAATGTCATTCAACAGTGCAGGATTTTCAAGGATGGGATTATGGTCTAACTAATTCTGCGTCAGGCATATATAGTAGGTGGTCCATTAATGTTGGTTGAATAGAGGTGAGTTCACAAGTTAATAGAGGATTTCTATTCTTTGCACTCACCTAATGGAAATGACAAATCACAGAAGGAGAGAGAGACCCTGGGGAAAATTACAGCAAATTAGCCGGGAAGTATATAAAGGGAAATTGTGTTGATGCAAACTTTCCGTAAACTGTTTAAATAACATGAGCAAACAAGAAACACGATCCTGTATAATGTGCCACTGCTAAGTCTTGACTGGTTGAGCGACTTGACCTTTACTCTAGGAACTGCCCTACGACGCCCTGCAGTACATGACGGGCGAGTGCAATTACGGCGGCCGCGTGACTGACGACTGGGACCGGCGCACGCTGCGCAGCATCTTAAACAAATTCTTCAACACGGAATTAGTTCAGAATCCGCACTATAAATTCGACTCCAGTGGCATCTATTTTGTGCCTCCTTCTGGTGATGTGAGTACATATATGCTCTTCAAGAAAACTAAAAGCAGTAAAATGTGGAATTCCTCTGATATAGAAAAAGGTGATTTTTTTTAAAAAAAGAAGCCTTGTTTTTTGTTAACCATTGTGTGTACTTTCTTCAGTCCTATAGGGACAGAGCAAACCCCATGCAAAGATGGAGTTAGTGGTTTCCTATTTCCCGTAATGTGAGGACTATCAGAAATGTTCCTCACCCAAGAATGGCTTCCTCAGTGACCTGAAATCCTATTATTGTGAATTCAGTGCTTTGGGAAAAAAGTCATGGTCCCCAATTAAAATGGAAATACACATGAGAAGGGGTTACAAAATAGTATTAACGATAATAGTTAACATTTAGATCATGCTTATTTACAACGCAGTTACATGTAATTATCCCACTGGAGCATCTAATTAACATTTGAGTTATTATTCTTTCTTTCCCTTTTAAAAGTGAGAAAGTAAGTTCACTAAAGTTAAATGACTTGCCCAAGATCCCACAGGTAGAAAGGGACAGAGCATCACACCTGCTTCAGAAGACCAAGGTTCTCTTCTGCTATTTTTTCCAGCCCTGTCTAGTAGAAGATGTGGTATCTGCCTTCAGATTATCACACAGTAGCCTTCTAGGGACTGCCAGCACAATTAAATTGGTTCTCATTTTATTCCCAGAAGTCAAAAGGGCACATATTGAAAGTTAAAAACACGGCCACAGGCAACAGAGGCACATACCATGACCCCATCATCCACTAGGATGGATTCTAGCTGAGGGCAGACACTAATAGAGATGAAGAGAAAAATCAGTCCCAGGTCACTGACTGGGTGGGACAAGTCAACACAGGGAGTCATGGTAGCAAGATCTCCAGTGATGATTTAGTAAGTGAGAAGATGGCCAAAGATGAAGTCAGGTTATGTAACATGACCCATGTCGAAAAACCACCAATGACCAATCTCCCCGCTACCGTACATGTATTGGGTTGGCCAAAAAGTTCGTTTGGGTTTTTCTGTAATGTCTTATGAACAAACTTTTTGGCCAACCCAATATATGAATGTTTGCATATGAGTATATGAGCATCAGGAAAAGTATGGAATTTTGATAGAAATTCACATAAATAAAATATAAAACGTGTCTGCATATATATTAAAAGATTTACCATATTAATGGTGGTTATCTCATAAAATCTCAGATGATTTTCACTTTTCTGAATTACATGGATTTATCACAATGAGAGTAAACAGAAAAATCAGACTAAAGCAGAAAAAAAAATTATTGTGATAAACTAAGAACAGTCATCAGCAAATGCAGCACAGAAAGATTTCTCTGGAAGAATTTCTAAATGAAGCAGCCAGGATATTCCTCTCTGCATTTTCAGATCCATTCCAATTGAATGGGATATTGTTTTCTCTCTCTAAATGTGTCCATATCTTTTTTTTTTTTTTTTCTTTAACACTTTGGCCCAGGTTGAAAGAAAATGAAAGCATTCAGTGTCCAGGCTCACATGCTCATCCACTCAGTAACTTGAGTATTAAAAATTATCTCTTTTCAGTGAGCAAGCTCTACAGGATAATTAGATTTCTGTAATTCTAACCTGATTTCCTGATTTCTAACCTCCTGATTCCTTGTTACGCATCTTTGCAGCACAAAAGCTACATCGAATACACAAAGACACTGCCGCTGACCCCAGCTCCGGAAATCTTTGGGATGAATGCCAATGCAGATATCAGTAAAGATCAGTCAGAAACTCAACTGCTGTTTGATAACATTCTTCTCACACAGGTGTGTGATCTGTGCAAGGAACTGGCTTCTGAGGCTGGAAAGGATGCTCCCCAAGCAGCATGAGACAACACGGTAGAGGCCCAGGCCCAGAATTCCATCTCTTCAAGTGGAGAACCACTTTAAGGAAAAGAAAAAAAATACGTAACTTAAAAATGGGTTTAAACATAAAGTAACTGAATGTGTGGGTTTTGTTTTCATCAGTCGTTTGATTTGGGAAGAATCTCTGAGTATCATTCTGCTTCCAAGAGTTCTTTGAATAATATTCTTTGAGTATCTCTGAGTATTCTTTGATATCATTCTGCTGCTATGAGTTCCATTTTGCCTTTCTTGCTTAAATCATGCCCTAATACATTATCCCTTTTTACTTCCTTTAAAGTGGAAGAAGAATTTCAAAGATAACCTGGAAGCAGTTTAACGTCAGAATCCATCTAGAATTCCGCCTATTTTATTTTCTCTCTTACTAATTCAACATTTTTAAATGACTTATCTTTATCAAATATTCTAGAACATTTAACCTAGTTTACATAGAGATAGTTTCTTTCACATCAATGTTTTATCAGATTACATAATATTTAAGGAATATAATAGTAAGTACAAAATAAATTAAAAGGTTTAGGAGAACCTTTGACTCTTAGACATGTGACTCCACTGGTGAGAGCAAAAATGTAAGGGCATGTCGGAGAATGACCTTCCAAGGCACCAGATTTCAGCATGCCCTGGGCGTGAGTCAGTACATTTGAATGCAAGATATTTAATCTTGCTTGTCTATTTAGAGATCTTCCCTTGTATTGTTCTCCCATTAGAAGATATGCTTGTTTGTTTGTTTTTATATTTGAAAGCAAATTAATCCAAATGGTGAGTTCCCCGTAGTGACTGAATGAAATTTTAGTAAGTTCCGGATGTTTATTCAGACAAGCAAATTATCCCCCAAACTGATTTCGAGCTGGTCTTTTTTATTTTTATGGAATCTCAGATTAATACTAATAATAGATAATAATTTTATAGTGCTTACTGTATGGGAGCACTGTTCTGAATGCTTTATGTATAACAGTGTAATGCTTACAACAGTCCTATGAAGCGAGGGTGCTAATTATTCCCATTTTACAGCTAAAAGACTCAGACACAGAAAGATTAAGTCATTTACTCAAGGTCAGCTAGTACAATTTCAAGCCAGGACTCAAAGCCAAGCAGTCTGACTCCCACTAGTTTGGCTCCAGAATTTGTGTTCTGAACCACTATGTGATATTCCTTCTAGATTCTAAAAATGGGATAGGACCTAGAAGGCAGATAACCAGAGTTGCTGGGTTGGGAGTGGGGGGCGGGAAGCTAAAAGAACCAGATTAGGAGGATGAAATAGTGTGCTGTCACTGATGGAAGAGTTCATGGAACTTCTAGCTCTGGTCTACTGTAAGATGACATTTACTAATAAGGCAGAAAGGCCAAAGATTATTTTTTATGTCCATTTTACATTTTAATACCATTAAAATCAGTTATTGCCTGAGCATGAAAGCATATATACAGACATGAATAAGTAGATTGTTAGGAACATCAGTGCCTGTAGTACACAACAGTCTGACAGCAGGAGATTTTTAGTGTCTTTTGGCTTTATTTAAACCTGATGGGCTGTGCCACATGAAGCAGTGGGCTCACTCCAACAGAAAAAATCACTCAGAGCCAAACAAATAAGTTTAAATACATTTGGGGGATCAGTATGTAATTAAACAACCTCTTTCAATATCCTCCAACTCAGATTGGCGAGTACAGTTATAGTAATGGGTAAGCAGGAGTTCGGTGATTCTACATCGGGATTAACCACAATTCAGAGGCAATGAGATAGACCAGAACTGCAGGTTGGAGAGCAAGGTCACGATGACAAGACCTTTACATTGTGTATTTAACGAAAATATATTTTGAAATGACAGGAGCCAGTATTGGAGCTGAGAATGTTACTTCTGCAGAGCTCTTTGGCTTATGCTTAACTGCCAGACTCTCTTTAAAAAAAAAAATCTTTATTGGAGTATAATTGCTTTACAATGGTGTGTTAGCTTCTGCTTTATAACAAAGTGAATCAGCTATTCATATAAATATATCCCCATTTCTCCTCCCTCTTGCATCTCCCTCCCACCCTCCTTCTCCCACCCCTCTAGGTGGTCACAAAGCACCAAGCTGTCCCTGTGCTATGCGGCTGCTTCCCACGGGCTATCTATTTTACATTTGGTAGTGTATATATGAATCCATGCCACTCTCTCACTTCGTCACAGCTTACCCTTCCCCCTCCCTGTGTCCTCAAGTCCATTCTCTACATCTGCATCTTTATTTCTGTCCTTCTTCTAGGTTCATCAGAACCAATTTTTTTTTAGATTCCATATATATGTATTAGCATATGGTATTTGATTTTATCTTTCTGACTTACTTCACTCTGTATGACAGACTCTAGGTCCATCCACCTCACTACAAATAACTCAATTTCGTTTCTTTTTATGGCTGAGTACTATTCCATTGTATGTATGTGACATATCTTCTTTATCCATTCATCTGTTGATGGACACATAGGTTGCTTCCATGTCCTGGCTATTGTAAATAGAGCTGCAATGAACATTTTGGTACATGAGTCTTTTTGAATTATGGTTTTCTCAGGGTATATGCCCAGTATTGGGATTCCTGGATCGTATGGTAGCTCTATTTTTAGTTTTTTAAGGAACCTCCATACTGTTCTCCATAGTGACTGTATCAATTTACATTCCCACCAACAGTGCAGGACGGTTTCTTTTTCTCCACACCCTCACCAGCATTTATTGTTTGTAGATGTTTTGGTGATGGCCATTCTGACTGGTGTGAGGTGATACCTCATTGTAGTTTTGATTTGCATTTTTCTAATGATCAGTGATGTTGAGCATCCTTTCATGTGTTTGTTGCCAACCTGTATATCTTCTCTTTTTTTAACATCTTTATTGTGGTATAATTGCTTTACAATGGTGTGTTAGTTTCTGCTTTATATGTATATCTTCTTTGGAGAAATGTCTGTTTAGAGCTTCTGTCCATTTTTGGATTGGGTTGTTTGTTTTTTGGATATTGAGCTGCATGAACTGCTTGTAAATTTTGGAGATGAATCCTTTGTCAGTTGCTTCATTTGCAAATCTTTTCTCCCATTCTGAGGGTTGTCTTTTCGTCTTGTTTATGGTTTCCTTTGCTGTGCAAAAGCTTTTAAGTTTCATTAGGTCCCATTTATTTATTTTTGTTTTTATTTCCATTTCTCTAGGAGGTGGGTCAAAAAGGATCTTGCTGTGATTTATGTCATAGAGTGTTCTGCCTGTGTTTTCCTCTAAGAGTTCTATAGTGTGCCAGACTCTCTTTTGAATAACAAAATTCTTTCAACCTAAAATATTGTGAAACTAGAAATAGAAAGGCTAAATTTCATGATGTCTCCTTGAAAATGGTCCCACTTATCTTTATTTGTTTAATAAAAGGGAAACAACCATTATATTTCAAACGGTGTTTGTGAAAACTCTAAGGAAAAGTGGTAAAAAGGAAAAAAGCTATATAAAAAAAGTTATATAATTACAAATAAATAACACCCTTTTGCTCTTAATTCTCAATATCAGTTGGATATTACTTTTAAAACAACACCCCCCAATTATGTGATTCTGGTGTGTGAGAAATAGTTATAGGAATGTTTGTGTTACTAAATTATTTTTCTTACATTTTTGAAGGGCTATAGGGCTAAGATTTTCTTTTTTTTTCAGGGGCTTTTTGGTGGAGGCACAGCTCTTGTTAGAAAATAGGAATGGTTGAGTTTATAGTATATTGTATGCACATCAAAATACAAATAGAAATCAGCATATGATTCTTTAAATGCAATGGAAATAGATATTTCACTAGTTTTGGCCAAATGTTCATTACCTTCTTTGTTCTCTGTAATTTGTTTTATATACTTAGTTGTAAACCTAATGTTTTGGGATCACGATAAAGGATTACTATATTGGCATATCCCTTTTTTTGTTAGCATGTAATTAACACTTAACAACATTTAATTTTTTTATTGCACAACTTCATAGGAATGTGTTAGGTAGCATTAAAAATCTCACTAGAAACTTAAGTAGAAGTAACAGTCAATATTTATAGGATAGAGCCAATATAGACACTAGAAAATATAAAATCTGAAATAAGACTAAACACCATTTCCACAGACTGGAAAAGTATGAGATATATTCATTTATATTCTAATAGTGCTTGTTCTCTCTCAACACGCACACACACACACACACACACACATTCATTTATTCTGAGGATTTAAAGGATTTTCCCAGAAAATATAGATTCATTTACATGGTGTCACTATAAACATAAAACATAAAAATTGAAATGAAATTCCCCTTCCTTGCTTCCAGTGTGAATCCCTAAAGTCTGCCTCATCGCCATAACTCTTCCAACTGCTTAGAGGAGATGAGCTTATTTTCTTTGTCCTTTTGGTTCAAGGAAAAAAAACTCTATCTCTGCTTTTGGCAACCACTAGCCACCAGAGTTATTACCAAATATATTTTTGTGGCGAGCTTTCTCAAAGCAAAACCAGATTTTGTCCTCCTGGGCTTTGATGCCCGTCATCACTTGACCTGCCGCCCCACACACACACAACATGAACGCTTTTTCTCTCTCTGTCTGTATTATCTGCTCTTCCCCTGACCCCCGGGCAGCACAATGTGCAGCTTGTTTGCTTCCTCCAGACCCTCTTTTGCCTCTGAGCATTGTACATGACCTTCTACCTTCTAACAATTGCTTTTCTCCCAAAACTCCATTCCCATGCCTGTTATCATCACTTCAGTAAATCTCGTGGGGAGAAGAATCATAGTTAAAATGGCAAAGTATCAATAGTACTCATTTTTATAAAATTTACTTTAGGAGTTTTCCTATCCAGCAATTCTTAGACTTTTATGAGGATTTCTGATTCATAGTTTGGATTCTTTCCAGTCTCGTTCAGCGGAGGCTGGTGCAAAATCATCTGATGAAGTAGTACATGAGGTCGCTGGTGACATCTTGGGTAAACTTCCAAACAACTTTGATGTTGAGTCTGCAATGAGGAGATACCCAACCACTTATACTCAGAGCATGAACACGGTGCTTGTCCAAGAGATGGGACGGTTCAATAAGTTGCTGCAGACCATAAGAGAATCATGCATTAACATCCAGAAAGCAATCAAGGTAAGGGGAAGTACAGCAAGGAAAAATCATTGAAATAAACATATCATTCATTTACTAAGCAAATTTATTGGGCACAGATTCTGTGAAAGCACTGTTCTTGGTTCCAGAGATAGAAAAAAAAAATCCCCGCCCTTAAAAAGTGTATCGAATTCTGGGGCTGACAGTTAATAAATGCGTAAATGAGTATAGAATGTGGTACATGTAGCAATGGTTGGTTGGATGGAATATATGCTAAGAAGGCATAAAATGTTAAGGAGTAAGACAAAGCTTCTGCTCTCATAGAGCTTACTTCTTAGGGAGACAAACAATTAAAAAATGAACAAATAAATTTTTTTTTCAGTCATTGGTACGTTCAGTGGAAAAAATATAAAATGGGATAAGGATTTAGAGAATGATGGGTGGGAAAACTCAGTCATCTGGGGTCAGGCCGCTCTGAAGAGGGAGGCCTGATGGGAGGGACAAGCCATGGAACGTTTGGGCAGGGGGTCCGACCAGCACGAAGACCCTGAGAAAACCAGCTTGGCGTGTCCAGGAGCACGGTAGGGAAGGCTGGCTTGTCTAGAGTAGAGTGAGCACGAGGGAGATGGTAGGACAGAGAGAGAGGAAGGCACGGGCTTCATGATGGCCTTGTCGGCCAAGGTTAGGATCTTCAATATTATCCTAAAGTGTAAAGGTAAAGGGAGGCCTTCAGAGGGTTCTAAGTGATGAAATGAAATGATCTATTTTATTATTATTATTATTATTTATTTTATGTTTTTAAAGTTTGCTCTGACCACTGCAGAAAGGGTTACAGGGAAACGAGCACAGGCAGAGCCCAATTATGTGATTGAAGTAGTCCAGCTGAGATGGTTTCTTGCAGCAGTGGAGGTGGAGAAGAGTGGTTGGATATGAGTTATTATGGAGGGAGGAGTCTGCCCGGCTGGCTGTGGTATAATCTGGCTGGGCTGTTTGGCCAAGAAGTATTCAGTGTCTTCTGTTTGTCCTTAACCTCGCCCTCCCTGTATCCTTCCTGGAAGGTGAAGGCCTGGCTTTCCGCATTCTGGGAGATAAAAGGGGAAACAGGCCTCAGGGAGCTCAGCAACCAATACACATGAATTCACTTCATTCCTGATTTCAGTATGGGAATTCTGACCCCACCTGAGCCTGGCATCCCCTCCACCGTAGGGATGTCTTCATTTTCCTTTCTAGGTTTCATTCAAGGTGGATAAGGTACAGTTTTGTGGGAGAAGACCCAGGAATCTTTTTTTTTTTGCGGTACGCAGGCCTCTCACTGCTGTGGCCTCTCCCATTGCGGAGCACAGGCTCCGGACGCACAGGCTCAGCGGCCATGGCTCACGGGCCCAGCCGCTCCGCGGCATGTGGGATCCTCCCGGACCGGGGCACGAACCCGTGTCCCCTGCATCGGCAGGCGGACTCTCAACCACTGCGCCACCGGGGAAGCCCCAGGAATCTATTTTTTAAGCCACATTTCAACAATCTTCATTTAGCACCATCCTCCTCTCCTCCCTTTCAGCTAGGACCAACAGTTCCAAATATTGATATTTTGAGTATCCTAGTGTATATCTAGTCGATTCTTAACTTTCCCATCTGCCGGTTTCTCCTGACTACTAAGTCAAATACCAACAGTCCACATGCTTTCTAGCTCCCAATATTGCCTTGCCTTTTCCTATTTTTCCTGCACTTGTAGGCTTTCTTTTTTTTTTTTTAGCCACGCCGTGTGGCATGCGGGATCTCAGTTCCCTGACCAGGGATTGAACCTGCGCCCCCTGCAGTGGAAGTGCATAGTCTTAACCACTGGACGGCCAGGGAAGTCCCTAGGCTTGTGCTTCTAACAAATACATTCCTTTACTGTTGTTTCAGTGTTTGGGGAAGGAGGCAAATGAAATGTGGGTGTTTAATCCATTAAATTTTCTCTAAAATCTTTTCCATATGTCAGTTGGAATTATATTGCCAACTATGAAAAAAACAGAAACGATGATGGCAACTGGCCCAATTGCAGGATCAAATAAAATTTTCAAGGGCCTCAAAGTATTACCATCTCTGAGGCTCTTCAATTTTTATTCTAAAGTGTAGAGGTAAAGGGAAGCCTTCAGAGGGTTTTAAGCAATGAAATGAAATGATCTATTTTACATTTCAAAATGGGATAAGATCAATTAGACTTCACAGTTACAATCCGGGATTTCTTAACCTTTCAAGGCACTTTGTATCATTTTCCTCATTTTATGTTTAGCACTATCCTTTTAAGAAAGCAGGACAGAGATATATTAGTTGTCCATTTAATGGACAAGTAAACTAAGTCACAGTTAGGCTATGATATAATAGCTAGTGAGAAGCCAAGCGTTGAGATCTTCCAGGGTGGAAAAAATGGGTAAAGGGGGTCCAAAGGTTTCAGTTACAAAATAAATAAGTCATGGAGATGTAATGTACAGCTTGGTGACTATAGTTAATAATAGTGTATTGTATATTTGAAAGTTGCTAAGAGAGTAGATCTTAAAAGTTCTCATCACACACACACAAAATGCTGTACTTATGTATGGTGATGGATGTTAACTAGACTTACTGTGATGATCACTTCACAGTATATTACCAATATTGAATCATTATGTCATTACATCTAAAACTAATGTTGTATGTCAATTATATTTCAATAAAAGAAATTTTCCATTAAAATTTGATTAGATTACAATTGTTAATATTTTTAAGGAATAATTCAAAGACTCCACAACTTGTGAGCAAAAGAAAATATCTTCTTTTTTTGCTATATGGCTCAACCTTAACTAATCATAATTGTAAACAAATACAATTATAAAATTATTCATAATCGAGAATACAGTTGTGTTAAACAGTGGTTAAATGCGTTTCAGGGGCTTGCAGTGATGTCTACAGATCTTGAGGAAGTGGTTAGCAGCATTCTGAAAGTCAAAATTCCAGGAATGTGGATGGCTAAATCATACCCAAGCCTCAAACCACTTGGGAGCTATGTGAATGACTTCCTTGCAAGACTAAAGTTTTTGCAGGTGAGTTCATCCAAATGCTCATATGTTAAGTTTCTTCTGATTTCATTTTCTTCATCAGGATGCTTAACGTGATGAGTATTACTCTCTAGTTTTTCTGTGCATCCCAGGCACAAATAACCACTACCCAATATTGCATATAGTTTGTGTAACTGTTACATGGAATTGTCAAAATGCTAACATTGGAAGTAGAATCTCTGAAAGCTTCTTTAGGAGCAGGTGTTTGTGTTCAGTGAAGTTAGACATTCAAGCCAAGGACATTTGAAGAGAGAAAAGGACTGGCTATGTTATTTCCATTAAATATTTAGTTTTAAAAGAGATCCCTACAGCACAGCATCTTAGAAAGCCAGACAAGCTACTAGTAAGGAGAATTATTTCTTCCTTGTCCAGCACCCCTCCAGGTCATGAAATCACTAGATTGCTGTTTCAGCCCAAGTCAGTAATAACCTCAAAGGCTAATTGTCTTGGAAATGTAGAGTGGGCAGAAGCCTGCCTCCTAATTATCTGGCAATATTTGTGCTTAACTATGTTATTATTAGCAATTATATTTCTTAGAAGTATTGATTAATTTCCTAGGTACTATACATAATACATCAAAAATCGCCTGTGAGGAAATTTCTCTGGGGATAAAATGACAAAACACCCCTTCCATGATATAGGCCTTCTTTGGTACTAGACTTGGTACTGAAGGATTAAGACTGTTCTTGAAAAGTGAAGACTCTACCTTGGATTCTTATAGGGGAAAGGTCTTCAAATTCACTTCTTCAGACTGACTTCTATAATTTACTATTAGAGTCAGTAACTCAACTACTTGTTATACTATATGATATGAACAGAATATCCAGATATCTTGATATTTATAAAGATCTTAAGCTCTCACTACCCTGTATCTTCTGGAAGTTCCTTGTACAATATTATGTCTTCATATGTTAGATTCACTGTATTTTGGTGAAGTAGAAGGGAAAACTTCTAAAGGAATATTCTGCCGGGTACTAATAACCAGAGAGGAAAGAAAGTGAAAAAAACATTATCGTCTGACCAGACCTTGTAGGGAGATCTTTTACTCAATTAAACAACATGATGTAGTGTGCAATAATGTATATTAGAAACTCACTATTGTGTGGAGCTTTTCTGAAGGAATCACTGGGCATGTATAAAACAGACATTTGTATCTGCATTCTCGCACATTATGATTCATATCGTTGCATGAGCTGGTGCAATGGATACGAAATTGAAGTCAGAACGAATGCTGAATATGCTGTTTATTTTTTCAGACTTTGATGGTATGACTTTTTATTCCTCAAAGTGTTCGCTTATTTATTAGTTTACCTAGAAGATAATAGGCGGAGTGTTTGTGGCAAATTGTATTAAGCCATGCTGCATTCAAAGTTGAAAGACCCTGTTGTCAGGACACTTGTGCTTTGACACCACAGCAATGGTACGAGGTTGGTCCTCCTCCAGTGTTCTGGCTTTCTGGCTTCTTCTTCACACAAGCCTTCCTGACTGGTGCCCAGCAGAACTATGCCAGGAAATACACCATCCCTATTGATCTTCTTGGGTTTGATTATGAAGTGATGGAAGACAAAGAATACAAGCATGCTCCCGAAGATGGTAAGTGCAGTGATGGAACGAGTTGGCTTATATGTCAACACTGAACAAAAATGTAACATTCTTGCTCACTTTACCCAGCTGTTAAAAATGTAATCATCGTGTGTGTAACTTACCCTCAGATAGTTAAGGAAAAAAAAAATTTGTGAAGAGACAGAGTGAGCGAGAGAGAGCAAGAGTAAGAAAATAAATGGGGAGGAAATTAATCTGAATAAGGAGTATATGTCCCTTGCATTGTTTCAGTTTTACAAAATGGTGCGATTTTGAAGTTATTTCTAAAAAAAAAGTTAGGTAGAAAGGAATCATCAAATTAACAATACATGGGATTATCAACCACAGGCTTATGGTGACCTTGGGGAATTCAGGCAGCACAACATGAAAAAGAAGGATCCCTTGGGCTTCCCTGGTGGCGCCGTGGTTGAGAATCCGCCTGCCGATGCAGGAGACACGGGTTCGTGCCCCGGTCCGGGAAGATCCCACATGCCGCGGAGCGGCTGGGCCCGTGAGCCATGGCCGCTGAGCCTGTGCGTCCGGAGCCTGTGCTCCGCAACGGGAGAGGCCACAACAGTGAGAGGCCCGCGTACCGCAAAAAAAAAAAAAAAAAAAAAGAAGGATCCCTTGGTCCCTCGAAGAGCGCACCTTTGCAGACTCCTAAAATATGCGTTCTTTTAATTAATTAATTAATTATTAATTATTAATAATTTAATACAGTTAATAGCTAATATGAGCATATGTTCTGTGCTTGAAACATTGTGAGGAAATTTATTTTCTTAATCAATCGTCTTTCAACTACTCAGTGGCCATCCTAATGTTTTATTTCAAATTTAATGGAAGGGGCCGCTACCTTTCAAAAGTATGATTTTAAAAATACTCTCGGTTCCTAATTTTACCAAAATGGTGTTGTCTTTAAATGACAATTTCTAAATGACCATTAATGTGCCCTGCTTTTACTAATGTGTCAAAGGTAATCCTGCTTCCTCATTCATCACTGAATGGTGAATTCACTGGCTCGCTCCATTATCAACAGGGAATACTGCAGACAGGAGCTTGACCCTCAACTAACCTGTACTCTGGTGGAAGATACTAACAAGTAGATGTGTCATCACAACAGTGTGTGATAATCCTATTACTGTGCTGGGTGGTTTTCCTTTACCTTGACGGTCAGAAATCTCAAGGAGGGTCATAACACTATGAAGCGGTCCTACTACTGTTCCCTGGAAGAGTTGCTTTCCCACTTTCAAAGCAACCACGTATGCCTTCCCTGTCCTGCCCTTTGCCCCCGCATCTCACCTCATCATTGAAAAAATAAGCAGCCATCAGAATAGGGCTTTTAGCACAACCAAATCCGTAAACCTGTTGACTGCCGCACCCTCTGGTAGTTCAGATCCACTGGATAGTCCAGATCTCATTTTTTTCCTCCTGCCAAGGGTTTTTATCCTTCAGCTATACCCTCTGTTTCTAGAATCAGCAGTTCTGTCTCTCACTACTGGATAACTCCTACCAGCTCGCAGCCAGAGTCTCTCATCTTACAACACGTCAACAAATGCCACTTGTCTAAACATCCGTATCCCCTCAGCTACTGTCCCGTAATCTCTGCTCCCCTTTGCTGCACAGTTCTTGTGTCGTCTCCAGCTTCTCCCTCTTTCCTGTCTACCTTTCATCCTCTCCAGTCAACTGATGCTCTTCAGAATTACTGATGACTTCCATGTTGACAAATCCCATGAATTCTCTTCTGCCTCCATCTTAACCTCTTAGCAGTTTTTACCAGTTGACTGCTTCTTTCTAGAGACATTCTTCTCACTTTGTTTCTAAGTCATCACCCTCTCCTGATTTTCCCTTTCTTACTGGATACATTCATGCTTTTTGCTAGCTATTCCTCCTCTAAATGTTGGATTTCCCAAGGACCCCAACTGCATTTCTCTTTTCTAATTGCATCCTCTCCCCAAGTGACCTCATACTTTTTGCGTCTTTAAATATTACCTCCTGGATTATATCTTCCAGATTTGAATGTCCAGTGTAGATCTTTCCTCTAAAATCCAGACCTCTGTATCCAACTGCCTGCCTGACATCTCCACTTCTGCTTTCTCCAGGATATGTAAAACTTATAATGAATTTCGACAAATGGCGCCACTGTCCAGCCAGAAACCCATGGAGTCTTCCTTTTTCTGCCCCCTCACGTACTCACATCACATGCAGTTGCTCATCTACAATCCTCCTGCCACCTCCATTTTTATCCAGACTTTTGCTCTAGCCTCTTATCTTCATACAAGTGTTACACTCTTATAATCCTTCATTTCTACAGAAGCCACAGAAGTTTTTAAAAAATGTAAACAGATCATGTCACCACTAAGCCCCCATTGAAATTCAGACGACTAAGTAAGTTAATAATGACATTTTCCCTTTGTAGCTAGGATAAACTCTAAACCCCTTACCACGACTATGAGGCCAGGCACGTTCTAGCCACTGTCTACCTCTGGAGCTCATCCTGTGCCACCACACGCAGGGCACACTGGACCTTCTCACAATTCCTAGATCACCTCAAGCTCTTTTCTCTTTGGGATCTTTGTAGTACTATTCCTAAGCAGACTTAGCGTGGCGGGCACTCCTCAAACTTCAGGTCTGAGCATGTGTTATGTAGTTCATCAGAAAGCACTTCCTTATGGTTTGACATAAATACACTACCATGTGTAAAATAGATATCTAGTGGGAACCTGCTGTATAGCACAGGGAGATCAGCTCGGTACTCTGTGATGGCCTAGATGGGTGGGATGGTGGGGGGAGGGAGGTCCAAGAGGGAGGGGATATGTGTATGTGTATAGCTGATTCACTTCGCTGTGCAGCCGAAAACTAATACAACATTGTAAAGCAATTATTTGCTTTACAAATAATTGAAAAGTGAGGGCTATCTGTTCAAGCCCTCACTCTACCTTGTTAGCCTCTCACAACTTTGCTTATTAACTTCAAAACATTAATCACACTCTGTAATTATTTCATTTCCTTCCTTTTTGTCTCTCTCCTCCACTATAATAGACACCAAGAGGCCTTGGTGACCTTGTTTGCTGTCATCCTTTTTTCCTTAGTTTCTGTCAGAGTCTGGCACTTAATAGACCCTCAAATGCTGCCACAGAAATTCCAAAAGTCATGCTGCTTTAATCTATTACACGTTCATGGAATCTAACCCAAACTTCTAAGCTACTATTTATTGCAATTTTCTTTAATACTTAAACAGTTTTATTGCACAAACACATTGAAGAACAATAGATTCAAGGAGAGAAAGATCATTAGGAAATGTGATATTTTAAAACTAATCATTTTCCCCCAGGTGTAGATGCCTGACCCATCACTAATCTGGCCATTTGTTCAGAATACTTTTATTCCTAGCATACTGAGAATGAGCATATTGCTGCATGCTTGAAGGGCACTTAACAACCTTCTTCTATGTTGTTTAGTGTTTCTTTAATTATATAGGCCTTAAAAAAAAAAAAAAAATCCTCTGTCCAGCTCACTATTTTACATGCTGCTATAAGAGACCAATAAATAGAAATCCAAGTTCCCCCTCACTCCTAAAAGTCAAAATATAGATAGATTAGCAACCTACCAAGAGGGATAAATAATTTGTTTCCAACTAAGTATTTGGGAAGAAGGGAGAGAGTGTTTAAGTTGAGTAACGGCAAATCAAAGGGAGGGCCTGTTTACTTACTGTGAGTTGCTCTGTACCACCACGGGTTCCAGAAACTGCCCAGCCCTTAATGTTTTATCTTCACAGTGACCCTTTGGCACGGATACTGCTGTTATCCCATTACACAGAGATGAAAACTAAGGCTCTGAAAGGTTAAATAACTCACCCAAGGTCTCCCAGCTAGCGATGGGCTGAGCTGAGAGTCAGAGCCAGGCCATCTGGCTCTCATGCTTAGCTAGCTGCTTCCTCTATGGCCTATTTCTCTATTTTTGTAGAAGTTTGAAAACATCAACGCATTTCTGAAGGAACGTTTTCTTGAAGAGCTGTGGCTGATTCTTAAGTATTTAAATCAGATGGAATAATTTTTTTCCCCTCAATTTTCCTCATAGCATTATGATAAAAGGCAGAAGATGGCATTTGAATTGAAGTCTGAGTAGTATATGCTGCCCATCAAAGTTATGTTTTTGAACTCAGTTAAAAGACAGAAGTTCAAAAAGCAACCTGAAGTTTATAAACTAGTTAATATCTAAGATTAAACTCTTGAATTTCCAGTTGTTACATATAAACTCAGATGTTGTACAAGGTAGTTGGTATTTCTGTTTACACTGATTTACTAATTTAACCCACAACTGCTCTTATTAAAGATCCAAATTTATTAAAATCCAAAATTATCTTGAAAACAGTGGAGCACGTATAAAACACAACTTATTTAAAGATCAATAAAGACCATTTAGTGTTCCAAGATCCCATAAGTAAAGAGTAGCCATCAGTTAAATAAACCAGTTTACTGAATACAAAAGAATCAGCCCAGGTTTGATTTACAGTAGCTGATAGAGATTCACTAAATCATGAATTTTATTAATTTTGTACACACACACACACACACACACACACACACACACACACACACACACACAAACATTTTCCCCCAAATACAGATATCCACAGCTTTGCCTTTTTGTCATTCTAGCTTTTTCCTTCGTGCTTAGCAAATTACCAGAAAGAAAAGGAGATTCCATGGAATGATTTGGAGCAATGGAATTTTTCCCAAGGAACAATTTCTCATGGGACCCTAAGGGAAGGAACACAGATCCGACCTGAGAACAACTGGGGCTAGAAGCACAGTTTCTCTCTTTCTTTCTCACCTCTACCAGTCCACAGTCTGTCTCCTCACACAGTCTTCAGGATGTGCCTGGTTCTGGGGCTCATACAGAAGTCAACCTCATTTACCTAATGTTAAATTAAACATCATGGGAAAAGCTACTCTTTTTAAAAAATTTTTATTTCATATTGGAGTATAGTTGATTAACAATGTTGTGTTAGTTTCGGGTGTACAGCAAAGTGATTCAGTTATACATATACATGTATCTATTCTTTGTCAAATTCTTTTCCCATTTAGGTTATTCCAGAGTATTGAGCAGAGTTCCCTGTGCTGTATAGTAGGTCCTTGTTGGTTTATCTACTTTAAATATAACAGTGTATACACTTCAGTCCCAAACTCTCAGTCTATCTCTCCTCCCCCACCCTTCCCCCCAGTAACCATAAGTTCATTCTCTTAAGTCTGTGAGACTGTTTTGTAAATAAGTTCATTTGTATCATTTTTAAATAGATTTCACATATGTGATATCATATGATATTTGTCTGACTTACTTCACTTAGAATGATAATCTCCAGCTCCATACATGTTGCTGCAAATGGCATTATTTCATTCTTTTTAGTGGTTGAGTAATATTCTAGTGTTTATATGTACCACATTCATCTGTTGATGGACATTTAGGTTGCTTCCATGTCTTGGCTTTTGTAAACAGTGCTGCAGTGAACATTGGGGTGCATGTATACTTTCAAACCATGCTTTTCTCTGGATATATGCCTAGGAGTGCGATTCCTGGACCATATGGTAGCTCTATTTTTAGTTTTTTAAGTAACCTCCATAGTGTTCTTCATAGTGGCTGTATCAATTTACATTCCCACCAACAGTGCAGGAGGGTTCCTTTTTCTCCACACCCTCTCCAGCATTTATTGTTTGTAGATTTTTTGATGATGGCCATTCTGACTGGTGTGAGGTGATATCTCATTGTAGTTTTGATTTCCATTTCTCTAATAATTAGCGATGTTGAATATTTTTTCATGTGCCTCTTAGCTATCTGTATGCCTTCTTTGGAGAAATGTCTATTTAGGTCTTCTGCCCATTTTTTGATTGGGTTGTTTGTTTTTATGATATTGAGCCGCATGAGCCCTTTGTAAATTTTGGAGACTAATCCTTTGTCAGTCACATCGTTTGTAAATATTTTCTCCCATTCTGTGGGTTGTCTTTTTGTTTTATGGTTTCCTTTGCTGTGCAAAACTTTTGAATTTAATTAGGTCCCATTGGTTTATTTTTATTTCCATTACTCTGGGAGACAAATTGAAAAAGATCTTGCTGTGATTTATGTCAGAGAGTGTTCTGCCTATGTTTTCCACTAAGAGTTTTATAGTATCTGGTATTACATTTAGATCTTTAATCCATTGTGAGTTAATTGTTGCATGTGGTATTAGTGTTCTAATTTCATTTTTTACATGTAGTTGTCCAGTTTTTCCAGCAGCATTTATTGAAGAGACTGTCTTTTCTCCATTGTATAGTCTTGCCTCCTTTATTGTAGATTGACCATAGGTGCGTGAGTTTATTTCAGGGCTTTCTATCCTGTTCCATTGATCTATTTGTTTTTGTTTCAGTACCACACTGTTTTAATGCCTGTAGCTTTGTAGTATAGTCTGAGCCAGTGAGCCTGATTCCTCCAGCTCTGTTTTTCTTTCTCAAGATTGCTTTGGTTATTCTGGGTCTTTTGTGGGGTATTGTGTATTTTGGGGTCATGAGAAAAGCTACTCACTCTTAAAGTGACTTTTAAAGTGGCCACAATGCCATTGTAAATCTACCTAGAGTTAGTGTCACATTCTAGATGTATTTGCCTAAGATTCATCTTATCTGAACTACTGGGCACTACAGGGTGACTCAGAGTCATCAACAGGAAGAGCACTACAAAGCAGGAAGGGGACAGGAAGGAGTGAACGAGAGGGCCTGGGGATGCTGTGGCCACTACCCTGTGCTGACCATGGCTCACAGAGGCAACGGTGTGACTCACAGAGCAGGAGCAGCTGTGAAACAGGACCCAGTTAGTATCTCCTATCATTTTGTATTTTGTGTTTTCCATAAGGCCCTTATTGACCATGAGAAACAAAAATGTATTTGATTGTCCCCATCACATTTCTTATAAAATTGTTGTTAGGTTGGAGGGAACTTTTATCCCTATTGCCACTTTTCTTAGGTGTTGATATGAACTCTTCTCTTTACTCTCTCTGACATAATCTTTCCCACGTAAGGAATAGATCATCCTATTGCTTAGAGTCAGAGATTTACTGGGCTGTGCTTACAAGTCAGCAAGGCCAGGGTATTAAATGGTTCTCTGGGACCTGTCTGTAGGGTCTCCTCTACTTTCTCTGTCCCCATCTATTATTGTGACTGGCCAGTGGGCTTAGATCTGGCTGGCGACGTTAGCATGTAAGATGTGCTTGCAGACCTCTCTTGCTCCTGCAGGCAAGTCCACCCCCAACCTGGCCCCAGGCTCAAGATGCATTTTGTAATTCAGCTTTACTAGAGTAATACTATGCTTTCTGTCAGTTAAAACCTGGAGAGAAGAAAGGGTTAAGTCTTCCCTTAACATCCATCACTGGGCTATCACCATGTGGCCTTTTAAATTTATAACCAAAATTAAATAAAAGTTAAAATTCGACCCCTCAGTCCCACCAGCCATGTTTTAGGTGTTTAATAGCTAAATGTGGCTACCATATTGGAAAGCACAGATATAAAATATTTCCATCACTGGAGAAAGTCCTATTGGACAGCACTGCCCAAGTAGATTTTTATATCCTACTTTTACAGAGCGCTTTCACCAGTATAGCTGATTTGACTCTAACTCTACAAGGTAGACAAAGCAGGCATTATTGTTTTACAAATATTTTCCAGTTGTCCTCTGGATAAAAAACAGGTCTAAAGTTAAATGAATTGTTCAAGGTCACACAGCACATTAAGAGATAAAACCTAAGTCTTCCTAAGTTCCTCATTGCTTCTCTTTATATCTGTGCAACGATTACAATGAATATTTTCATGTGCAGATACCCATATTCAATTCATGAGGCTTTTACATAAGTGGATAGCCAGGGCATGTGATCCAGGTTTCATGGATTCCTTAATTTGTGTTCTTCGGCTGTTCGTGTATGACATTGCATTCTGGAGGGAGTTCATCCATGTGTTCTTGCATACAGATTGAGGTGTGGCCTTGGATTGAGAACAGATTCTAAAAGGGGAGGAGAAATTTAACTCTCAGGACATTAGACATCAGCAGAAGGGTATTTTGTTAACATGCTGCCTGGAAGCCACTGGATCCCTACAATTACATTAAGACCTTTTCTTGTAGATTTTGTGGACTCTAACAACATTATACTCATTGGTCAATTAAAATATAAACCTGATAGCGTTCGCCCAGAGAACTTCACGTAGACTAATTTAAAATCCCTTTCCTCTTTTTGTCTTCCACATCTAATTTTACTGAATTAACTGACTAGGCAAAGTGTAGCTATTCTTGAAGTAAGAATGTTAACACAGACTTAGAACATTGCCTTCATTTTAGAGCAGGCCTTCATTTGCTGACCTAGTATCTGCACAGCATTCACCGGCAGGAATTTCAGCTTCAGAACTCTCAATATGCATATGTAAAGTCTTGTATTAACCTGCTTCTTTTGTATTTAGGTGTTTTCATTCATGGACTATTTCTGGATGGAGCTTCCTGGAATAGAAAGATCAAGAAACTTGCAGAATCACATCCCAAAATTCTTTATGATACAGTGCCTGTGGTTAGTATTTTCTAATGATATATACATGGGAGGCTATTTTATACACAGACATACACATATACAGTCAATTCTTGTTATTCACAGTAGTTGTGTTCTATAAACTTGCTTCCAACATTGAATTAGTGAATACTGAACTCCTAGGCCAAATATAAGTTTAAATTTCTGTGATCCTGTGGTCACATTTTTGTTACTTGATCAATATATAACCTTGTTTTATTTGTGTTTCTGTTTAAAGATACCTTACTTAACATATACTGTTGATTCATTAACACTGAACTCATGGACTGTAACTCATGCCTGAACAAAGCTTATAGTGTTTTCTCTGTAAGGCATATCTCAGCCTTTTTGCATTTAGGAACACTAGACAGCACCTCAGCACTACACCTAAGGGACCGTTTTAAACAGCGAAATCACCAACAAAAAAACACAAAAATGCAGAAACCTTGGCATTAAATAAACCGTCAAAAGGGTACTTGTTTATAGTTATGAGAATTGAAACAAGAAGGCAGAATGTCACCAGGTTCAATCTCAGTTGGGAACATGGTTGTTGGTGACTCATGTTTTGCTGCTCTGAGAATGCCTGTGAATGACTATGAAAGTGCAGAATATTGACGTTAGGATTAGGACTAAATTTTAGCGATAGGCAAATTTGCAAATATGGAATCCAGGAATAATGAGGATTGACTGTATACATATATCCACATCCACACACATACATATGTTTATGATTTTTGTTCTTATATATAGCTTGACCTAAAAATGTGAAACTTGCATATTAAAGGATTATTATATGAAAACCATACACATAAAATTTTTTCTAGGCACCCATCTTCAGCATGGGTATACTAAGCTATATAAATACTAAGTTTCTGTTACTGCATCATGAGAAGATGACTAGATAGATTTTCACACAATTTGAAGGGTTGGTCTGGGATAGTGATAAAATATAGGCTGAATTTTACATGAATTCTGTTTGTAGGACACTGGGAGCTACTCAACAGCAATAATCCTTCAGAGCAGCTCTAACAGGTACAGTGAGGGACCAGCTGACAGCCAATTGCAGGAAACCTACCATATATACCAAGATACTATGGGCAGAGAAAGTTTCAAATATAGGACCCAAATTGAAAGTCACAAAGGCAAATGTTTGCAATTTCAGAAGTTAATTTGGATCAATTTTTTTCTTTCATATGGAAACTCTTAAGTTTACGGTGAATAGAAAGATTTTATAAGTGGATAATTCTCCCCAAAAAAGGAAGTCACTTATTAAGAAAAATTCTCATTAAAAAAATCCACTTAGTTGAAATACGTCCAACTTGAGTGTTGCAAGTCCTTGTATTTAATGATATCTGAAAAACTGCTTTATGGATCTCCACAGTTATGTGGGAGAGAGACTAGCACCCTTATTAATTAGCTCCTTCATACAATTTGTGCTTAAACCTGAGAAACCAGAAAAAGGGCTGCAAACAGTGGGGCTATCAAGACTTATCACCTCAAGTATTGCTATTATTACTACTGGAAAAAGGAATTCGAGTTTTAAAAACATTGTTTCACCTTTCTGATGACAGTTTGTTCTTTACTCTTATATTCAGAGATCAACTTGCCCTAAAATCTTATTGAGATTGGTGAGGTTCAACTATGCTTCACATTCTAGGCACTTGGCTAATGACTCCCTAAGAATAATGTGGTTGTAGTGTAGTTATAAAGGCAACTATGTTTTAAACAGCACAATATACATAATAGGCCCTTTAAAATAGCCACGTACCACAGGAAGGCGATCTAGTTCTACAATCACTGATAAAAGTCCTTTCAGAATATTTTGGGATTGGCCTTTAATAAAGCAGCATGATTCTGAGTATCAGTGGTGGCAGATGAACAGACCTTTGAAAGTATACCTGATTTTATTATTGTAAAAGCACCAAAGCTCATCCTCAGGCAGGTATGGTAGGGAGATGAATAAATAGATGGGCAGTATGCTTTTTCAGAGAGTAGGTGAAAATTACTCTTTTCTCACTTAGATTCGTATATACTGGCTCTGAAGATAGCTCTGAGAGCTCTCAGAAAAATGTTTTGAGCAATGACAGCACTGCTGACAAAAATAAAATCGATTTAGCCCATAGAAATCTGCAGACAGAACTAAAACGTTATGCCAACGATTCCATATTAGGTTCAAATATATGTAAATTTAACAACAGCCTTGACTTAAATTTTGTCTACTTTCTTCTAGATGTGGCTAAAGCCTTGTAAGAGGGTAGATATACCAGAACGACCAAGTTATACTGCCCCATTGTATAAGACAAGTGAGCGGAGAGGAACGTTGTCCACCACTGGCCATTCTACAAATTTTGTGATTGCCATGACTCTTCCCTCTGACCAACCCAAGGAGCACTGGATTGGACGGGGTGTAGCACTGCTTTGTCAACTTAATTCATAATCACAAGGTGTCATTTCCCTCTTCCTATTTCTTGTTAGATGGTTGAATAGAAATTGTATTTTACTTTTTAAAGAAGTTATTTGGTTTAAATCAATTTGACTATACTTAATTATAAATTCATTTATGTGGAAATGCAGCCTATATTTAAAATGATTCATACTTCAGTGTAAGGAATCTAACAAAGACTAAACAAAACACACTGGTATATTTGCTCTTTTTGAATAACTTTATTTTGGGAGCGTTCCATAAGCATTAGGAACATACAGAAAATGACACACCACTGTTGACAATGAAAAAAAAAAAAACAGCCATTTGATCATTTCCAGCTTTATAAATTTTTTAAAAATAATTCAGTTACAACAAAAAAAAAGTTTAGATATTTTAGCAAGTATCACCTTGCAGGACCATAATCACATTTAAGCCACTGACTTCTTACTGTTAATGGAATAAATTCACACTGCATCTACTTACTATAGTATTTCTAAGCATAATCACAGCTGATTGAATGCAATGTGATATACACCAAAATTCATATGGATGTCACACAGTGACAGCATTGTACAAGTAACATTAATGACCCCCAACACACACATGTTAAATTAGACTGGTCAAGCTAAATGGAATGTTGGAGCCAAAGAGAAATGTAGTGGAATTCAGATTGTCTAGGTAAAACTTGAAACTATACATTAGGATGATGTAAAAACTAAATACTGGTGGAACCCTAAACAAAATACTAGCAGCAACTGTTACAGCCCTCTTAAAAGTTTAAAGAAATCTAGCAAATAAAGAAAATAGCAGTTTTGAGAGGGTATAAAACTTTTATATACTTCAGCATAACCTATTTGCTTTAAATCAGGCATTTCTTTTTAAGTCTGGGAGTATACTCCAGCTGTTGCTTTTCATAAAAGTTTTAAAAATGAGCAGATTTAATGCTGGAATGCAGAATCCTCCTTGGGCATAAAAACCCCAAAATGAACTATAAATACATCTTGGTTCAGAAAGCAAGATATCTGAATCACTTGAAGTTGGCAGTACTAAATAAAAAAGTATCCGTGCCTTTTAGCTAGGTTGCTTGAGGGGCCAAGCAATGAGATGAGGGCTGTCCTGATGCAGTGCCCAATGCTGAAAGTAATCTACGTATACAACTCCTACTTGTAACAGGAGGCCATGGAGAAAGCCAGAAATAATTTTTCAAATTCAGGCATAAATTAATGAAATAACATCTAATAAGCTCCCTTGCTTACAGCATAAAGAAGAAACACTGGCAATACTCTTAATACCTGAATGCACGTGCTGCTTTCACTTTTGTTTTTTCTTTTAAAGTTCATGGAGTAAGAGGAAAGGAACTGGGGAAAGGAGGAGGACTAAATGAATACATTTCAAATGGAATGGAACGATTTTGGCTCTTAAATATCTGAACAGTAAGATTTTTAAAGCAGCCACACAGGTAGCCAAGCAGATTAAAACAAAGCTGCCTGCACGTAGTTCAAATACAGTTTACCTGGCATAAATGAAGACCATGTGGCACACAGAGAGCTACATGCATATGATTAATACTACAAATTATTAGGTCAAAATTCAGGATAAACATGGCTTGCACTTCTCACAAATCATTCACAATTTATGGCAGGAGAACAGGGTACCTAAAAAAAAAAAGAGACTAATCCCTATCAGGCACCAACAGCATATCTTGGCACAAAATGATCAAGTGATTTCAGCTGAGTTACTGAACTTAAATGCATCTTCCAAGTTACCTGGTACCATGACGGCCATGGCATCAATGGAGATCATCCTCATATCCGTTTTGACAACTCCACGTACAGATTATGGACACGGTAAACTTGCCGCCTTACAACGTTACCTCCAGCCACAGCATGTGCTCTAGGTTCCAGTGCCAAACTGGTAGAGCACTGCGTACATTTAAAACTTAAATTTCCCAAATAACTAAAGGAAATCTGAATATTTAGACCATGTTTGGGTTCTTCATTTCGCTGACATTTTCTAAAGGGTTACAATTTTAAGGAAAAAACATTTTACCACATGCTCCAACCCCTTACCCCCACCAAAAAACCCAAGACAAAAACAAAAGTTAAAAAAAAACACAAAACCCAAACACCAAGTATAATATTAATACAAAGAACCGTTATGAATCTTTCATTAAACTGAAGCTCACACAAATGTACAATCACAAATTTCAGTAGTTTAGGCTGCAAGTTTAAATCCTATGCAAATATATACAAAAATAGTAACTCTAGATTCAAGAATAAGGGCTTTTCCCAATGCTAAATCCATATTCTAATGCAGCCTGAGCTTTCCTCTAGGTGCTATAGTCTACTTTCTGCAGATTCAAAGCTGTGTCAAGTTGATCCCTATTACCACATGTATATATGGAGCTGAATTAAAGGACACTACAATTCATTTTTAGCACAAAGAAAAGTCTGCCCAAAGTTCATTTAAAATATTTTTAAAGTTTTAAGTGATTTTTTTGGTTCAATTTCTATTTCTGCATAGCCACAGAAGTTTCTACTAATAAAGAGACTACTTTAGTGTTTTATATGATTATTTTTTTAAAAAAGTCTTAATCAAACCTATATCAACATCGGTTCATGGAGTCCCGTTTTCTCCTTTCTTTATCACAAGCTTTATATTTCTAAAAGACCCCTTCATGCAGGGAAAACAGTACTGAGCACCGGTCTTTGTGGTCAGGCTCGAATCTAAGAACTTGTAAGTAGTGCAAGCCACTGACTTTTCTCTGAGCAATGTGCTTACAGTACAAGGAACAGATGCAAAGCTGCATGGTAACGTTCTTGTAATCAGCAGTGATTGTTGGGAATGGTCAAAACTGGAGGTCAAACACAATTTTGTCTTCATAGAGGGCAATTACCAGCATGATGGCAAATCCAAACAGCAATCCTAAATTCTGAAGAATGAATTGCCCCACTGGACAGAAGCCATGTTCTTCATTGTCACCATCACCATGCAACATTTCTGGAAGCTAAAAAATATTTTAAAAATATTTTAAAGCAATTTTGTATAATATTCTGCTCATTTTTTTTTTTTTTTTTTGCAGTACGCGGGCCTCTCACTGCTGTGGCCTCTCCCCTCTCCCTCTGCGGAGCACAGGCTCCGGACGCGCAGGCCCAGCGGCCACGGCTCACGGGCCCAGCCACTCCGCGGCATGTGGGATCCTCCCGGACCGGGGCACGAACCCATGTCCCCTGCATCGGCAGGCGGACCCTCAACCACTGCGCCACCAGGGAAGCCCTGCTCATTTTTTTTTTACATTTCCTTACTTAAGAAAACTAGGGACTAAAGCACAACTAATAACTATTTTATTGAAACAATGTTAACCATAACACATATTTTAGTCAAACACTAAGAAATTTTATGCTCTAGCTGTGTACTAAGTATCTGTACCCTCCTCATCCCCCAACAAATGCACATAATATACTAGTCACTTTTTTAAAGTTACTGTCCACTGACATTTATGCTAAAGTATAAGACAAGTTACTGTTGCAAATAAGACTCCCAGAAAAGAACACCACAATTCCCACATTTACTGATATGTCTTAAGCTCACTGAGAAAGTAAGATTCCTTTGGGGGATATTTCATTCAAAATTGTATCATTTCTTCACCCTTTTCCATCTAAAATTCTCATTTACAACTGCACATTTCATCAAGGGTACACATTAACAGACAATTCCAAAATTGGTATCTCTATGCCCTTAAAAGCCACTATTTTCCTTCCAACAACAGACACAGAAAATAGTAATATCAAGGCTACACAGCAGTACTACCAAGTTAAGCACACTCACTGCCTTCACAGTGTACTCCATTCTCATTTCGTGATAAAATTTTAAAAATTTTAAAGTTTCCAATATCTTTAAAGGCACAGTGCATTGAAAAGTACAGCTCAACTTCTAAAGCACGAGCATATATTACATTTAAAAATAATCCAGGGACTTCCTTGTGGTGCAGTGGTTAAGAATCTGCCTGCCAATGCAGGGGACACGGGTTTGAGCCCTCATCCGGGAAGATCCCACATGCTGCAGAGCAACTAAGCCCGTGTGCCACAACTACTGAGCCTGAGCTCTAGGGCCCACGAGCCACAACTGCTGAGCCTGCATGCCACAACAAGTGAAGCCCGCATGCCTAGGGCCTGTGCTCCTCAAAAAAGAGAAGCCACCGCAATGAGAAGCCCGCGCACTGCAACGAAGAATAGCCCCCTCTTGCTGCAACTAGAGAAAAACCGCATGCAACGAAGACCCAATCCAGCTGAAGATAAACAAATAAATAAAATTTATTTTTAAAAAAGACATAGTTCAGGGACTTCCCTGGTGGTACAGTGGTTAAGAATCTGCCTACCAATGCAGGGGACATGGGTTCGACCCCCTGGTCCGGGAAGATCCCACATGCCATAGAACAACTAAGCCTGTGCGCTACAACTACTGAGCCTGCACTCTAGAGCCCACGAGCCACAACTACTGAAGCCCACATGCTGCAACTACTGAAGCCCACGCGCCTAGAGCCTGTGCTCTGCAACGAGAAGCCACTGCAATGAGAAGCCTGCGCACTGCAATGAAGAGTAGCCCCCATCCGCCACAACCAGAGAAAGCCTGCGCACAGCAATGAAGACCCAACACAGCCAAAAAATAAATTTTAAGAAATTTAAAAAATAAATCCACAGCTCAAAGTATAAAACTTAAATCTTTTACGTGTCTATGTAAAAGATTTGCTGAAGACAGAATGTATGTGATTATAAGCATAAATTCTTCCCACCCAAACCTAATCAAAATTGCAAAAGAACTATTTCCAATTTTCACGTTCACTTTTCTGTTTTTTTTTTTTTCAAGTTTGCAGTGAATATCTACAGAAAGATGACATTGATATGCTACTCTCTATTTGACACTAAGCTTTACTCCAAACAATATCTTGGTGCCTTGGGGTTTAGGGAGGAGAAATGTAGCGTTAAGTAAATAATGCCTGCCTAGGAAGAAACGCCATTCATCATTATTAATAATGAGTACAATTAATCCAACTACCATGCTCTGACAGTGCTACAGTATATTTAACAATCTCCTGAGGGTCCTATTTAAGAAGTACTTCATGCTGGTCATCTATTCTGTTTAGAAGTCTATGGCAGTAGTGTACGCTAATGGAGGTTACTGTTCTTATCCAGCAGAATTAAGTAGTTGTGACAGAGACCATTACAAATGTCAAGGCTGAATAATTGTGACGGAGACTATATGGTCCACAAGCTTAAATATTTACTATCTGTCCCTTGCCAACCCCTGGATTAAGACTAAAACTGGCAAGTTCCTACCTATGGTTTCAGTAAGACTATTTTATTACATTTTCCCCCAAGTTTTTATTGTTACAAAAACTTTCAGTTCTAACTTTCCTTAATATTTAAGCATAAACATTGTATGTTTCACAGAAATATCCCCTCTAGATATGTGCACATACCAGCAAGAAGAGGCACCGCAGTGCCTCCCGCACATTCAATTCTCTCCTGAATGCCAACACCAATATTGTCTGTCATAACCACAGCTAAGAGCCAGCCAGTACCTACCTCTATGACCACAGTTGTTAACGTGCAACAATGCTCCAGGTTGGTTGATAAACAGGTGCTATCCAAAGCCCCCTAAAAACCAGATGCTTCCAACTGGGTATCCTAAAGGTACTAAAACTTCTGGTACTGTTGCTATCTTACTGAATGACTATACATCAATAAAAACTTCCCCCTTATAGCCAAAGTGGTCTTTCTAAAATAAAAGTGAGATAATGTCATTGTTGCTTAAACCTTTTAATGGTCTCCCAAAATTTACAAGATAAGCTTTAATCTTTTTAGCGTGGCATGTTGTGTGACTCATGATCCGATCACCAACTACCTAATTAATGATACTGTAGATACATTATCTATTTCCTAAATGAACCCTAAAATATATGTGGATAGTTTGTCCCTGTCTTCTAGAATATTTAGGTGTTTCCAATTGCGACATTATAACTACTCTGCAAAGAACATTTTCATATGGTTTTATTTTTGTTTGCTTGCTTGTCTTATTAGTAGTAATCATTTTACTTTATTTCCTCAGAATACAGTACCAGGAGTAGACTCACTCACTGGTCAAAGAATGATGCTATTTATTATTCTGTTTTCTTATATGCCCTTTCCTCTTGCTTCTGATAAACTCTTTTACCTTCTTTAAGACTTGGCTCAAATTTCCTATTCCAGGAAAACTTCCCTAATTTTATTACCCAATTTTTTAGCCAGCCTCCCTCTGTAGTTCCACAAACACGTTACAGCACTCTATCATAACATGTATCCAAAGAATTATAATTAATGGCTGCTTTTCTTCTTCATTAGAATATAAATCCTTACTGTAATGACTCTCTGGTTCTTTTTACACTTTTAGCTCTCTAATATAAGAATTGGCTCATTCATTCTTCATTCAACTAATTATGAACTACATCTCCAGCAGTAAATGAAATATGACAAAAACGCCTGCCTTCCCAGAACTGATATCACAGTGGGATACACAATGAGCTCAATAAATAAAATGTTTAATGTGTTATTAGTAGATTGAGATACAAGTGCAAAGGAAAAAAAGTAAAGTAGGAATAGAGGATGTGAAATGTTGGTGTAGAGACTGAACTTTTAGACAGGATGCCTCAAGAAGTGAGGAAGCTAGCCAGGAGAATGTCTGCAAGATATTCCACAGGAGTGAGCAGCAGGAACCAGGGCCCTGAGGCAGAGTGTGCCTCGTAGAGGAGCGGGAGAGGAGGTGAGGTAAGGTTAGGAAAGTTAGGGATGGAAAGGGAGAAGAAATGCTCAGGAGGATTAAAAACCTTGAAGGTCAAAAGAAGAACTTTGTGCTTCTACTCTGAATGAGATGGAAAACCACTGAGGGATTTGAAGCTCACACGTGACATGATCTAATCTTACAAGGATCACACACACAAAAATCTCCCAAGGTGTGTTGTAGATACAGAGTGTGGTGGACGGGGGCAAGGGCAGAAGCAGAGAGAACAGTTAGAAAGAGAAAGATGACGGTGGCTGGAATGAGAGTGGAGTGGAGGTGAGGAGGAGATGGAGCCCTCAGCAGATGTGGGAAGGAAAGAAAGAGGGGAGTCAATAAATGAACTCAGGGTTTTGATCTGAGCAACCAGAAGAATAAAGTTATTATTAATAGATGTGGGATTCTATAGGTGGAGCTGGTGCAAGGAGCAGGGTTGGCAAATACCAAGAGCTAGTTTCTGAACATATTAAGTTGGCAACACCTTTTAGATATTCAGGTCAGCAGGTAGACAGGCTAATCTGGAGTTAAGGAAAAGGCCTGGGCTAAAGATGTGAACTTAGGAATTATCAGCCAATAAATATTTAAAGCCATGAGACAAGATAAGATTACTTAGAGGCCTTTCACCAACATTCAGAGGTAAGGGAAGAGAAGAAGATCCAGCAAAAGACTAAGAAAGCTAGAAAGGTGGGAAGCCGGGAAATGGTGGTGGTACAGAAGCCAACGGACCAGGAGACATTCCAAAGAGAAGAGAATGATCAACAAGCCAAATGCTGCTGGTAGGACAAGTGAAATGAAGGTGGGCAGGCTAAGTGACCAGTGGACTGAGCAATAACGTCGTGGTCAATGGTAGATCTGACAAAGCAACATGGCAGAGCAGTCAGGGAGAAAACTTGATGAGCTAGACTCATGAGAGAAGAGAATTAAAAAACAAGAAAGGGTGATTTGCTATAACAGGGAAGGAGAGTAATAAATAGGGTGGTAGCTAAAACTGAAACTGGAGTTTAAAAAGATCCTTCTCCCCTACCGTTTTAAGATGGGAAAAGTAACGAGGTTCATACGCTGATAGAAATGATCCAGCAGAGAGGGAAAAACAAAATGATGCAGGAAAAGGGGGGAAATTTAAGGGAGTTAGTGAGAGAGGGGATAGATAAGGTCTAGGGAACAGTTTGAAGGAGCTGGCTCTAGCTAGGAACAGAAACAGTTCTTCATGGTAAAAAGAACGACGTTAAGCAGGCATCGATACAGGGAAATGAGTAGAAATGGTGATGAGAGCTGGTTGGAACTGGTCTTGGTGGCTTTGGTGTTCTCCGTGAAATAGGAAGCAAGGTCATCAGCTGAGCAGGAGGACAATGAGGCACTAGAGGCCTAAGGAGAGAGCGGGAAATGGCTGCCTCTAGGTACAACATATAAATAATTTTTATTTTTTCTTACTTTCTAAACTTTCTATAATAAATAGTCATTAAAATTTTAGGTTATATAATTTGATATGAGACTATCTAACAGATCCCACCAGAAAGAAAAGTGAATACACTATCTAGTTAAAAACGGAAAGTAACCAAATTGTTAGTTCTGCAAACGCACTGCCTAACACATTTAGGATATTAAAGTAAAATTAAAATAAAACTGAGTGTTAGTTTAGATTTATTAACTTTAAAGTGAAGTTAGAAATAAGGGAAATTACATAAACCCCTTGGAATATACACCATTTCCTGCAGAAGACTGGCTTACCTAAGAGGTATAGTATTTCCTTCTTGTTTGCTATAAAGCAGACTCAAAGAATTATTTTGTTAACAACAAAAAACATTTCCACCCCGATATTACAAAACCTTCAAAGTAGTAAAAAATAATTCTATAATTATATCTTTAAATACTACTGATGATTACTTTGAGTAGTAATATTATTTGGTCAAAAAACCTCTAGGATAACTGGTTTCCAAAGAAGGAATCCTCCTACTTAAATGTCTTTTCTTTATTTAAGATGTCACATGTCTTTAAAATGGGTTATATATATTAGTCTCTCAAACTACATCCAGATTTCTTCCATTTTTGAAAGTTGCATTCTATTTAAAGATCTAGTATAACAACAAAAATATAAAATAAGCTGTCTTACCATATCCACCAAGGCTACGTAGAGGAACATGCCTGCAGTGATGGCAAAGATCCAAAGTGTGATGTTGTTGGCATACTGACCAACAGCTGTGCCTATGAGCATGCCTATGTAAGCCATCATGGCAGAGAGGAGGTTGTATACAATTGCTTGCTTTACAGTCATGCCTGCTTTAAGAAGAACTGCAAAATCACCTGCAGTTAAGACATAATGTGAGTTTTAAAACCACAGGATTTTACACACAAATTCAGGAAAACAATAAAAAACAAAATTGAGAATGACAATAAAAAAGATATACCTTTATAATGAAATTTCACTTTTTACTTAAACCTTAATACATGCAAAAACTTGGGTGAATCTCAAAGGCATGATGCTGAAAGATAGTCTGAAAGGTTATACATGATTCCATTTATATGATATTCTCAAAAAGATAAAACTATCGTGATGGAGAACACTCAGTGGTCACCAAGGGGCAAGGATAGAAAAGGGATGTGACTATAAAGGGATTGCATGAAGGGGTTTGTTGAGGTGATGGAACTGTTACCCTTGATGGTGGCAGCACTGACACAAATCTATATACATGTTAAAATTCAAAGAACTGTACATCAAAAAGCAAGGTCAATTTTACTGGATAACGTGAAATGAAAACTTTAAAAAACACAAGAAAAACATAAGAAAAAAAAGAACTTCGCCACTGCTCTTTTTGTAAGCAGCAAATAGAGTTCTCTGTTCTGATCTCTGCCCTTTGAGATGAGCTAAGAAAGAAGAGGTAACAGACTCTGTATGCTGTTTATGTTTTATTTATTCCAAAAGAAAAATTAAATCTTAATTCTGAAAATCCTAAAAATGTAAAAAAAGCATACTTTTCTTACTCATCTGTCTAAAGCTGGAACACTAGGTAAAGAAAGGATTAAAAAAAAAAGAAAGGATTAAATATTGTTTAGAGAGACATTACTAGAAGGGCAAAATGCTGCTAGAACTAATAGTCTTTAAACTAAAGGGTCGAAAGCAATAGTTTTACTAATTATAACAATTTTTTGTTTTAATTTTTGTTACTAAATATGCAAATGTCCAATCAATTACTGAACATTCCGTATATTCAAGGTATTATATAGAATACTGAGGTGGGGGGCAGGGGCTTGTTTCTTTCCCTTAAGAAGGGATCTTACATGACTAAAAGTACATGATCTGGGGTTTTTTTTAAGTTATGATTACAAGGTTCTCATTTATAATAGATAAGTAGAAGTTAACAACAAAGAAATCAGTGCAAGGCATTATTTTCCATGTTTCAATGAATTGCTACAAACTACATCCTGCAACATTATTTGGAAAGTTAAGATAATACACCTAAGGAGATTATCTACCAATGGCTTCTAAACTGCCATTCTCCAGTTTTCCATCTAATACTATTCTTCCTACATCTTTTCCCTCTGATCCTAAATACTTAATTCTCCTGGGAGACTTGGATTCAATGTCAGCTTTTACCTCTTCTCACCCCTAGAGTTTTAAGTTCCTCTGGCCTTTCTTCCTCCGCCTCCTCTAAGGAAAGAGTTCCCTAACTTCTTCCTCTGCGAATTTCCTCACCATATTTTCAATAATTCACCCATCAGTTGTGTTAAAGGGACAATTTCATTTAGCAGGCAGTTAGGTAATACAAAATGACACTACAGAAGTATCTTTTAGGTTATAAAATACAGTGTTTCCTTTTGTAATTTCAAAATAGGATTTTAAAAGGAGCATTACTGAATACTCAATGAACCAAATATCGTAGGTAAAACTCTATCAATTTTGATGCCTTCCCTGATATTACTGTGTAGGAAGATGATTGCTTTCATCCCTGAATAACAACCAAACAGCATGAATTAACTAGTCAAGATTCAAAATGAATTATTTAGTTAATACTTTAACAAATTAAGGTGTAACTTGCATACACAATTCCCCCCTTTTCTGACCTTGTGTTCTATGAGGTTTGACAAAAGTACACACCATGTAACCATAACCGCCATCAAACTATAGAACTATTCCATCATGACCTGCCCCTGCCCCCGCAAATTTCCGCAGACCCCTCAATCCTAGGCAATCATTGATCTGCTTTCTGTCCCTACGGTTTTGCCTTTCCCAGAACATCATATAAATTGAATCATACAGTATGTAGTCCTTTGAGTCTACATTTTTTTCACTTAGCATGATGTGTGTAAGATTCATCCATGTTACAATTTATATCAGAAAACCACTGCTTTTTACTGCTAAGTAATATCCCAAAGATGAACAATAGCTTATTTACCTATTCAGCAGCTTAAAGACATTTAGGTTGTTTCCAATTTGGGGCAATTATGAATAAAGCCACTATATACATTCATAAATAGATTTTTGTGTCAACAAAAGTCTTCATCTCTTATATGTAGATACCTAGGAGTGGGATTTCTGGCAGCAATTTATGAGAGTTCTGGTTGCTTCCCATCCTTTTCAGCCCACAATGACAAATCCAGTACCTGAATTCTCATGTGTTTATCTGTTACCAGTGTAACTTCTTTAGTGAAATGCCTGTTCAAGTCTTTTACCCATTTTTTTGTTGTTGTTGAATTGTTGGTTTTCTTATTACTGAGTTGAGAGGTCTTTAAATATTCTAAGTTTTTTGTGAGATAAATAGTTTCCAAATACTTATTCCCAGACTGTGGCTTGTCTCTTCATTCTTTTAAATGTCTTTTGTGTAGAGTTTTTACTTTTTATGAAGTCCACTTTCTTTTTTCCTTAGTGGAGCATGCTTTTGGTATTGTATCTAAGAACAACCTGCCTAATCCAAACAACACAAAGATTTTCTCCTATGTTTTCTTCTACAAGTATTTCATATTTAAATTTTTTTCATTTAGATCAATGATCCATTTTGAGTTAATTTTTGTCTGTGGTGGGAGGATTTTTTTGCAAGTAGACATCCAATTATGGCAGC
Organism: Kogia breviceps; assembly: GCF_026419965.1. Classification (NCBI taxonomy): domain Eukaryota; kingdom Metazoa; phylum Chordata; class Mammalia; order Artiodactyla; family Physeteridae; genus Kogia; species Kogia breviceps. Next base: position 162,740,939 of record NC_081311.1, on the reverse strand, counting down.
AACATTTGTTGAACAAACTATTCTTTCTACATGGAATTTCCTTTGCATTTTTCTGGGATTCTATACTCTGTTCCACTGATTAATGTGCCTATTCTGTAACCAATATAAATTGTTTTGATTATTGTGGATTTAAAATAAGTCTTAAATTCAACTTTGGTATACTTTTTCAAAATTCTTCTGGCCATTCCTTTCCCTTTCCATAAAAATTTTTGGAAAAAACTCATTTATCTCCAAAAAAGCCTGCTGGGATTTTAACTGGGAATGTAATGAATCTATAGAGAGAATTAGTATATTAAAAATACTGAGTCTTCTGGTCCATAAACCTATAATAGATCTTCATTTAGGTTTCCTTTGATTTCTTTTGTTGGCAAATTGTAGTTTTCAGCATACAGATTCTATGTAATTTTGTTAGATTTAACCAAAGTAGTTTGTGTTTTTTGGTGTTACTGTAAGCAGTACTTTTTTTTTTTTTTTTTTTTTTTGCGGTATGCGGGCCTCTCACTGCCGTGGCCTCTCCCGTTGCGGAGCACAGGCTCCGGACGCACAGGCCCAGCGGCCATGGCTCACGGGCTTAGTTGCTCCGCGGCATGTGGGATCTTCCCGGACCAGGGCACGAACCCGTGTCTCCTGCATCGGCAGGCGGATTCTCAACCACTGCGCCACCAGGGAAGCCCAGCAGTACTTTTTAAATATTTCAATTTCTAATTGTTCATTGCTAGCATATAAATCACTTTTATATGATGTTCTTGTATCAAGATGAATTATTTCATTTAAAAATCTTTGTCCTAGTCTTATCTCAGGTTATAATTTCTCAAAGTTATCTGCACATTTTTCTACCCTTCCCTTCTCAGTAAGAACCTGTATAAACATTTGAAAAATAAATCAAAAGGAATATCCACAGTTGGAATTTACACTGAATAAGAAAATCTGTTCATCTTTCGATAAATCAATATTCTTTCCTTTCTGCTGACAAAGGATATCATTAGCACAAAGAACGAGGTGTGTCTGCCAAAGCTGTTAATGTGATCCAATGTTATAATTATGTCAGTATCTGTTAATATCAACTCTTGAGATTTTTTTTAAGTAAGTATTTTAAAGTTCTTTTTGTCTTAAATAAAGCATGTATACACATGTATAAATCTAAACAGTGAATGTTCAATTTTCCCTGGACAATTCAGCACATTATGAGTATCTTATTTTTAATTTCTATTTAACTCAGTACACATGAGAGGAAAGGGAAAAATGGACAGCATTATAGATGGCCTCTCTAAGCGAAGTCTTAATAACATAGCTACATTTATTTATCAAAATGTTATTTCCTTGAAGTTGAAACATTACTCAATGTCAAGAACAGAGTTTGGATCATCTGCCCTTCTGGATTATCCTCAACCTCACTTCCCCTTTATACATTCTTATACAGGTTTTCTTACAAATAATTTTTCAAATGTTTCAAATACAGCTCCTTACTGAAAGGGTGGAAAAAAGTGGAAAGAATGCAACAGAATAATATTGAAACTTACTTAAATTCAGCTATACAAGTTTGGCAAAAATAGAAGAAAGAGTAGTAATAAATCAGGTAATTTCATCCATTACCACACACCACAGCAAACATGAAATGAGAGATATGGGTTTTCTATTTCTTCAGATGGTTTCAATTTCTGCACACCTCTCAGAGTGAACCTCCCTATATTGTTTTAAGGTTTAAAAGTACACATGGTTTTTCATATCACATTCCTAAACACACACAAAAAAAACCCTACCTGGAAAACACCATTAGGGAAACAGCAATCTGTTCAGAAGAGGAACATCAAATCTTGGAATTACTGACTGGACTGCAGATCAGGATCTCCAAGGTACTACAATGTAATTTCAACATAAGTGACCCCTGAACAACTCAGGGGCCCAGTCGAAAAGCTGCATATAACTTACAGTCAGCCCTCCATATCCTCAATTCCACATATGCAGATTCAACCAACTGCAGATCGTGTAGTACTGTAGTATTTACTATAGAAAAAATCTGCATATAAGTTGACCTGTCCAGTTCAAACCCATGTTGTTCAAGGGTCAACTGCACACGTTTTCCCCCTTAGGGTATGACTTTAGTACAGAAATCTCAGATTAGTTTTAAGAATTCATAATAAAAAATTTATCTAGGGCAAAACAGGTTCTATATTAAATAAATTATCCTGGAATGTAACGTATTATGCTGCTTTGCCAACATCTTAACCTATTAAGAGGGAAGAGGACTTGTCGCTATCCACCTGCCATGCATCTATCTCAGCCTCCAGGAGACTGATTTTTCCCTTGCCTGGGAATTCTGACTAAGAAGCTTCTATGTCTGTCTCTACATTCTGTTCCTCCCCAAGTGAGTAAGAGTAGATAATCTAATCAGAGTAGAGGCATATATCTGGCCCCATTTTACCAAAGTACTCCATTACTATGCCTTAAAGGCAAAAATTAGGCTCCACGAGCATTTTTTAAAACTTCCTTTAGACCACTTCCACTTTGTTGATGGATAAAAAAAGGTGAAGCCTTTTCTGCCACCTCCAGAGGAGGAAGCTGAGTTATTTCTTTATGATCTTTCTTCCCTAGGAGCCCAGGCAACTAGAATATGGGGCAGTTTATGTCAATTTAGCACAAGGCATTGGGGGAAAATGTACATTCTCATAATGTCTCACTCCTCTCCTTCTGGCCAAGCAGATGTATACTTTGGATTAGTGTTTCCTTTCACAGCAACAGTAACATCTTAATCTCTGGTTTGTGGGGTAAAACAAGTAAAGATTTGGGGTCTCAATAGTTCACTGAGGTGTCCTGACTCAAGCTTTTACCAGAGCTCTGCACTGGGTATCAAGCAAGCGCTTACCTAGCCAATAAGATATGTATTGCATTTGTTTTACATGTGGCTATTGTTGTGTGTCACTCCCTCAATAATAAACTATAGAAAAAAAAAAAAGGAGTAAGTGACAGGAAGGCAGCCATCCCTCATTTCCAAACTCTCTGCTATCAGTTCTGTGCTGAAGTGGATCATGGGGGGTAAGGGCAATGCAGTATAACCACACTTAATCATGAAGTGGCCTGACATACTACTTTTAGGGGGTAGTAGGTGGGTAGGAAGGAAGTTGAAGGTTTCCCTAGCATACTGTGGATGTGTGTGTGACTACAAAAAAAAAAAGAAAGGTTAAAACTATTAGGCAATGTTTCTCATATATAAAAACTGACAAGTCTTGATTTGTGTTGCTATGGAAATACAAGGAAGTATTTGGCATATCCTTCTCTTACTAACATAGGAAAGTAGTTAGAGAAGGGTTGTGAGATACAGTATCTGCACACAAAGAACCTACATTGTAAGAAATAGGACATCTGGGCTTCCCTGGTGGCGCAGTGGTTGAGAGTCCACCTGTTGATGCGGGGGACATGGGTTCGTGCCCCGGAGTGGCTGGGCCCGTGAGCCATGGCCTCGGAGCCTGTGCTCTGCAACGGGAGAGGCCACAGCAGTGAGAGGGCCGCGTACCGCAAAAAAAAAAAAAAAAAGAAATAGGACATCTATTTGGTGCTTAGTATATTTCCATCTAAAATGGAAATATACTAAGCACCAAAAGAAGGACCTAGAGAAAGTTAAGTGATAAAGTTTAGAGGAAATAGTAATCCCGAGGCATGGGGTACTGGAGGACTGTACTGAAGTTACAGGAAAAAAGACTCTTAACATGCTATACTAGATACAGCTAGTAGGTACAAGCCAATTAGGAAGAGGGAATAAGCAAAGAAACAGGTTCAGGCACCCAGAGTGCATGTTTGGTGAATTGTGTTTGGGTGAAGTGGAAAACAAGCAACAGCAAGTATAGTGAGTGAGGTGGGAAAGGTAGATAGAAGCAGATGTGAAGGTCATTGAAAGTAGAACTAATGAATCTCAGCTTTTACTTTATATATAAGGGAAGGGGACTGAAAGATTTTGATTAAATAAGCAAGTCACATCTAGTCACATAATAACACAGTCGCATGGCAAGAAGAGATATCTGGCAATAGGTATAAAAGACATACTGGAACAGAATGAAACCAGAGATATAAACGTTCACTATGGAAACTGCCCAAGCAAAAGACAATGAAGGGTCTGGGTAAAGGATTATGTGGCATAAGCAAGATATATGACTGCATGTCCAAGGTTGACAAGGTAAACAAAACAACTATAAGGAATCAAGCCCTAAAGAATCAGCACCAAATAAGCACTAAGAGATTGTTTTGCTTTATGCGAGCAGTTGGTAACTTTCTAAGAAAATTATATGAATTAATTCTATTCAAAGGGAGCAAATAAGTTTACTGCCAATCAAGACAGTCAAATGATATGATAGATGTCTCACAGCCTGATAAATTCAAGAAAAATCTTAAATTAGAAAGGGCACGTGAAGAAATTCTTTGGATACTGAAAAGATGTATTTTTTTTCTTTCAAGTTAATGTCATCTTCACATCCCTCAGATATTTTCTATCTGAATGTACATTTTTTTCTTCCATCTTTCAATTTATAGAAGAAGGAAACCAAAACACAAGAAGAGAAACTAAAAAACCATTGCTAGATCAATAAATGCCCACTAAAACAACAGAGAAATACCATTGTACACCTTATAAATTGGCAAAAATTAGAAGGTTAATGCCAAGTGTTGCCAGGGATGTGGAAACATAGGTACTCTCAGTTATTGCTGGTAGAGAGGACACTAGTTCAGTTACTTTGGATAGTGATATGGTACTCTTAGGCATGCATATCTTAGGACCCATCGATTCTGTTCCCAGGTATATACCCCAAAAGATGTTCTCACAAGGGTCTCTAAACACCAAGTCTACCAATGTTCAATGCACCATTATCTGTGGTGGCAGGAAATTAACAGGTGGTGTGTCCAATACTAGGTGCTAAATAAGTAAAAATGTGGTAAATGTACACCTCTGGGTACTGGGCAGAAACAACATACTAGATTAACTCATGGTAACCTGCTTGGAGTTTAAAAACGTAATAATTAGTAAATAAGATAAGAAACAGAGTGGGCTATAACATAATATTGTTTACATAAAATAAGAATACATATAAAACAACACACATTTTTTAGAAGCACATTAACAAAAATTATACAATAAACAAGAGAATGATGATACTGTATACTTGCCATCAGCCATTTTTTATGCTTTAACATCTCTAAAATTTAGATGCATTTAGATTAAGTCTTGCATTTCATGAAATCTGGTAAAAATTTTAAGGTCGTGTTACCTAATTCATGTGGCAGTTCATGACAGAAGACAGCTATAGAAGTACTGATTCCGCCCGTCAATCCAGCACTGAAAGCTGCTCCTGAGGTGGGGGGGTGGGGGGGAGGAAAAATTCAAGTGACATTTACTGATCTTCTGTTTTTCTATTTTCATTCATAATGACAGCTGCATTCTCTTTTGCCTATCTAAATTAATTTCATAATGTATGAGTGACTCAATAATCTCACACACTATAGTTTTTGAACATACAGTGAGTGAAGTGCAATAGGTATGTGACAACCAAAGAAAAAGCTACTCAATGAAAGAAACATTCCCTATTGAATTAAATTCTCTATTTGTGTAACCTTCTAATTCACTAATAGCTTTGGAGTAGTAACAGTTTTTAGTGTTTCAGTCCCTGACTGGTAATGTGAAACCCTCAATCTTAAGTCATATAAGTCTATAATTGCACTTGCTCTCTCATACTAATATTTATAGATATTTAAATGCCTAGTATTCTTATCTAAACTTTTCTAGGTCTAGAGCATAAATAGCATAAATTATTATTTGTCTGATGGTCCTGAATACTGAAATCAGAGGTACAAATGCATCTGATTCTACTAGTAAAATTCTTTACTCTTTAACACTGACAGCCACTGTGGCAAGCATATGGTCTCTTTTGAAAGAAACCAAGGCCTACTTCTGAACGATTATTTAATAGAGTCTGGATCTCAAAGAAAATTATGTATTGATCACATTTAATGTTCTCCTAAACTGGTAACATCAGTTTACATTAGCAAGATTCTAACATGATGTTTGAATTTGATATAATGGATTTTTACTATTGTAAAATTTTTCTTCACTTTTTCAAATGTAAAAGAATTTTTAAACCCAAGATTGAAATTCATTTGTTTTCAATCAGAGACATATAAGTGTATTGAAAATATGTTCAGGTAGCTTTTTCAATACAGTGACTACGCCTTCAGTAAGAAATCAAGGTATCAAGGAAGTACACTGTGGAATTTGTTTATATGTTCAAAGAAAAACCCACTGAAATTATACCTTTATGCCCCCAAATAAACTTATCAAAAACACTAACAGAGCCTTTGGAAAAGCCAGATGACAGAATAATATATTTGTTAAGCTCCAAGCCAGTGCTAAAACAGTGGAAGAAGGAAAATGGTCTTAAAGAATAACAAATTATAGCTGAAGTTTCAAGCCTACTTACCAATTGCTAACCCATCACTGAAGTTGTGGATGCCGTCCCCCATGATCACCATCCAAGCGATATTAGCTATTCCCGTTTCTTTCAGATCTGATCCAGAATGACAGGGACCGTGTGAATGATGAGAATGTTTGTGGTGCCACTGATGATTATGCTTCCTCAGCACAGTTTTACTCTCGTCATGGTGGTTATGTGTAGCAGCATGGAGATCATGCTCATGAATGGTATGTAATCCATCACTGTGAGAATGGGCCATGATTTTCTCCTCTTCTATACAAAGATAATTTTTAGGAGGGGATTCTTGTTGGCCTTCTAAATCTGTCAGTTCAGTTTCATTAAGTCGATCTTCAGAAACAACCGAGTCATCAGTTCCTATATTTATAATGGCAAAGGATATGCTTTATCAGCAAGTAAATGAATGCATATTTGCTTAATTTAAACCCAGGCAAAACAGCAGTGTAATGAACATTTCCTAAGTGAATGTCTTTAAAATTCCTAAATAAATAAATATTAAAAAACAAATCAAACTAATAAATAAGTAAATACACGTGTGCACACACACAAAACAAACTGGGGTTCTGAGAGTCCAAAAGATGAACCAGATGAAGTAAATGGAAGGGAACTGAAATAGCAGGTGAAGTGAGGACATAAATTGGCATGCATGAAGATACTGTGAAACTTAAGGAGCACATCATCAACAGCTGATGAAAATAAAAGGGTGGAAAGTTACTGCAGCATTCACAGGGTAACAAAATATGCCCATAATTTTTCAGAGAACAAAGTTTACCCACTCTAACCTTCTCTTATCATTTGAAAAACAAAGACAAAATTTAAATCACTTGCATCCTCTAGTGCTCTACCTATCTGACCAAGATCAGTTCTAGATCATTACTAGAATGAAGTTCAAAAACCCATACAAGTGATAACACTGATACTTTTTTCTTTTTTTAATTAAGGTTGGCCTCTCACCTAGTTTACAAAAGCTATTTATTATGTGACAAAGATTCTAATGCTTTCCAAATTGTATTTTGGGGCAGAGTCTACAGTTAGCGTCTAGGCTCCCCCTTTTCTGCAGAAAATCCTTAGTACGCTCAGGGGAAACACAAGTTCACAAAAGGGAAAAATTATGTTTAAATATTATTTCCCTGAAAATTTTAAGCTACCTCATTACATCTATCATGAAACACAGCAGATGAATGGATGAACAGAGATTTTAAGTACAGGGACCACTCTCCTTTAAGTACAAAGACCAATTCTCCTTTTCTCACATGAAAACAATCACATATGGAGGGCACGGAGATTTTTGCATTACCAAAAAATAAAACACTAATCCAAAGCCGTTCTGTTTATTTCATTTTTTTTCTTCTGTAAAGTAAAAAGTGCAACGTGTTCCTTGCCCTGTAATAAAATTAATTGGTCCCACATTCCAGTATAAATAACACTGAAAATAACCAAAACACTAACAAAATCAGTTAAGATACACGTAAGGAAATAAAAGAAACTAGTATTAGAGAAGCAACAAAGACAAGAAATTTCAAACAACTCAGGCACAGTTTAGAAGCAATATTTCAATTTTTATATTTCAAAGGTTTCTCTTTAGTCAGAACTGTTGTCTACCGGCAAGAGGCTTGAGCTGAAGCCAGTCAGCATCTGGTGTATTATTTAACTTATGATCTGAAAGCTTCCTTCCAATAGCTGATTCTTCTGTGTTTTGCTTCATAAACCATTTCTGTTTCCCCTGAAAAAAACATCTGGTATTAGAATTGAATCTACAGCCACAATTAGCAACAGTATTCACTTGTTAACATCTATGGGGATAAATGGTGGTAATTTTATAAATTATTTAGAAAAGGAGAAAAAATTTTTAGAAGTTAATCAAAGGGTCTACCAGATGAAAAATCCAACTAAATTTGCATGTTATTTTTTTTCAAATACTCGACTAAAAGGTCCAATTCACATACTTTCAAATTAAGAATAGGGTACATAGTACTGTATTATTATATGCAACCTGAATGAAATGTGTGAAATATATGTAATACTGCTCTCATTTAATAGTGTGTGGTAATGGGAAGTTCCAAAAAACGAAAGCTTAATTCTTTCAATTTCATTCTGTGTTTAACACAATCTCACTTTTCCCCATATGTGACAAAATAGACAGTCAAGCTTGACTTAAAATCCTAAATTTACAGTTTACCTCCATGAGACTTAGACAAGTTTGTTAAATTTATTAAACCTAAAAATACTCATCTATAATACGAAAATGAGATTCTTATAAGGATTAAATGAGGTGATATATGAAAATGACCTATCAGTAACTGACTTAACAGCTTTGCAATCAAGACAAATTTTCTTTCTCATTTAATCTGTCCTCTACTAATCAACTCTAATTATTGTAATTCATTGTTTAAGTTTGGATTTTCCTATATTCTCTCTTAATAGTCTGGTTTCTTCTCATCAGTCTATCACTAACAACTCTTCCAACTTAAATTTCTACTTTCAATCAATGTTCATTTAAAAAAGCAAATAATCAAGTATGTTAGAACAGTATGAAACTAAAAATCAAGTTCTCTGGAAGATCCTTACTGACTGGCAGAGCATTTCCTTGTTGGTTTTGCTTATAAGCTGTGAGCTATGTTTCAGATGTTTAAGTCTTCTAACTGCTGCATAAGTAGGCTTCTTGTGGCTAGCTGAATGTACAGCAGAGTCTCCAAAGATGGCCATCATCAATTTCTTCCCTCCCTGCGTTAAGCATTCTTCTCCACCCATAAGGAGGTGGAGTCTGTTCCTTGCCCCTAAATTTTAGCAGGCCTTTTGACTTGCTTTGACCAATAGAATACAACAGAAGTGATGCTGTGCCAGTTCTGGCCTAGTCTGAAAGAAGACTGGCACCTTTTGCTTTTGCTCAGGGAGTCTGGCCACTATGCTACGAAGAAGCTCAGTCTAGACTCTGAAGAGAGACCGTGTGGAGGAGTATCAAGATGCAGACACAGAGTGAGGCATTCTTGGACCTTTCCAGCTCTGCACTGCCCTAGCCAAGCCAGATTAGCAGAGTTTGAGTGAATCACTCTAGCTGATGTCAAGTGGAGCAAAATAACTGCCCAGCTGAATCCTGCCTAAATTCCTGACAGAATTGAAAGAACTAATAAGTTGTTGTTACAAGCTATTTTTGGGGCTGTTCTGCTTCATAGCAATAGAAAACAGAAACTGGGGGAATAGAAAATGTTCAAAAGAAAATAATATGAAGACATCCTAAAGAGAAGAAAAAAAACAGCAGTTTTAACATGAGTTAAAGAAGAAAAAAAAAAAGAGGAAGGAGGAGCAAACAACAGTACAAAAGTCAATGAGACAGACCTAGAAAGGAAAACATCAGCTGGGATTTTGTTTAATTGCTTTGGTTCTGATTGTCCATTTTCCTAAAAACTTGCCAAATCATTACCCTCAAAGTTGCAACTGGCTGAACTAGTCAGCATCTGGTGTATTATTTAACATGTTCTGAAAGCTTCCTTCCAATTCTTCTATATAGACGGTCAAATGTCTGTTCTATTCAAGTATCACTAATTCCCTTTCTTCAAAAAATGCTATATACTTTTTCATCTTAGTTACTTATTGTCCTATTTATTATATATAATAAGATGTACTTATTTATCTCCCTAGACTCCTTTCTTTGATGTACTTGATGAATTCCTCACTATTGCATTTAGAGTACCCCTCTGCAAATGGTGTTACTTTCAGTTTTTTACTTCCCACAATTTCAAATTTCCAAAAATCTGCCATATTTGGGGGACTCTATTCTCCTATATTACTTTACTTTATAAAAATAAATGTGTTTAATTTTGCCAGTAAGTCTAGGTTCAAAATGAGATCAAGGTTAACTTATAAAAAACATAAAACCTCTTTATTTTGAAGGACTATCTCTTGAAGGACTGTATTTTATACTTATCTGTAAATTATACAGATAAGTATAATACTTCATATTTGAAGTATTCATAAAAATACTTCATACAAATACTTACAATTCATACAAATACTTCATACAAATACTTCATATTTGCTGCTTCAGTGTTAGTAGGTACACACAATTGAAGAAAATTAGGGCTTCACAGTAATTCCAAAACTTCTTTATATACTTTGCAATTTGTATTTGTGTTCTAAATTTGGTATTCACAGAGATGGACTTTAAATTCTTTATCTAAATCAACTTTTTCTTATTGATTCCCTCATTTAAATAATTCTCTGAATCATCTTCTCTTCCCAATTCCTTATACCATGATTCAAGCCCTCTGCACCTCTCTTCTAAATTATTCTGCAGTAATCTCCTTCATTGCCTCATTTCCCTCCAGCCAATCTCACCTTGGCATCCCTCCCACCACCGTCAATGCTTCACCTATCCACATGACCTTCCACATGGCCCTTCCCAAACCAAATGCTGTTAGATCTCTTTCACGTTTCTCTAAGTTGATCCTTCCCAGTTCCTTTGAGCATTCCTCAGATAAAACTTCACTGAGTGCACCATCTTTATCAACCCTCCTTTGGAAGCAATTATATATGATGCCCTGCCGTTAAAATTAAATACACTACTTGGAATATGATATGAAAATACAGATGAGAAGTAGGATTTATTTCCCATGCATTTTGACAGCAACTGGTAATCATGATGAATGAGTCATAGTTTCAGAGCTAGTTTGTGGCTGGGCAAGAACTAGACTCACTCTCCCTGAATCCCAGTTCAGAGCTCTGTTCTAAACCATATTTTGTCCTAAGGGGTTATATACAAAACACATACATACACAAACAAGAATATATCCATAAAAATAGCATTAAAGTTTTATCATAAGAGTGGGCTGTATAGTCATTATGATAATGACTATCCAGTGTTCTTGAAGAATTTTTTTTTGAATATTTGTAGTTAACAAAATATAAAAATTTTCTAACTTGTTATTGTGGACAGCTTTCTAAAAATGTCCTCTAGATTTCCTTACTTAAACAGAATATACTGAAGACAATCAGCATTAATATCAGAAACATGTTAAGTGAGAGATGTATTCAAGACAGAGCCTCAATGTGAACAGGGAGGAGTGTAAATCACAGTGAATGGTAATACCTGAACTGACTTTCTTGGGAAAAAAATTCTTTTATTTATCTTATTCTAATAAACGTGACATGAAAGACAGTTCAATAGTTCAAGCATCATCTCCGAAGTGTTTGTCACTCTTGAGATGAATCACCATTTCCTTCATTTCATTATATTTTCTTCCTACAAAGCCCCCTGAATCTAAATTCTTCATACCATTGGCAAGGCATTTCTGGTAAAGAAATGTGTTGTGTGAAAACATTTTCATTAAAAGATATGGCAATGAAAGCCCCCTATACTTGAAAATATTATCTATGAAGACCGATGAGACTTGCTTCTATTTATATATTTTTGCATTTTTAATAAGAATAAATTGGCCAATAACTTTTTTCAGACTATTTAAATCAATTAGATAAGAAGCAACACAAAATTAACTGAAACTAAGACTCCTATATCTTGATTATAAATGCCAAAACAAACGTAATGACAAAAAAATGGCAAAGATCAAAGTTAGTTTTTCCTCTGAAGATAATCTATTAAACGATATTTAATACATACCAACACCATGATTAAGAAAAAACATAAGGCCCAAAAACAATGATTTTTGAGTTTTACCTCAGAAAATAAAATAAACAATTAAAAAACACTTACCCTTTGCTGTTTGTAGTGCTTAAACATTCTAATGCAATGTTCAATGATAAATAGTAAGTAAATGCCTCCTAGAGCAACAAGTCCTTTCAATACAGCATCATATTCTTCTAGAAACTTCTTAGATTCGTGTCCATGAGAATGTCCATGCCCATGTGCATGTTGATGACTGTGATCATGTCCACCCTGAGACTATTAATAAGAATAAGAAAAACTTCTAAACAAGTAATTAAAATGCTATTTTGAGAATATAATCTCCAGAAAAAAAATCCCCTATTATCTCAATTGAATATAAGTAGTCTTCCATTTAATTCTGCTATCCTCAGTGGCCTGGAAAGTACTACATTTCATGGTAACTCTAAAACAAAGACCAAAGACTCAAATGTCTATCAGGTTTAAGATACATCCTACAGTGAAAGAATCAAACCAGCAGTAAGATAAGAGGTAATGATGGGTCCTTTGTAAACTGAAGTGAACATGTCCCAGATATATGCCTTAATATTCAGCAATTTAACCTTCTCTTAAGCTGATAATATTTTTAAAATATTTTTCTTTTATAAATTATTTCAAAGAAGTGATGAGATGTTATCTCTGCATATACTGCTGAACATGAGCAAAAGAATATACTTAAACATGTGTTTAATTTTCTACATTTTAAATCTTTATCTTAAGAGAATATAAAAGTTAGAGAACTGGTCTTCAGTATTTTCCCTCTTTGTAACATTTGTTTGTATTCTTTCCCTATTTGCTAGTGGTCAACAGAAGAGGTTTCTAAACCTCTCAAAGAAGATATGACCATTACAAAAGGTAATAGCTTCACTTAATTAACACTTCTTAAGAAAAAAAAATAAGTTAAATAGCAGTTAAACATTGTTCGCACTTCAACTGTTCTAATTTATTAGGCCCAGTTCTGAAACTGACTGTTGCTATGCCTGGTGGCTGGTAGAAAGGGCAGGTAAAGGGTTGAAATAAAGGGAGAAATAAATAATATATAATAAATCAACGACAAAAAAATGCATATTCACAGCCTTAACATTAATTTTTTTAAAGGCAATGCCATGCATTGTTCTAGACACTAGACCTGGAATTGTCAACCAGGAGGGCAGAAGGCGAGAAGAGGTGCACACAACACAGAAATACAATTCTGTCTCCCAAATACTCCTGAAGGGAGGTGATGAGAACATAAAAAAATATTCAAACCTATAATTTTACATATGGAAAAGAAAAAAGCCCTGTTGTTTTCATAATTTGAAGGAAAGACAGTAATACTGGTTCAAACACTCTTAACTGGTGACAGATTTTAAAAGGTTAATAAGCAAGGTAAATGTACTAGGATTGTGGGCTTATGATCATATCATTAGAAGTGTTCCCAAATGGAAGAACACAAGTGGTACACCAGGTGAAAAGATAAATGGACCCATGGGTAAAGAGCTAAATGCCTAAAATTGTTAACTGAGTATGTCTGCCTATTCCTGCTCAAATAAAGATGCCCGTGGAGCACTGGCTATGTGTACAATCATTATAAAATCCCTTATACATTTCTTCTAATGGCTTTCTTGATATACCATAAAGATAGAAAGATAAAACACTCATTGATGTCCAAGTATTCACTTTCAGAACTGCTAATAGAGCATTTTTTAAATTGCAGTTTTACTGAGGTATAACTGACATAAAATTGTAAGAGAGTTAAAGTGTACATTGTGGTGATTTGATATGTATACACTGTGACAGGTGAAGATAAAACTGACACTACCAGGTTTTTTTTGCTGTTTTAAAATCTAACGATTCAATTTATTTTAATATTGCTTAATTTAAAACTGTACAAATGGAAAAAAATACTTCATCCTATAAGCAAATAAAACAACAGAAATACTAGATTAGTGTATGCTACAGCTTGCAAATGAAGAATCCTTTTAGCTGAAATATTTTTACTTCTTAAAAAGATTTAAAAGGTTTCTTACATGGGGCAGTAGATGAAGAAGGGCATCTCCACTCATTGTTCCTACAGCTAGTGCAACAAGGAATGTGAGAAGAAATTTGAAGCATCCTTGGTTAATGATGGGAACCAAGATCACTCCTAGCAAGGAAAGCAGGCTAATAACAGTGATAGAAATGATACCACAAATCCACGCTGTAGGAAGAAAGTAATGGTCAACATTAGTATGACAATATAAACCAAAAAAGCTCCAAAGAAGAAAAAACATAAGATAAATGAGTCATGGAAGACTGATTACTTTACCTAGACTATGCTTTTTAAGAAAACTTTATACTTTGGCACTACTGTGTTTAAAAACAAACAAAACAAACAACTATATAACCAACTTCAATGCTTAAAAAAAGAATTAAACTCAGACCAAGTTATAAATAGTTACCTTCAGTGGTCCACCTTATTAGAAACAGGAACTGAAAATGACTTAAGGTTGTGGTTCACTTCTACTACCTAGACTTAAATAAAATTTTACCGATGTCTAAAGGAACAGCCTTAAACTGTTTAGAGACTATAATTATAAAACTCTCCCGTGAGCATTAAAGGAAGCCAAGTATCTAATGCAGCATAATCTATGGAAATCTTTCCAATAACAAAGTTTAAGAAACTTATCAGCCCAAAATATAAATATACTCAGATAAGACACACAAAAAGCTTATTACTGGTAGCTTCACTGTATTTCATTTCTTATTTTTACAAAGGATAATTCAGTCTTCTTATTTTTACAAAGGATAATTCAGTCCTATTTCCCTTGGTGTCATCTTTCTTCCATACCCAGTTCCAAACTCCCTTTCCTCCAATTCAGCTTCCTGTACAATTTACCATTTTTTTAATTTCACTATATAATTTTAACCAGATCAGAACACAGGAGAAATGTTTTCATAATATGACTTGTGAGAAACAGGTAGAATTCTGTGCACATTTCTTTATCTAGGCTATTCATAAGCAGATAAGATTATCAGAAATAAATGCCAGTGGTTCAGGGGATGAGGCATCTTCACTTAAAATGAGAAATTACTTTCTATTAATGGCCTAAAATAAAATGGAAATGTTTTAAGTTTAAAATTTCTGTTTATTTTAATATTTATCTATAGAAAATTTCACTGAAGAGTGATAATTTTGAAAATGTTTAATCTAAAATGATTATTTTTCTAATCAAATCTAAAAGGACTATAAATCTGCTGAAAGATTTTACATCAAGTCTTGTGATAAGTGAATAATGGAAAAATGCATTTCTTCATCAAGATAACTTAAAATTTACAGGGCTTCCCTGGTGGCGCGTGGTTGAGAATCTGCCTGCTAATGCAGGGGACACGGGTTCAAACCCTGGTCTGGGAGGATCTCACATGCCGCAGAGCAACTAGGTCCGTGAGCCACAACTACTGAGCCTGCGCGTCTGGAGCCTGTGCTCCACAACAAGAGAGGCCGCGATAGTGAGAGGCCTGCGCACCGCGATGAAGAGTGGCCCCTGCTTGCCACAACTAGAGAAGGCCTTTGCACAGAAACGAAGATGCAACACAGCAAAAATAAAAATAAATTAACTAATAAACTCCTACCCCCAACATCTTCTTTTTAAAAAAAAAAGACAACTTAAAATTTTCAAAGCCAAAGAAGGATAGGTTAAAAAATGAAACTTTAATTGACCTGCTAAATGCTAAATTTTATCAATAAAACTGTGTATTCATTGGACATTTTAGTCACAGTATCCAATAACATTAACACTACAGCTAATTCTTGTTAGCTAAATTAGCTCAGAATGAAACAGTAGGTCATCTATTACTAATGGAAGCTCTGTGGTTTATACTATATGTAACAGATAATTACTATGATAGAAACATTGGGAATCTAAAGGGCCCAAAACACTGAAATACAGCCAGAGGTTGAATACAGTGCCTTCAATCCTTTTTAAGGATTTGGGGGCAATAAAGGAACAGGAACACAACTCCCAAAGAACCAAGGTCAGGGAAAGATTCATTATAAAGCCAACATCTTGGTTAGTGGACCCAAAGAATAAGAAGGAGCTTCCCCGAACTATGGATGGGACTACAGGCACAGGGAACCGAGGTAAAAACCCCTGTTGTATAAAGAAAAATATAAGGTCAAATAAGGTTTAAAGATTGACTTAATAATGATGACCAGGTTACTTTGTGTGTGCCCCATATACACACTGGAACAATAAAATCAGTGAGTGGGAGAGCCTGAGGGAATAGGTTGGAAAAAAGTGGCCATAAGTATACATGAAGGCAGAGAACCAATAAAGCTACTGGCCAACTAAACCAAAAAAAGTTTGTCAAAACTACTGCAGCTCTCTAGCTCCAATCATACTAGTGGGGAAAAAAATTAAAAAGAGAGCAACAAAAGGTAGTGACAATAACTAAATGGGAAACACGAAGGCTAATAATGAAAACATCAACCTGAAGATAAAATGTCTCATATATTAATATACAACTCTCCCTTCCCAAATATATTTTTCCTTAGCTTGGCAATAATCCAATCTAGAAGCCATGTATCTCAAAAAAAGCCAATCCAAAAGCAACCTCAATCAAGAACTTAAAGAAAAACAGCACAAAGATACTAAAAACCCAGCAATTCATATTCCAAGATACTCTGAAGTAGAAAAAAATAACTGTATATACACACTAATGTAAATATGTATGGATGAGGATTGACAAAACTACAGATAAGACCCCAAATACACTACATAAAATAAACAAATTTAATTAACTCTTCATAATTATTAGAAATTTTTACTAATCAGAATTTTTTTCACCAAAAATGCACTGGAATTATTCACCAAAATTACCCAATAAAAGTATTTATTTTATTTCTATGTCCCAATGTCCAAGAAAATTCATATAACTAGATTAAGCTGCTAAATTAAAATCTGTATTAGCCAAAATCGAGTTGGGTAAATCTTGTTAACTTGATTTATTCTTTTTCCTAGGGTTACATTATATTCCACACTGGGGAATATATATGCATTCACTTCCGGATTTTCCTATTAAGACATTTGCAATAAATATTAAATTTCTAAATCTTAATATAAGGGAACACTATTAATTTGATGCAGTAGACATGTGAGATGATTAACAAATTATACAATACAATTTAAAATAAAATAAAATATTAGCATTACAAGCATATTTTAAAATTTGTGCTTATTACAAAACAAAAACAAAAAAGAAGAGAACATAAGTATAATACAAAAGAAAATAATCACATCACAAAAGGAAAAACAAAAAGACAATGAAAGGGACAAAAAAGAAACAAAATCAACAGGAAAACAAGGCTTAAAATGGCAATAAATACATTATCTATCAATAATTACCTTAAATGTCAATGGACTAAATGCTCCAATCAAAACACACAGAGTGGGGCTTCGCTGGTGGCACAGTAGTTGAGAACCCGCCTGCCGATGCAGGGGACACGGGTTCATGCCCCGGTCCGGGAAGATCCCACATGCCGCCAAGCGGCTGGGCCCGTGAGCCATGGCCCGAGCCTGCGCATCCGGAGCCTGTGCTCCGCAACGGGAGAGGCCACAACAGTGAGAGGCCCGCGTACCACACACACACACAAAAAAAAAAAACCAAAAATATCCCCACAGAGTGGAAGAATGGATTAAAAAAAGAGATTCTCAAACTCTTCCAAAAAGTTGAAGAGGATAGAACACTCCCAAGGACATTCTATGAAAAGAGTTTTCTCATTCTTCCAACTAGAGGAAATATATATAATATGCTTGCTTTTTCAAATTGATTTTAGAAAATAAATTCTAGAACTAAAAAGGATCCTATAACCTCCAGTAACATTTTTTATACATAAAATATAGAGAGTACAACTGAGACTATTATAATATATTGATAGTTTAATTACCCCTCTGTGAATACGCTGCCTTGATTGACAGTCGGAAATTATAAAAAATATTTTCAAAGAGGCCAATTATTCTGCACCTTTATAAAGAATTTTTTAAATTCCTTGCTTACTTGTAGCTATTTGAACTGGCAACATACTATTGTCATATTGTATAGCTAGAAAGAACTTTAATAATCTACAGTAGCATTTCTCAAACTGCTCATCTAATTCTATGAGATAGGTGGCATTCCAAGGGGAGTGAGGAGAGAATTTTAATAATCAAAGACTTGGTAATTCTGGATTAAACAAGTTCCCTCAGAGCCTCTTACAGTTTAATGAGCAATGTGAATTTCTGCAAGGGGGAAATAATATGCAGTATTTTTCTAACTTACTTGATCATGGAACCTATTAATATAGCACAATGAGCCAGTATCCTGAAGAACACAATTTAGCAGACCCCAATGTGTCCAATGTCCTTTTACTTTAGAGATTTGTATTTGTATATTGAAGCAAAGAGATGTTAAATACTAAACATTACCACTTCACACCTACTAGGATGGCTTTGAAAAAAAGAAAAAAGAAAAACACACGTTGGCAAAGATGTGCAGAAACTGGAACATCTTATGTTGCTAGTGGGAACATAAAATAGTGCAGCCACTGTAGAAAAGATTTGGTAGTTCCTCAAAAAGCTAAACAGAATCACCATATGACCCAGGAGTTCCACTCCTAGGTCTATACCCCAAAGAACTGAAAGCAAAAACTCAGATACTTGTATGCCTTGTTCATTACAGCATTATTCACAATAGCCAAGCGTCCTTCAATGAATGAATGGTTTAAGGAAATGTAGTATACACATTCAATGGACTAGTATTCAGCCACAATAAGGAATGAAGTTTTGATACATGCTACAACATAGGTGAACCTTAAAAACATTATGCTCAGTATTTCAAAATAAAGAAGAGACAGAAAAGACAAACACTGTATGATTCCACTTATACGAACTATCTAGAATAGTCAAATTCATAGAGACAAAAGATTAGAGGTTACCAGGGTCTGGGGGTGGGGGGAAATGAGCTATTGCTTAATGGTTACACAGTTTCTATCTGGGGTGGTGGTTAAAAAAAGTTTTACAAGTAGTGTGATGGTTGCACAACATTGTGACTGTAATAAATGCTACTAATTTGTACACTTCAGTGGTTAAGACAGCAAACTTTATGTTATATATATTTTACCATAATAAAAAATAGTTAAACAGCTAGCTAAAATGGCAAAGTCAAAACTAAACCCAAAGTCCTTCCTGAATCCACTGTTTTCTCCAATAACTCACAGTATTTTCAGAGGATTCCTGGCCAAGTGATTTATTTATCACTTATGTATTTATCCCCAGGGAGATGGCTTCACATAAAAGAGGATTTACAAACAAAATAAGTATAATTAAACATAAAAATAAGAAGAAATACCATTTCAGATAAATCAGAAAATTTCTAGATATTTTGTATAGATTACAACTATTCCATCACAACTGTTTCATTAGCAAAACAGCCCTATTATTATTCCATAAGTGTATGTTATTACGGATACATGTTTTCTTATACTGACTTATTAATTTTTAACAGTAATTTTAGCTTTCTAGCACTAAACATTTAAGTAGTCATTCTCCTAACTTAAATTTTCTTCAAGGAAAATTACGATTTCTTTGAACTATGAGAAGTAAAGTTGTTTTGAATTTATTGTACTTGAAATACCTTACCGTGCTATTTAAGTATGTACTTTTTTTTTTTTTTGTGGTACGCGGGCCTCTCACTGTTGTGGCCTCTCCCGTCGCGGAGCACAGGCTCCGGACACACAGGCTCAGCGGCCATGGCTCACGGGCCGAGCCGCTCCGTGGCATGTGGGATCTTCCCGGACCGGGGCACGAACCCATGTTCCCTGCATTGGCAGGCGGATTCTCAACCACTGCGCCACCAGGGAAGCCCAAGTATGTACTTATTTTTAAAATTAATAACATACACATTTAAAGCTCACATAAACTCTATCATAATTTCCTAGGTGTAGAAAAAAGGCAACTCAGGTAATAAAATTTTTCTGATTTTCAACCAAACTATTGTGTTTTTTTGATCACAATTTGGTATAAAGCCATAAAAAAGCAAAATAACAACAACAAACAATGAACAATAAAAGGAATCTCATAAAACTTATACCAAACTAACACTATGCAAACTATTAAGTACAACTAGCAAATGTTTTCTTTATTTGTATCCAAGATACCATATGCAATAAAAAATGCTAAATGTCTGAAATAAGCTTCACTTATTCTGCAAATTAGGTCTCTTAAAACGGTAAAGGTCTTCAAGCTTAGTTATTCACCAACTCCCTTTCTCATTATCTAGAGAGAAAATGCATTCTTTTAAAAAGAAGCGCTCATCTGTGGAAACTTTCTAATTAACTTGGTTCAAAGCATGTGCAAGATGGCAGTTTTCTACACTGTTTCAGCATTTTAATTGGCAGAAAATGCTGAGCGGCCTATTCACAACTCCCCTTGATAATTAAGCTAGGGTCAACTCTATGACTAAATGAGCCAATCTTGTGAAACAAACGATTCCTACCATACACAGTATATAGCATATTTGGTTTACAGCAGTCTCTGAATAGTTAATGAGGTAGTAGCTGTGTCACTATGGGAGATTTATACAGAACAAGTTAACCTTGTTTAATGGTGCAGCAGTCATTGAAAATAATTACTAGCAGAGCATTCTCTCTAACAATTATTAACATCTATCAGGACATAATTAATTCAAGCTTCATTTCTGAGAATGTTAATAACCACCTGCAAACAACTAATCAATATTCACTACTAGTAAAGTATTTGTTTTCAAAGCAAGTACAATTTCCTCTAAGGCTTTTCATATTTAATAAACTGTAATTTTCAACATTACTATAGTCAAGCATCTGTCAACAGCCTTGTTAAAATATATAGATTATGTCAATAGTACAACATAGACAACTCTAAGTGATAACCCACAGCTGATGAGAAAACAAAAAACTAGAGATTTTTAAGAAACCGTAGAAACAGAAAAGGCTATTAGTTTTAACTCCAAATGCCACAATCTTGTCAGTCTCCATTTTTCCCCATAAAGAACAAATGTATTTTATTTTAAATTAAGTTAAATAATCTTAGACCTAGCTTCCCCTTTTATTCCTGCCAGTGAGAATTTATAAGCACCTGAGTGAGACTGTGGCTCTCAAGCTGTTTACTCATCTACAAAATCAATGAGCACGAAGCCAGAAAGAGGACATATTTTGTCTATCCAAAGATCACTATTCAAGTCTAGCATGTGAAATCACTTTTCTCTGCCTTTCCAGATCTTAACAGACTGAACCCAGCTTGTCTACTAGAAGACTATTCTCGGGTTTGTTTGTTGTTGTTTTTTTTTAATGACTAATCTACACTTATAGTAATACTTACTTATATCAATATTTACCTCTACCAGTTCCCTGTCTATGTCTGCATTATCCGTCAAATCACTAACACTCTCCTTATCTCCCTATCATTTACATTTTAGCAAAGCACACTTAAGAACCTTTTCAGCAGGAAGCAGTAGAGCACAGCATACCAGAAGAGCATAGTGGTTACATTACAGGTTTTATATGGAGAACACTCTAGTTCCTATCACAGCTCTGCTGCCTGGCAGCTATGTGACCTTGGGCATGTTACTTAACTTCTCAAAGCCTCCTTTCCTCAGAAAAGAGAAGTAAATAAAAGTGCCTATCTCATGGGTGTAACAAATTAAATTAAATAACTCTTGTAAAAGTGTTTAAAATAGCACATGGTAAGGTTCCAATAAATATAGTCTATTATGATTAATTTATCTATTCTGAAGTCATTTTCCTATTGCAAAGAAATTAACCAAGAATAGGCAGGAACCTAGGAGACTTAGTTATGTATTGAGAGCATTTCTTTTTATTTGTACTCTTTTAATAAGCTTTAAGGAATGTCTCTATCTCATATAAAACTCATACTAGAATGTGATATTCTTAAACATGTCTACCTTATTGCTACAGTATGAAAAAATTTTAAATGCTGCTCTTTCAATCTTTCATCTATTTTATCGGAATTCTGTTTTCAGCTCATATTCATACACATCAATTTAGTCATTTTAATTACTGTGCAATAACACCACTATATCTTGGGCATTTCAACCAGAACTGCATTCATCATGATTTTGCAAATGAAGTTCATGAAATACAACTCATTCTGAGTGAGAACACTGTATTACCAAAGTACACTAGGCTGACTTACAAGTGTTCTTCCTAGGTTAGAACTGAAAGTTTATTGACTAATATTAAGCAATTTATTCATTTAATCAATATATGAGTGCTTACTTTTTGTCCAAAGTACCCTTTATCTTAGGCACTAGGGATGCTGAGATGAAAGACCCAGTCACTTCCTTTAAGCAACTAAAGTCAAACAAAAACATAACTAATCCAATTATGAACTCTGTACCATGATGGAAATATCCAGAGAGTATCAAGGTAGGGGACTTAATTAAGCCTAGGAAGTTATCCCAGAGAGACTAATCCTTGGGCTGAATCTTTGAGGAATCATAGTAGTCAGCCAAGTAGGGAGGTTTACAATGTGAAAAGGCAGAGAGGCATGAAGGCAAACCAGCATAATCTATTATCATGAGTTTGTTGTGATTAGAGCTAAGAGGGAAGAAATGAATGGTGGAGGATAAAGATGGAAAGGTATATAGGCATGGACCATATTCTGGAAAGCATGATTGGGGGAAAAAAAACAACACTCTGAACTTTGAACAACATAGCATAATGCAGTATTCTAAAATATATGAGGAAAAAAGTATAACTAGCACACCACATCAAATCCATGTTCTTATAGCTATTACTGCTTACAATACAAAAAATGTAAAGAAAAATACTAGAGATCTAATGAAAAATATTAGTGTAATAATATGTGGCAAAAATCATAAAGGAGATACCAGAATTAGCTAAATTTGCAAAATAATAGCACAGTGATTGACCAGAACATTTATCAGACAAACCTCAGACTTGGAGGGTTTTATTATTTATTAGGTCTGGGAATTGTGGGCAAGTTACTAAACTTTTCTATACCTCAGCTTCCTTATCTGTAAAAACAAGAATCATACAATAGCTCCCTCACATAATAATTCAATAATTATTATTAAAATTTAATTTAAAAAAGCATGTAAAACACTTAGAACATGGATATCAAATGGTTAAACTTCCCAGGACTGAATCTGACACTACCACTCACTAGTTCTGAGACCCTGGGAAAGTTATTAGGGTAACATTCTCCACCTCATAAGACTGTTGTGAGGAGTACATGAACTGAGTTTAGAACAGTACCTGCAATACATGTTTGTTAATAAATAAAAGGAAAACATATGTATTAAATAAATGCCGGCTATCACTAAAAAGAAAAATCTATGTCAGATTTTCTCCTTTGCATTTTAGAAAGATAAATCTAGCTTAAATGCTAAGCATGACCTACAAACGGGACAAAAACACAGGCAGGGAAGGTTATGAAGGCATTTCAACAGTTCAGGAAAGAACCAAGGAGGATCTGAACTAAAGTTATGACAGAGTGGATACAGTTGGAAGATATTTAAGACTCAACTGGACTCGACAACTAATTATACAAGGAAAAATAGGAAATGAAAACTAAAACCATAAGAGGGAAAAAAATCAAAGATTTTCAGATTTTATCAAAAGAATGAATTGGAATGGCATTTGGAATTCTGTAAGAGGTACGAACTTCCTGTGGAGTAGAAGTTCCAGAAATATTAGGTGGGAGGTATCTGTAACCATCAAGGTGGAGCAATCTAGCCAACTAGATATGATGAAAAAGAGCCTAGAGAGAAGTTTTAAAATAGTTTTGGTTTTACCCATTTGGTTTTACTCTCTAGAAGTGCCCATGATGAAGTTCATGTGCCAATCACTGGCATTTCTGAGACATTCCTAGAGTTTCACCACACTGGCTTCCCTTTTTACTTCCTTAGAAACTTAATAATCTTTTCACTAGAGCCCCTCACCCTGCTAAATGTTAAGTAATTATAACATCATATAACTTTAATTAGGGATCCTCTTATTAACATTTGCCCATAAAGAAGAATCTCTTTATGACAAACCTGTATTTCCTTTCTAATCTATTAGTTCTCTGTCCGTAGCAAAACATTCCTCTGTAGTGCCAGAAGAGATCAGTAAACTGTATTGTGCCTCCTTGTCTTCCCCCAATCTTTTCTAAACACACATACCTAAACATGATTAAAACATACTGAAAGTCACCAAAAGGAAAGCAGTCATTTGCAATTACTTCCTCATTCAATTACATTAAAAATAAATAAGTACAGAGACTTTTTTGAGGAGAAAGAACTTAAATCTTTCTTACCTGATGCCCCTATATTTGCCTTATCTTCAGGAACCAGATTTTTATCTTTATTTAAATCTTCAACTAAAAGTTTGTCGAAATGCTCAATACAAAGTCTGCTGTCGATTTGATATAACAAAGCAGGGCAAAGGTATGTAAATAGATCAGGTGAGATTGGAGAATTGGCCCGATGACCATAGTATTTTAACAACTGAGTGACGTTCAAACACTGCAAGGAAATTGATAAAACAAATTAAGTAAGAGTACTTTAAGAAGATTATGCAGCAAAAGAAAATATTATATAGTAAAATATATTCTAAATATTATTTGAAAATAATCTGTAATATATAGATACCTATTACACAGAATGATTTTTTTTTTTTTTTTTTTTTTTTTGCGGTATGCGGGCCTCTCACTGCTGTGGCCTCCCCCATTGCAGAGCACAGGCTCCAGACGCGCAGGCCCAGCGGCCACGGCTCACGGGCCCAGCCGCTCCGCGGCACGTGGGATCCTCCCGGACCGGGGCACGAACCCGCGTCCCCTGCATCAGCAGGCGGATTCTCAACCACTGCGCCACCAGGGAAGCCCTACACAGAATGATTTTTGACAGGAATTTATGATAGGAGTACATTCAACTTGATTACCCAAAACTTTTAATAGACTTGAACCATTTTCCACTGCAACATATAAAAGATGACCACTCTCTGCCATCAATAAGAATGACTTAGAACTATATTCCCAAGATGCTTAAGGGGCGAGGAAAACAAATCACTTCCCTAGTCAAAGTGCAATCATCAATCGCTCAAGATGCTTATTTGTGAAACAGTGTTAAACAGACTGAAGAGTTCTTTAACAACTTTATATTAAAATATACAAGGATATAGACATTTTCACTAAGGTACCCCAAAAGAATATCATATAGGGGAATTCTAGCCCAATGCTAAAACTGGAGGATTAAAAAAAGGCAGCTTTATCCACTGGTACTTTAAGTATAAAAAACAGAAGAAAACAAGTAACAAAAAATTCTGGACCCATCACATAGTAAAAACAAATATCTAAAATTGAGGCAAAGGAGATGGCACTACCTCTTTTTCATACATATGCACTCTGGTTGCATGCTTGCTTATTTTATCTATGGTACAAAAAACAGAATCAAAACATACAAACAAAAAAATGATTTTTTTTCAGGTCTTTACATGAGATACTACTACCCTATCCAATGCATAGAACATTTCCAGAAATCTTGAAAAAATCCTCAGTATACATCAGGCCTATGAGGATACAAAATAAAAGTCTAATGATCCAGACCCCACAAGTAGAATACAAAAAGTAAACATTATTGGGCTTCCCTGGTGGCGCAGTGGTTGAGAATCCGCCTGCCAATGCAGGGGACACGGGTTCGTGCCCCGGTCCGGGAAGATCCCACATGCCGTGGAGCGGCTGGGCCCATGAGCCATGGCCGCTGAGCCTGCGCATCCAGAGCCTGTGCTCCGCAACGGGAGAGGCCACAACAGTGAGAGGCCCGTGTACAGCAAAAAAAAAAAAAGTAAACATTATTGATAATGTCTAGTTATTATCAACAAGACTCTAGGATATTACCCATAGTAACAAATTAATATATTTCTTTAAAAGTACACTAAGGTTTTTAAATTTGCTAAAAACCAAATATCTAATGATTTGTCCAGTAAGTAACAAAGATATTTACTTAGATGTAAAACACACTTCCATAATAAGAGACAGAAACAACAAAGGTTGAGGTCATTTTCCACATTAGATGGTGGTTTTTATACATCCGAACAATAAACAAATTCAACAATTTTTTAAAACTTTAATGAGGGCTAAACATAAGAATACATAAGGGTGTTGATATACTTTTAATGAAACAAAAATGTTTTTAAGGTGAATAGTTTTTTTAAAAAATCAAGAAGGAACCAATCAAATGTGAAAGTATTCAAAAGAGCATGAAAATTTAAAAGAAAAACAAAACCATCCCATTACTATTGGAGTTTCCCATTATTATATCTTTTTGCATTCACTGTACATCTGTTGAAAGCATAAGAAAAGACTAATATGAGCAAGTAGGTCCTATGATAAAGTGACAGAGAAAACAAAACTACCACACGTGCAAAATACCTGACTTAGTAGCTAGATCAATAACTGGGAACCACTCCATAGTTAATAAGTTAACAATTATGAATAAAAACTGTCTAGTCACTTCCCAAGAAAACAGTCTTCAATTTTCAAATATCTAGAAATCAACTAACAGTAAAAACATGTAAACTAATTTGGGGAGTCAAAATAAGTCTTAAGCAAGAGAGTAAAATAAGGAACAAAAATAAGAAATACATTTTCTAACAAACTTTAAAAATTTAGGAATTGAAGGAACCCAAATTTGAGAATGAACAATGCAAGTGAAAATGCAGATAAAAATCTTTAATCTGGGCTTCCCTGGTGGCGCAGTGGTTGAGAATCCGCCTGCCGATGCAGGAGACACGGGTTCGTGCCCTGGTCCGGGAAGATCCCACGTGCCGCGGAGCAACTAAGCCCGTGAGCTATGGCCGCTGAGCCTGTGCGTCCGGAGCCTGTGCTCCGCAACGGGAGAGGCCACAACAGTGAGAGGCCCGCATACCGCAAAAAAAAAAAAAAAAAAAAAAAAAATCTTTAATCTGATTTTGATTCCTTAATGTATTTTGTAACTGGAAGTAAGTTTGAATATGGTTGACTATTCCTCTTTTACTTCTCTTTTTACCTAAAAATGCTCCACAATCATCTGAGAATTACGGAGCAACCATCTTGTTCTGCTTACCTCATGTTGCCGGTCATCTTCATTATGATCTTTGTGAGCAGCAGCTGAATAAATTGCACTTTTTTTAACATGCGGTGCTTCTCGCTTTCTAGTATGTCGAAGTTCACCTTCATTATCAGGATCAAGATCTTGGTGTCCGTGACCAGGATCATGACCATTATGTTCTGGAAGACGTACATGAAAATGACCTGGGTTATGTACACGATCAGGTTTGTGGACCCGATTATGCTCATACTGTTCACCCTGATCATGGTTAGGGGGAAAACCTGGTGTAATAACCTCAGA
This sequence comes from Kogia breviceps, assembly GCF_026419965.1. NCBI lineage: Eukaryota > Metazoa > Chordata > Mammalia > Artiodactyla > Physeteridae > Kogia > Kogia breviceps. The sequence continues at coordinate 162,713,432 of NC_081311.1, read as the reverse complement.
ATTTTCATTACTTTTCTTCCCTTTTCTCTTCTTCTTTCCTTTCAGTAGCTTACTTTCAGATTGTTCCTGTGTTTTATTGGTCTCTGTAGAAGGTTCATGGCTAGGCTCCCCATGCTCACTGTGAATAATGGAATCATTAGGAAAATGGCGAGTAGTATTATGATCAAGGTGATGACGCAAACAATGGTGATGACATAAGCGATGACTATGGTCATGCATATGTTTATCATCAGATTTGATGGATACTTCAACTGTCTCTTTCTCTGGATCACACTTATGGCTTCTTTTTGTTGATACACTGGTCACAGTTTGATTTTCTGAATTTAAATGACTATGGGAATGCTGGTGGTTATGTGAGTGAAAATGCTTTCCCTCTTGAACTGCCAAAATATCTAAGTGAGAAACATGATCGTGGCCAAGATCCTCATGATTAATCTCAACTACTTTTATCTCTCCAAGGCCCAAGTTTGTTAAAAGTTTCTCCAGACCAAAAAAGGATAATCTTCCATTTTCACCATAACGATCAAAAAGTTTTTCAATATAATATTTTTTTTCATTTTCAGCATCCAGCACTGAAAATTTGCTTGACTCCGATTCTGTCATTCCACGATGGTGTCTGTGATGCTCTTCAGAACCATGGTCATGTTCTTCATGGCAATGGTTGCAATGATGGAAAATAAATGTCAGCAAACAAATGAGGCAAAATTTTGTGTGCATATGTACCTTCATTTCTATTTTTCCTAAAGGGAAAGAGAAACAAGCATTAGTTTATACTTATGCACATTCAAAATAAACATAAACTTACCAGCAGTTGCCAATTCACTAGGCAAATTGTTTTACCCCATTTCTTTCATATCTATGAATCATTCTTTCCTTCTTCAATCTCCTACAAAAAATGGCCCCTTTTAATTTATCAAAATAGTGTACAGCCCTTCAAATTAATACCAATTTGCTTAAAACTCACCTGCAAGACTACTCTGACTCCCTTTAAGCACAATACTTTATAGTCGATATACATTTATACTGTAAATGTTGGTTCCTTCCTATCTGGTCCTTTACAAAAAAGTTTACCCATCTCTGTTCTTGAGGTCCTTCCTGGTCAGTGCAATAAGGCAGTAAGATGAAATGCGTGATAAGATATGTAAGAATCAGAAAGAAATGAAACTGTCATTATTCACAAATGGCAGGATTGGGTATGCAGAAAGTCCAAAAGAATCTATAAGAATTAATAAGTTAATTTAGCACAGTTGCTGGATTTAAGAACAATAACCTAAAATCAATTGTATATCTCTACACCAGCAATAATTCAAAAATGAAATTAGAAAAAGTTTACAATTTACAGTAGCAAATAACTAGAAATTAATCTAACAAAAGATGTGCAAGACCTTTTCATTAAAAAGGATCACATATTATTGAGAGAAATGAAGGACCTAAATAAATGGATGGCTTTATAATGTTCAAGATTGGATGAGACAGGGCTTCCCTGGTGGCGCAGTGGTTGAGAATCTGCCTGCCACTGCAGGGGACACGGGTTAGAGCCCTGGTCTGGGAAGATTCCACACGCTGTGGAGCAACTGGGCCCATGAGCCACAACTACTGAGCCTGCGCGTCTGGAGCCTGTGCTCCACAACAAGAGAGGCCGCGATAATGAGAGGCCCGTGCACCACAATGAAGAGTGGCCCCCACTTGCCACAACTGGAGAAAGCCCTTGCACAGAAACGAAGACCCACCACAGCCATAAATAAATAAATAAATTTAAAACAGGAGAAAAGCATCAGGTAGGATTTATAGGAAATGAAACTTGGTAATAAAAATTTTTTTTTAAAAAGTGGATGAGACATAGATCCAATGTAATCCCAATCAAACTCCCAGAAATAATTTAATGAAAATTGATGAGATATTATTAATGTTTACATGGAAACAGAAAGGGCCAAAAATGGACAAGACACTCTATCTACCAGTTACTAAAGACAGTGTGGGTATCTGGTGTAAGAACAAATAAATAAATAACATAGTCTAAAAATAAGAAAGATTCTCTTTTCCTTGGTGCTTGATCAACTAGATTTCCATATAGAAGAAAAATAAATTAAACTTGACCCCTACCTCACACCATATGTAAACATCAATTATAGATGGATTGTAAATGTAAATCTAAAACAGTAAATTTTAAAGTAAAACAGGGTCCAAAACTGTGCTGCCCAATATGTTAGCCACTTGTCAAGTGCAGCTACTTAAATTTAAACTAACAAATTAAAAATTCAGCTTTTTGGGAGTTCCCTGGAAGTCCAGTGGTTAGGACTTGATGCATTCACTGTGGTGGCCCAGGTTCAATCCCTGTTTGGGGAACTAAGAACCCACAAGCTGCGTGGCATGGCCCAAAAGAAAAGCCCCCAAAACAACAACTGTTTCTCAGTCACCTTATTACATTTTAAATGCTCAATAGTCACATGTAGCTCATGGCTACCATACTGAACAGTGCAGACAAAGAACATGTCAATCATCACAGAAAGTTCTACTGGACAGCATGCTTCTAGAATATGGAAATATGATGTGAGTCATTCATGCAATTTTTAAGTTTTCTAGAATAAACAGGTCAAAGTCATTGTCATCCTATATTTTATGTAACCCACTATATCCAAAATATTATCATTTCAACATGTAATCACAGTATAAAAATTATTAATGAAATTTTTACATTCTTTTTAATACTGTGTCTTTGAAATCTGGCACGTATTTTATACCTACACACATCTTAATTCAGACTAGTGACATTTCAACAGCCACATGTGGCTACTGGCTAATGTACTGGAAAGTAGAGATCTAGAAGATTTTTTTTTTTTCCGGTACGCGGGCCTCTCACTGTTGTGGCCTCCCCCATTGCAGAGCACAGGCTCTGGACGCACAGGCTCAGCGGCCATGGGTCATGGGCCCAGCCGCTCCGCAGTATGTGGGATCCTCCCAGACTGGGGCACAAACCCGTGTCCCCTGCATCAGCAGGCGGACTCTCAACCACTGCGCCACCAGGGAAGCCCTAGAAGATTTATTTGGGAGAGTAGCTTCAAGACCTTCAAGATAGGACATAATGTGCATTATAAAGGAAAGACTGATGAAGTATACTACATTAAAATAAAGAAATTTCTATTCATCAATAGTTATTATTAAGAGACTAAAAAGGTAACAACAGATTGGGAGAAAATTACGGCAATGTTACTAGTCAAGAATATATAAGGAATTTCTACAAATCAATATGAAAATTATGAGACAACTCAATGGGAAAATGGGTAGGAAATTTGAACAGGCACTTCATAAGAGGATAGCCAAATTACTAAGAAGCATATGAAAAGATTCTCAACCTCAACAGTCATCAGAGAATTATAAATTAAAATCACAAGTAGATACCACTATATACCTACCAGAATCAGTAAAGTATAAAAGATGTAGGCAAGAATATGGATCAGCTGGAACCTGCATATACTGCTGGTGGGACTGTAGATTGGTATCATATGGAAAACTGTTTGGCAGGATCTGCCAGAAGTTGAACATAAGCATATCCACTCACATAGCAATTCTAGTCCTGGATATATGCAGAAATACATGTACAGAGACACAAAAAGACATGAATGAACATGAAAGTTCACATAACTATTATTCATCATAGCTCAAAACAGGAAAAGGCCAAATGTCCATCAACAGTAGAATGGATATATAAAACAACAATTTTACAATGGAATACTGCACAGGAATGAAAATAAAATCACAGATTCACAGATTAACACAGATGAATCTCACAAATTGAGACTGAGCCAAAGATAAATGCTAAATAAACTATAGGGCAAAATTCTATTCATATAAAATTTAAAATGGGCAAAACTAAACCATGACAATGATTATTTTTTGAAGGGAAGGTAGAGGGTGATAAGTGGGACTGGAAATTGTAGTAATGTTCTCTTTCTTTACTTGAGTAATGCTTACACAAATACGCTTACTTTGTGATAACTCATTGTACTTTTCATACTCTGTGTACTTTTCTGTACACATACTGTACTTCAATTAAAAGTTTTTAAAAATCAAATTTTCTCCAGTGAAAACCAATTAGAAAATGTAACTATAAACAAAAATTATTAGGCTCCTAGAAATAAATAGAACAAGACCATTAAAAGGAGAAATGTATATGACATCATTTGCAAAAACTGGAGAGACACCACCTACATGGATGGAATAAATGGCATAACATTGTGAAAATGACTCTACTACCCAAAGCAATCTATAGATTCAATGCAAACCCTATCAAACTACCACTGGCATATTTTACAGAACTACAACAAAAAATTTCACAGTTTGTATGGAAACACAAAAGACCCCGAATAGCCAAAGCAATATTAAGAACGAAAAATGGAGCTGGAGGAATCAGGCTCCCTGACTTAAGACTATACTACAAAGCTACAGTCATCAAGACAGTATGGTACTGGCACAAAAACAGAAATATAGATCAATGGAACAGGATAGAAAGCCCAGAGATAAACGCACACACATTTGGTCACCTTACCTTTGATAAAGGAGGCAAGAATATACAGTGGAGAAAAGACAGCCTCTTCAATAAGTGGTGCTGGGACAGCTACATGTAAAAGTATGAAATTAGAACACTCCCTAACACCACACACAAAAATAAACTCAAAATGGGTTAAAGACCTAAATGTAAGGCCAGACACTATCAAACTCTTAGAGGAAAACATAGGCAGAACACTCTATGACATAAATCACAGCAAGATCCTTTTTGACCCACCTGCTAGAGAAATGGAAATAAAAACAAAAATAAACAAATGGGACCTAATGAAACTTAAAAGCTTTTGCACAGCAAAGGATACCATAAACAAGACCAACAGACAACCCTCAGAATGGGAGAAAATAGTTGCAAATGGAGCAACTGACAAAGGATTAGTCTCCAAAATTTATAAGCAACTCATACAGCTCAATAACAAAAAAACAAACAACCCAATCCAAAAATGGGCAGAAGACCTAAATAGACATTTCTCCAAAGAAGATATACAGATTGCCAACAAACACATGAAAGAATGCTCAACATCATTAATCATTAGAGAAATGCAAATCAAAACTACAATGATGGGGCTTCCCTGGTGGCACAGTGGTTGAGAATCTGCCTGTCGATGCGGGGGACACGGGTTCGTGCCCCGGTCCGGGAAGATCCCACATGCCGCGGAGCGGCTGGGCCCGTGAGCCATGGCCGCTGAGCCTGTGCGTCCGGAGCCTGTGCTCCGCAATGGGAGAGGCCACAACAGTGAGAGGCCCGCGTACCACCAAAAAAAAAAAAAAAAAAAAAAAAAACTACAATGAGATATCATCTCACACTGGTTAGAATGGCCATCATCAAAAACTCTAGAAACAATAAATGCTGGAGAGGGTGTGGAGAAAAGGGAACACTCTTGCACTGCTGGTTGGAATGTAAACTGATACAGCCACTATGGAGAACAGAATGGAGGTTCCTTAAAAAACTACAGATAGAAGTACCATACGACCCAGCAATCCCACTACTGGGCATATACCCTGAGAAAACCATAATTCAAAAAGAGTCATGTACCAAAATGTTCACTGCAGCTCTATTTACAATAGGCAGGACATGGAAGCAACCTAAGTGTCCATCAACAGATGAATGGATAAAGAAGATGTGGCACATATATACAATGGAATATTACTCAGCCATAAAAAGAAATGAAACTGAGTTATTTGTAATGAGGTGGATAGACCTGGAATCTGTCATACAGAGTGAAGTTAAGTCAGAAGGAGAAAAACAAACACCGTATGCTAACACATATATATGGAATCTAAGAAAAAAAATGTCATGAAGAGATTAGTGGTAGGATGGGAATAAAACACAGACCTACTACAGCATGGACTTGAGGATATGGGGAGGGGGAAGGGTAAGCTGTGACGAAGTGAGAGAGTGGCATGGACATATATACACTACCAAATGTAGGGTGGATAGCTAGTGGGAAGCAGCTGCATGGCACAGGGCAATCAGCTAGATGGTTTGTGCCCACCTAGAGGGGTGGGATAGGGAGGGTGGGAGGGAGGGAGACTCAAGAGGGAAGAGATATGGGAACATATGTATATGTATAACTGATTCACTTTGTTGTAAAGCAGAAACTAACACACCATTGTAAAACAGTTATACTCCAATAAAGATGGTAAAAATAAATAAATAAAAAATAAAGTCTTCTCAAGTGTATATGCAAATATAATTCAGTGTCAATCAAAATCCTGGAAGCTGTCTGCTTTTGGTGAGACTGCATAAGCTAATCTAAAAATTCATATGGATGAGCAAAAACCCAAGGACAACCAACACTGTTCAGAAAATTAGCAAGGTGATAAAGACTTCTTTTTATAAAGTTATATAACTAAAATAACAGAACTGGCAGAGGGCCTTACAGATAGACCAAAGAAACAGAACAGAATTCAGAAAAAGAATCAATAATATTGATTGTGAAAAAATAGTTCTCCCTCACACCATACATAAATGTCAATTCCAAGAGGATTAAAAACCCAATGTGAAAAACAAAAAAATTCTTAACTTTTAGAATAAAATATAGGAGGCTATCATGACTTTAGGCTAGGGAAAGACAAAAAAAGCAAAAACCATAACAGGAAATTTTAGATAAATTAAACTAAATTTTAGATAAGATGCAAAAAGCACAAACCTTAAAAGGAAATTTTGATTAATTTAATTAAACAATTCTTTAAGTATTACTCTACAATAAAGAACACAATAAACAAAGTTTATCACAAGCTATACACTAAAAGATATTTGCAGTGTGTATATATAAACAATGCATGTAAAAGATCAGTATTCAGAACATATAAAACATATATATATATAAAAATATAGAAAACTCCAATATTGCATAAACAACTATACAAAGGTTATAAACAGGACAGAAGGGTAAGCAGCGACATGATCACTAATAATCTGGATAATACACCAAGACATTAAGAGGCAAAAATTAATATCTGAAAATACCAGGTGTTAAGCAAAAATCTAATGTAAATAAATAGAAAATACCTTACACTGCTGGTGGGCGTATATAAATTGGTGCAACCATTTTGGGAAGCAATCTGACATTTACTGAAGCTGAATATGATTACACTCCACAGAACCAAAATTCCACTTTTATCTATCTATCTACCCTAGAGAAACTCTTACACTATGCACAGGAGACAAATTCAAGAATCTTTATCACAGTATTGTTGAATTTTTTTTTTTAATGTTAACTGTCTTGTAAATAACAGAATACTCAACTAAAAGTGGTTAAAACAAAGAGGAAAATTTCACATTAAAAAAGTTGGGGAAAATGGTGGTTTCAGGACAATTACACAAGCAAAAACCCAAACTCTCTCATCCTCAGATCTTCCTCCTCAGAATCTCAAGAAACTGCTGTTGCTACAACCACTCCATCCTTGCACAACCATATCCAAAGCGGGAAGGTTTATCTTTTTCTTTTCATCCAGGGAGAAAAATCTTTCCTGAAAGTTCCTCTCCGATGTCACTTAACATATCTTTCATCAGGGCTGTACTACATACACAAAACTGGTAAAGGAAGAAATTACCATTATCGGCTTAGACAAATCAACATTCATTCTCTTGAGACTGGAAAGAAGCCACCTTTCCTATGCATATGGAGGGCATACTAACAGCAAGCAAAAAGGAGGTAAATGAGGAACGGCAGTTGATTATATAACCATTAGTGCCTGCCACAAACCTAAATGCCCATCAGTAGAAGAATGGATAAAAAAATATGGCATACTTATGTAATTAAAGATTATGCTAAAGTTATAAATGTGTGACTATGAAATACACAACAAACACAATTCTTAGAAATATAAAGAGTAAACTCCAAAAAGGTACATGTCATATCATTTATACACAATTAAAAACATGCAAAATAACTTAATTTGGGTTATACATACATGTAGCAAGAGCTTAACATGGGGATGATCACATTCTAGAGAGTGGTTATCTTTTCAGGAAGAAATGAAGGGGAGTCAGATGGTAGAGAGAGTATGCATATTTAGCTGAATCTGCAGTGTTTTATTTCTTAAAAAGTGAGGGGAATCTGAAGCAATGACAAAACATTTAATATTTGTAAAAGCAGCATAATGGGATTCAGGTGTGTGTTATACAGATCTTCCCAGACTTAATGATGGGATTATGTCTCAACTCATCCTAATGTGAAAAATATCATAAGTTGAAAATGCATTTAACATACATAATTCACTGAACATCATAGCTTAGCCTAGTCTTCCTTAAATGTGCTCAGAGAACTTACATTAATTAGCCTAGAGGTGGGCAAAATCATCTAACACAAAGCCTGTTTTATAATAATAATCTCATGTAATTTATTGAATACTGTACTAAAAGTGAAAAACAGAAGGTTGTATGGGTACAGAATGGTTTACCTTTGTGATCGCGTAGCTGACTGGGAGCTGCAGCTCACTGCCACTGCCCAGCATCACAAGAGTGTACTGTACTGCATATCACTAGCTTGGACAAAGATCAAAATTCAAAACATATGGTTTCTACTGAATGCATACTGCTTTTGCACCACTGTAAAGTCAAAATATTGTAAATCAGAGGCCATCTGTACTGTATATACTTTTTGTAAGTTTGATACCTAACCACCATCAGTGATTAATCAACATGTGTTGGAGGAACAGCAGAAGCAGTATCATGGTTACCTGGGAATTTGTTAGAAATGTAAATTCTTGCACCCCACCCAGACCTACTAAATCAGGAACTCTAGGGTTAGAGCTCAGCAGTGTGTCATTCAATCTTCCTATTGAGTCTGATGCTAGCTAAAGTTGAGAGCCACTACCTCTACAAATAAATTATATAAACACTCCCATTTATTTCACATGATACTTAATTACATTGAATATTATGATTACCTGAATTAGGTTTAGTTATCACACGTGCTTTATGTGGGTTAAGAATTTTAGAAAATAATTAGTCTATAAAATATGTTTAATCCCAAAGCTACATTAAGTTTGAGATTGTTTTTAATCCAAACGCTTCAGTTTCTTATATAATAGTATCATAGATAAAGTCACCATTTAAAACATACAGTTTTACCTATACACTAATGAAGATGAAAGGGCACAGATAATTAAGACAATCGCTATTAAGCAGAAAAAGGACATTACACTCTCTACAATTACCTTGGTTTTCCACTTGAAGATGCTAGTGAAAGGCGATACTCTGAATGAATGCTGCTGTGTTCATTTGATATGTAAATGTCTTGTCGTTTCTTCAGTGAACATTATCTCACTGTCAAATGAACAGGTACCAGTGGTAAAAATAAAACATACATATATATTGATCAGGCAACATCAAATGAATGACTCCATGAAACACAAAAACTGTGGGTGGTCTATATGAGTTTTAAATTGTCATTTGTGTCTACCTTTTGAATGTATAGTACTCAATTTGTTTACTGCAAAGATTCTAATATCTTAAGTCACCTAATCATTTACATTCAAGAGAGCATGATAGGAATGCAAAATACATGAGTGACATCATAAAGGTAATATTTAATCTGTGTTAAGTATTTTTAAAAGTAAGTCATACATAAACTTTGCAACTTTAGTTTAGAACAGCTATATAGCAGGTGTGTGCCAGAGAATCACTCGAATGAAGTATGCATTTGTCAGCATAGACTAAGCAGCTACTGTAAAGAGACTTCTCTCAAAGGGCGGTGGCTTAAGAAACAAGCAAGTTTATTTTCCTCTTAAAAACAGTCCAACACTTTAAGTATATATCCTGCCACTCCCTTCTGGCCTGCACCCAGCATGGATATCATTCAGATTCGATGCAGAAGTCAAAAGCTTTTCAGACAAGCAAAAGCATTCAGCACCACCAAATCAGCTTTACAACAAATGATGAAGAAACTTCTCTAGGTGGAAAACACAAGAGAAGAAAAAGACCCACAAAAACAATCCCAAAACAATGAAGAAAACGGTAATAGGAACATTCATATCAATAATAACCTTGAGTGTAAATGGATTAAATGCCCCAACCAAAAGACACAGACCGGCTGGATGGACATAAAAACAAGACCCATATATATGCTGTCTACAAGAGACCCACTTCAGACCTAGGGACACATACAGACTGAAAGTGAGGGTATGGAAAAAGATATTCCGTGCAAATGGAAATCAAAAGAAAGCTGGAGTAGCACTAGTCAAATCAGATAAAATAGACTTTAAAATAAAGACTGTTACAAGAGATGAGGGACACTACATAATGATCAAAGGAACAATCCAAGAAGAAAAAATAACAATTATAAATGTTTATGCACTCAACATAGGAGCACCTCAATACATAAGGCAAATGCTAACAACCACAAAGGAGAAAATGACAGTAACACAATAATAGTAAGGGACTTTAACAAACCACTTACATCAATAGACAGATCATCCAAACAGAAAATAAATAAGGAAACACAAGCTTTAAATGACATAATAGACCAGATAGATCTAATTGATATTTATAGAACATTCCACCCAAAAGTGGCAAATTACACTTTCTTCTCAAGGGCACATGGAACATTCTCCATGATAGATCACATCTGTGTCACAAATCAAGCCTTGGAAAATTTAAGAAAATTGAAATCGTAACAAGCATCGTTTCTGACCACAAAGCTATGAGACTAGAAATCAATTACAGGAAAAAACTGTAAAAAAAAAAAACAAACCAAATACATGGAGGCCAAACAGTGCGTCACTAAATAACCAAGAGATCACTGAAGAAATCAAAGAAGAAATTTTAAAAATACATAGAAAAAAATGACAACCAAAACACGACAACCAAAAACCTATTGCACACAGCAAAACCAGTTCTAAGAGGGAAATTTATAGCAATTCAATCTCACCTCAAAAAACAAGAAAAATCTCAAACAATCTAACACTACACTTAGGAGAAGATGGCGGAAGAGAAAGACGCAGGGATCACCTTCCTCCCCACAGATACATCAGAAATACATCTACACGTGGAACTGCTCCTATAGAACACCCACTGAACGCTGGCAGAAGACCTCAGACCTCCCCAAAGGCAAGAAACTCCCCACGTACCTGGGTAGGGCAAAAGAAAAAAGAATAAACAGAGACAAAAGAATAGGGACGGGATCTGCACCAGTGGGAGGGAGCTGTGAAGGAGGAAAGCTTCCCACACACTAGGAGCCACTTTGCGGGCGGAGACTGTGGGTGGCGGAGAGGGAAGCTTCGGAGCCGAGGAGGAGAGAGCAGCAGCAGGGTGCGGAGGGCAAAGTGGAGAGATTCCGCAGAGGATCAGTGCCGACCAGCACTCACCAACCCGAGAGGCTTGTCTGCTCACCCGCCCGGGCGGGCGGGGCTGGGAACTGAGCCTCGGGCAGATCCCAGGGAAAGGTCTGGAGTTGGCAGAGTGAAAACAGCCTGAAGGGGTTAGTGCACCACGGCTAGCAGGGACGGAGTGCAGTTGAAGTCTGGAGCTGCTGAAGAGGCAAGAGACTTTTTCTTCCCTCTTTGCCTCGTGGTACGCGAGGAGAGGGGTTTAAGCGCGCCGCTTAAAGGAGCTCCAGAAACGGCCGCGGAGCTACCAAAGAGACAAGAGACTTTTTCTTGCCTCTTCGCTTCCTGGGGCGCGAGGACTGGGGATTAAGGGCACCGCGTAAAGGAGCTCCAGAAACGGGCGCAAGCCACGGCTGTCGGCTGTCGGCACGGACAACAGAGACGTGTGTGGGACGCTAGGGTTGCTACTGCCGCCACCAACAGGCCTGTGTGCAAGCACAGGTCACTCTCCACACTAGCCCTCCCGGGAGCCAGTGCAGCCCGCCACTGCCGGGGTCCCGGGATCCAGGGACAGCTTCCCCGGGAAAACGCACGGTGCACCTCGGGCCGGTGCAGCGTCACTCCGGCCTCTGACGTCGCAGGCTCGCCCGGCATCCGTGCCCCTCCCTCCCCCCAGCCTGAGTGAGCCAGAGCCCCCGAATCAGCTGCTCCTTTAACCCCGTCCTGTCTGAGCGAAGGGCAAACGTCCTCGGACGACCTACGCGCAGAAGCGGGGCCAAGTCCAAAGCTGAACCCCAGGAGCTGTGCGAACAAAGAGAGGGGGAGGTCTCTCCCAGAAGCCTCAGAAGCAGCGAATTAAAGCTCCACACCCAACTTGAAGTGCCCTGCATCTGTGGAAAACCTGAATAGACAGCGAAATATCCCAAGTTGAGGAGGTGGACTTTGGGAGAAAGATATACTATTATTCCCCCGCCCTTTTTTTTTGTGAGTGTGTATGTGGGTGCTGCTGTGTGAGATTTTGTCTGTATAGCTTTGTTTTCACCATTTGTTCTAGGGATAGACTGACCCGTTTTTTTTTTTTCTTTAATAGAAATTTTTCTTCTTAATAATTTTTTATTTCAATAACTATATTTTATCCTACTTTATTTTGTCTTCTCCCTTTCTTTCTTCCCTCCTTTCTTTCCTACTTCCCTCCTTCCTTCTTCCTTCCTCCCCTCCTTCCTTCCCACCCTTCCTCCTTCCTTCCTTCCTTTCTTTCCTTTCTATTTTTTTCTCCCTTTTATTTTGAGCCGTGTGGATTAAAGGCTCTTGGCACTCCAGCCAGGTGTCAAGGCTGTGTCTCTGAGGTGGGAGAATCAACCTCAGGACACTGGTCCACAAGAGACCTCCCAGCTACACGTAATATCAAACGGCGAAAATTTCCCAGTGACCTGCATCTCAACACCAAGACCCAGCTTCACTCAAGGACCAGCAAAGAACAGTGCGGGACACCCTATGCCCAACAAAGAGCAAGACAGGTCTACAGCCCCAGCCATTAGCAGAGAGGCTGCCTAAAATCATAATAAGTCTACCAACATCCCGATACACACCACCAGACGTGGACCTGCACACCAGAAAGATAAGATCCAGCCTCATCCACCAGAACAGAGGCACTAGTCCCCCCAACCAGGAAACCTGCTCAACCCACTGAACCAACCTCAGCCGCTGGGGACAGCCACCAAAAACAGAGGGAACTACGAACCTGCAGACTGCAAAAAGGAGACCCCAAACACAGTAAGATAAGCGAAATGAGAAGACAGAAAAACACACAGCAGATGAAGGAGCAAGATAAAAACACACCAGACCTAACAAATGAAGAGGTAATAGCCAGTCTACCTGAAAAAGAATTCAGAATAATGATAGTAAAGATGATTCAAAATCTTGGAAATAGAATAGACAAATTGCAAGAAACAGTTAACAGGGACCTAGAAGAAATAAAGAGGAAGCAAGAAACAATGAGCAACACAATAAATGAAATGAAAAATACTCTAGATGGGATCAATAGCAGAATAACTGAGGCAGAAGGACGGATAAGTGACCTGGAAGATAAAATAGTGGAAATAACTACTGCAGAGCAGAAGAAAGAAAAAAGAATGAAAAGAACTGAGGACAGTCTCAGAGACCTCTGGGACAACATTAAACGCACCAACATTCGAATTATAGGGGTCCCAGAAGAAGAAGAGAAAAAGAAAGGGACTGAGAAAATATTTGAAGAGATTATAGTTGAAAACTTCCCTAATATAGGAAAGGAAATAGTCAATCAAGGCCAGAAAGCACAGAGACTACCATACAGGATAAACCCAAGGATAAACACGCCAAGACACATAATAATCAAACTGTCAAAAATTAAATACAAAGAAAACATACTAAAAGCAGCAAGGGAAAAACAACAAATAACACACAAGGGAATCCCCATAAGGTTAACATCTGATCTTTCAGCAGAAACTCTACAAGCCAGAAGGGAGTGGCAGGACTTATTTAAAGTGATGAAGGAAAAAAACCTACAACCAAGATTACTCTACCCAGCAAGGATCTCATTCAGATTTGATGGAGAAATTAAAACCTTTACAGACAAGCAAAAGCTGAGAGAGTTCAGCACCACCAAACCAGCTCTACAACAAATCCTAAAGGAACTTCTCTAAGCAAGAAACACAAGAGAAGGAAAAGACCTACAAGAACAACCCGAAACAATTAAGTAAATGGTAATAGGAACATACATATCAATAATTTCCTTAAATGTAAATGGATTAAATGCTCCCACCAAAAGACACAGACTGGCTGATTGGATACAAAAACAGGACCCATATATATGCTGTCTACAAGAGACCCACTTCAGACCTAGAGACACTTACAGACTGAAAGTGAGGGGATGGAAAAAGATATTCCATGCAAATGGAAATCAGAAGAAAGCTGGAGTAGCAATTCTCATATCAGACAAAATAGACTTTAAAATAAAAACTATTACAAGAGACAAAGAAGTACACTACATAATGATCAAGGGATCGATCCATGAAGAAGATATAACAATTGTAAACATTTATGCACCCAACATAGGAGCACCTCAGTACATAAGGCAAATACTAACAGCCATAAAAGGGGAAATCGACAGTAACACAATCATAGTAGGGGACTTTAACACCCCACTGTCACCAATGGACAGATCATCCAAAATGAAAATAAATAAGGAAACACAAGCTTTAAATGATACATTGCAAAAGATAGATTTACTTGATATTTATAGGACATTCCACGCAAAAAACAACAGAATACACATTTTTCTCAAGTGCCCATGGAACATTCTCCAGGATAGATCATATCTTGGATCATAAATCTAGCCTTGGCAAATTTAAGAAAATTGAAATCGTATCAAGTATCTTTTCCAACCACAACGCTATGAGACTAGATATCAATTACAGGAAAAGATCTGTAAAAAATACAAACACATGGAGACTAAACAATACACTACTTAATAATGAAGTGTTCACTGAAGAAATCAAAGAGGAAATCAAAAAATACTTAGAAACAAATGACAATGGAGACACAACGACCCAAAACCTATGGGATACAGCAAAAGCAGTTCTAAGAGGCAAGTTTATAGCAATACAATCATACCTTAAGAAACAGGAAACATCTCGAATAAACAACCTAACTTTGCACCTAAAGCAATTAGAGAAGGAAGAACAAAAAAACCCCAAATTTAGAAGAAAGAAAGAAATCATAAAGATCAGGTCAGAAATAAATGAAAAAGAAATGAAGGAAACAATACCAGAGATCAATAAAAGTAAAAGCTGGTTCTTTGAGAAGATAAATAAAATTGATAAACCATTAGCCAGACTCATCAAGAAAAAAAGGGAGAAGACTCAAATCAACAGAATTAGAAATGAAAAAGGAGAAGTAACAACTGACACTGCAGAAACACAAAAGATTATTAGAGATTACTACAAGCAACTCTATGCCAATAAAATGGACAACCTGGAAGAAATGGACAAATTCTTAGAAATGCACAAGCTGCCGAGACAGAACCAGGAAGAAATATAAAATATGAACAGCACAAGCACTGAAATTGAAACTGTGATTAAAAATCTTCCAACAAACAAAAGCCCAGGACCAGATGGCTTCACAGGTGAATTCTATCAGACATTTAGAGAAGAGCTAACACCTGTCCTTCTCAAACTCTTCCAAAAGATAGCAGAGGGAGGAACACTCCCAAACTCATTCTATGAGGCCACCATCACCCTGATACCAAAACCAGACAAAGATATCACAAAGAAAGAAAACTACAGGCCAATATCACTGATGAACATAGATGCAAAAATCCTCAACAAAATACTAGCAAACAGAATCCAACAGCACATTAAAAGGATCATACACCATGATCAAGTGGGGTTTATTCCAGGAATGCAAGGATTCTTCAATATACGCAAATCAATCAACGTGATACACCATATCAACAAACTGAAGGAGAAAAACCATATGATCATCTCAATAGATGCAGAGAAAGCTTTTGACAAAATTCAACACCCATTTATGATAAAAACCCTGCAGAAAGTAGGCATAGAGGGAACTTTCCTCAACATAATAAAGGCCATATATGACAAACCCACAGCAAGCATTGTTCTCAATGGTGAAAAACTGAAACCATTTCCACTAAGATCAGGAACAAGACAAGGTTGCCCACTCTCACCACTCTTATTCAACCTAGTTTTGGAAATTCTAGCCACAGCAATCAGAGAAAATAAAGAAATAAAAGGAATCCAAATAGGAAAAGAAGAAGTAAAGCTGTCACTGTTTGCAGATGACATGATACTATACATAGAGAATACTAAGGATGCTACCAGAAAACTACTAGAACTAATCAATGAATTTGGTAAAGTAGCAGGATACAAAATTAATGCACAGAAATCTCTGGCATTCTTGTACACTAATGATGAAAAATCTGAGAATGAAATTAAGAAAACACTCCCATTTACCATTGCAACAAAAAGAATAAAATATCTAGGGGTAAACCTACCTAAGGAGACAAAAGACTTGTATGCAGAAAACTATAAGACACTGATGAAAGAAATTAAAGATGATACAAAGAGGTGGAGAGATATACCATGTTCTTGGATTGGAAGAATCAACATTGTGAAAATGACTCTATTACCCAAAGCAATCTACAGATTCAAAGCAATCCCTATCAAATTACCACTGGCATTTTTTACAGAACTAGAACAAAAAATTTCACAATTTGTATGGAAACACAAAAGACCCCGAATAGCCAAAGCAATCTTGAGAACGAAAAATGGAGCTGGAGGGATCAGGCTCCCTGACTTCAGATTATACTACAAGGCCACAGTAATCAAGACAGAAAAACAGAAAAACACACCAAAAAAACACAAAAACAGAAATATCGATCAATGGAACAGGATAGAAAGCCCAGAGATAAACCCACACACATATGGTCACCTTATCTTTGATAAAGGAGGGAAGGATATACAGTGGAGAAAAGACAGCCTCTTCAATAAGTGGTGCTGGGAAAACTGGACAGCTACATGTAAAAGTATGAAATTAGAACACTCCCTAACACCACACACAAAAATAAACTCAAAATGGGTTAAAGACCTAAATGTAAGGCCAGACACTATCAAACTCTTAGAGGAAAACATAGGCAGAACACTCTATGACATAAATCACAGCAAGATCCTTTTTGACCCACCTCCTAGAGAAATGGAAATAAAAACAAAAATAAACAAATGGGACTTAATAAAACTTAAAAGCTTTTGCACAGCAAAGGATACCATAAACAAGACCAACAGACAACCCTCAGAATGGGAGAAAATAGTTGCAAATGGAGCAACTGACAAAGGATTAGTCTCCAAAATTTATAAGCAACTCATACAGCTCAATAACAAAAAAACAAACAACCCAATCCAAAAATGGGCAGAAGACCTAAATAGACATTTCTCCAAAGAAGATATACAGATTGCCAACAAACACATGAAAGAATGCTCAACATCATTAATCATTAGAGAAATGCAAATCAAAACTACAATGAGATATCATCTCACACGGGTCAGGCTGGCCATCATCAAAAACTCTAGAAACAATAAATGCTGGAGAGGGTGTGGAGAAAAGGGAACCCTCTTACACTGCTGGTGGGAATGTAAATTGATATAGCCACTATGGAGAACAGTATGGAGGTTCCTTAAAAAACTACAAATAGAACTACCATATGACCCCACAATCCCACTACTAGGCATATACCCTGAAAAACCATAATTCAAAAAGAGTCATGTACCAAAATGTCTATTGCAGCTCTATTTACAATAGCCAGGACATGGAAGCAACCTAAATGTCCATCAACAGATGAATGGATAAAGAAGATGTGGCACATATATACAATGGAATATTACTCAGCCATAAAAAGAAATGAAATTGAGTTATTTGTAATGAGGTGGATAGACCTGGAGTCTGTCATACAGTGTGAAGTAAGTCAAAGGGAGAAAAACAAATACTGTATGCTAACACATATATATGGACTCTAAGAAAAAAAAATGTCATGAAGAGATTAGTGGTAGGACAGGAATAAAACACAGACCTACTACAGCATGGACTTGAGGATATGGGGAGGGGGAAGGGTAAGCGGTGACGATGTGAGAGAGTGGCAGGGACATATACACACTACCAAACGTAGGGTGGATAGCTAGTGGGAAGCTGCCGCATAGCACAGGGAGTTCACATCTGTGCTTTGTGACCACCTAGAGGGATGGGATAGGGAGGGTGGGAGGGAGGGTGATGCAAGAGGGAAGAGATATGGGAACATATGTATATGTATAACTGATTCACTTTGTTGTAAAGGAGAAACTAACACACTATTGTAAAACAGTTATACTCAAAGATGTTAAAAAAAAAAACACTACACTTAAAACAGGTAGAGAAAGAAGAACAAAGAAAACTCAAAGTGAATAGAAGGAAAGAAATCATAAAGATCAGAGCAGAAATAAATGAAATACAAATGAGGAGAATAGCAAAGATCAATAAAAGTAAAAGCTGGTTCTTTGAGAAGATAAAATTGATAAACCCTTACCCAGACTCATCAAGAAAACAAGGGACAGGACACAAATCAACAAGATTAGAAATGAAAAAGGAGAAATCACAACTGACACTGCAGAAATACAAAGGATTTTAAGAGACGACTACAAACAACTACATGCCAATAAAATGGACAACCACGAAAAAAATGGACAAATTCCTGGAAAGGTACAATTTTCCAATACTGAACCAGGATGAATTAGAAAATATCAACAGACCTATCACAAGTAATGAAATTGAAACCATAATTTAAAATCTTCCAGCAAACAAAAGTCCAGGACCAGATGGCTTCACAGGCAAATTCTATCAAACATTTAGAGAAGAGCTTACACCTATCCTTCTCAAACTCTTCCAAAAAATTGCAGAGGGAGAAACACTCCCAAACTCATTCTATGAAGCCACCATCACCCTAATACCAAAACCAGAAAAAGATATCACAAAAAAAGAATATTATAGACTAATATCACTGATGAACATAGATGCAAAAATCCTGAACAAAATACTAGCAAACAGAATCCAACAGTACATTAAAAGGATCATACACCATAATCAAGTGGCGTTTATCCCAGGAATGCAAGGATTCTTCAATATACCCAAATCAATCAATGTAATAATCCATATTAACAAACTGAAGGAGAAAAACCATATGATGATCTCAATAGATGCAGAAAAAGTTTGACAAAATTCAACACCCACTTATGATAAAAACCCTCCAAAAAGTGGGCACAGAGGGAACCTACCTTAACATAATAAAGGCCATATAAGACAAACCCACAGCAAGCAACATACTCAATGGTGAAAAGCTGAAAGCATTTCCACTAATATCAGGAACAAGACAAGGATGTCTACTCTTGCCACTCTTATTCAACATACTTTTGGAAGTCCTAGCCACAGCAATCAGAGAAAAAAAGGAAATAAAAGGAATGCAAATTGGAAAAGAAAAAGTAAAACTGTCATTGTCACTATTTGCCATTGACATGATACTATACACAGAAAATCCTAAAGATGCCACCAGAAAACTACTAGAACTAATCAATGCATTTGGCAAGGTTGTAGGATCCAAAATTAATGCAAAGAAATCTGACATTCCTATACACTAACAATAAAAAATCAGAAAGAGAAATTAAGGAAACATTCCCATTTACCACTGCAACAAAAAGAATAAAATATCTAGGAATAAACCTGCCTAAGGAGGCGAAAGACCTGTACTCAGAAAACAATAGAACACTCATGAAAGAAATCAAAGATGACAAAAACAGATGGAGAAATATACCATGTTCTTGGGTTGGAAAAATCAATATTATGAAAATGACTATACTACCCAAAGCAAGCTACAGATTCAATGCAAACCCTATCAAACTACCAATGGTATTCTTCACAGAATTAGAACAAAAAATTTTACAATTCATATGGAAACACAATAGACCCCGAAGAGCCAAAGCAATCTTGAGAAAGAAAAATGGAGGAATCAGGCTACCCAACTTCAAACTATACCATAAAGCTACAGTAATCAAGACAGTATGGTATTGGCACAAAAACAGAAATATAGATCAATAGTACAGGATAGAATGCACAGAGATACACCCACACACATGGGCACCTAATTTACGACAAAGAAGGCAAAAACATACAATGGAGAAAAGACAGCCTCTTCAATAAGTGCTGCTGGGAAAACTAGACAGCTACATGTAAAAGAAAGAAATTAGAGGGACAGCTTCAAGATCGCAGAGGAGTAAGATGTGGAGATCACCTTCCTCCCCACAAATACATCAAAAATACATCTACATGTAGAACAGCTCCTACAGAACACCTATGGAACCTGGCAGACCTCAGACTTCCCAAAAGGCAAGAAACTCCCCACATACCTGGGTAGTGCAAAAGGAAAAAGAAAAAACAGAGACAAAAGAATAGGGACAGGACCTGCACCTCTGGGAGAGAGCTGTGGAGGAGGAAAAGCTTCCACACACTAAGAAGGCCCTTCACTGGTGGAGATGGTGAGTGGGTGGAGGGAAGCTTTGGAGTCACGGAGGAGAGAGCAGCAATAGGGGTGCAGAGGGCAAAGCGGACAGATTCCCACACAGAGGATCGGTGCTGAGCAGCACTCAGCAGCCTGAGAGGCTTCTCTGCTCACCTGCCGGGGCAGGTGGTGGCTGGGAGCTGAGGCTCAGGCTTCAGAGGTCAGATCTCAGGAAGAGGACTGAGGTTGGCTGCGTGAACACAGACTGAAGGGGACTAGTCCGCCACAGGTAGCTGGGAGGGAGTCCAGGAAAATGTCTGGAACAGCCTAAGAGGCAAGAGAACATTGTTTCAGGGTGAACGAGGAGAGGGGGTTCAGAGCACCACCCAAACGAGCTCCAGAAACGGGCTGGAGCAGTGGCTATCAGCGCAGACACCAGAGACAGGCATGAGATGCTAAGGCTGCTACTGCAGCCACCAAGAAGCCTCTGTGAAAGCACAGGTCACTATCCACACCTCCCCTCCTGGGAGCCTGTGCAGCCCGCCATTCCCAGGGTCCCACGATCCAGAGACAACTTCCCCAGGAAAACACATCATGCTTCAGGCTGTTACAACGTCACACCAGCCTCTGCCACCGCAGGCTCGCCCCAAATTCCGTACCCCTCCCTCCCCCTTGCCTGAGTGAGCCAGAGCCCCTAATCAGCTGCTCCTTTAAACCCATCCTGTCTGGGCCTGGAAGAGATGCCCTCAGGTGACATACATGCAGAGGTGAGGTCAAATCCAAAGCTGAAGCCCAGGAGCTGTGTGAACAAAGAAGAGAAAGGGAAATCTCTCCATGGAGCCTCAGGAGCACAGGATTAGATCTCCACAATCAAACTGATGAACCCTGCAACTGTGGAATACCTGAAGAGACAACGAATCATCCCAAAATTGAGGCGGTGGACTTTGGGAGCAACTGTAGACGTGGGGCTTGCTTTCTGCATCTAATTTGTTTCTGGTGTTATGTTTATCTTAGGTTAGTATTTAGAGCTTATTATCATTGGTAGATTTCTTTATTGATTTGGATGCTCTCTTCCTTTTTTTAAATATATATATATTTATTCCTTTTTCTCCTTTTGTGTGTATGTGTATGCTTCTTTGTGTAATTTTGTCTGTATACATTTGCTTTTACTATTTGTCCTAGGGTTCTGTCTGTCCAATTTTTCTTTTTGTTTAGTATACTTTTTAGTGCTTGTTATCATTGGTGAATTTGTTTTTTAGTTTGGTTGCTCTCTCTTTCTTTCCTCTTTTTTTAATACTACTTTTAAATTTTTTTATTTTTAAATATATTTTAAAAAATTTTCTTTTAATAACTTTGTTATTTTATTTATTTATTTGCTTATTTATTTATTTCTTTTCTCCCTTTTCTTCTGAGCCAGGTGGATAACAGGGTCTTGGTGCTCTTGCTGGGTGTCAGGCCTGAGCCTCTGAGATGGGAGAGCCGAGTTCAGGACACTGGTCCACCAGAAACCTCCCAACCCCACATAATATCAAATGGCGCAAGATCTCCCAGAGATCTCCATCTCAACACTAAGACCTAGCTCCACTCAACGACCAGCAAGCTACAGTGCTTGACCTCCTATGCCAAACAATTAGCAAGATAAGATCACAACCCTGCCCATTAGCAGACAGGCTACCTAAAAATCATAATAAGTTCACAGACACCCCAAAACACACCACCAGATGCAGTTCTGCCCACCAGAAAGACAAGATCCAGGCTCATCCACCAGAACACAGGCAGCAGTCCCCTCCACCAGGAAGCCTACACAACCCACTAAACCAACCTTACTGACTGGGGGGCCAACACCAAACATAATGGAAACTACGAACCTGCAGCCTGCCAAAAGGAGACCCCAAACAGTAAGTTAAGCAAAATGAGAAGACAGAGAAATACACAGCAGATGAAGGACCAAGGTAAAAACCCACCAGACAAAACAAACGAAGAGAAAATAGGGAGTCTACCTGAAAACGAATTCAGAGTAATGATAGTAAAGATGATCCAAAATCTTAGAAACAGAATGGAGAAAATGAAAGAAACGTTTAACAAGAACCCAGAAGAACTAAAGAGCAAACAAACAATGATAGACAACACAATAAATGAAATGAAAAATTCTCTAGAAGGAATCAATAGCAGAATAACTGAGGCAGAAGAACGGATAAATGACCTGAAAGATAAAACGGCAGAAATAACTACTGCAGAGCAGAATAAAGAAAAAAGAATGAAAAGAACTGAGGACAGTCTCAGAGACGTCTGGGACAACACTAAACACACCAACATCTGAATTATAGGGGTCCCAGAGGAAGAGAAAAAGAAAGGGACTGAGAAAATATTTGAAGAGATTATAGTAAAAAACTTCCCTAAAATGAGAAAGGAAATAGTCAATCAAGGCCAGAAAGCACAGAGACTACCATACCGGATAAATCCAAGGAGAAACATGCCAAGACAAATATTAATCAAGCTATCAAAAACTAAATACAAAGAAAAAATATTAAAAGCAGCAAGGGAAAAGCAACAAATAACATACAAGGGAATCCCCATAAGGTTAACATCTGATCTTTCAGCAGAAACTCTGCAAGCCAGAAGGAAGTGGCAGGACATATTTAAAGTGATGAACGAGAAAAACCTACAACCAAGATTACTCTACCCAGCAAGGATCTCATTCAGATTCGATGGAGAAATTAAAACCTTTACAGACAAGCAAATGCTAAGAGAAATTCAACACCACCAAACCAGCTTTACAACAAATCCTTAAGTAATTTCTCTAGGCAGGAAGCACAAGACAAGGAAAAGACCTACAATAACAAACCCAAAACAACTAAGAAAATGCTAATAGGAACACACATATCAATAACTACCTTAAATGTAAATGGATTAAATGCTCCCACCAAAAGACACAGACTGGATGAATGGATACAAAAACAAGACCCATATATATGCTGTCTACAAGAGACCCACTTCAGAACTAGGGACACATACAGACTGAAAAAGTGAGGGGATGGAAAAAGATATTCCATGCAAATGGAAATCAAAAGAAAGCTGGAGTAGCAATTCTCATATCAGAGAAAACAGACTTTAAAATAAAGACTATTCCAAGAGACAAAGCACACTACATAATGATCAAGGGATCAATCCAAGAATAAGATATAACAACTGTAAATATTTATGTACCCAACACAGGAGCACCTCAACACTTAAGGCAAATGCTAACAGCCATAAAAGGGGAAATCGACAGTAACACAATCATAGTAGGGGACTTTAACACCCCACTGTCACCAATGGACAGATCATCCAAAATGAAAATAAATAAGGAAACACAAGCTTTAAATGATACATTAAACAAGATGGACTTAATTGATATTTATAGGACATTCCATCCAAAAAAAAAAAATACATTTTCTTCTCAAGTGCTCATGGAACATTCTCCAGGATAGATCATACCTTGGGTCACATATCAAGCCTTGGTAAATTTAAGAAAATTGAAATCATATCAAGTATCTTTTCTGACCACAATGCTATGAGAATAGATATCAATTACAGGAAAAAACCTGTAAAAAGTACAGATACATAGAGGCTAAACAATACACTACTTAATAACCAAGAGATCACTGAAGAAACCAGAGGAAATCAAAAAATACCTACAAACAAATGACAATGAAAACACGACGATCCAAAACCTATGGGATGCAGCAAAAGCGTTCTAAGAGGGAAGTTTATAGCACTAGAATCCTACCTCAAGAAACATCTCAAATAAACAACCTAACCTTACACCTAAAGCAATTAGAGAAAGAAAACCAAAAAACCTCCAAAGTTAGCAGAAGGAAAGAAATAATAAAGATCAGATCAGAAATAAATGAAAAAGAAATGAAGGAAACAATAGCTAAGATCAATAAAATTAAGCTGGTTTTTTAAGAGGATAAACAAAATTGATAAACCACTAGCCAGATTCATTAAGAAATAAAGAGAGAATACTGAAATCAATAGAATTAGAAATGAAAAAGGAGAAGTAACAACTGACACTGCAGAAAAACAAAGGATCGTGAGAGATTACTACAAGCAACTATATCCCAATAAAATGGACAACCTGGAAGAAATGGACAAATTCTTAGAAAAGCACAACCTCCTGAGACTGAACCATGAAGAAACAGAAAATATAAACAGACCAGTCACAAGCACTGAAATTGAAACTGTGAATGAAACTTAAAAGCTTTTGCCAAGCAAAGGAAACTACAAACAAGATGAAAAGACAACCCTCAGACTGGAAGAAAATATTTGCAAATGAATCAACAGACAAAGGATTAATCTCCAAAATATATAAATAGCTCATGCAGTTCAATATTAAAAAAAAAAAAAAAACCCAATCAAAAAATGGGCAGAAGACCTAAATAGACATTTCTCCAAAGAAGACATACAGATGGCCAAGAAGCACATGAAAAGCTGCTCAACATCACTAATTATTAGAGAAATACAAATCAAAACTACAATGAGGTATCACCTCACACCAGTTAGAATGGGCATCATCAGAAAATCTACAAACAACAAATGCTGGAGAGTGTGGAGAAAAGGGAACCCTCTTGCACTGTTGTTGGGAATGTATATTGATACAACCACTATGGAGAACACTATGGAGGTACCTTAAAAAACTAAAAATAGAATTACCATATCACCCAGCTATCCCACTACTGGGCATATACCCAGAGAAAACCGTAATTCAAAAAGAAGACATGCACCCCAATGTTCATTGCAGCACTATTCACTATAGCCAGGTCATGGAAGCAACCTAAATACCCATCGACAGACGAATGGATAAAGCAGATGTGGTACATATATACAATGGAATATTACTCAGCCATAAAAAGGAATGATATTAGGTCATTTGTAAAGATGTGGATGGATCTAGAGACTGTCATACAGAGTGAAATAAGTCAGAAAAACAAATATCATATATTAATGCATATATGTGGAACCTAGAAAAATGGTACAGATGAACCGGTTTGCAGGGCGGAAATAGAGACACAGATGTAGAGAACAAACGTATGGACACCAAGGGGGGAAAGTGGTGGGGATTGGTGGTGGTGGTGGGATGAATTGGGAGATTGGGATTGACATGTATACACTGATATGTATAAAATGGATAACTAATAAGAACCTGCTGTATAAAAAAATAAATAAAATTCAAAAATTCAAAAAAAAATTATCCGAAGTCTCTGCTTTTCAAGCTTTCATTACAAGGAGTCTGGAACCATAATGTAGAAAGCCAAGTATGATAATCCTGTGTCTGTTTTGCTGCTTGTGAATACAAAGAACATCTGAGATTAGTAAATGCATGAGGTGGGATACCTTTATCAGTCACAAAATATTGCAAGGCCTTTTGAAGCTACTAAAATTTTTACAATTTTAGTTACCCTTTCAATAAATAAGCTTCAACTTCTTTCTACTACAAATGCATGTAAACCTACACAACATGTAATCACAAAGAGGACTTAAATGACAGAGCACTAACCTTAGGACCTGAATTAGACACACATGCCTTCTCCCTTCAACTTCCAGAGCTGTATTCTCTTTCGACTCATCACCCCTCAGTTGCCTTCACTCTAAGAATAGTTACTGCCACTGCCTTAAATCTTTATTACTCCATTCATCTTCACTCCACTGTTTTCCTTTTTCAGCATCTTGTCACTGTTACATGACCCTGATTTTGTACCAGTTTGCCATTCATAAGCACTGCCAGCTAAAATGATCTCTCCTTTCCATAAGGTTAGGAAAAAAAAAAAAATCACAGAATGTCCAGGGCAATATTTTTTTTTGGCCACACAGCACAGCTTGTGGGATCTTAGCTCCCTGACCATGGATGGAACCTGCGCCCCTTGCATTGGAAGCTTGGAGTCTTAACTAGTGGACCACCAGGGAAGTCCCCAGGGCAATATTTTCATAACATTAACATTTTTTTGATGAAGACTACTTCTTCCCCACCAGGGAAGCTTTCTATCTGTTTAATTTTAGCTGTCCTTACAGTTATTTGAACAAAGTTAAATGATTCAGTTCTGCCATTTAGCAGAAACTTACAAAAGTATAGTTCAAGTGTCAAAGCTACTTAATTTTTACTAGCAAACAACCAATTCATCATCAAGTATCAATACATCTTTATTATCAAGTTCACCCTTGTCCAACATAAAGAAAACTACATAAATTATATAAACAGTCTTAAGGCACATTCTCTTTCTTAATAGAATCACACTCAGATACACAGACTGCAGTAGATTTTGTAATATACAGATACATTGAAAAAGAAAAAAATTATTAATGCCAGAGGGGGGGAAAAAGTTGTGCAGGAAAAGTAACAGTTTATTACAATGATTCAATTGTAAATAACATTCACAATCATAAAAATATAACACTAAAAACTTTTCTAAACCAAAATTATTCAATACAATTGTACTGAAAAACTGGGGTATAGGAAATGAGTACATGGAGAGGTGGAAATAGTGCTAAATCCAAAGCAGACAATGACTAAAACTGAAAATCAGCAAGTTATGAACATGTTGGAGACATGGCATGGCAGTGAAAAGCAAAATAATTAAAGAAATTAAAGGAGTTCCTTATCTCTCTAGGCAGAATGTAAAAGAAGCCAGGCAGGAGACTGATTTTTCTTTTCCCTAAAAACTTCACAGAACTATTTAATTCTTTAAACTGTATTCATGCATAACTTTGAAAAAACTAAAAATAAAAGTCAGCAATTATAAATCTTAAAAAAAGTTTCCGTTGAACAAAATCACATTATGTCACATGTGGAAGACAATGAATTACAGTTTCAAGATTTTCACAAGCATTTGTTTACAGGGTTTTAAACACAATATATAATCATTTTAATTTCAATTTGTGCTATTATTTTTAGTTACTGGCTTGGATAAGTCCAAGATGTGGGGAAAGACCACAAAAGTTTGAATACTTTTCAGGTCTTGTTACATACTTCCAAATTGTTTTCTAGAGAAATTGTTTGGTCATACTGCCACCAGCAGTACGGTCATAGTATTCTCATTAGTAGCTGGTATTATTAATTTTGGTAAACAGGTAAAGTTACCTTATTCTTACTTGTATTTTCAAATTATTCCTGGTGTCTCAATATTTTTATAAACATACATGAGCTTTTACATAACATGGCTTGGTCATATTTTCCGCAGAAAACATCTTCAATTATGCCTAATGCTTTTTACTTTGATTACAATGTTTTCCCTTTCATGTATAGACGTTTTCACGTACATGCACTGAAACCCGTGAACATCTTTTGCAATTTCTTTATTACTTCTAAATTTAAGAAGTTTTTTTCTCCCTATATTTAATATATATTTTCTTTGAAAAAAAACCAATAATTAAAATTAACATGACCCCTAACATCCATTTCTTTTTTAGGGAAAATAAAACATCCACTGAACTAACAAACAATAGTCTTATATCTGTTAACTAAGAAAGTTTACGTTTTGGGGGGCTTCCCTGGTGGCGCAGTGGTTGGAGGTCTGCCTGCCGGTGCGTCCGGCTCCGCAATGTGAGAGGCCACAGCAGTGACAGGCCCACGTATGGGGGCGGGGTGGGGAGAAAGTTTACGTTTTAGCCTCAGTAAAACTTTCAAGTACTTGTGTTTAGGCAGAAATCTTCAGGGGAAAAGCTTTAACATTTTTTATAAATCATAAATTACATTATGTATTATATAATACTGTCTTTACAGTGAACTTAAACACTTTCTTAAAATTTTCAGTGATTTGATTTGTAGCTACTTGGTTTCTTTCTTCAGTTTTTTAAAACTGATTATTTTCTTGAAAATAAACTTTTTATTTACACTGGTTATATATATCAAATTATTCACTTTATTTTAAAAACCAGAGTATGCTAATTTAAAACAAAAATCTTAAAATATGTTCTAAACATTAACAAGTTATGAAGTCAGCTGAAATTCTACATTAAAAAAGGTCCATGGGAATAGAAAACATGATCTTGTTGTTTTATGATATATATTATATACAATACATAATATCTAATTGTTCTCTGTAAGTATATACAATAACATAATAAATATTACATTATAATTACATAAAATATTTTCTAATATAGTTTTACTGATCTCATTGATTTACAAATAATAAATCATATTTTATTCTACATATCTTGATAAGGTACAAAAATCAATCTTTCCATAGCCCCCTTCATCAAGAGGCTATGTTCTTCTACAACATAGCACAAAGCATACTTCTTCACATGCAAACAGAATAAAGTAATGATTCATCTTCAACAAAGGTGCACTAAGAAGAATTACACCAAAACACTTGTTCACAGGCCTGTAAACATGCAATCATGAATTGCTTTATGAGGGGAGTGGGAGGAGAGGAAAAAGGAGGAAAGGGGACAGGAGGAAGAGGCAGGGAGAAGGCATAAAAAATATGAAACATTTTCTGCTCTGAAGGAGGTACAAGGAAGACACAGTCACCTTTTAAATTAGAGAAGGTAAACTGTGACAGTGATAGAGTTAGGTAGTAGCTCAAGGTTGAAGGCCACGTTCAAGGCCAAATCCAAGCATCATAAATAAAGGTGCTATTCCTCCTATAGAGGAAAATGGAAAGGGGGAGGGACGAAAAGCTTCTACACTATTTAGGTGAAGAATACCTGAGAACTCACATTATTACCCATTCATTTAAATTTGAATGCTTTTCTACTAAAGTATCTTATTCATATAGGTAGCAGGAAAATGTAAGTATTTTAAAAGCAGCAACACAACGACAGAATATGCAGAACTGGATCCAGGAGTTGGCTGACTTAAAAAGGGTCAGATATTTAATATTTTAGGTTTTGCAGGCAGTAGTCTCTGTGGCACCTACTCAATTCTGCCATTATGGTACAAAGCAGCAATATACAATATATATAAATGTACAAGGAAGCTGTGTTCCATCAATACTTAATTTAGAAAAGCAGACTGATTTGGCCCAAGGCCATAGCTTGCTGACGCCTGACTTAATCCATACATGTCTTAAAACTTACCAATTCAACAGACAACTATAGGGGAAACCATTATTGTAAAACTCAAACATTCAATGAATATATAAAGTGAATTCAGAAAAAAGTTTAGAGGCACAAAGGCACATCTGAAATGATTTTTTATTTACAGACATTAAAGCAATAGGGCAGTGGGATATATGTATTTGTGACCTTGTTACTGCAACTGGCAACGATTCAATTTTCTGCTTCTCTATGAATGAAAACAAATGCAAAAACTCAAGTGATCACTGACAAATCTTCGATACTTACTAGAGCATTAAAAATAACTCTTTCACACAGTATTTCACAGTAACTCTAATAACAATACTTCTGGGTCCTATGAAAGCACATAACTTATATTAGTAAGATAAAGATATTTCCGACAACATTCTGATTCACTTTTCTAATCCCCAAAAACCTCTTTTCTGAATGGGATGGATGGTCCCCCAAAACAGTGTACACATTAAGGGTAAACACCATTGTTAGAAATGTTAATGCAAGTACAATTACCTGATACCTCCTCTTTCAGCAGTAAAATATATAACATAATGGGTAAATATAAACTATAAAATTACAAAATCATCTACCACTAACTCCTAATGAAAATAATTGAAACACTACTTGAAAAAGATTTTTAGATTTTATCCCTATACTTACAAACCTGTAACCACCACGCCATTCTAATAACATTAAAAGTCTATTAAATATCCAATTCTTACATCTGGCAACAACAAAAAAAGAAAACCTTATGTTCTGATAATAGAATCTGACACTATTTTTTTATGATGTGCTATGACAATAAATTATTGTGTTCTGAACGTTAAAAGTGTGATCTCTTAAGCAGGTGGAAATAATTTCAATAATGCTATTGTTATTTAAAGCTTTACAATTTCAGTTGAAAATTGCCTTCATACCTACTGAACACCTTTTGAATATTCTGACTGTAGTAAATTTGTCAAGAATATATTTGCTTATTTTGGAAAAACCTAAAAGTCACTGTGTGGTCTAGTCACAAAACTTATAATTGGAAATAATGGAAAAAAAAAAGAACAGAATGAAAATGAAAAAAGTAGTTTAGAATATTGATAACTGATATAATTTGAAATCTTGAGTTTACATAAATGACTATGGGAAATCTTATGGTTATTACAGGTCCTTGAGGCTCTATTTTTAAAAAATCATTCTATAAAAGTCAAAGTTCCAAAACACTTGAACTTAAAAAAAAAAGCTTACCACGTGATTTTAACATTATTTTCAGTACAGTAGAGACAACACAAAGTTATATGGGACTAAATTAAGCCAGAAGCAGCCCAGACTGAAGTAATTGCTGCTGCAAAGCTAACCTCAAAGATACACATTTAATATATAGCCCTCTTCCTGTCTGAAACCCTCCCCCAACCTAACTTGCAAGGAAACTTGGCCTTATACTGTTCTACCTCCACCCAAACTCACCCCCATTCAGAAAACTAGGGTTAAAAGCAATCAAAGTTAACCAGTTCAAAATGACTCTTATTAGTAACACTAACCAGCTGGAGGAAATCTCAAGGTAGACTAGATAAATAGCACTAAGGAATCTAGTTGTAACTTAAATTGTCTTGTTTTAGGAAAAGGTGAAGATGAAGAAGGTAAGCGCGTGAAAAGTTCAAGGGGAATCAAACACAAGGGGGCAGCATCAAACTGTTGGGACAAACTGAGCACTCTAACTTGTAAACTTGAAGCTAAAGTTAGTATATTTTTAACGAGAATTACACTTATAATGAAAAATGACTTTATAGGGTTATAAAACCTG
Organism: Kogia breviceps; assembly: GCF_026419965.1. Classification (NCBI taxonomy): domain Eukaryota; kingdom Metazoa; phylum Chordata; class Mammalia; order Artiodactyla; family Physeteridae; genus Kogia; species Kogia breviceps. Next base: position 162,682,176 of record NC_081311.1, on the reverse strand, counting down.
TTATAAAGGAAAAAAACTAGCTTTCTGTTTTGATTACCTGCACTTCTTTTCCATTTCCTACTGTGTATTTTTTGCATCTTATGAATACGTTTAAAATGCACTCATGATAAAGTCCTTTTGATATAAAATTTTTTTTAAATGAGCATTTCCATTCTTGAGGTAGCCACTACACAAACAAGGACTGACATATGAAAATCCAAAGTATTAATAATTCCTTGGGTTAATACTGAATTTAAATTTTGTATCACTCATTTAACATTTTTAACTCGATTAAAGAGCTTGACAACCAAGCTTTGCACATTCACTGAATAAGGTGTCACGAGCATTATGTGACAAAAAGCTGTGGAGTGTGTATCCCTCAAGGAATTTAGTCTGGCAGGGAAAACAAGATATATGTATGTAATTATAAGTTAGAAAATGCAAAAGCAGAAAAAATTCTATGGATTATTACATATGAATAACAACAACAAGATAATTGTATCCCCGCAATGGCCCAGTAGGGACCATTAAACCTCATTCTGGAATCAACAGAAAAGTAGTCCTTCAACCGTTAATGAAGAACTGAAACATCTGTATGCAGAAAGAAGGTAAAATGAATTATCTGTAGCCCTTTAGTTCATTATGTCATTTCAAGGTCACAGTAAACCCATGAGGTAGATTTTTCTAGTACTTCAAGTTCACAGATAAAAGATTAAAACAACTTGCTCAAGGTAACCAAACTAGTTAATAATGGGTCAGTTTTGAACCTTCAGTCTCACTCCAAAGCTGTACATTCTTTCCAATAACGGCCAAAACTAGGGGTAGGGGAAGTGGGGGAGAGGTGGGGAATAGAATAGTAACAACGTAAATTCCCTTTAATTAAAAGCAAATGATCATTCCTGTTGTTGAATAATTTCCCTTGTTATAATACCTATACCCTGTATTCTCCATAAATCTGTTTAAAAACAAACAAAAACACCCCCTAGACTAGTACCTGCATACCAGACTTGAGGACTCCTACAAGAACTTCAAATCAAGTGCTCAAAAAAGGGGAAGAATTGTGTTGGCTTGTAAGATGTCAGTAGAATACAAATTAACAAGAATAAGTAAAGGTTATCATGCAATATATTATCGATGTCACCTCATAGTTAACCACTTCTTTTAAAAGCACAAAGTCATTCTTACACAGGGGTTCTTAACCAGGGGGCTGTGTAAATAATTCAGGTTTGTGAATTTGGATACGGAAGAAAGACATATCTAATTTTAATTATCTCTGAAATTTAGTTATCCCTTCAGTTATAAATGTAGGCAAAAAGCACGGTAATATGCAGCACCTGACACTATTAAAATAAATCATTTAAATCCTATAAAGATCATTTACAGTCCTCACTAGTTTGAAATTAGTCATTAGACCTGCCACTACTACAAAGCATATTTAATGCTTTACTAAAGCATGAATTACTTCATCATAAATATTTAACATTTTGGTAATTATATTTCAATACAACTGGTTTCTCTTGTAATCCTACGTATTCCATACATTTAAACTCATCATTCTGGGTTTCATCATACAAAAAAAGTTTTTTAAAAGTCCCTCCAGTACATTATTATTTTCTTTTCTTCAAATCACTCATCGTTGATACTACCTAGTTCTCTCTCCTATGGGAGTACTCAGCACATGTAGGGATGTAAGATGTCTGGTGTGGACCCCAAAGTCTAGAGCAAGAGACTGCCTCAAGATACTTAAAATCTGTAGAATTTTAAGTCCTAACAAAAAACAGTACACAAGTTTTAACTTAAGGCTTTCAACTGCATTACTACAATCAACTACATTCTAAATCTCCAGCTTTTCCCATATATTACTTGCTTGTTCTTAATTATGTAGAATTTAGATACCCATCCAAAAAAAAAAAACCCACACAAATGAAATGCAAACTTGTCACATGCTTGTTTTGCTCCAAGAATGACTCAGTTCCAAGGTAAAACTAGAGAACTGAACAGCGTAAAAGACGTTAAATGAAAGTTAAAAATAAAACAACACACAGTATATAACCTACCATCTTCTTTTTAAATTATGTGCTTTAATGTCACTCTTTATTACTTAAAACAGGGAGTTGAGTGAAGGATCCTTCCAACTGAGGACTGCGGATCCTGCTTCTTCCTCCTTCCCAGCTCATAAAGACAGCCCATGTGGACAACAGGCTCCCACGTGAACGGTTCTTTACAGAAGCCACAGGAAGACCTCCAACGTCACGTCGCCTGCGCCCTCACCAGGCCCCCTTCTTAGCCTGGGCACTCAGGGGTCCCAAGGGAGAAGCAAGGAGTTGAGCAGATCCCTAGACCCGGGGAGGGGGCCGCGAAGGTTCCCCGAGGTACTGCCGCAGCAGGGCCCCCCATCGCTCTCCGCCAAAGGGCTTTCAGGAACAAAGCCTGGGCTGCCGCGCCACCTCCCGGCCCACCAGAACACTCCCTCCGACCCAGCCTCAACCCAACCCGAGCCCTCAGCTCCAGGGACCCCAGCTGGCTTCAATATTAACTCCCCCGCGCCCCGCCTCGGCTTTTCGGTTGGTCGGGGAGAAAGCAAGATCCCACGAGGCCTCCCGCGGTAGGAGCACAGGCGCCACCGTCCGTTACCCTCCCGGGGCCCAACAGCTGCGCCCAGGCTCCATCCCGGGGTCACCGTGATACACCGGAGACGACCACGCGAGAGAAAGAATCGGGGGTGTTCGCCGCCGAGACCGGACTGCGGATCCTCCCACCCTCGGGCCACCGCGTCCCCGCCTCCGGCGGCGACGCCACCCTCAGCCCCCAGGCCGCCCGCGCGCAGCCCCCCAACTGCCACCTTCTGCCCAGTGGTCACTGCCCCATTCTCCGCGCGGCCCCCAGCCTCGGCAGGGGGCTAAATTGGGCGCGGGTCCCGCACGCGGGGCGGAGGCTGCCCGGTCGCTAACCCCGCGGCAGCCCAGAACGCACACGAGGAGCTGCGGCACCCCACGCGCAGCCCACCGCGCGCTCTGCCCGGCTCGCCGCCGCCGCCGCCAACGACAGCAGCAGCTGCGGGAAGCCCAGCGCCCGGATCCCCGAGGGACTCAGCCCCGACTCCCCGGTCCTTGTCTCCCTTTCTACCCCCACCCCGCTGTCCCGGGACTCGCAGTCTCCGCCGCGCATGGGGCCGGTTCTGGGGGAGGGAATGTAAACAAATCGGGGTTTTATAGTTACCTCACACTCGAGTGCCGTGTGCATCTCCTCTCCGCTCGGTACCAAACCCCGGCTGCACTAAATTGTGTATTCACCAAAGCCGGCTGCGCCAACTGCGTCGCGGAGACCCGAGCGTCAGACACCACGCTACGCTAGCGGCGTACACGGCCCACTCAGGTTCTTGCGCAGCCGCACCCGTCCGCCTATGGGTGTTACGCTCTGGGCGTACACTCACCACCCAGCCATTCACTTCGAATAACGCAACTTGCGTAGCGGAAATGCACCGTTCGTGGATTCCACACGGACCGTGAGAGCAATAGGAAATTCGACTCTACGCAAACTGCGGAGCTCCACTGCTCCGCGCTAGTTTTGTTCCAAGAAAAGACGCCGCGGGGTAGTTGGGGCGGCTTCTAACGCATGCGTAGAGCGCTCTTTTTACCTCTCGCCTTTTCTCCAGGCTTTGCCTGTCGGTTGCTGCGGCCCGGGCGAGGCGGATGAGTAAGGGAAACTCTAAACGCAAACGCTTCAGCCAGAAGATTTCAGATGGATAAATTAGAATGTTTATCTGTACACGAGTTAAACATCTATGTTAATTTAATCCCTCCCCTTTATTAAAGTAACCTTTCAGTCTCTGAAGGGAAAAAGGAATTAATACTGATTTAGTGCTAAGTGCGAGGTATTTTGCATAGTTCTCCCTCCTCCCAATTTACTCTGAAGAGCACTTCCTGTGGGCCTTACAAGCCGAAAAGAAGTTGAGTCCAGAGAGCATGTCTCACACTTAGAAGAATTCTCGAGGATTTTGACAACTTTCCAAGATTTTCCACCACCTCCTACTGCTAAACTCATTATTTCTTAACACTCAATAGTAACACCTCCCGATCCAGCCCAGCAATTCCATGGATTCCTGACCACATCGTGGTCATTCTTGCTTTCCATTCTTTTGCTCACACCATACCTGACATGTAAATTGTCTCTTCTCCTCTTCGTAAGCAATTCACAGCCCGTACTTTCTTAGAAGGTGGCTCTGGACACTTTCCCTTTGCTCCATTACCCTGCTTCTTGGCACTTATTTGATCTCCATGGTGAGGCTTATCTATTCTGTCTGGTGTGCCTGTTTCTGCAGCCAGAGTCCTGGGCGTGCCTTATTGATGTCTAGCAGAGTGCATAAAACCATGATCAATAGTAATAGCAAGCTTTACTATGTGTCAAGTACTTCCTATGTGCTCTACATGTATATTACTTTCATCCTCATAACACAACGAGGTAGGTATTGTTATCCTACGCCGGGAAACTGAGGCACAAGAAGTAACTTGCTTAAGACCTCAGAACAGGTAGGGAGAAGAGTTGGGATCCAAACCCAGGTAGTATGGCTACATATTCCTGCTATTCTGCATATTTAATGAAGGAACTTTGTTTTGTTTTTGTTTTGTATCTCGACAAAAAACATCTTTTAGGTGCTCAATAAATGCCTACTGACTGCCAGGATACTCAGCTTCTCATATCCCTTTTTTATGTTTTGTTTGGAAAAGCCATCGACCTCACTCCTGCCGGTTTCCACTGCTGCTAATAGGGAAAGGGCGAAGTCCTGAGGTATAAAGGAAAGAGATCAAGTCTGAGTCCTAGCTCAGGTCTCCCATGGTCACTAACTGTGGAAGACGACAATGCCCACGGTCCTCAGATTCATGGATAAATTAAGGGAATTGGCCTAAATTTATTCTTAAGTCTTTAGATTTTATAAAATCAGAACTAAAGTCTTTAAATTTCATAAAGTCAATATAAATATAGTATGTCTTTTGGGTCAAAAGCATAAAAATCTTCCAAATTACCCCGATATTTTAAGGCTCATAATTATTTTATTAAACATATTATTTCAGCAACTTTAAAATACATGTGATATTTCTCCCTGATGTGGAGAGTGCTAAATACCAGGAATAGGTGTTAAAGAATTGGGAAAAGAAGCCCTCAGGAATATGTTCTAAAACTAGGCCTCAAAATTAACAACTGCCTATTCACTTTTTTTTTTTTTTTTTTTTTTTTTTTTTTTTTTTGCGGTATGCGGGCCTCTCACTGTTGTGGCCTCTCCCATTGCGGAGCACAGGCTCCGGACGCGCAGGCCCAGCGGCCATGGCTCACGGGCTTAGTTGCTCCGCGGCATGTGGGATCTTCCCGGACCAGGGCACGAACCCATGTTTCCTGCATCGGCAGGCGGATTCTCAACCGCTGGGCCACCAGGGAAGCCCTGCCTATTCACTTTTAGAGACTACATATGTTGGCCTGGTAATTAAGTCCCCAGCATTAGATCTGAAGCCAGAGAAATATAAAAGTTACAACCTCCTCCCTGTTCTTTGAGGCCTATGGCACTGTGTGATGACACCTAACATGTCAACCCCATGGTCAGGATGGAAAGTGAGGCCCGTGGGGCAGTCTTTTTCTGATCCCTTGAAGAATTATGGCTCCATCTCTTCTAAAGACTTGCCATTCCTAAAATAAAGATAAACAGGCCTTCAGAGCTTACATGGAAGTTCTCAGAGAGAAGCACAGCTGCCCTTGCATCTCTTTCTAAAAAGCAGCACTCATGAAATGGAGAAGGCCATCCTCATCCAGAGAGCCCACCACTTTGAAACGGGTACACAAAGCCAGGGAGAGAAGGACCAATCCCACCCTGGTGAGAGACAAATTTGACTGATGTGCCTGGCAAGTGAGATCATTTTGAGTTGGTAGGCTTATTCAATAAAATGAGTTTCAGGCTCTCTGCAGAAATAAAAATAGATTAGAGAAATGAAACAATGAAAACAACAATTCAAGCAGGGTAGAAAATTAACTTCTATATGATTTGCCTAGATGATGCTAACATTAGACTAGCCAGATACCTTAGTTTCAATTCACTGCAATACAAACAAAAGGCCCTTAGCATTAGACATCCCCACTGGGAGAAAGACAATAATGGAGAAGCTCAGAACCTCTGATTCAAGCCTCTGATTCCCCATGGCAAGTCCTTTCAAAACAGGAATGAGACCTAGCCTAGGAGAAAGGGGAAGACCCACTCAGAAGAATAAACAAAATCAAGAAGCTCAGAGCTAGAGCAAGGATAACAGGCCAACAACAGATGTGACCACATGATGTTATCAGAAAAGCTTCTCCCTGAAACCTACTCTGTTGTTCTCACCTCCATTCTGGGCTGTGAAACCAAAGAGACTTTGACCCTGAGGGAAGTTACTACCATTTTATTACTTATCTATACTGCTTTGAGAATATATTCGTTTCTGGTCTTTTCAAAAGAGGAATTTTTAAGAAGAGAGAAAATTTGAAGTATCCAGATTTCTTAAGGGTAGTGTGTTACAAAGGGAGAGAAGGAAAAACGGACAAATTGCCAACTTCTCAATCTTGCTTCCAGCCAGCCTTGTTCACTCACAGAATACTAATAAGAAAAACAGTAGGCTTGGTAAGCAGCCACTTGTACCAACCAAGGGGGCCTAGAGGCCGACAGGCAGCCATTTTGGATCTTTTGAAATTCTGGAGGCACAGTGGAAATCAACTTTCCAAACCTTAACTCTTATTCCAAAGGAATAAAGAGGTAACATAAATATCCACATGAATATTACAGATTTGAAGAATATTTGTGGATGGTTATGGTTCAGTTTAATAAAAATTGTCAACATAGAAATGAATTAAGAAGTTACCATGTAAATATTTTTTAAAACAGGTTTATTTGTGTAAATAGTTAAATTAATAGACTCATTTTAAAATTCATTTTAAAATGTCACCACATGAGAGCAAATTTCAAATCTTGCCTAGGGCTTCCAAGATAATTAATAATGGGACTCATTTCACAAATGACATTTATGAAAACAAGTACATCTTTTAAAACCAAGACACACTTGGTTTATCTTAACAAATACTGCTTACCTTTATTTATTAAAAATCTGACAGCAACAAGGCTGCAGAATTCTAAATATTAGAGAAGGCAATAAATGAATTGTCAAAACAAGAGAAGCTTATAGGGATTTCTGAATTTTTCTTGCACTGTTTCTAAGTAAAACTCAAGTCATTTTATTTTTATTAGAATAAGCCACTTTTGCATTCTCCACAGAATCCCATAAATCACCTCTTCTTACCCACACATCTTTACAAGTTTTAGAAACTTCCTAATACTTTGTGAGGAATGATTCTGGCAGTGCCCAACAGTTAGCAACCTACATGCTTACCTTTCTTGTAGATCTCATCTACAGGCTCTAATAATTTCATTGCATTCAAATTTCATTCCAATTACAAGGATGGTTGCTTTCTCTAAGCAGCTACATTTCACAGTTTTTCTTCCCACCCTAAACACATGAAGGTATATGGTTTAAAATGTGCCAGGCACCATTTAAAATACTTTAAATATGGTAACTAATTTTATTTCTATGACAGCACTGCAAGGTAGATATTACTATGCCCATTTCATAGATGAAGAAAACTGAGGTGGTTAGCATGTGGCAGAACCAGGACCCCAGTCCAGACCATCTGGCTCTAGAGGCTATGCTCTTAATCCTTACATTACTTTGCTTCTTATCTAGAGACTGTGTGCAGGTCCCAATTTTTGTGAGAATATCTACATACTTTCTCTGCAAAAGTTGGTAGTTAAAAAAAAATTGTAGAACCATAAAGTGGTGGCTTCCCAGACTGTAAATGTCACAGGTCAATGAAAATTTTAAATGGAATAGAGAATAGAGTAAAAACATTTAAAGATACTTATAATGTGAACATTTGCTTTATCTTTCAGCTTGACTAGCTTGAATCAATTCCAAGGGAGATGTTTATGCCACAGTCTCTTAAATTAGAATGTTAATTAGCCAATCTGGTTACACATTTAGATGAAAGCTTTCCCCTCTTTATGGTGATTTGATGTAGTTGTTCAAGTATTTATTTATACCAGTAAAGTTATATTAAAAATTAGGCAGAATCAGGTGTATGTTAATGACTTTGATCATAGTCATATAAATATGAGCTATTAATGTGCTAATCAGTGAAGAATTGGTCAGGTGCAGGCAAATATATCCCAGCAGATTTAAACTGAAATTCATTTAGGGGATTTAAACTGAAATTCATTTAGGGGACTGTTCATTGCAGTCCTTGGATTTAGATGAATCTACCTCCTCTGTAAGTCTACTTTGGAAAAAAAGGCAAGTTTTAAGGGATGAAAAGACCTACAGGCAAAAGTGTGTGCTCCGTTAACGTGCAAACCACTATGTAGCTGGAAAATGAGGGCAAACAAAATATGATTCTTGTCCTTAAGTAGTTTACAGTCCAGTCAGGGAGGTAATTAAAGAGACAATTACAGTACAGAGTGATAAGGGCTATGTTCAAGATAATACGGGTTGCTATGGCAGCAAAAATGCTAATGGCACTCCCAGCTTTATACAAGTCCAAGACCAAATCCCCTTCATTCACACTCCCTGGCTCACTGTAGGCACAGGTAAACTGAGGCTTCTACATGAAGAATACCGAAACCATGTGTCTCCTATTCTACCCTGTGCGTGGGCAATGTCCTGAGAGACCCAGAATGTGTGCTCTTATGAAAGCCTTTTATCTTCTAAGGGTGGAGTGAGTCCACACCAAACATTATAAATATCTTTATAGAGAATTGCACGTGTGCATGTGTGACTGTTATTAGTCTTTACTTGAACTCTCTAGAATTTACATAAAACAGAGTGGCTACTTTTGAGTATGGTTTTAGCATGAGCCTCTTCCTGTATGTTTCCCAGTTCTTTACATTTTTATTTTAAGATACCTGATTTAGCAATGTTAGAAATGTAAGTGGAATGTATCCTGACCCTTCCAGTTGATATTGATTGCGGAATAACCAAGCTCTGTAGCAGAGATGGTTTGGTTTTCTTCCCTATACCTTTTTATTAAATAGGAACCACACTTGGGAAATATTTGCACCTTTGCTATTATCAAAGAGAAATGTTATGAATCACCTGCATTGTCTTCTATGTCCTAATTTTCCTTTTATAACTGTATAGTTATAAGGGAGTAGGAAATAGAAATTGAGAGGTATCAACAGAATTATCAAAATTTCCAACTTGCTCTTCTCTATGAAAACCCTGGAGAATTAACCAGTCCATCCAAAGACTAGATCAAACACTAGATCCTTGAGAATAGCTCCCCCAAATTAAGTACTAGATCCAACATATAATTGTGTCCATTAGAACTTTTAAGGAAGTTTGAAAGACAAGGTCAGAAAGCCTAAAAGTTCATAATCTGTATGTGTGATATTAAATTGGTTCAGAGGGCTAACCACCTGTATCAGACCAGGTGGTATTTGTGCTACTGAAATGAGGACCAAATTGGAAAACTATAATGATCACTTAGAAAATAATCTCTTTGCAATTATGTTCCAAATTTAGTATCTGTCAAAGAATGTCTTTTGAAGCATTTAAAGTCTTCTTCTCTAGAAGCTGCACCGAGAGCCAAGATACTAAATAACACAATACTAAATGATAATAATAATTGACTAATAATAATTATAACAAGCAGTTAGAGCATTTACTATATGCAGGCACTGATGTTCCAAAGTCTTACATTATTGATGGTCAACAAAGAAATATTAAATATGCAAAAAAGTATTCTCAAACCCATTCCCATTTTTTTGCATGGGTACTGTTCAAAAAAGATGCGGCTTGATCAAAGGTGCTTGGTCAGTAACTTGAAGTCTAGTCAGATTTTAATATTCCTGTTAGATATATAGGTAGGAAATGCAGGTAGACTCTAATAATTATTGAGAACTCACTTGAGACATTAGGAGGGAGTCATGTGTTTTCTACCTAGCCTTTATACTGCCAGCAGAACCAGCGATATAGCTTTGTAGGGCCCAGTGAAAAATAAAAATGTGGGGCTCCTTGATCAAAAGTGTTAAGAATTTGGGACTTCCCTGGTAGCGCAGTGGTTAAGAATCTGCCTGCCAATGCAGGGGACATGGGTTTGAGCCCTAGTCCGGGAAGATCCCACGTGCCACAGAGCACCTAAGCCCATGTGCCACAACTACTGAGCCCTCATGCCACAACTACTGAAGCCCGTGAGCCCAGAGCCCAGAGCCTGTGCTCTCTCACAAGAGAAGCCACCGCAATGAGAAGCCCGCGTACCACAATGAGGAGTAGCCCCCACTCACTGCAACTAGAGAAAGCCCATGCACAGCAATGAAGACCCAAAGCAGCCAAAAATAAATTAATTAATTTAAAATATATATATATATATATATATATATACACATACATAGATATAATATTAAGAATTTCAAGACAGCAACAGCAGAGCAATAAACCAAGCACAGGCCCTTCTGAGCATGGGGTCCTGTGTGATTGTACAGGTTGCATGGTCATGATGAAGCCAACCCTGACTGGCCATTAATACTTTAGTGAATAATTGAAAAGAAACATTCTTCCCAAAGGCAAAAAAAAAAAAAAATCCTCGAGAATAAATTTATTTATAAAAAGGTGGTCAATAAATTAATCAAAATATTCATAGATTTTATAAACCCTTTACGCAACATGGCAAGTTAGCAGAGAAGATAACCTACCAGAAGGTATGAAGCATGTGACATTTTTGTTTTGCACAGATTGTTGGATGAAGTTATAGCTAAATAAGTATTCAAAGTACAGCATTTCAATATGGGAGCCTGTTTGATTCATAATTTGAAGAATCCAGTTGTAAAAGGAAGTATGAGACAATCAGGAAATTTTTAATACCAATGGGATATTTGATAATAAGGAATTATTATTAATTTTTAAATGTATGGTAATAAAATTGAGCTTAAAAAAATGAGTTCTTTTAGCAAAATGGACTGGAGTATTTATGGATGAAATAAAATTGTCTGAGATTTGATTTAAAATAATCCAGTGAGGGTACAGATGATGCAAGATTATTCCTGTTTAAACTGTTGAGGGGGGTGATGGTTATATGGGTGCACATCCTATTTTCTCTACTTTTGTGTTTTAAAAATCCCATAATAACAGTAAAAAAATAAAGCACTGTAATAACGCAAATTAACCAAATATACCTAGTGTCTATAATGTTCTAGGAACTGGACCAAATTATAGCATATAAATGATTTTATACATCTAGAGTTTTTTAATGTAATTTTGGGAATAAGTTTTCAGAATTAGTCTGTAATTTTTTCCCCTATATTTTAAATAAGAATTTCAAATACAAAACAGTAGCTTTGTAGCTGGAGCAGTTCTGAGATAACCAAAATGTATCAGTAATGACATCAGCCAACATGATGCTGTCATGTCATTTGTGGGGCAAACTGGGCACGCCTTGAAAGTGATGCAAATGTGACTTTAAAATTATTTGGCTCCATTCTAAAATAGACCCACCTCTTTGAAGGAAACAAAAAAATAACTAATTTGCATTTAACTTAATTGAACTTTCAGCTATGTTTAGAATAAAGCTCTAACGCTCCTATTTATATTTCATTTGAAATTTTATACTTTGTAGCATTCCATACTGGAAGCAAACCACATCGTTTAAACATTTCCTTGGGTTTCGCTGGTGGCGCAGTGGTTGAGAGTCCGCCTGCCGATTCAGGGGACGCGGGTTCGTGCCCCGGTCCGGGAAGATCCCACATGCCGCGGAGCGGCTGGGCCCGTGAGCCATGGCCACTGAGCCTGCACGTCTGGACCCTGTGCTCCGCAACGGGAGAGGCCACGACAGTGAGAGGCCCGCGTACCGCAAAAAAATAAATAAATAAATAAAATAAACTGTTAAATTTAAATAACAATTTAACAGCATCGTTAAAGAAAAAATTTGGTGACGGATAATCAGTCAATTCTAGATTAACCTGGTAATGGGAGTACTGTTGAGTGGTAGAGAGGATGTAGCAGCTAACAAAAAATTACTGTAACAGTGAAGTTTTGATAAGCTCTTCTTTATCAGTGATAAACGAATTGACTTGTAGACTAACCATGGTTAAGTGATGACAGAACCTTACCAGTTTGGAACTGGTGAGGCAAGCTCTACCAGTGATACATGATTGGCCAGTAGAGGACAGGTAAGAAGGAGACTGAGAAATTCAGGTTCAAGTTTCTGGTTTCTTCTCCCTTCTTGTCTCCCTCATCCAACCCCAAGCTATTATAAATTGGCACTTCTTTCAAACTATTTGTAATTATTCTGCAAAATGGTTTATCCATTCCAACAATTAGTAGAAGAGGTGATAGTATGACTGAATATTATTTCATTGACTTGAATGTATAAGCAAAATAATATTTAATAACTATCTTCTATGAAGGATGAATGGAGATTTTACAGTATTGAAGCGGTCCACACAATAGAAATGAAGCAAGGATGGACAGACCTTCAGAAGAAGGGCATGTATCTCTTATTATTTCTTGGGTGAACAATGGATATTTATACATTCTGACTTCTCTTTCCTCCGTTTCATAGCCAAGAGTCTTAAAAATAATTTTTTTTACACACTCACTCAGCCTACTTTCTCAACTCACCTACTGAAACTGGGCTTCCACCCCTACCATGTTATCCAAATGCCACCAATGACCTTAGTTACTAAATCCAGTGGTCACTTTTTTTAAATTTTTATTTATTTATTTATTTATTTTGCGGTACGCAGGCCTCTCACTGTTGTGGCCTCTCCCGTTGCGGAGCACAGGCTCCGGACGCGCAGGCCTAGTGGCCATGGCTCACGGGCTTAGTTGCTCCGCGGCACGTGGGATCTTCCCGGACCAGGGCACGAACCCGTGTCTCCTGCATCGGCAGGCGGATTCTCAACCACTGCGCCACCAGGGAAGCCCCAGTGGTCACTTTTAACTGGGTATTCTGTTTGATTTCTCTGCTCCTTTTGAGGCAGTTTAAACCACTTCCTCCTTCAAATACTCAGGGAATTTGATGGGTTTGGTGGTAGCTTAGGAAGACTTGCCCAGGACACAAAGCTTGAAAAGTAGCCAAAGAGGGTGGTACCTTTCTCCCAGGCTGACTGCCCAACAAGTCAGGTACCTGCCTAGCTTTCCCACCACCAGCCTTGCTCCCCACTTCAGGTAAGAATCCTCCCCCTCCACACTAACAGCAGATAGCACTCTTCTGATGTTTCATCAGCCTCTCTAGTGGCTCCTTTTCTATTTTCTTCAAGGTCTTTTTTCCTCTAAACTCCTATACATGTAGGCAATTTCTTCTGGGTTCTCTAATTTATCATTTTACACCAGTGTTTGTAATGGAGTGTTTTAAGGACAACTTGCATCAGCGACTATACGGGTTCTTATTAAAAGTGCAATTTCCAACCTTCACCCTAGTGAACGAGCATCTTGGGGATGAAAATCAAAATCTGAATTTTAAATCACCTCTCAGATAATTCTTACATAAAAGTCAGGATGAAGAATTACTGTTTTATACACTCAACTTGGATTATTTTATCCAGTCCCCTGGCTTCAGTTCCTATCTACATGGTGGTGACATCTATCACCCTGTTTTCAGGTATAAACACTTCACTTGATGTCTCACAGGCAACTCTCATAATTTAAGAAGTCCCAAACTGAACACATTGTCTCCCAATCCTGACATTCTTCCTCTTGTTTCCCCTAGTTCTCAAAACGGTTCTGCTAGACTCCCAGAAGGGAGAAAAAAAAGTAGAATTGAAATAGTCACTCTTGCCTCCTCTCTCAATTCACTCTCTCCTTATGACTCTTGACTCCTACTTCTCAGTACACCCAAGTCTCTCCTAGAACTAGTTGCCTAGAACTAGTTGGCACCTGGTCAAGCCTACCTCCAATCCATCCTCCACAGTGAAAATGGGAATTATCATTTCCATGCATGAACTTTTCAAAGCCTCCCATCACCCTTGGGTTTAATAATTTCATTGACAAACAATATTCTTCCTAATCTGTTCCCATATTATCTCTGAAGATTTATCTCTTACTACTTCACTCTACAACTCTACTGTCCAATACAGTAGCCCCTAGCCACATGTGACTACTGAGCACTTGAAATGTGGCTAATCCAGATTGAAATGCGCTTTAAGTGTAATTAGCACATTAGATTTCTCAAACATGGTACAAAGAAAAGTAAAAATGTCTCATTAATAACGTTTCATATTGACTACGTGCTGAGATGATATGATCTTTAAAATATTGGGCTAAAAAGAAAATATTGTTAAAATTAATTTTACCTGACTCTTTTTATGTTCTTAATGTGACTTCTAAAATTTTTTTAATTACATAGGTGGTTCACATTATATAGGGTTAGCCAAAAAGTTCGTTTGGGTTTTTCCATAACATCTTTCAGACATTATACTTCTAGAACTCTATGGTCTAGCCAAACTGAAAGACTCGTTACTCCCCCAAATGTTATACTTTTCCTTGCCTAAAGTGCCCCCTCTCCTCCACACCCCTTCCCCTTCCTTCATCCGATTACCTCCTACTTGTCCTTCAGGATTTCATTTAGTTATTACTGTGAGGAACTTCCCTGCCCCTTTTCCTTCCCAAACTAATTCTGAGTTAGATGTACCCCCTATATGCTTGCACACACAGCACATAGCTTGCAATGTACGGCACTTGTGGTTTACTCGTCTACCCCAAACTTTGTCTCCTATACTCTCCAATTGCTTGTTAACAGGACTGTTGCTTGTTCAGTGTAGTATCCTCAGCCTCTAGCACATTGCTTGCTGCAAAGTAGATATGGAGTAAATACTAGTGGAATGACTGCTGGAAATGACTTCCCAAAACATGGGAAAAACATGAAACACGGCTGATAATAGTATGTATGGGAAGAGTTATAAGCTAATATTGTCTCTTCATCTTTACCCGGTCCACACCCTATCAAACAACATCTCCAAGCCTCTCTTGATTCTTTGGCCCCTGGTAAAATTTCAAAACATCATCAGTTAATTCAAATGATCAGGGAATATAATGAACACAACTTTTGTCTTCCAAATATTTTTAAATTGCTTTACTACTAGGAGATGTTCATTGTGAGAAAAATTACCTATTCGTTGGAAAACATTTTTATTCCATTTCTGAAGATCGAGTCTTTGCAGGAGTTTAAATAAGACCTAAAATCGAATCATTTTCTCTGTAATCCTGCACTGTTGGCATTCACAGAGAAGTTTTGAATACATCAAAAATTCTGGCATACTCACATTATAATTAACATTTACCACATTACTGTCTGTTAAAAGAAAAAATTAGCATACAGCAAATATAAAAGTAGTAGGAACAGACCATAATTATTTTCTCGGTCTCAACAGATATAAATTTTAAGTGGCTCCTCAGTATTCATCCAATTTGATCACTCTGGGTTTTGTTTTGTTTTGTTTAAAGCTTCGGGGCTTTTCATGGCACAGCTAGGACTTCCATCTATTTGTGTTTTTCTGAAATTACATTGTCTAGAGGACTTGTAAAGACAAATATTAAGCTTCATCTTGATTTGGGGCACTACTTAGCTGTTTTTCTGCTTCCACTGCTTCAGCACTTGTTTAACTTCTTAACACAGTGTTATGCCTGTGTTCACCACTCTGGTGAAATGGCTAACTCAAGTCACCATTGAACGGGGCTGTGTAAAAGCGACATGGGAACCACTGAAAGGGCTCCCAATGGCCAAAGCTAGAACAATTTGAACAACGAAATAAATACAGTTTTGGATTACAACCCAAAGTATAAAATAAATATCCAGGAGTCCATACTGATAAATAAATGATTAAATAAATTTTAAGATAGGGCGAAAAAGACAAATATCTCATGTAGAAGAATTCCAAATAATTTATGTGATAGCCTATCTTCATGGAGGGGAAGCATAACTCCCCACTTTAAGTGTGGGCTATACAAAGTGAATTTCTTTTAAAGAGGACAGTATGAAAAGGGAAGAGTAACTTTATAGGGGGGAAACCTGACAAACACTAACTCAGCCAGGTGATCAAGGTCAATATCAACACTGATAAATCATGCTGATAGTATGTATCTTTGAAAGAAAGTGATTAAAATGGCACTTTCCCTTTGTGGTCTTCCTCCCTAAAAATCTATAACCCCAGTCTAATCATGAGAAAAACATCAGGACCATTCTACAAAATACCTGACCAGTACTCCTCAAACTGTCATGGTCAAAAACAAGGAAAATTTGAGAAACTGTCAAAACCGAAGAAGATATGATGACTAAATATAATGTAATAACCTGGATGGGATTCTAGAACAGAAAAAAGACATCAGGTAAAAACTAAGGAAATCTGAATAAACTATGGACTTTAGTTAATAATAGTGTATCAATACTGGTTCATTAATTATAACAAAAATGTCATCATACCAACATAAGATGTTAATAGGAGAAACTGGATGTTGGGTATATAAGAACTCCCTGTACTATTAACAAATTTTCTGTGTATCTAAAACTATTCTAAAACTAGTTTTTTTTAAAGTCATCATCGATTCTTTACTTGCCAAACATTTCCTTTCCATAATCTTCATCCTGCACTGTAGGATAGTCTCCTTATGGAAACTCTCTCTTCCTTTAGCATCTTCAATAATACTTACCTTTATTCTCTTTCTGAATAGCACTCTTTTCCAGTCTCTAATACTGGATTCTTCTTCTTCCCATCCCTTAATGATAGTTCCTACATTTCTACCTTTGATTGCCTTGTCTTATCACTTTATCTCTCAGGGAGAAAGAAATCTTACCAATTCCAATAACTTCAACTATGACTTTCATGATGAACATTCTAAGATCTGTATTCTAAGCCTAATCTCTCTTTTAAAAGTCAGACCATACTTCCAACTGCCTAATGGATATATCTACCTACAGACTCCCAGGGATACTAAAATAAGTATGTTCAAAGGAGAAGCCCTTGTTTTAAACCCTAATCCTGTGGCTCCTATTATGTTCTCAATCATGATTAACAGAATTATAATTGCCCAGTCATCTAATAGGATCCTTGCATATATCCATGACTGTTTCCTTTACCACAATTATCCTCTCTGATTTCATACAAATATTCTATTTCTACCTGCTTCCTCAACTGTCACTGAATTAATTTTCCTAAATAATTACCAATCAGTCAATCAATCAAAACAGACTTGGCTGACTTGTGGAACCTGGAGGTGAGCCCAGGGACAGCTGAGATCTCCAGTCCTGGTATGAGACAGTAATATGAGATATCATTGTTTTGTATTCCCTGGGAAAGAAAGAAACATCCCCAGCTTGGGACAAAGAACACCATTGCTTTTGGGAGCCAGACCAGAGACTCAGGTTGATCCCCAATGGACATGAAAGGCAACTAACTACTTCTGTCCATTTTCTGTGTGTAGCTTTGAAGAAGCTTTCTCCTATCCTAGAATCTGGCAGCCTAGAAGCATTGCAGTATGAGGTCCCTGTCCCTGAGGCCTGAGAACCCTTTGTCAACATCGCCCAAAGACAAGTCACAGTTTGCTGATTGCCGCATGCCAGTGGAAAAATTCTCCTTCAGTTTAAACTGTGGCCAGATCACAGATCTCTAATGAAGCCATTAACCATCCTGTCAATAGAATCCTGATTTTATTGAGACAACATAAAATCATTTACCAGGGCCCAAATGGTAAAGCTCTGGACTAAACCAGGTGGTGTTCAAACTTTTTGGTTTCAGGATCTTTTTACACTCTTAAAAGTACTGAAGAGGGCTTCCCTGGTGGCGCAGTGGTTGAGAATCCGCCTGCCGACGCGGGAGACACGGGTTCGTGCCCCGGTCTGGGAGGATCCCACATGCCGCGGAGCGGCTGGGCCCGTGAGCCATGGCCGCTGAGCCTGTGCATCTGGAGCCTGCGCTCCGCAAAGGGAGAGGCCACAACAGTGAGAGGCCCGTGTACCACACACACACAAAAAAAAGTACTGAAGAGTGCAAAGTACATTTATTTATGAGTCATCTCTATTAATGTTTATAATTTTAGAAACTAAAAATTAAAAATTCGAAAGACATTAATTTTAAAATAAAAACAATAAACCTGTTACATATTAATATAAATAATATTTTTTGAAAAAAGCTATATTTTTCAGAATAAGAAAAAAAATTTGAGAAGTCTGGCTTAATAGAAAAAGTAGATTCTCATATTTGCTTCTGCATTCAATCTGTTGTTTGGTTGAAGTGCATTAAGAAAATCCAACCTCATACAAATAAATAGTTGAAAAAAATATTTAATAGCCTCTTCAGATAGTTTTGGATATTCTTTTATACTACATCCAAACTCAAAAAGTGGTTGTTCCTCAAAGGTTAATTATAATGTGGAATCTGAAAACAGATCAATAAAATTTTGTGCTCAGTTACCCTTAAATATTTTAGTCTATTTTGGTCTTTGAATCACCCATGAGCGATTTTGTAACATGCATTGGTCATTGGGAAAATATTGATTCACTGAATTATGAAGATCTTTCAAATGTTGACATATTTCATCACACCATATCAAAAAGTCACTTTTGTTAATATCACCACCAAAATCATCAGAAAATATATATAAGTATTGGGAAGCTGTCAAGCTCACAGTGGTGGATACAAGTTATCCAGCATTCTAATTTTCACCTGAAAGCTTAAATTTTATCATTTGCAACAAGTATTATCAGTTGTTTTCCTTGAAGTGACAGGCTCACTTTGTTCATTTTCAAGAAAATGTCAGCAAAACACCCAAGTCTGAATAACCATACTTTGTCAGTCTTTCAGGTTTTGGGGTTTTTTTTTTAAGTGTTCCAAGAAAAAAGAAGCCATTTCAGCTTACAACTCAATCTTAAAATATGAGCCTGAAATAACAAAAGTGCTTCAGTATGGACCAGAAAACAACGAAAACAACAAACTTTATGTGAGAGCCTGGCGGTAAAGAATACAATGACTACTAGTACATTTTAAAATCACAGCCTTGATTTGTGCTAACCAACCAGGAGTGTTACCCACTGTTGCTGTTTTCCACTAAGAGTGGAGTGGAACCCAAAGCAATCTACAGATTCAATGCTATCCCTATCAAATTACCACTGGCATTTTTTACAGAACTAGAACAAAAAATTTCACAATTTGTATGGAAACACAAAAGGCCCCGAATAGCCAAAGCAATCTTGAGAACGAAAAATGGAGTTGGAGGAATTAGGCTTCCTGACTTCAGACTCTACTACAAGGCTACAGTAATCAAGACAGTATGGTACTGGCAAAAAAACAGAAATATAGATCAATGGAACAGGATAGAAAGCCCAGAGATAAACTCACACACATATGGTCACCTTACCTTTGATAAAGGAGGCAAGAATATACAGTGGAGAAAAGACAGCCTCTTCAATAAGTGGTGCTGGGAAAACTGGACAGCTACATGTAAAAGTATGAAATTAGAACACTCCCTAACACCACACACAAAAATAAACTCAGAATGGGTTAAAGACCTAAATGTAAGGCCAGACACTATCAAACTCTTAGAGGAAAACATAGGCAGAACACTCTATGACATAAATCACAGCAAGATCCTTTTTGACCCATCTCCTAGAGAAATGGAAATAAAAACAAAAATAAACAAATGGGACCTAATGAAACTTAAAAGCTTTTGCACAGCAAAGGAAACCATAAACAAGACCAACAGACAACCCTCAGAATGGGAGAAAATAGTTGCAAATGGAGCAACTGACAAAGGATTAGTCTCCAAAATTTATAAGCAACTCATACAGCTCAATAACAAAAAAACAAACAACCCAATCCAAAAATGGGCAGAAGAACTAAATAGACATTTCTCCAAAGAAGATATACAGATTGCCAACAAACACATGAAAGAATGCTCAACATCATTAATCATTAGAGAAATGCAAATCAAAACTACAATGAGATATCATCTCACACCGGTCAGATTGGCCATCATCAAAAACTCTAGAAACAATAAATGCTGGAGAGGGTGTGGAGAAAAGGGAACCCTCTTACACTGCTGGTGGGAATGTAAACTGATACAGCCACTATGGAGAACAGTATGGAGGTTCCTTAAAAAACTACAAATAGAACTACCATACGACCCAGCAATCCCACTACTGGGCATATACCCTGAGAAAACCATAATTCAAAAAGACTCATGTACCAAAATGTTCATTGCAGCTCTATTTACAATAGGCAGGACATGGAAGCAACCTAAATGTCCATCAACAGATGAATGGATAAAGAAGATGTGGCACATATATACAATGGAATATTACTCAGCCATAAAAAGAAATGAAACTGAGTTATTTATAATGAGGTGGATGGACCTGGAGTCTGTCATACAGAGTGAAGTAAGTCAAAAGGAGAAAAACAAATACCGTATGCTAACACATATATATGGACTCTAAGGGGAAAAAAATGTCATGAAGAGATTAGTGGTAGGACGGGAATGAAACACAGACTTACTAGAGCATGGACTTGAGGATATGGGGAGGGGGAAGGGTAAGCTGTGATGAAGTGAGAGAGTGGCAGGGACATATATACACTATCAAATGTAAATTAGATAGCTAGTGGGAAGCTGCCGCATAGCACAGGGAGATCAGCTCAGTGCTTTGTGACCACCTAGAGGGGTGGGATAGGGAGGGTGAGAGAGGGTGATGCAAGAGGGAAGAGATATGGGAACATATGTATATGTATAACTGATTCACTTTGTTGTAAAGGAAAAACTAACACACTATTGTAAAACAGTTATACTCCAATAAAGATGTTAAAAATAAATAAATAAATAAAATAAAATATCAATAATAAAAAAAAAAACAAGAGTGGAGTGGAAAAAGCAAATAATATCTTAGCATTATTAGGGAAAGAGATTTTGTGTGTGTGTGTGTGTGTGTGTGTGTGTGTGTGTGTGTGTGTGTGTGGTACGCGGGCGTCTCACTGTTGTGGCCTCTCCCGTTGCGGAGCACAGGCTCCGGACGCGCAGGCTCAGTGGCCATGGCTCACGGGCCCAGCCGCTCCGCGGAATGTGGGATCTTTCCAGACCGGGGCACGGACTCGTGTCCCCTGCATCGGCAGGCGTACTCTCAACCACTGCGCCACCAAGGAAGCCCAAGGGAAAGCGATTTTAACATTGTGAACTCCCTGAAAGAGTAACAGGGCCCTCAGGTTCCATAAACTACTGCTGACTTAAGCCAATATGATATTCCATTTCATTTACCAATCTGTTCTGGAACAAGTATGTGACATAATTCTGGTCAATAAGCCAAAGGGGCCTCTGAGAGAGGTTTTTCCTTCCAATAAGATATGTGGAAGGAGAAATTTCCCTTTTCTGCCTCTGGACTTTGTCATCTACATGGGAAACCTAGCTATAACCTGCCCACGAGGACAAACAACACACTGAATTTTGGAAAGTGGAAAGATGGAAAACATCTGGGCAAACTGATGTCATTGTTGAATCGCTGAATTATTCAACTTCTAAACTGCCCTATCTCTAGAATTCTTGTTGTGTGAGGTAATAATTTCCATTATTGTTTAAATGACTTTTTGACAGGTTTTATGTTCCTTAAAGATGAAAGCATCTTTGTTCATACATAATCTTACACTTCCTGTCAATCCATCAGTATTCAAAAGATGCCAAAAGCCTGTACACTAGAGCTAGATACATTCCAAACTTCCTGAAATGAGCAGCAAAACAAAATTATTACAAGCCATTCATTTAACAATAGCTGGAAGGAGGCATACCAAGTTGAACAACTAAAATTGGTCTTATATGGAGACAAATCGAATAAAAGACAACAGTAAATTTTAATAAAAACATGAGAACCATTAAAGGGATTAGAATATAATAACAAAATTTGGGGACTAAAAACACACTATTTCTGAATTATAAAGTAATCAGGATCAGAAAGCAACCAGGCGTTCAAAGGCAAAACCCTTGGAACCTATCCAAGTGTCAAGAAATCAAATGACACCTGGAGATTATCATACTAAGTGAAGGAAGTCAGACAGAGAAAGACAAATATCATATGATATCACTTATATGCGAAATCTAAAAAAAAAAAAAAAAGATACAAATGAACTTATTTACAAAACAGAAACAGACTCACAGTCTTAGAAAACAAACTTATGGTTACCCGGGGGGGAAGGGTGGAGGGAGGGATAGATTGGGAGTTTGGGATTGACTTGTACACACTGCTATATTTAAAATAGATAACAAACAAGGACCTACTGTATAGCACAGGGAACTCTGCTCAATATTCTCTAATAACCTAAATGGGAAAAAAATTTGAAAAAGAATAGATACATGTATATGTATAACTGAATCACTTTGCTAACACAACATTGTTAATCAACTATGCTTCAATATAAAATAAAAATTAAAAATAAATCAAATTTCAGATTATGTAGTAGACCAATAAGGAAGTATTCATTATTCTGTGTTAACACAACAAATGTTGTACCACCAAAGTTGGAGATGTGGTCATGAGTTAAGAGAAGTAACAATATATTTGTGAATTGTCAGGTTACAGTAAAGAGTTCTTTTCAGGATAAAACAGGCCTATCTTTTGATACCTATATGTGGGTTTGAAGATTTCTAATTCAATTCTTTTAACCTTTGAATATCACACTGTGAGATTCAGAAGGGGAAATAAGTCAAAGAAATAAAAGAGAAACACACTGTCTTCTAAAATTAACATTAATTTATTAATGTTAATGTTTATTAATTAACATTAATAAATTTCATTTATTTCTCCTATCTACTTCCCCTCTGTGTGTCAGTGGAAAATCAGAAATGATCCACAGCTATTTGTGCCTTCCAAGATCAGAGTTCCTGCCTCTACAAGGAAAATCTAGTCTACTAGATGGCTTTAGGAAAATAACCATCTCTCTCTGTAAAAGTCAACATTCACTTCCTCTAATATAGAGGAATAATAATTATTAAAATTATTATTATTATATTTATGATTTATATTTATATAAATATAAATTAGTTCCTGGTCTGGAACTAAGATCCCACGTGCCGCGCATCACAGCCAAAAAAAAAAGGAATGTAGTAAAATTCATCTTGTGATGACTTCAATACTTTCCCCACATTCCTATTGCAAATGGACATAGATATTATATACTAGTAAATATTCTTTTTTTTTTTCTGGCCACGTCACACAGCATGCAAGATCTCAGCTCCCGACTAGGGATCAGGGATGGAACCAGTGCCCCCTACAGTAGAAGCACAGAATCCTAACCACGGGACCGCCAGGGAATTCCTACACTGGTAAATATTCTTAATCACAAATTGAGATTGTTTTCAAAGGTTATTTTTCAGAGATAACTCCAAATCAAAGACCCAGCAAGGATTAATCTATTTCCATTCAATAACATGTTTATTGAACCATCCTGAAGCACTAACAGAAGACAGGTATCAGCAACTTTTAAGTAAATTATGGTTGCATGAATTAAATTAAAAATTCATCTAATAATTTGCTCTCATTTAAAAAAAATAGGGACTTCCCTGGCGGTCCAGTGGTTAAGACTCGCAGCTTCCATTGCAGGGGGCACAGGTTCAGTCCCTGATCTCTGGTTGGGGAGCTAAGATCTTGCATGCCATGGGGAGCAGCCAAAATATATTAAAAAAATAATTTTTAAAAATAAGTTTCTTTAAACTTTGAAGTAATGTTGTGTTTTGAGAAAACATCTTTAACTTTTTTAAAGCATATGTATAACTTGGGGCTAAGATATGTTTGGTGTTTTAATTAGAGATTGAATTTTCTAATCAGGGATTCAATTTGACATTTTAAAAATAGATGTCAAGTGAAATAACTTGTTCAATTATTCCAGCAACAGTACAGAAAATATTTCGTCTTCAAATTGTCCCCCCACCCAATCGGGTGCTACAGGGAAAAATCAGTTTCAAGTTATTCGTAGCCTTACTAGCCATCTGAAAAAAAAATTGCAAGACGTTTGTATAAGTGCAAAGCCCTGTCATAACATACTCTGGAAAATATTAAGTGAAAGTCTCCTCCACCAATCTGAGACTGACATGCTCAGCCTGTGGCTCCATAGCTGCGGTTGTATCCAGACACAGGTGTTCAGTTTGAACTCCCTGGTGCCATCGCAGTAATCCAAGCGAAAGATGCTGGTGTAGAAGTAATGTCAAGAGTAGTATCAGATTTGAGATACATTTTGGAGGTAGAATAGATGAGACTTGGCTCTACCCTGGATAAGAATGTGTGTGGGGTGAGGTGGGGATCAAGGGTAACTTTTGGGTTTGGGGTATGAATAACTATATAGATGGAGGTATCTTCTACCAAGAGTGAGAAGACTGGAGGAGGGGGTGGATGTGGAGGTTGGGGTGGAGGATGAAGACTTAATAGTTGGAGATATTTTAAGTTCGAGATACCTAAGAGACATCTCAGTGGAGATCTCAAGTGGGTAATGGAATATCTAGGTCAAGCTCCAAAGAGAAGTGTGAGTCAGATAATAAATTTTGGAGTTGTCAGTATTTAGATGAAACCACAGGGCTGGATAAGATTGCTCAAGAATAACTGAGTAGAATGGAAAGAAGGCCCAGTACCTCTGCCTGGAAAACTTGAGGAATTGTCCTACCCTATTTTTCCTGACTAACTCCTTATATATTTAGGTCTCTGCTTAATTTTTACATCCATCCTTCAAAAGACTTCTCCTGACCCTTAATCTAAATTAGGCAATACCCCGCCCAATATGTTTTCATCAAAGTTCCTATCATAATTTGCAGTGAATTATTTGTGATTATTTATTTCGTATTTGCCTCTCTACTAGAATGTGTGTTTCATGAGGGCAGAGGCCATTTGCTTCAATTTGTATTCTCAGTGCCTAGTGCAGTGTCTGACACATAATAAATACTAAGTATTGAGTAATGAATGAAAGTGGATGTGAATACTGAGTGAATGTAAGATGAGCCTGTTAAGGTGATAACAACAATTTAGCAATTGTTAAAATATAAAGACATATATAAAACAATGTAAGATGTTAATCAATTATCATTGATCTTGAACTTTTCTAAGGAAAGAATAAATTATATAGCAAAGAATTCAAGCATTTTAGTTTATAGTTTCATGCTCCATGGAGGGTCTGTGATATATGAATGTTTATGGAGAACCTTGTATGTTCAGAGTACAAACAATTTATCAACCGTACAAGTATTCTATCATAAACTCCCAGTTTGGAGCCTGTGTTATTCATCTATATCTCCCTCAAGGTTCTCTTATGTATGATGAATGGCTTACGTATGTTTATTGTTCCAATGTATACTTTAATTACTTTAATATATAATAATATACTTTAATATAATAATATACTTTAATACTTTAATGTTTCAATTATAACTTTAGTAAACGAGGTGGCCATGACATTGATCTGGCTCATATTTTGCCCATCTTGCTCAATGTACACAACTTTGTAAATGTTACTTATACCAGAAGTTCATTTCTAAAGTTGATTTTAATAGGTCTAACTCACAGAGAGATTTCTTCCACAGCACACTTAATAGACACACACACATAGGGCAGACACCACCAGAAGTGTGAAGTCTGCAAATACTGACAGCTATCTGCCCCCATCTGTGGCATTGCTGCTTCCCTCTAAGATAACCCGTGGGTTTTGGCTGCCCCTCAGTATTTAAAGTTTCTCAATGCAACATCCAGCCATTCAGTATACTACATACAGATGTACATTTCCCTTCTCTCATATTTACTACCTGTCTTGTTCCCAATTCCTTCCTGGTCTTATTTCTTATTGTACAAGAAATGTCTGGCTATGGGTTATAAAAAAAAAATTATTCTGAGAATTGCAGAATGTTAGAATTGGCAAGTCCTTAGAAGTCTCCCTTCCTCACTCTTCAGCTATTCATGTAGTTACTTTAGCTTCTGCGTTTTGTTAATTTGGGTAATATGATTGCCTTTAGGGTGCGTTGCTAATGGTGGGAAGCTGGTACTGCTCAGATCACATCACCAGCCCTCTCTCTACACAGAATGATGTCAACTGGCCACTTATTTAAATGAGCATCTTCATTGTTTACTCCATTTAAAAATAGAATGGACGATTATTGAAGTTGTAGCTATTTTGTTTAAATAAATCATTATGGTAATTATGAGTCATAGAGGGAGGTTTTGTTTTGTTTTAATGCAGATTTCTAAACCTACTGTTTCAAATTTTTGAGAGATGGATCAAAAATAAATTATCCAGAGTCATAGCAAATTGGAATTCACATATATCCTTAATTTAAATCTCCCAATTTTGATTACTTTCTAGGTAATAGTTAACCCTTCATTTAATCCAGAAAAGTAACATTTTAAAATATAATTTTCAGGCAATCTTTGAGGTGTTGAGAATTTACTGATGCATCATCATGAATTTATTTTTCCCAAGAAACATAGATTAATGCTTGGAGATAAAAACAGCCAAGGGATATGGGAAGACATTTATGTGCAAGGAGAGAAATTGTATCTCCAGGCTACAACTATTTATCAATTTTCCTGCCACTAAAACTTGCCAGCCAGTTTGTGAGCCTGAGGTACAGATGAGTAACTCTGTATAGAAAACTCTTTTCTTTGGGGAAAATGCACTCAGGGAAATTATTACCCATTGACGATATTTTCCCTGACGTCGTCTTCACCCTTATCTGCACTTTGCACAGTTACTCTCCAACTGACACTCTCTAATTACTGTCTATGCCCTGCAATAAGAATCTCTAAAATCCTCCCAAAATCCAGAAGTGGTTTTATTTTTAAAAGGAAGCTCTTTTACTTTCATTTCCACAGAATTATAGAAGGCTTGTTGTTGCTGTTGTGGTTATTTTTTAAGAAATTATATAGATTAGTAATCTATATTTTGTGGTCATGAAAATAAGTACTTGTATTATTTTCTCTTTCATATGTCAAATTAAAATGTTCATTACTCTCTTATCTCAAATCTTCACGAACAAAGCCATCAGGAAGGAAATGGTAAATTGCAGAGTAGCCCTGCTAAACAGTCAGACCATCAAGACAGAATTCGATTTTTTACTGCCAGGGTCTCACTACTTGAATCTGACTGAGGCCTTCTTATCCCAAGGGGAATCTGACAAATTTTAGGGTTTCTGATCATATGACTGCTATCTCCAGGGAAAAAAATAAGGAAGAGTACATAGCAGAAGAAAATATCAGAGGCTTTTCATCTCCTTAAGATAAGGGAGGCAAGGACGGGGCCTTATTTAGAATTTTTGAGGGCTGGAGCTCTGAAAAGATTGTGATTCCTCATGTATTGTTCAAATAAAGTCAATACCAAGCTGTAAACTGCAAAATAAAAAAATTTACATGCATACATAAATTAAGAGCTTCTCTCCAGTTAGTTTTTGTATGTAGAAATTTGGATACTTTATCTTTGCTGCTTTCTTCAATTTTTCATATCCCTGCTTTGCTGGTGTCCTTGAGCAATCAGTCCAGGATGGGCAAAAGATCTTACCTTAGGCATGCATTTTCCTCATTCATCTCTCATCCCAGGGCCTTGCACACAATAGGTACTTCATAAATGGCTTGGGGATGGGGATGGACAGTGGTGATGGGGCACTCATATAACTGGCTGATCAGAGTTGTCAGCAAAGTTTTAAATTGCTAATGCCTTACTGGACAAAGATTATGACTATTCTCAAATAGTCACATAAATTGCTAATTTATGAGTACAATATCCACCCTTCCCTCCTCCTGGGTAGGCAATCACCACATCTTGCGTTTTCAGTACATGAAAACAACAGGCCTTCTTTCACAGATGGATACAATGGAAAGGGTCACCAGATTTGGACTACTGAATAATCTCCCTTCTTTATTTTCTTCCTGAGTATACATTTTCAGGAAATGACAAAGCCTTTGTTTACATTTTGAATATCCTTCGTCTAATTTGTCCCAGTCTATATACCTACGAGGGTGTATACATGTGCATGTGTGGTTTTTTGTTTGTTTGCTTGAGTTTTGCTTTTCTTAAATGAATGACTAAAACATCTTTACTTTGATGAAGTACTTTTGCAATGTTACAAAGTATATTCACAATGTTTTCAGACTCTTTCATTTTCAAAGGAAGTTTCTAAGAAAAAAAACAATATAAATAAAGGTATATAACATAGTGTGTTCATTTTGCCCCACTTAAAATGTGATAAGTCATTTCATAAAGCCAAGTGTTTTCTTTTCAGGTCCAAACTTCTTTTTACTTTTTGCCTTTTACTTTAGCGGTGTAGAGCCAAAATAAAAATTACTCCTTAAGACTCTGTATGTGTGCAGTACTGGTTGTTTGCGTCACAGTAAATACTTGGTTTAATATGGCCTCTTTTGTTTAAAGAAATGTATACTGAGCCCAAAAGGACACATTTACTTCTAGTACAAAAATGCATCATTACGAAACAATCTATTTAGATAAATTATATACTACTGGGCAAGGTTGGACTGGTGGGGAATGAGCGGAGAGCGAGGAGACTCTATGTTCTTATAAAAACATCTAAGGTCGCTAAAGCAATTCTAAACAAACCTTAAACAGAAATATTAATAGTTAAATATTGCAACTTACACTTAGAGGAAAAGTCAGATTATTGATGGAACAGAACACTCAAACTCAATCATGTCAAGAAAACACATGTCCTTGTGTAATCTGGCGGAACACCCTTGAATACAGACTTTTTTATCAAGTGGATTTCAAATTCTACCTGAAAGTGACATCATTCATTAACAGACAAACTTTCACCCTTAATTTCCTGTATCTCTTTCAGTTATGCTTTCTGGGCTCAGCTGATTTAGCCTTCCTAAACTCTGCTATTGTCCTTTTTGCTCATTTCTCACACTCAGATGTCATCAGTGATGTCCAAACTGTTGTTTGGCTTTATTTACAACTTCTCTTTCAAACACTTGAGTTCTCTTTCAACCCTCTGTCCTTCAAATATCCCTTTGACCCATTTCTGGGAGGCATGGCTGACTAGTAACAGTTTTGGTGTTGTCATCTAACTGCCTCAAACTGAAAAAGTTCACTTTAGGAGGTCTACTTAACCCAAAACAGTTCTGGGAGTGTTGGAATGCTTGAACTTAAAAGGAAAAGTCTAAATCACTCGTTTTGTAAAAAGTGCACTAATAGGGACAATAGTAAGAACCAATGTGATATAAGGAAAGAGTACAGATTTGGAACCAGATAGATTTGAATTTGAATCCAAGCACCACCATTTTCTAAGTAGGGAAACTTGTTAACTATCTGGGCCTCAGATTTTTCTTCTGTACAATATTCCTTACGTTACAAAGTATCTATGAAGATTTAACAGGATAAGTTTATAAAGCACCTAGCATATTTTCCTATGCTTGGGAAGTTGGTCATTGGATTTATTACGGTCATAGGTAATTGTTCTATAAAAACACAATTAATTTTGGGATGCCCTGGATCCCTCCCCCCACTCCTTATATTTTCTGTTCTCCAAGAGTCATCAAATCTGCCTATTCATGTACAGTTAAAAAATCTACCCATTATATCTATATTTCCAAGCCAAACTCTGTTCCAGAGCTGGGTCACTTCATACTTTTTGCTACAAATTTATTCTGGTTAGTTTGCACATCTCTGAATTGCTGGAAAGTTTACCAGTAAAATGATCTTTCCCATGTGCTAGCCTTGCAACTTTTCTCCTTAATCTTCTGCTGCTGCCAGGTCCTCTATCTGGAGAACTGAATCAAGTGATATGGGGATGCTTCAAAGCATCTGTAAATAAAAATAATGGGAGGAATATGTCTTCCTGTCCTACAGGTAGCTTCTAAATCTGCATGGTTGACTTCTACAAAGATGGAGACAGCTCTGTGCTTTTATGCTGAGTTCAGTACGAAGGACACTAACTCCATCAAACACTATCTTCAAAGAAATCAAAGAACTCACAATCCATATGGCAATCAATTTCCAATTCTACATATGCCTTTAAACAACATTCAGCTAATTTCTAAACATGTATTCTGGTAGCAGCTTTCCTTCCAAGTATTCTGCATTACTAAACATCTAAAAATACATGGTATATCTACATGGATTACATAAACAGACTACTTAAGTGATGTATATTCTGATTTTGCCTATCTGAGCCATTAAAATAAGTCACTCTCTTATTAAAATATATCTCCACTAACCACCATCATTGAGCATGATGCTCAATGAGACAGACACCAGATAGTCAAAAGGAAAAAACTAAGCCCAATGAATAAATTACGTCTTGAATGATTCTGAGACAAATTAAAACTACAGACAGTCTGGGCTCTATTTGAAAAATATTAAATCCAGACTCTTGAATTGTCTTCTTATTTTTGGAGCAGGGACGCTGCAGTGCCCTGCACTGACCTCTGAGATACCAGACTCAGGAGGAATTTGCGAGGAAACAGAGGAAGGGTTCAGGAAGTGGGGACTATGGCATGAGGCAGACTTTCAAGAGGGTGGGTTTTAGAAGTGAGCAGCCAGCTGCTCAGTACCTGGTGCAGGGCCACACTCTGTCAACTTTGGATACACTCTTTCTTCTGTTTTTGTTCACCTCCCCCACTTCCTTAGCACCCAAACTACTGTCTCACGTGTATCATTCAAAAATAGTTATTAAATAATAAAAGGCTCTTGAAGGGGCAGTGATGGTGGAGATGACCTCCTAGAAGAGGGATCTTATGGTAGCCACTTGAACAAGATTTGTGCTGGATTTTTGCTGACAGGATCAGTAACTGAATCCTTAAGTACAGATTGTTTGCTAAATGCTCTCCATGCTTTAAAGATTCATAGACAGAAGATTTCACAACCTCCAGGTAACTTGAACTACCAAACGTAAGGGTCATCTAATACTTAACCTTTATCTCAGGAAGTTTTACCCCATTATCTCATGCATATCAATTTACAGTTTACTCCCTTTCTGACCTCTGGGCAAATACTTATTTCTTTAGTGCCTTCATCTATTGTGAATGAAGTCCCCATTTGTTCTCCTGTTCTCCAATCCAACTCAAGTACACTTTCATGCCTCAGCTATTATTTCTAACCCTTTAATTATCTTTCTTGCTCTTTGAATGTTCTCTAGGATTTTTATGCCTGAAGTCCTGGAGCCCAAGCTCGGACATAATATGCTGGGACTGGCAAGTAGAACTAATACTAAATTATTATTGTAAGATTGACGCATGCTTCCTGTTCTAGTTTATGTAGACTTGTATCAGCTTTTGTTGTCCTTATTATTACATTCTCTATTTGCCAAGTCCATCTTTTCTGACAATTTCAGAGGCAGTCATCTTTCATACTGGGAATTCATAGACCAAACTTGTCATTTTCCAGCTTCTCTCTATATATTTTCTTTCCTCATGTAATTACCTTGTATGAATCAACATTAAATCTTCTCTTCAGTCCTAAACACATCATAGTCTTAGCCCAGTGGTAGGCAAATGCAAAGAGTTCAAATATAGTATTGATATCTAAAAGCTTAAAATCAAACATTCTTTTTATTGTCTTTTCATCCCCAAATCTGTTCCTCCTCCTAAGTTCTCTGTCTAGGTCTCAGCACTACTACATGCCCAAGTTTGAGGGATCAATAATTTTTTATTATATCTTCTCTTTCACTACATACATATAGCTAATTGGTTTACAAGTCCTGCTGAGTTACCTCTTAAAATGGCGCTTCCCCTTTATTTCACTCTACTACCCGAGTTCAGTTATTCAGCATCTCTGGATTGGACTACAATAGCTTTTGATTTCTCTCCTTCAATCCATCATTCCCTCATTTCTCAAAACACTTACCAAGTCATTTTTTGCCTTAAAAAAAAAAATCACATTGTCTCCATTGTTTAATATGCATTCAAGACCCTGACATCTCCTGCCTTTTCAGCCCCCTCTCTTGCCACTTCTCTTCCTCCCCTATTCCTCCCAAATCAAATCCTACATTAAGGATGGCAAATGTGTCAATTTTGGTTACTTGGAAGTGGCTGCCTGAAACAATGCTCTAAGGAGAAGGTCATGTCTACCAAGAAGAGTTGGTGGTAATGGAATGGAAACGATGGCCATCTTGCTACACAAATTGAATGTTTAAATTTCCCTAACCCTTCATGTGCTTTGGTACCTTATGACTTTTTATTTCCCTAGAACTGGTCTCTCTTTTCTTTTTTTTTAAATTTAATTTTATTTATTTTCTTATACAGCAGGTTCTTATTAGTTATCCATTTTATACATGTTAGTGTATATATGTCAATCCCAATCTCCCAATTCATCAGAACTGGTCTCTTAGACTTGAGTCTCGCTTCCCTTTCTCAGTGCTCTCAGTTATTTTTTAAAAAAATTACTTCACACATGGTATTTTGACAGTGGATGGGCATACAAAAACATGCAAATCCATGCTTTACATCATATACCAAATGTATAAGAAAGATCAAAGACTTAAATGTAAAAAGGCAGAGTTATAAATGTTCTAGAATGTAACATGGGAGAATTCATGTATAGTTTTGGAGTGGGGAAGGCCATTCTAACTATGACTTAAAATACTGAAATCAAAATAGGAAAGATTGATAAATTTAACTCTGTCAAAACCAAAATCAACTGTAAGGTAAAAACAGACAAGCAAACAAAAAACTGCACAACACTGTAAGTAAACGCCAAAGACTGGGAGACATTAGCAACTCACATCAAAAAAGTGTAATATCTTTAAAACATAAAGAGCTTTTAAAAAGCAACAAGAAAATTACCAAACAACTGAATATTAAAAGGGACAAGGATTAAGAAAACAGGAAGTTTACAGAAAAAAAATGTAAATGGCTCCTAAAATTATCATACGATGTTCAACTTCACTCATAAGAGAAATTCAAATTAAAACTATTAAGACATCATTATTTTTACCCATTAGATCTGAAAAACATTGAAAAGTTTGATAACATACTAATTGGAGGCAGTAAGGAAAAGGGATCTCATATATTTCTGGTGAGAATGTACAATGATACAATACTTATGGAAGGCAATCTAACAATATCTTTCAAAATCACACATGCATATGCTCATGAATCAACAATTTCCCTTTTGGTAAATGATCTTACAGATCTACTTTCATATGTGAAAAACGTCTAAATTGCAAGATTATTCATTGTGACATTGTTTGCAGTAGCAAAATATTGCAAGCAATCCAACTATTGGAGATATACTAGTTAATACATGCACACAATAAAATAATGTTCAGCTTTAAGACAAGTGTTTTCTTATGAAAAATAAGGAAGCACTCTCTGTACTGAAATGAGAAGAAATACAGACAAATTGTTAAGGAGGAAAAAGCACGGTTCAGAGGTGAAAAGATAGTGCTTACTGTGCATTTGCTTGAACATGCTTAAAGAGACTCTGAAAGGATTCACTAGACACTAATAATAGTTCGCACCTCTCTGGGGACATGGGTGGACAGAGGATGGAGTAGGAAGATTTTTTTTATTGAAAAAATTTTTAATTTATTTTAAAACTCATGCAAATGCTACAGTTTTCTCTCTCTGAAATGTTATTTATCCTTGTTCCCCACCTCCACCTAGCCACGCTTCAGGCCTTAATCATTTCCTCCAAAAGACTTTCTTTCCAATCTGGAAACGTTCAGATTCCCTCAAGTCTCGGTTGAACTCTTATGCTAGTTTTTGTAAATTATTTGTGGTTATCAGTCTCCCTCATTTGACTGTGAAGCTCCTAGAGGCAGAGAGGAAGTTGTCTGCTTTTGCATGTCTCACCATATCTCAGGCTGCTTGGCACATCAGCTCATGAATGTTTGTTGAGTGAAGACATGAGTGTTCAGGGCACTGTGCCCTGCTTGGGAAACCAGAGGGGAAGATAAAAGTGGTGAGACAATGTCTGCCTTTAGATAGTTTATCAACTAGGGAGGTTAAGATAAATACAAGTATAATTATAAGGCAGCATCCGGTCATTGCCTTAGGATAACAAAGTTGTATGGGACTTAGAGCAAGGTGACTGCCGGAAGAATTTTTTTAATGTATTGTATATCTGAAAAATGCAGTAATATTTGAAAAGGGGTTTTGAAAGACTGATGTGATTTCTTCAAGAAAGGATGGGGTATCAAATGCCTACAGGAGCGAGGCAGGTGATGTGTGTAAGTGATGGATTGCCGAGTAGAAACTGATTAAAAACAAGATCTAGAAGTTCTTCAGCTTGGCTGTATACTAGCACAACCTGGGAGATTTAAAAAAATCCCCAGGCTCAGGCCATAACTCAGGCTGATTCAATTAGAAACACGGGTGAGGAAGGGGATAAGAGGATAAAATGGAGGAGGAACCCAGGCAGCTACAGTTTTAAAAAACTGCCCAGTTAACAACAGTGTGGACCAGCTGCATTCTCATCACCTGTGACTCATTAAAAATGCAGAACCCCAGGCCCCAACCCAGATTTACAGCATCAGAATCTGCACTGTGAAAATATCTCCAGTGAATCTTGTATACACTGTCAAGTTTGAGAAGTTCTGCTCTAGAGAACTTTGTCCTTTTCCAAGGGAGTGACCATTCATCAAGTAGTATCGGCATTTCCCAGAGGACACGCATACCCACTAGTTGTACATGTTCTAATGTTTCCAATTATACTGCTGGCAAGAACACAAGTAATTGAAATTAGGTAGAACCCATCAAAAGGTGACTGGGTCCTCCAATTTGCTAGAGAGGGAATGGTGAATTAGTGGAGTTTGTCTAAGGCTTAGATTGTTTTAAGGCAGAAGTTTTTCATTGCAGATTTTGGCTATTTACTTAAGTTTTCTTGAGCAGCTAAACCATCCCAGTCAACAATATCGTGTGTGCAAGAAAGTTCAATGTGCAACTCTGCTCTCATTTAGGTGGGCAGGGATTTTGGAGCACCACCAGCTCAGCAGCCCTCCCTCACGACTCCCGTAAGCAAAATTTAAAGGGTATGTTGAGGGCTTCCCTGGTGGCGCAGTGGTTAAGAATCCGCCTGCCAATGCAGGGGACACTGGGTTCAAGCCCTGCTCTAGGAAGATCCCACATACCGCAGAGCACATAAGCCCGTGCATCACAACTACTGAGCCTGCACTGTACAGCCCACAAGCCACAACTACTGAGCCCACATGCCACAACTACTGAAGCCCATGTGCCTAGAGCCTATGCTCCACAACAAGAGAAGCCCACACACCGCAACAAAGAGTAGCCCCCACTCACCGCAACTAGAGGAAGCCAGCGCACAGCAACAAAAGACCCAACTCGGCCAAAAATAAATAAATAAGTAGATAAATAAATAAAATTAAAAATAAATAATAAAGGGTATGTTGAAAATCAAGCTAGGAAGGTTTGGAGGGCTTGGAATGCTAGAGTAAAACTTATTTACTTAATTTAGACCATGTCAAGTCACAATATTTTTGAAGCCAGGGTTGTAACTGCAATACAAACAAAAGAGAAAACTCACTCCCTTGTGACCTGGTTAGAAATATAACTGGCACGAAAGAAAGAGTTAAAAACTTTTGTCCAGGGAATGCTTATAGAGCTCCTGCTATGAATCAGGTGCTATTCCAAGTCCTTTAACTTCATTCCTTCAGTGGTAGTCTTAGATAGCCAGCCTCCTGGAAAACTGATGTCACTGCTCCTAAAATGAATGATCTCAGAAGATAAAAGTGTGGATGAATCAGAGCAGCCCATGGCTCCAACTAGACACTGTCAGCAGCTCAGGAGCCTGTCTTTGAATATCAAGAACCACTGAGACTGGGGTGCCAAACACAGGGAAGGGGAGGAATTCAGAACAGGTAAAGATACACCTCAGAAAGCCTCTACTTTGCTACAGAGTCGGAGAATAGTTACAAAATTTTAAATGGCAATACTAGGACATGGCTTTCAGAGAATAGTATCAGCAACTCTTAGGTTATTTTTTTTTTTAAGTTGTTTCACTGAGTAATGTTTTTATCTACCTCTGCTGAAATATCATATAAAAATCACTCTATGGATAAATGTACAGATTAATTGCAAATGAAAAATCAGTCTAAAGTCTTAAACTATTGAACCTCCCCTACAGTAAAACATGCATACTTCTGAAACACACTAGGTATTTTTATAAACAATCCATAAGAGCAAAAATTAAAAACTTCACAAAATTAGTTTCTGTAAGAAGGTTTTTGATAGTTTTTTTAAAAAGAAATTTCTAAGCACTTTCAAAAGTTTAAATGCTCATAGAATATAATCACTGAGAAGAGCTGTACTATTTATTATTTTACAACATGCATTTATTTTGTATTATTTTGAGATAAAACTCACATTTGTCTGTAAGATGTGCAGGAGCATAGTAACAAAAGAAAAGAGAAACAATGTATCAGACAAGGCTCGCAGACAGAATGAAAAGGGGGGAAAATTCTCCTTTTGAGCTAAAAAGAAAGAAAAAAAATACTATAATCAAGGCGGAAGAAAGGCATCTCTGAAGAAGAAATAAATATTTTCCCAGCAGTGAGCAGGGGTGCTGTCGGGGTGAGGTGGGGGAATAGAAGGGTATCGGGTGAGAAACCATACTTCTCAAGGCCCCTGTGAACAGAACTTCGATTTATAGAACAAATCAATCCACTTACAGGACGTGCTAAACTTCACCTGTTGGGAGGTAAGTTCAGTTTCTTTCTCCTTCTTTGAATGAATGGGGAAGGCTTTTGGTTTGCCCTCGGACTCCCACCACAGGAATGTGTGCTATCTGCAGGGTTGTTTTGAAACCCATCGCACTTAAAGGAGCTGTATCAACAGGTTTCTCCTCCGTAACACTGAGCCAATTGTAAATGTTGAATGCGAACTTTGAACAAGCTAAACACTATCACAGGAATTTAAAACCAGCTCTCGCTAGATTTTTTTCTTAATAGAATCACAATTTATATTTTTATCACTTCAGCCTTTCTGAGCCCAGAACTACAGAGCTAACAAAGGGCTAGTTGGCCTTGGAATGTTGGTTAGGACAGAGAACTCTTTCCCAGATGGAGCTGCTAAATGTGGTTTTTAAAGAAGACACAGCAGGCTCAAAAATGTCCTTCCAAGCAATGTAACAAATAATGAGCCTTCTATATACGTATCTAATGCAGTTCTATGGCCACCGCCTTTAACACAAATACTTAACCTTTTCTCTCTCAACTTTGACCTATATACTTTCCATTCTGTCTTTAAATAAAACTGTTTCCAGCATGAGTGGTGAGGCAAAACACTCAAAGAAGCTCCACTCATACAGCCCTAAATGCTGGGGGTAAATGTCATAGGCAAATTCTAATCACGTTTAAAATGTTTACCTATGATTGCTAAAACCCTGAGATTGATAAATTTTGTTTGTTTGTTTTTAGATTAACACTTCTTGGTTAAAGAATTGATGTCCAGAATTCAGCTTGCCATGTTTGCACAGCCATTTGTCACTATTTTCATACCATTTGCAATTTATTCTACCGTACCAAGTGGCTTCTCTTAGGAGTTTCTATGGCTTGATATAATTTGATTTCTCAGGCAATCTCTCAATCTTCATTTGGCATGAACTTAATTGAAAATGACTATAATCTGACTTCAAACACTGAGTGATGATGTTACAAAGAATATCTATATTTCCCCATAACTAAACAAGAACACAATTAAAAATAAGCCAACATTCCCAAAATGAACACACAATTAAAAAATTTCCTTAATCTTAATGATAGAAAGGAAAATCTCTGCAATAAGAAAAAGCTGTTGAAAATTAATTTGCTACTTACCATGCACTGATTATTTTAATTGACCAGTTTCTAAGATGATCTATATATAAAAGTTGAAAAGGGATGGTGTTTAGGTAATTGTCTAGATAACTTATTAATGTAGTAGATTCTAGGGCTCAAAGGAAAAGTTGAATGTCTGATGACTTTTCACATTTGAGGGAGCAAATTAAGTAAAAACAAAAGCAGAAAAATCTAGGGGAAGTGGAATAAGGAATCAAAAGATAAAGAGTCAGCAATGGAGCGTCAGAAAGCAGTGAATAGTTAAAACCACATTTCACTGTTTTCCTCAGTCTCTCTGGGATATGTTCAACTGTTTGGACTCTTCATGAAGTTTAAAAAAACAAAAACCTTTTAGGAAAAATACTCAAAAGTCAACCAACCTTCCTAGTGAACTTGGCTCTGGAACTTGCACTTGACACTATGACTTTATCACATCTTAAAGGGATATGTCAAAGCTCTTTAAGTAATTTCCAGAGGGCATGGATTATTTCCAAAAGTGAGGTAAAGAAGTCTGTAATCATGTAAGCGTTACTTATTTAGCCATTGCAAAGAATTATAAGTTTGTTTTTTACTAACATGCCTACACATTTCCCTCCTTCTTTCCTTCCTTCCCCCTTCCTTTCTTTCCTTTCTTTCTTTTCCCTCTTTCTTTCTCTCTCTTTCTTTCTTCCTCCCTTCTTCCTTCCTCCCTCCCTTTCTTTCTTTCTTTCTCTCTCTCTCCTTCCTCCCTTCCTTCCTTCCTTCCTTGTACCAAAGTAATCTGAATAATGAACCTGGAGCAAGATTAACTGGTGCATGTAAATCCTCTCCACAATTCTACTCATCATAATCCTACAGAGAAGGGGCCTGGAGAAAATTAAGAATCCACAGCGAAGATGTTCAAGGCAGCTTTACTAAAAACAGCCAAATAATGGAAACAACACAAATATTCATCAACAGGGAAAGATACATTGTGGTATATTCACACAATGGAATACTATAAAACAAAGGAAAAAATTATTGATATATGGAACAGTATGAATATCATTGACTTAATTTTGCTCAAAATAAACCATATGCCAAAAAAGTACACAGTTATGGTTTCATTTATAGGAAGTTCAAAATCAGGCAAAATTTAGAAGTCAGAAGACTGTTTACCATGGAGGGGTTAATTGAATGGGAAGTGACACCAGGGAGCTTTCCATGAGTGCTAAAAATATCCTAAGATCTTGTTCTGGTTGAAGTGTAGCAATACATAAAAATTCACTGAGCTATCTATATGTTAAGATTTGTGCACTTTATGTATGTTATTTTGCAATTTAAGTTTTCTTAAATGAAATTAAAAGAAAATTCACAGTGGAGGAAGAAAAAACAAGCTAGAAAGCCTCTACCAAAATACCAATAGATTCAACAAAAATGAAAGAGATGGTCCCACTTTAAAAAATACAGGAAAATAACCCTTCACTCAGGGTTTTCTTTTTTAACGTTCCCTAAATCATTAGGCATGGAATGTGGTAAGAGAAGAATTAAAGAATGACAAAGTCTCGCCCCCTAGACTAGTAGGGTTTCAGGACTTCAGTTAAGTTTCAGAATTTCTTGATTAGGGACACCCTTCTGTCTCCCCAATCATTGTAGGAAGTACCCTGATTCTCTTTTGAGGGAGACTGTTTCAAAGAGTGACCAGTAGGACAAAGAGGAAACCGACTATCTGAGTTTCAGGTAGAGAATTAAAGTTTGGCCTCAAGTTTACTTTCTTTATGGTTCAACTCGATTAAACACAATGGGAAAAGGAGGGAGGGCTATGGGCAAAGAGCTGTCTAGGAATGAAAGGACTTCCCTTTGTGTTCTCTCTGTGAAAAACTATACAATGGATCTGCTAAATTGGGAGCCGAAGGGTGAGAAGTCCCAATATTTATTTCTAGTCAAATTCTATTGATATAATTGGTGCCCTTTGTTTTTTTTCTTCTAAATAGAACACTGGCAAAATAAATCTGTATCTCCTTCACCACTTTTCTCCAGGTTTTTTAGAAACACGATGAATCCTTTTCTCCTGTTCTTCTCCCTAGGGACACTCCCAGCCCTGCTAGATCATTTCTAACAGCGGAGGCTGTGGCTGGGCTTTTGAGCTTCATGCTTTGGCATTCCTATGTGGTCTTTGAATTTTAAACAACTAGATTGCGCCTCATTCACCTCCCAAAGTACTCCAATTACAACCTGGTTGCATTTATGAAATTATTTAAAAATCCTAGACCAAAATTAATGGAGGAAATTATGGACAATGCTAAAGCTGAACATTTCATTTAAATAACATATATGGGGGCGGGGGAGGCTAAAAATGTAGGGCTTATCTACGTGATAGGTGTTTTATATGCATTATCACACTTAACCCGCTTGACACCTCTGTAAGCTAAAAATCAGCACCCACATTTTATAAGTGGAAATCTCAGCCTCCAAGGAACAAAAGTCTTAAGTGTACACAGCCAGGGTTCAAGCCCAGGTCCATCTGACTTCAAAACCCTTTTATCTCCTAACTGCTCAGGCATGGCGCCTACTCAGTACACGCAGAGCTTATTAACCTTTCATCCTATGAAAAGAACATAAATTGTAAATTAAATTAGCTAAAATAGATGGTAATGTCTTTGAGGGCAAAGGCTGATGACTCATCTTTTCTGTGGCATAGAATAATACCTCGATGTGTTAGATGAATACTTCTAAATAGGCGCATGTGAGACACATATTGATTTTCTTTACGTTATGAACACACACAACACACTTTCTCAAAGCATGTGTAAGCATCTACAAAATTGTCATTATGGATTCAAATACCTGCAGAAAAAATAAAATTTACTCAT
Source organism: Kogia breviceps (assembly GCF_026419965.1). Taxonomy (NCBI): domain Eukaryota; kingdom Metazoa; phylum Chordata; class Mammalia; order Artiodactyla; family Physeteridae; genus Kogia; species Kogia breviceps. The sequence goes on along the minus strand of NC_081311.1, from coordinate 162,641,585 downwards.
TTAAATTAAAAGTGAAGTTAGTTAAAAGGTCGGTTAAATGCCAAATAAGATAACCAAAAGAATTTTAAAACTTAGATACTGAATTACATTTGCTGGTCTTTTAAGCTTTAAAGGCACATTGGCTAATATTTCTGTTATACCAGGAATAATAAGCAAGCACAAAGCCTTTCAAGGTATAACTGACCCTAAACGTGGAATCACTTCAAATAAAGGAACATGCAAATCCATGATGTTCTGCTTATACAAGATGGAAACTAAATGAGCAGACTAGAATCCAATGATTAGTAAAATTTCACTCTGATGACCAGTTCTTTACACCAAAAAACTCAAAAGCTGACTTTACAGGACTTTTCTCCCCCATTTCATTTTAGTTTGTCTCTGTGGAAGAAAAGCACTGAACAAGATTTAAATTCTTAATGCCTTATTCATTCTGAAACTTATAGTCTGAAATTAGTTTATTTACTTTCAAATTAAGTCAGAATTTGTTATTGAAAGAATTGTACCTGGGTCTTTAGTTGCAGTATTGCTAAAGATTCTTTGCAGTCAAAGACATGCAGAATTCCAAGATGGTGTGCTTTGTTATTTACTTTTTACTAGTAGGAGTCTCAGTTTGCTGAATGTAGAGTAAATAAGAACTTGAAATTATATCATAGAATAAAAGGACTCCTTTCAATATTGGAGGCTCATTTGTCTGTCAGGTAGAATCATCCAGGTTTTCAGGTTTGTGATTGCTGAGTTTTTGCTTCAGAATTCTCTAGGATAAATTTGCTTGTGAGCCTAAACCCACTTTTAAGTAATCATTTAATCTCCATTAACTATAAACATGTGTGGTTAGGTCCATTTCTGAGATTATAAGAAACAAATCTGTATTTTTTTCTTTCTAGATTTTGTCTTCCTGATTTTTTTCATGTTAGCTATTACAGTAAGCAGACATTCCTGAAATTTTAATAATGTATACCTATGCAGTGTAAATGTTTTCTTCATTATTCCAAAATGTTTACTCTCACTGTTTACTTTTGTGGTTCTCCACAACTTTTAGCATAGTCATTACCTGTCAAAAAGAATGTCTATAAAGAACAGACTTGTGGTTGCCAAGGGGAAGGGGGCATGAGGGGGATGGACTGGGGAGTTTGGGGTTAGCAGATGCAAACTATTATATATAGGATGGCTAAACAACAGTCCTACTGTATAGCACAAGGAACTGTATCCAATATCCTGTGATAAACCAAAATGGATGGAAAAGAATATGAAAATAGAATGTGTATATATATGTATAACTGAATCACTTTGCTATACAGCGGAAATTAACACAACATCGTAAATCAACTATACTTCAATTTTTTAAAAAGAATGTCTATATTAGTTCATTTTTTTGGACAAAATACCTCTTTTCAATCACTTCGGATTATTTTTGAGAATCTTCAACTGACTCCTGCATAAAAGAAAAATATCCCCTGGGGCTTCCCTGGTGGCGCAGTGGTTGAGAGTCCGCCTGCCGATGCAGGAGACGCGGGTTCGTGCCCCGGTCCGGGAAGATCCCACATGCCGCGGAGCGGCTGGGCCCGTGAGCCATGGCCGCTGAGCCTGCGCATCCGGAGCCTGTGCTCCGCAACGGGAGAGGCCACAACAGTGAGAGGCCCGCGTACCGCAAAAAAAAAAAAAAAAAAAAAATCCCCTGTCCACATTATGGTTCTTAAATCTGTCTTTGCACATAAACCTCCTTCTTATTCCTACTTCTCCGTTTTTAATGCTTTCCATAGTCTCGGCATTGTCTTGACTTTAATTCACATTTTTTTCCTATTCCTTTGTATGAATTTACATGTTTCTTCATTTTAATTGGCAGCCACTTTATTGTATTTTAAAGTCTTTAAAGTTTAAACTTTTGGTCCCCATTGAGTCCCCTAGTGACGCCAATTCATTAATATGCCAAAGGTTTATAGCGCAGCTCACTCCCTGAATGTGACACTTCTGGTGCATGTGGGCTGGGGGAGGGGCGTACCGAAGACAGTGTTACCCAAAAATGAAATATTAAAATAAATGTTCAACTTTTTAGCCGACAGCATATAGTTTGCTAAGTAACTATATCATTTTTAAAAATTGGTAAATAAATGAAACTTACCCTTTCAAGAAGATTTCAGTGGATGATTTAGGAAGTTTACCTCTTTATTTCAGCTCGATTCAATTCAGGTAAGAGTTATAGGGTCCGGCTGGGTCCAGAGCCTGTGGAGACCACAAAAGGAAGGATAAAGGAAGGCCCTCCCCCTCAATTTACATTCATTTAGATCAGCTGGAGAACTACGGTTTTCAAATCCTAAGCTTTATATGTGTTTCCTTGAAGAGTGAGTAGTAACTGTTCCCCCTTTTAAAGCTTCAGGTCGTTCTTCAACTATTCTTTTTATGTTGTATAACCCTCAGGGGCTCATATCCGACTTTCATATTTAATGTACTTTAATTCAGCCTTGTAACGATCTGTGTACGCATTCATGAGCTCATCTTCCCCTTAGGACTTACCCAGGTAGCAGAGACTAAATTGACATTCTTTACTACTTCCTGGCAAGTGCAAGTCTGACTTCATGAATACCTTTATTTCTGCACTTGCGTCTAAAAGTTTCGGAGAGAGTGTGATTAACTGATTAAATAAATAAAACAAGGTCTTCTGGACGATCCTTTTATAACACCATGACTGTACTAAACTGGCAACACACATATCCTGGCTTTTCCGCTTTACTTGTTCCCCCTCCTTTTTTATTCCTGTGAATGATTCTTTGAAATCTCAAAAGGTTTGTATCACTTTCTCATAGCGTGAATTATGCCCTTACCTTCACTATATTTTGTGGATGGTTTGTCTACATTATTGGCCCTCAGCCAAATAATACGTTTTGCATTTGAAGAGAAAGAATTTTCCCTTGCATTGATCTCTTCTTTTGGTGAGGGAAGTGGGGCTGGAAGGGAGAAGCACGAGTGGGAGAGAAGTAATGCCCCAAACAGAAACCAGTGACCCTTGATACAGTCCTGCCTGCTGCCTTCGAGGAGGTCATGGTCTGGAGGAATTCTTAATTGAAATGATATTGTACACCAATTCCTAGCACCAGTTCTACCATACTCTCCTCCCACACCCACACCCTCACCAGCTGCAATCTCCTCTCTCGTTTACATAATCGTTCTACTCTATAACATAGTCATTTCTGTACTGTCTCATCTCCCCATTAAGATTCTACTACTCTTTATACTTTCTGCCTATAGCACCTCGCCTGGTCCTAGGCTTGTGATAAATGTTTGCTGAACTGAAATAAATTGCTTGGTCTTCCTCAGGATCATGTAGAAAACATTTATCTCCAATGACATCTTCATCTTGACTGCACACAATTAAGGTATAGTGACCAAAAACAACCTAAAGAAGAGTAGCATGGCTGACTTCAAATTGCAGCGTAAGAAATTTTAATGTTTTTTCTCCTGAAAGAGCTCCATTTTTTTTGCCATTTTTTTCCTAAAAGATGAACCATTCTTAATGTTTGGTGGTGTAGGCCTCCAGGTGCAGACAGGAGTGTTTTTGCAATTTTAAATACTTTCTGCCTAGCATGGATAATAACCAAGGGAATTAAAAAACATGAAGTACGGGAATTCCCTGACGGTCCAGTGGTTAGGACTCCGTGCTTTCACTGTCATGGGCCAGGGGAACTAAGATCCCACAAGCTGCATGCAAGGCAGCCAAAAAAAAAAAAAAAAACTAAGTACAACTTTACAAAATAAAATGAAGCTTAAACTTGAGTTTGTCTTCAGCCATATCTTTGTAGTACACAAGATTGTAAATAATTTGGTGAATCACTGGATTATATGTCTCCATGTTACCCCATATTCAGACCTGGAAAAGTCACAGACTGAGTTGCCTGAATTTTCTCATTTGCTGGGGCCAGGAAGGCAGAGAAGGAGGAGGGGAATGGATTACCCCTCAGTGCTCCTCCGTCCCCTACCCTGTGCCTGTGTTCTCTCACGTGCAAGCTAACTACCTAACCATCACCAGGACACAGAGGAATAGAAGCTCAGGTCCTGTGGGTAGGAGGTCCGTGTGTCAGATTGGTTAATGAAGGGAAGCTGGGTATTACGATTTGAAACAGAAGATCAACATATTCCATTATATCTGAGTTTCGTTTTAAATAATCACAGTTAGATTTTTAACTTCTTGGTGTCGACTGACTTACCTTTACTTTTTCCCTGTCACCTAGGCCTTCACACATGTTTGAATAAATAATGAATTTTAAAAGTTATAGTGCAATATGCATATATTGAAGCGTTATACAGTAAGTCCCCTGCATACAAACCTTCAAGTTGCGAACTTTCAAAGAGGCAAACGTCCATTCACGTGTCCAATCGTGTAAGTTAGTTCACGTGTCTGGCATACATTGTCACGTGCATGCATCCTCTACAAGTAGTTGTGCTTTTTTGTACTTTACAGTACTGTACAGAGTACAGTATCTTTATTTCAAGCTAGATCTGCAAGAGGGCTACTTTATTGAACTCCTTGCTGTGCAACACGAGGAGGTTACTAATGAAGACCTGATGGAATTGGAGGCCCAGAGAAAGGATGAGAGAGACAAGAGGAAGAAGTAACTGAAGAACTGAAGAGATTCACAACGCAGGAAATGGCAAGGGGATTTTTCTTTATCTGAGGAGGCACTGTTAGTTTTTGAGGCACGTGACCCTAAAGTAGAACGTTACAGAAAGGTTGCAGCAGCTGTTCAGAATGCAATCCAGGACTTCCCTGGCAGTGCAGTGGTTAAGTCTCCATGCTTCCAATGCAAGGGGCATGGGTTCAATCCCTGGTTGGGGAACTAAGATCCCACATGCTGTGCAGCCAAAAAATTAAAAAAAAAAAAAAAAAAAAGAATCTCATCTATGATGAGAAAAAAAGAGCTACTACCCAGATATCACTGGATCATTTTTTCAAGAGCATAGATAGAATTGAATCCAGCAAGGAACCAGAACCTGTGCCACTGACGTCAGGCATGAGTGAAATTGCAGCTTGCCCTCCGTCTTCTATTGCTGACGATCCTTCAGCTCTACCATCCCCCAGCTCCCCCCCCTCCTCCAGCCAGTAACTCTTCTTGCCTGTTCACTCGATGCCAGCCCCTATATGCCAGCTGTTGTGCTTTACTACTGTACTTTTCAAGGTACTGTACTGTGAGACTAAAATGTTTTCTTTATTTTTTGTGTTTGTTTTTTATGTATTATTTGTGTGAAAAGTACTATAAACCTATTACAGTACAGTACTATATAGCCGATTGCGTTAGTTGGGTACCTAGGCTAACTTTGTTGGACTTAACGAACAAATTGGACTTACAAACGTGCTCTTGGAACAGAACTTGTTTGTATGTAGGGGACTTACTGTATATATCTTAAATAATTATCATAATGTTCTACCCGGCAAGTAAATATGAAGCACAGATATGTATGAAATTGGTTGTGAAAAACTTTTTGATAATTTGGAATGAGAAAATTTAATGAACATTTCTGACATTAGGCTCAAAGAGGAGTTGCCTATGCCCTACGGGAGTGGTTGACATTTCCAGACTACCAAGGGCCCCGGGCCACCACAGCAGCAGTTTCAAAACTGAGAGGCAAGGAAGGTTGCAATTTTAAGGGATCATTAAAATTTTAGGAAAAACATCTGACCAGACACTGAGCACTGTTTGTTGTTAAACTATATAACCACACCCCTCATGCCTTGCTGAGGGTGAGAAAACCTTGCATCTGGATACCACGTGGTAGATAGCTCCCCCCATAGTGTGGTGAGTAAGCACCAACGAGGAAGCAAAACAACATAATGGCCTTGGAGGCTGTGATTTTGCTAGATTAGGACACAGGCAGAACTGGAAATCCTCTACTGTCTGGAAAGACCAAATGTAGACTGGGCCATTAGACCCAGGCTAAGAGAGTTTGTAATAGATCCTTGCGTTTTGCATTTCTTGCTCCATCTCACTGTGTTCAAGATAAAAGCATGTTTAATAATGTTTAAGAGTTTGATAATTAGGGTCGGATAGACCTGGGTTCGACTCCTGATATTGTCATTTATTATGTTAGTTATGTAGCCACCACCCCCTTCCCAACATCCAAGTCTCAGTTTACTTATATGTAAAATGGAATAATAATTATACCGTCTTCATAAGGTACTTGTTGTGCAGGTCAGATGATATAATATATGTAAATAAAGCACTTAGCACAGTGCCTGGCATTATCAGCTGATGTCAGCTAAAAACAAACAATGGAACATCAGCTGCTCAGCATCTCTTACCTGTAAAAAGGTAGCAGAGTCAAGAAAAGCCCCTGTAGTACAGGATATCCAATAGATTGTATCCCTCTGATCAAGAGCTGCTGTTCATGCAAATGAGCTATCACCTCACACCAGTCAGAGTGGCCATCATCAAAAAAAATCTACAAACACGGGCTTCCCTGGTGGCGCAGTGGTTGAGAATCCGCCTGCCGATGCAGGGGACGCGGGTTCGTGCCCCGGTCCAGGAAGATTCCACATGCCATGGAGAGGCTGGGCCCGTGAGCCATGGCCGCTGAGCCTGCACGACCGGAGCCCGTGCTCCGCAACGGGAGAGGCCACAACAGTGAGAGGCCCGCATACCACAAAAAATAATAACTACAAACAATAAATGCTGGAGAGTGTGTAGAGAAAAGGGAACCCACTTGCACTGTTAGTGGGAATGTAAATTGATACAGCCACTATAAGGAACAGTATGGAAGTTCCTTAAAAAATTAAAAATAGAACTACCATATGACCCAGCAATCCCACTACTGTACATATACCCTGAGAAAACCATAATTCAAAAAGAGTCATGTACCACAATGTTCATTGCAGCTCTGTTTGCAATAGCCAGGACATGGAAGCAACCTAAGTGTCCATCGACAGATGAATGGATAAAGAAGATGTGGCACATATATACAATGGAATATTACTCAGCCATAAAAAGAAACGAAATTGAGTTATTTGTAGTGAGGTGGATGGACCTAGACTCTGTCATAGAGAGTGAAGTCAGAAAGAGGAAAAGAAATACTGTATGCTAACACATATATATGGAATCTAAAAAAAGAAAAAAAAGGTCCTGAAGAACCTAGGGGCAGGATGCAAATAAAGACACAGACCTACTAGAGAATGGACTTGAGGACAAGGAGAGGGGGAAGGATAAGCTGGGACAAAGTGAGAGAGTGGCACGGACATGTATACACTACCAAGTGTAAAATAGATAGCTAGTGGGAAGCAGCCACATGGCACAGGGAGATCAGCTCGGTGCTTTGTGACCACCTAGAGGGGTGGGATAGGGAGGGTGGGAGGGAGGGAGACACAAGAGGGAAGAGATATGGGGATATATGTATATGTATAGCTGATTCACTTTGTTATAAAGCAGAAACTAACACACCATTGTAAAGCAATTATACGCCAATAAAGATGTTTAAAAAAATCTGAATAAACAAATCTGCACAAGAGAATAAAAAAAAAGTTTTGGTGTTAAAGAAAAAGAGCTGCTGTTCACTCTCTGTCCTCTTGTTCTTTTAGATCACCTTCATACCTCCCATCTTTGCCACTGTCAGAGGTTGCCAAAGACATGTCTTCATTCAAGGAGTATTTATTAAATGCCAACTCTGTGTCAAGTAGTAGCTTTGTATTGGGGGTATATTTGTGAACACCTCATGGAGAGAGTTGAAAACATAGGTAATAAGACAAACACACAAATCCAGTAACTGTCACTTATAAGAAGAAAAAACATGAGACTCTACTTTAGATGTGTTAATAGAGGAAGACCTCTCTGAGGAAGGGAAATTTAAGCTAAAAGGCCAAAAAAAGAGCAGACATGGTTTCCACACATTATGGCCTTTCTCTGAGGTGCTTGTGATAACTGCCAGACTTATCTGTCCTGTAACTTCCCTGTAATTGCTGACTATCACAATTCAGAGATGATCTCGAGACATCCAGGACAGACTATTTCCTGCCAAGAATGACCCTAGGGTAATGGTCATAGATGTAACTACAGGGCAGCCACATACACACTTTTGCAGGCTGTTACTACATAAGGACACTAGGCAAGCAGAGTGCCCTGCACAGGGCTGCATTCACCTGCCTTTTAGGAAGGGGTGCCTTTTCCACTTAAAGCCAGAACGAGTCAGTGGCCCTGTGCAACCTCAAAATGAAAGCACACTCAAAAGTGAAAGGTTTTTCAAAAGCAGGCTGGCACTAGGGACTCAAGGTACCATCCCAGAACGTCCCAAATGAATTCCTAAGTATAGGTGACATAGAGGACCCACATTACTATAGACTTGCACCATGATTTATAACCCACTTTTCAGAGGAAGCATGTATTTCCTCCCCTTGGCACATCAGAGGGATCAGGGTCTGTGCTGGCCTTCTAGCTTGAGTGGAGCACTGGGTGCCGTGGCAGCCTCTGGGGACTGGTAGCTTGGGCCCCTGTTGCCTAAGTCCCCGCAGAACCCACTTCTTCCTCAGTGGGGCAGTGTCGGTCCCCAGAGCTGTGACTAATGGCCTCCCTCTCAGGCTCTCAGAACAGAGCAATTCTTTTTTGGATTTGGAATAATTCTCCTTCATACCAGAGCAGAATCTTTCTTCCTGACTACCTAAAAAAACAAGCCACAAAGAATCCCTTTTGGGTTCTAGTAACCTGTGGGAGTAATAAAAAAGAAATAATGAGGGGGAAAGTGTAGGAGACCATGAGCTAAATACAAGAGAATGTCAAGTTAATGTTTGCACATTTACAGCAGTATCTAGTTAAACTATTTCAGGGAGGTAGAGGAAAGTTTTTACAAAAAAAAAAAAAAAAAAAAAAAAAGAAAGAAAGAAAAAGAAAAAAGAAAAACCCACATATAGTATTCTCTTGGCTAGCTTTCTTACATATTAAAACTTAAAATTATGCAGATGAATTCTCAGGCTAAGACATGTTTTGGCCTAATTAGCAATACCTCAGACTAGCAAGCAGGACTCAATGATTTTAAAGATAGCACTTATACTTAAGGCAAGAACTAACAAAACTGGCCAGACTTGATTTCTATCAAGTTTTCCTTGGAGGGAGTCAAAAAAGAAAAAGAAGTAAAAGGTATTAGTCTCTTAGAGAATTGAAATGACAGAAAGCCAAGCTGGACATTAATAATGCACAAATTTTATGTGGATTAATTTAGATGCATTAATTTAGAAATATATAACTCTCCCACCACTTTTGGAGACTACACAAACTATAACTCTAGTTAATAGGCTTCACAATGACAAAGCCGTTACAATTCCAATCCAGAAATCTTGGTTTTCTGGCATCTAGTATATCTACAGTAATTTCAAGGATGTTGTAAAAGTCTCAAAATAAAATTAATGTTGATTGGCCTGAATTTTGAAAAGAAGTAAATATGAAAAATAACTTTTGGGGGGAATGGTGGGGCTACTCTAAAAAGACTGATCAGCTTGATTGCAAGTACTACAATTTTTATTCCTGGACCACAAACATGACTAATATCTCATTTAAAAGGGTCAGGCAAAGAAAGAAAAGCTTTGTAAAGAAAGAGTACAATAAAAAATTTGCAATCAGGACTTCCCAGGTGGTGCAGTGGTTAAGAATCCGCCTGCCAAATGCAGGGTACACGAGTTCGAGCCCTGGTCCGGGAAGATCCCACATGCCGCGGGGCAACTAAGTCCTGTGCCACAACTACTAAGCCTGTGTTCTAGAGCCCATGAGCCACAACTACTGAAGCCCACATGCCTAGAGCCGTGCTCCGCAACAAGAGAAGCCACCACAGTGAGAAGCCCGCGCACCACAAGAAGACTGGTCCCCGCTCGCCGCAACTAGAGAAAGCCCGCACGCAGCAACAAAGACCCAACACAGCCCCCCAAAAAATTAATTAATTAATTTTTAAAAAATGTGCAATCTCTAAAGAATGTACTTATGATTTAAAAATTTCAGTACCATCAACTCCCGTCCTTCTGCCACCCCCCCCACCATCCTCAGCAGTCCAGCCTGAAATCAAATGTGTGCTGACTCTCCTTAAATATATTTAATGTCTTTTCTTCTGGATGTTTCCTTTCAGAACATTATTGAAAGGTAATTTACATCTAGAAAGAAATGATCAGCAATCTCTTAAAGTTTAAATAACCAGGGATATGCAGTAAACTCTGCAGTGATAGATTGAGAAATGACATAAAAGGGAGAAAATGAGATCTGAATGGCCTTTCAACTTAACTGCTCATATGAGATTGTTTGGATGCCAATGAGATTGAGGCAGTAGTTAAGATTTGAGATTATTCTTCAGCCAGCCCCATATTTAGAATTCTGAGTGGAGGATAAAAATAATAATTATAGTCATGATATAGATCATGTATTCACTTATTTATTCATTCATACAAGAAATATGTTTAGAGAACCGACAGTTCTAGGTACTTGGGATGCAGTAGTAAACAAAATCTCTCAGTGCTATCACCAACTTGACCTAATTGACATATATAGAGCACTCCACCTAGAAAGAGCAGAACTCACAGTTTTTTTTTTCACTGTATGTGGAACATTCAAGAAAATACATCAGATTTGGGCCTAAAATAAATCTCAATAAATTTAAAAGAATTAAAAATAAAAACATATGACTCTGACTATAATGGAAGGAAATAAGAATCAATTTTCTAGATACAAGGGAAATCCTCAAATATGTGGATTAAGCAATGTACTTCTAAATAACACATGGTAAAAACATACTTTGAAGTGAGTAAAAATAAAAACACAACACAGCAAAATGTATGTGATGCAGCTAAAGCAATGTTTGGTGAGAAATTTACAATGCTATATGTTTATATAGAAGGGAAGAAAGATCTAAAGCTTTCACATTAAGCAATCAAATGAAGAATTAAGGAGAAGACCACATTAAACCAAGGTACACAGAAGGAAGAAAAAAGATAAAAGCAGAAATCAGTGAATCAGAAAATGGACAACAGAAAGAGAAAAATCAATGAGTCCAAAGATCTTTTCAGATAAAGCAAACATCATTATTCATTAGGGAAATGCATATTAAAATCACATAAATTACCACTATAATGACTCAAGTAAAAAAGATTGCTAATTCCAAGTTTTGGTAATTATGTAGAATAACCACAACTCTTATATGTTGTTAGGGGGATGCAAAATGGTAGAGTCACTTTGGAAAATTGAAGTTCCTTAAAAAGTTAAACATACATTTATTTACCATATGACCCAGTAATCTCACTCATAGGTATCTATCCAAGGGAAACAAAAACTTGTATCCACGCAAAGACTTGTATGGGAATGTTCGTAGAAACTTCTTTGTAATAACCCCAAATCGAAAACAATCCAAATGCCCATCAACTGGTAAACTGATAAACAAACTGTGGTAGACCCATACAGTGGAAAACTATTTCACCAAAGGGATAAACTACTGATACATGTAACGATAAAAAGGAACAAGCTACTGGACGTGGACAAATCTCAAGCATTAAGCTGAGTGAAGGAAGCCGGAGACAACAGCATAATGCAATATAATTCAAATTATACAAAATTCTAAAAAGGCAGACTGTACTGACAAGGAGATGAGTGGCCCTTCAGGGGCTGAGGGAGGGAGTAGGAAGAGAGGATTTACTGCAGAGGGCCAGGAAGGAAGTCTTTGGGGGTGAAGAAAGTGTTCTCTATGTCGATTTTGGTAGTGGTTACAGGGCTTTCTTTATACATTTATTAAAACTCTTCTAAATATACACTTAAAATTATTGGATTTTATTGTATGTAGTTTGTACTTCAATAAAGCTGTAAAGAAATAGAAACTATAAGAATGACATGAAAAATCCAGCCTAATCAATGGTACCTTTTTTTTCAACATATTGCTAAATTGATTTCTGACACTAGGAAAATCTATCAAACCCTATCTCTTCTTTTGAAAGAGGATGTTTGAAAACGTCAGCATATTCATATTTTAAAGTGAAGTAACACAATTACTAAGTAAAATGGGAAAAGCAAACAAAAAATGAAAAATGAGGAAAAAATGACTTTGTTATAAAGCATTTAAGACAGTAAAAAGAAAAAATAAACAAAGAGAAAGGATATTGTTCAAAGTCACAAAGTAAGAACTGTTTATTTCTAGAAAGAAAAAGCTTTATCTCTTGATCAGGGGGCACAAGTAGAAAAGTCAAACCAGACGGGCTCTGTGGGCAGCCTTAGTGTCGAGTTTGTGGCCGCCAAGTAGTGTAGGCCATTTCCAGAAATTAAGTTGTATATTGTATGAATATATTATCTAGAGATCTGATATTAATTAAATCTTGGATTTTACAACAAGCCTCACTATATTCAGAGCAGATTTCTTGCTTCTGCGGAACACACTGCAGCCACCATATTCATATTCAAAAGACTTGGTTTCTTCCACTTCAGGACTAGGAATGTGTCCCTGTTTTTGGCAACGAGACCTGCAACTCTCTAAGGAATCAAGATTCCCCGCAGATTCACAATTATCCTAACTTGCCTGTGTGCCACAATACTGCTGCCTGGCACTGCCCCGCTGATCTGGTGTTATCAGTTCTGCTACTCACATCTGATGAAGCCACAGGCTGCTGTAAAAGGAAACAGAGGAAATCTAAAAGCCAGTGTACTGACTGAAGATGCTTCATTTTCTCCTTAAAACTAGGAATCCTTTTAACCTAAATTCACCGTACCAGAACTTTCCCCTCCATTTCTTAAACTCATTAAAGGAAGGCACGATGTGCGAAATGATTTTTTTTTTCACACCGAATAATTTGGGAGGCTGCTCATTCCTGAAGTACCTGCTGTCCTAAATACTTAAGGGCAAAAGATTCTGAGAAGGTATGACCTTGAAGAGCGTCCTTTATGTCTAATGAAAATGAGTCCATTCTTGAAAATTCTGGAAAGCATGCACAGAAATAAGTAATCCTGATGCCACAAAACCTCTCTCCTAGCAGTATGTGAGGATTCTGAGAACCTTTGGCAGCTTGTGGGGAATGGCATAGAGATGAGGGTTGACCCTTATCTGTACCTGAGTCCAGTAGGACTGAGCAGCCCACTGCACTGATGCGCAACGAATTCGAAAGAGGAAAGGTGTGCCAGGGGCGGAGCCAAATGTGGGCTGTACCAGACAGTTCAAGCTCGACTTCCGGGAGCCTCATCTCACACAAGTACTGCGATGCCGATGCTGAGAGCAGCTCCACGGCTACCCAGGTTGCTGCCCTGAGAATGCTCTCCAGAGGCTAAAGGGCCAAGGCATCCAGTGTTTTGGGTATATTGCCTCGGTTAAATAGTTCTCATTCAACTGAGGTCTTGTGACTCATTCGTGCGAGATGTGTCTCAACTAATTTGTTGTTCACAAGTCCTAAAACTGGCATAAAGGTACTGAGATTTATTTAAAATATACATGAGTGGATTGATAACTTTCCATATACTCTCTTGTATTCTATGAGCCTGAGTGGGAAACAAGTGTTTGCATGAGTCGGATCCTGGGATTATGTATCACCATGAGCACACGCTACATGAACATAACCCAGTATGTGCATGGGCAGGAAGATTGAGAAGCACTCCAATAAGGCAAAGATACAATTGTATATCCAATTGTTCTGTTTTTTTAGAAGATTGGCTAAGACCCGAGAAAAAGTACTACAGTCTCCAGACTTTAGAGTTAGACAGGAGACTTGGCTAAAATAGAATCACAAATCACAAGTAGATTTTTAATTCAAAAGAATATCTTTCTTCAAGCTGGTGATCTGCCCAGAAAGCTTTTCTTATGGCTTCTTCAGCTAATCAAAGATGAATGAAGTCTCAGAAGACATATATCTAAAGGCTTCCTTCCCTTTGTCATTTTCCAGCACATTCAACCTCAGACAGTTCGACAAATAAGGTCAGAGTTTGAACTTGCACACACTGATCATTAATTCCTCAGAAAGAAAATTGCTGATCAAGTGGGAGTGTCTCCACCGTTTCCACGGTGTTGAAACTAGGGCATTTGGGTTTCTGATATGAAAAAGGAAACCAAACAGCAAATAGCATTGTAAAGTTTTTCATTTCCTTTGGAAGAGATTACTTAGAAGTGTAACAATATATCTTGTATTCTTTTTGTGTAACTTATCTTCTTGGTTACCATTGAGAAATCTGGTCTCTGCACTTTCAGTCTTCTTTAGCAGGACAAGTAACTCTTATCAGAACAGCTCTCATTAGTGGAGTATATTAATATAATTTGATTGATGTTTTATGTTTAGATAACCCGGGCTGCAACTTGTCAATGGTAAAGATCGTGACTTAGATTAGGGGTTCACTAAGATTTTCTGAAACGACCAGATAGTGAATATTGTAGGCTTTGCGGACCATATGGTCTCTGTGGCACCCACTGAACTCTGCCCTTATGGCAAGAAATCAGCCCCAGACAATGCATACATGAAGGAATGTGGCTGTATTCCAATAAAAACTTTAAGTCTGAAATTTGAATTTCATATAACTTTCACATATCATGAAATATCCTTTTGATTTTTTTAACTATGGAAAAATGTAAAAACCATTCTGAGCCTGTAGACTGTAGAAAAACAGGTGGTGGGACCTGATTCAGCATTTGGGGAGTAGATTGTTGACCTGTGGCTTAAAGTCACACTAAGCCACACTCCACCTTGTGACCGCTATAAAAGGACAAATCACAAGGCCCCAAACCAAGTGTAAATAATTAAGTAGTAATTTAGGGCTACTGGCACATTGCACTGTTTAGATTTGTCCTCAGGTTTCCCCAAGAGACTGACTGCTTGAATGGTGACTTCTCAAAATTTTCCCAAAAGTATTAACAGTGAGAATCACAAGGCAGATGTGGGAAGTGCAGGTTGTGCAAAGCTGTCCAGCGTCAAAAGGGAAATTTTTTTCTAGTTCTGTGTTTTGTCTTAAATGTTGTTGTGAATTTGGCATTCTATCCCATAATCTGTTTTACCCTAAGTTTTCTAGTAAAGCTAACGCTCCAGAAAGGCAATGCTGGTTTGTACAGAGCCCTGTTCCTCCAAGGATATGGTTCTTGAATCTGAGAAACCAAAGAGGCAGGCTTAGATACTACCATACTCAAAAAATTAAATAAAAAATTAGTTGTAGAATTCCATATAGTTAAATAGCTTCACCAGGAATAATTTTTCTGAAAATACACTGCTGCAAAGAGAATTTGTTTCATTTATGATTTTCTGTGAAAAGGGGAAAAGCTGAATAAAGTTATTAATACATAAAAGCAATGATTTCAGAATGAAAAGAATATAGGATGAAATCCACTGAAATGGAATCTTCCATAAGTAACACCAAGATGACAACAGAGAAGTTAAAAGCAGAACACAATTCCTCTTATATCTTTGATTCTTATAAAAATGTGTATATTTAAATTACCAAGTGCCTTCAGCTATTTTTGACTTTCAGCTTCTTTCTTTTAGTCCTACTACCTGGTGTGAATCTTTTCTTCTCCTCTGCTTCCCGTCTCACCCCACCAAACTTTTAGCAAGATTTAGCAAGACTTTTATAGCAAGATATTTCTGTTGTTTTCTCCCAAGGCACCCACTGTCTCAAAAGTCCAAACCAAAATCTGAAATCAGTTTCGATCCACTTCTAAAAGATTTTTCTCTAACTCTTTTAATGCATGCACTTGATAGCCTCTTTTAAGTATCTAGCCCCAAACTGTACCCTGAAGCCAATAGTCTTATACCCTGGTGAGTTACCATGACAACCCTCAGATTAGCTTCTGGAAAACAGAAACAAGAGTTTCATCCTGTTTCCTTTATTACACAGCTCCCTCCTGCTCTTTGAGTCCTAACAGGAGGAAGATCAGGGCTAATTCTTCTGCCTCAGTTTGCTTCTTTGAAGAGATGAGATTGGGGAAAGAGGCTACATTTCCCTTGAAATGATTGTAGTCAAGTAAAGAAACCCTGCCAAAATCCTGGCATCAGCATTTTGCTTTGGATGGTAGTTTTGATTTGGCTTTTCAGTTTTTCATACCTTTTCCTTTTTTTAACATGATGGGTATGGTTACCAGTCTAGAGTCATGTTTTACAACATGGAGCACCCCACCTCACAGCTTTACAGATGCCACCAATGACACACTTTGGGACGTTGCTATTTCACCTTGAGAAGAGCTTGGAATCTGACTAGGTGCAACAGCTCCGAGTTTTGGTTATATTTGTATACAAACCAGATTTTCAGTCAACAGAAATACAATGCACTTCTCCCATCCCACCCAGATTCCAAATCTTCATTTAACACATCTAGAAATGTCTGGTAACTAAGAGATCAAATTATTTGGCCAAAAAGATGTTAAGCCAGAAACAGTTAATTTCTGGGCCAGGGATCATGTTTAATTTATTATAAGAAAAAGCTGCCTCAATATAATAAAGGCAATATATGACAAACCCACAGCAAACATCATTCTCAATGGTGAAAAACTGAAAGCATTTCCTCTAATATCAGGAACAAGACAAGGATGTCCACTCTTGCTACTATTATTCAACAGTGTTGGAAGTCCTAGCCACAACGATCAGAGAAGAAAAAGAAATGAAAGGAATACAAATAGGAAAAGAAGAGGTAAAACTGTTACTGTTTGCAGGTGACATGATACTATACATAGATAATCCTAAAGGTGCCACCAGAAAACTACTAGAACTAATCAATGAATTTGATAAAGTTGCAGGATACAAAATAAATGCACAGAAATCTTTTGCATTCCTATTTACTAACAACAAAAGATCAGAAAGAGAAATTAAGGAAACAATCCCATTTACCATTTCAACAAAAAGAATGAAATACCTAGGAATAAACCTACCTAAGGAGGTAAAAGACCTGTACTCAGACAACTATAAGACACAGATGATAGAAATCAAAGATGACACAAACAGATGGAGAGATATACCATGTTCTTGGATTGGAAGAATCAATATTGTGAAAATGACTATACTACCCAAAGCAATCTACAGATTCAATGCAATCCCTATCAAATTACCAATGGCATTTTTTACAGAACTAGAGCAAAAAAACCTTAAAATTTGTATGGAGACACAAAAGACCCCGAATTGCCAAAGCAATCTTGAGGGAAAAAAATGGAGCTGGAGGAATCAGGTTCCCTGACTTCAGACTATACTACGAAGCTACAGTAATCAAGACAATATGGTACTGGCACAAAAGCAGAAATATAGATCAATGGATCAGGACAGAAAGCCCAGAGATAAACCTATGCACCTGTGGTCAACTAATCTATGACAAAGGAGGCAAGGATATACAATGGAGAAAAGATAGTGTCTTCAATAAGTGGTGCTGGGAAAAGTGGACAGCTACATGTAAAAGAATGAAATTAAAACACCCCTAACACCACACACAAAAATAAACTCAAAATGGATTAAAGACCTAAATGTAAGACCAGACACTATAAAAACTCTCAGAGGAAAGCATAGGAAGAACACTGTTTGACATAAATCACAGAAAGATCCTTTTTGACCCACCTCCTAGAGTAATGGAAATAAAAGCAAAAATAAACAAATGGGACCTAATGAGACTTAAAAGCTTTTGCACAGCAAAGGAAACTATAAACAAGATGAAAAGACAACCCTCAGAATGGGAGAAAATATTTGCAAATGAATCAGTGGACAAAGGATTAATCTCCAAAATATATAAACAGCTCATGCAGCTCACTATCAAAAAAACAAACAACCCAATCCAATAATGGGCAGAAAACTTAAATAGACATTTCTCCAAAGAAGACATACAGGTTGCCAAGAGGCACATGAAAAGCTACTCAACATCACTAATTACTGGAGAAATGCAAATCAAAACTACAATGAGGTATCACCTCACACCAGTTAGAATGGGCATCATCAGAAAATCTACAAACAAATGCTGGAGAGGGTGTGGAGAAAACAGAACCCTCTTGCACTGTTGGTGGGAATGTAAATTGATACAGCCACTATGGAGAACAGTATGGAGGTTCCTTAAAAAACTAAAAATAGAATTACCATACAACCCAGCAATCCCACTACTGGGCATATACCCAGAGAAAACCATAATTCAAAAAGACACATGCACCCCAATATTCATTGCAGCACTATTTACAATAGCCAGGTCATGGAAGCAACC
This sequence comes from Kogia breviceps, assembly GCF_026419965.1. Taxonomy (NCBI): domain Eukaryota; kingdom Metazoa; phylum Chordata; class Mammalia; order Artiodactyla; family Physeteridae; genus Kogia; species Kogia breviceps. Next base: position 162,623,463 of record NC_081311.1, on the reverse strand, counting down.
TAAATGCCCACTGACAGATGAATGGATAAAGCAGATGTGGTACATATATACAATGGAATATTACTCAGCCATAAAAAGGAACAAAATTGGGTCATTTGTAGAGATGTGGATGGACCTAGTGACTGTCATGCAGAGTGAAGTAAGTCAGAAAGAGAAAAACAAATATCATATATTAATGCATATATGTGGAATCTAGAAAAGTGGTACAGATGAACTGGTTTGCAAGGCAGAAATAGAGACACAGATGTAGAGAACAAACTTATGGACACCAATGGGGGACGGGGGCTGGGTTGAATTGGGAGATTGAGATTGACATATATACATTAATATGTATAAAATAGTTAACTAATAAGAACCTGCTGTATAAAAAATAAATTAATTAAATTAATTTTTTTTTTTTTTTAAAGCATGAAATGCTAACCTTGGCTCTCTTGGAAGGCTTTTAGACTCAGGTACTTGATACTACAAGACCTGAAAAATGCTTCATTTTAGAGCTCTATAGAGGTGTTTAAAACTTAGGAATTTAAACAGTGAATTCCTAGACAGTGAATTTAGGAATTCAATACATCTTGGTCTGCTCAAGTACTGCAGTAATCAGGGACCTGCTGACAAGGGGCCTGAACATTTCTGTCCATGTTGTCCTTCAGGCTCTGTATCCAGTGAGGCCTGTGCCTCTGGCTCACCTCTCACATACCTGCCCTTCAGTCCTTGAAACCTCAATCATTTGAGTTTCACAAGCAAACAGTGGGCTATTTTCTTATTGATGGGTACTGCTTCTCTTACCTGAGGCTCGCTTAGGGGAAATTCTGTGACAAACAGCTTTATTTCTCATTTCTATCTCCTGAAACCTGAACATTTCAGTGTTAGCCATTGAGAACTGAAAAGTACTCCTGTTTATGGTAATTTTAAAAGAGGAAAAAGGGGTTTGGGAATTGAAAACTGAGTTGAAGAGGATGCACATTAGCAAAAAGAAAGAAAACCTAAGGAAAGAAAACCTAAGAGGCAGAAGAAATTCCAGGCCTCTGAGGAGTATTTTGATGGTGTCCTGAAAGACGCAATTAAGACTTGAGTGAAATAATCAGCGTGAAGCTACAAGAAGAGAGTTTAAGGCTAGATCACCATAGGGTTTAGAGAGGATTAAGAAATAGGTACTTGGCTATATGGAGTAGGTTAAGTAAGGACAATCTAGAACTTAAAATTGTTTTAATTCTTAAAATTATTGTATGACAAAGCTACTTGAGGATTGGGATCAAGGACCAAAGATACAAAAAACAAGCCACCACCAATTGGAAAACAAAACTCAAGATTCATATTATTTGGAACAAGACAACCCCATTGAATCTCAGTAGAATTGAGACCTTGAACAGTTTTGAGCACACAGTAAGGTACAGTAAGAAAAATTAACCCTACAAATATCCATTATCATTGATGTGTCACAGATATTAGGTTTATTTAGTCTGCTCATGTCATTGCTTTGTTCTGTGGATGGCAGAATAATCCTCAGGGCTTCTGTAAGGCTCTGCCTGACCTCTATTTCCTGAACACTATTTCTCCTTAAGGTTTTCACCTTCTAAATCATGTATTTTCTAAGAGAGAAGTTTTCAAAAATCTAAGCTTGAAATGAGCCTCCTACATTAGGGAGATGAGGATGTTTCAAGTTGAAAGAGGGTTTGCATCCACAGAGCTAATTCACACTTCAGGCCTTCCAAGAACCTGGAGTCAGAGCTTCCATCCCAGGGAGCAAATGCCTCCTGTACACTTCGTAGTTGGCATTGACCCGAAATGCCTACTGATATATCTGGGCCTGTAAGTAATTTTCTTTTATCTTTAAAATTGTACCCTTGGCACAGGTAATCTGAAGGTGCAACATAGTTTAAAAAAAAAAAAAATCTGAAGAGCACAAAGCAATTCCAGCAGAAAATATATATAAGGCAGGAATTGAAAAACTGTCACACATCTTCTAAATTCAATATTAGTTCTGAGGAAACACAAATACCTTATCTTAGTTTTTTTATTATACAATTTGTGTTTGTATTATCTTTGATTCTTCCACTTTTAAAGTCAGCATTATAAAAATTCACATGCTTTGTAAATATTTTAATGCCCATATTTTACATTATATGGAAATTTATCCACATTTATTTCCATCGTCTATTGTCTTTCCAAACTTTACATTCACTTACTATTCCATTTCATCATTTCATAAGTGTTTGGCAAATCGAATCAGACCTTCTAATTGATTGGCTTAGAACAAGAAACTTTTTTTAGTGTTCAGTTTTGTCCCTTGGTTTTCTGAATATATTCCCTTATCACATCATTCAAGTATTTTGGGATTAATGATCAATTCAAAGAGAGAAGGTCATGCTAGCAGTACATCTTTTTCATTACAATTTTAAGTATCTCACTGATTTAACAATTTACTGATCAGCCTGAAAAATCTTTGCTGATCAAATTGCTTATTTGCTGACTAACTTACACACAAGCCTCAGTCTATTTATCAGGCTGTTAACTGAAGGATTGTGGTGTGTTTACTGTGCAAATTACCGTGATGTATGAACAATCAGCATACATATGCACCACTATCTAGGGATTCAAAATTATTTATTGCATAGTAGGAATTAAAAATATTTATTTTGCTCTTTCCTTTTTCCTGATTTGAAAAGTTTATCAGGTGAAGGGATTCAGAACATGCCATCCCAAAATATGCCACTTTGGCATATTTATTATTTTGAGCTGAAAGCACTTGAGAAACAGCAGATACATGAAGACTATTGTACCTCCCCCTTTCTACCTAAAAGCAGATCATAAAATTTCCAATGAGAAAGGAGCCTTCCCTGTATCAAGAAGAGAACATTCTTGTCACCAGATTGGGAGTTATGGCTGAAATGGACATGTACAAGCGTCATATAATTTCTAGTCACTGTCCCACAGCTTACTGCCCCTGGCCCAAGCCCATCTGTCTTCTTACATCCCCACGATTTATCGTTCTTTGTATAAAAATGTATATAAGCTTTGCAGCCTGATGGCTTCTTTAGGTCTTCATTTTCCATCTGAAGACTCCCATGTTCATGTAAAAAAACACAATTAAATAAATGTGTTTGTTCTTCTCCTGTTAATCTGTTTTATGTCACTTTAATTCTTAGGCCAGCCACAGAACTAAGAAGGTAAAAGTAGTTTTCCTCCCAGACCCAGCAAAGTTCACACACACACACACACACACACTCACACATGAATTCTTCTGCACTTTTGCACAATGCATTATATGATGTTGCCTGATATCTGTGTCATATATCCAATATTCTACATCATCCTGGAATCTCTTGACTCTCAGAATTGAAAGAAATCTTGAAAGGATCAAATTGAGACAGGAGGGAAGGAGGCAGGACAAAACCTTGAAAAGAATGACATAGTTGTTGAGGATGCAACAAAAACTGATTAGAACCGATTAGGACTAAGATGGCAGAAGATTTGACTTCCAGTAGACCTTGAGCATCATTATATGCTCATTGTAATACACTAGCATATGCCAGATGACACACCCACAGGCGCCATGACAGCTCCAAGGCCAGGCATAAAAGGCCAAAAAGTGGGCAGTGGTCAATTCCTGGAAATCCCCACTCCTTCCCCAAAATAGTTGGAATAATCCTCCCATTAGTTAGCCAATGAAATTATCCAGCCCATAAAAACTAACCACCCCATATTTCAGGGCCCCTTTCGCCTCTTCAGATGGACCACATTCTGTCTATGGAACGTATATCTCCCAGGGTCTTTCATCTTCTGAGGTGATAACCCACACTCTGTCTATGGAGTGTGTATCTCTCTCAATAAATCCACTACTTATCTAGCACTTTGCCTCTTGGTGAATTCCTTCTGCACTGAGGCAAAGAACCTGAGCTTCATTAAGTCTTGAGACCAGGTATGCGATTTCAGTTATTCAATAAAAGACAGTGAGTTTGAGTCCCAATCTGAGTTTTTTTAAAAGTAATTAATTATTAATTAATTAATTAATTTTATTTTTGGCTATGCTGGGTCTTCATTGCTGTGCACGGGCTTCTAATTGCGGTGACTTCTCTTGTTGTGGAACATGGACTCTAGGCATGCAGGCTTCAGTAGTTGTGGCACCATGGGCTCAGTAGTTGTGGCTCATGGGCTCTAGAGCGCAGGCTCAGTAGTTGTGGCACACAGGCTTAGTTGCTCCACGGCATATAGGATCTTCCTGGACCAGGGCTCAAACCCGTGTCCCTTGCATTGGCAGGTGGATTCTTAACCACTGGGCCACCAGGGAAGCCCCCAGTCTGAGTTTTGGCTGGGTTTCAATCCCATCTAAGTGTGAGTCCCAATCTGAGACCAGGTGTGTGGTTTCCAAATCAAACCTGTAAACTTTGTCTTATTTGGTTCCTCACAAGTATAATTATAGGGGAAATCTACTATTGATTCATAATACCTTGGATGAACACTTAGCATTGGTTAGAGAGATGGCAAAGAACTAGTCACGTGAGTTTTGTTTCTTCTTATAATTTCCTTTTAAAAACACAGATCTAACAATTTAAAGCTTCAAATGAAATGATTCTCTGTGTATACAACAAACATCAGTAATTTAACTTTCTATGTGCTGAACACTTATATTCTTCTCTATATTTAGTAGTTCCTGGATTTGTTACCCTGCTAAGAACATGAGAAAGGAAATTAGAAGAGGAAAAGGAACAAGGTACAAGAATCTCAAAATCAAAGGTGGCAAAATTTCTCCTTGGATAGTCAGTTTCTAATATCTAGAAATTTAAGTTTATGTCTTCAACAAAATATTTTGCTAATACCCCAGAAGTACTCTGCCATCATTGAACCTTGGTCGAGCGTCATACCCCACGACATCAAATTTAAAAGTTTAAATCATAAGGAAATACACAAACATATTAGAGAGGCATTAAATATCCTTTCCATGGCCTTGGTAATAATTTGTCTTAAGCCTGGGGTGGGTTGAGCATAAGACTTATCCTGGCAACAGCTTTTCAAGGTACTTGGGTCCAAAGAGAAAGGATGCAATTCTGCTCTCCCTTAAATACATTTTCTTCTATCTTCATTAGGGAAGACAGGTTGAGAGATCAAAACTGTCTAAGCCTGCTTCAGTCTAAAGTTTTCCTGAAACAGTCTTTTGGGAGGGGTTTGCTGCTCCTAAGTAGCATAACAATGGCTCCCCATCAAGTCCTAATCCACTGCATATTCTAGCTTTTGTGATTTTTATAGCCTGTTAATTCTCTTTGTTTTCCTCAGCACAGATATGTTCCTGACCTTCCAAACTCCACTTTATAAGTTTATTAAATTCTATAAGACTTTAATTCCTCATGCGAGATATAACCCACCTCAAAATTTACACCTCTGAAGCGATGAGTCTCAGAACTTTGCCATGTTGTTCTCCCTGCAAAGTGAACATACCTCAGAGAAGACAGTGCTGGTTCTGCGGGTTCTCTCCCTTCAGATGTGGTTCCCACATATTCAGGGATGGCCTTTTCCTTTTTCAAGTCTGCATATCTCCTCAAGTAAAAACTACTGAGGTGTGAAGGTGCAGGAACAGGAGAGTGGAATCATAGCCTTTTTATTTCTGTGTAGTTATTAAGTTCTCAAGAACATGAAGGGGTGGGGGCAGAAGGTTTACCTTTAATTCCAGGTAAAACTAGAAATCTCAGAACCTTTGTAGAATATGCATCACCATCACCACCATCATCAATAACAACATTATTGGAACTGGTAATGTAATAGCATGCCTCCTGTGGCCCACATTTTGCACTAACCATGAATAATCTCAGCTATTTTATTATTTTCTTTCTTTCTTTTTTTCTCCCTTTTCTTCTGAGCCATGTGGCTGACAGGGTCTTGGTGCTCCGTCTGGGTGTCAGGCCTGTGCCTCTGAGGTGGGAGAGCCGAGTTCAGGGCAGTGGTCCACCAGAGACCTCCTGGCCCCACGTAATATCAAATGGTGAAAGCTCTCCCAGAGATCTCCATCTCAATGCTAAGACCCAGCTTCACTCAATGACCAGCAAGCTCCAGTGCTGGACACCCTATGCCAAACAACTAGCAAGACAGGAACACAACCCCACCCATTAGCAGAGAGGCTGCCTAAAATCATAATAAGGTCAGAAACACCCCAAAACACACCACCAGATGCGGTCCTGCCCACCAGAAAGACAAGATCCAGCCTCATCCACCAGAACACAGGCACCAGTCCCCTCCACCAGGAAGCCTACACAACCTACTGAACGAACCTTAGACACTGGGGGCAAACACCAAAAACAGCAGGAACTACAAACCAGCAGCCTGTGAAAAGGAGACCCCAAACACAGTAAGTTAAGCAAAATGAGAAGACAGAGAAACACATAGCAGATGAAGGAGCAAGGCAAAAACCCACCAGACCAAACAAATGAAGAGGAAATAGGCAGTCTACCTGAAAAAGAATTCAGAGTCATGATAGTAAAGATGATCCAAAATCTTGGAAATAGAATGGAGAAAATACAAGAAACGTTTAACAAGGACCTACAAGAAGTAAAGAACAAACAATGATGAACAGCACAATAAATGAAATTAAAAATTCTCTAGAAGGAATCAATAGCAGAATAACTGAGGCAGAAGAATGGATAAGTGACCTGGAAGATAAAAGAGTGGAAATAACTACTGCAGAGCAGAATAAAGAAAAAAGAATGAATAATCTCAGCTAATCCTCTGAACAACCCTTTGAAGCAGACGCTGTTACAGTCTCCATTTAAAAAGGAGAAAAACTACAGTTTGCTCTGGGGATAAACTGGCACTACTATACCATAATTAAAATACAGACTCACTCCTTAGTTCCTGCTCTTAAGCACTCACCATCTAAAACTGGGCCTTCTGAGTAATTGATTTTTAGAGATAAAAGCAATCCTCAATGTCAAGTGTCTCCTTGAATTTGAAGGATTACGATGGCCACAGTATATATTTTATTTATAACGTTTTTTAAAAAATTATTTATCTATTATTCAGCCATAAAAAAGAATGAAATTGTGCTGTCTGTGACAGCTTGCATGGACCTAGAGGGCCCTGTGCTAAGGGAAATAAGTTAGACAAAGAAAGGCAAGGACTGTATGATCTCACTTATATGTGGAATCTGAAAAACAAAACAAAAAAACAAACAAACAAGAAACAGACTTATAGATTCAGAGAGCAAATTGGTGATTGCCCGCGTGGGAGTGAGGCAGGACATAGATGGGCCCTAGGCTGAGCAGCTGGAGTCTGTCCCCTGTGGACAGAGACTCCGAGTTGAAGATAATAGCAGGTACAGAGAGGAGCCCTGCCCAGATAAGAGATAAAGAAACCATATATTTCTCTTCTCAAGGTCAAGGAGACCTTCCCAACTACACTTGCACAGAAAGGAGACCTTCCCAACTACACTTGCACAGAAAGGAGGCCTTCCCAACTACACTCGCACAGAAAGGCTCCTCGGTGGTCAAAAAAGGAGGGGGCACCTCCCCATAGTAGGTGATGTCAACCTACCCATAGATCTCTTTGCTAGAATCCATCTTGGCGAAGAGATGCACACACACACACACACACACAGGGGAAGACCCTGAGATTAACCAAATACGAACTCAGAAACAGGCAAAGCAAGATGATTGGCCAAAGGAAACCCAGAAGAAATGCCCCATACAAGTGATTCAAACTACCACAAGGGCACAACTCTCTCTCTGAGCCCGCCCATGTGAGTTTATTTACACATACTCTTTTTCTGTACACTCTTTCCTCCTAATAAACACTTTACTTGTTTCACTACTTTCCATCTCTCTGTAGAAATTCATTTCTACAAAGCTGATGGGCCAGGGCCTGACACTGGTCTCTGGTGGTCTAGTGGCTAGGATTCAGTGCTGTTACTGCCACGGCCTGACTTCAATCTCTGGCTGGGGAACTGAAATCCCGTATCAAGCCACTGCAGGCTGAGGTCACCCGATATCAGGAGGAGGGGTTAGGAGGATGGAGGAAATAGGAGAAGGGGATTAAGAGGTACAGACTTCCATTTATAAAATAAGTAAGTCACGGGGTGTAATGTAAGCACAGGGAATATAGTCAATAATAGTGCAATAATTTTGTATTGTGACAGATTGTTACTGGACTTTTTGTGGTGATCATTTAGTAATATATTTGATTGTTGGATCACTATGTTGTACACCTGAAATTAACACAATATTGTATGTCAACTGTATGTCAATAAATAAACAAATACATAAAAAGAGTAGCACAAGTAAAACAAAGTTATCTTTTATCTAATTCCCTAACCTGACTGATATTAATAACAAATCAAGAGTATCAGATAATTTATGAATTGTTTACTTATGGAAAATACATTAAAACCTAAATTAAGGATTAAAGAAAGCATGTTCTGGTGATCATTTTTACAGTAAAATTATTTTTCTAAGTGTTTATGTTTTATGGAAGAAGGGGAAACATTGGTTTTTGACAGTTACCCATTTCTATTTCAGTTTTATAAATTTATAGAAATATTAGTCAAGAAAGCCTAATCACTTTGGTTATTGTGTCAGACAGTTTTCTGCATCAAAAAATTATTTTTGCTCTAGAATACATTCTGCCAAAAAATGACTTTTCTAATTATCATTGGTTTTCTCAGATCTCCCACTGATATATTTTGTGCACCTGCTCATCAGGTTGCGCAGATTTCCAAATGGGATTAGCAGTCTTAAAAACTTTGCTATTAGCTACACCCATAGGATCCTTTGACAATGCTTTGCTTATCTTCTGCTTTAGCAAATGTTTTATTGTTTAGTATCATTTGTTATGCATAACAATCTGGAATTTGCAATGGAAACATGAATTTCTTATTTTTAAAAAAACATACATAAATCATTAATGATAATAATAAGTGCCTGAAGGAATTTAATTTTACTATATTTATCCCAATTACTGAAATATTTTAAAGAAAGCAGTCATTTAAGTCTTTCTAAAACATTAATATCTATGCGTATATCATTTATATTGTATGCATATATTTAATAGTATATGCATTTATATTCAAAGAAGGTCTTATAGAATCTGGGAAAGATTTGTTGGGAAAGCCAACAAATCACTTTCCTATGGCATAAAAATATATAACTTCCCAAGAACTGAAGGACAAATTTTGAGATAAGGTTGTTAAGAAAATATATTCTCACTTCTAATAAACTGTCATCCCCACAATAATACAGAAAATAGAAGACTTACTAAGTTTTTTCCACTTAATAGTTTCCTCTTTCAATATATAGCACTATTAAAAAAAAAACACTTTGAGAATATTACCTTCTAAAATGCCTTTCTTATTTATTTTGATGTCTTACAGTTTTTTTTTCATATTCTTTTCTGTTTTGGTTTATTACAGGATATTGAATATAGTTCCCTGTGCTATACAGGAAGACCTTGTTGTTTATCCATTTATATATAATAGTTTGCATCTGCTAGCCCCAAACTCCCAATCCAACCCTCCCCCGCCCCTTCTCCCCCTTGGCAACCACAAGTCTGCTCACTATGTCTGTGAGTCTGTTTCTGTTTCATAGATAAGCTCAACTGTGTCATATTTTAGATTCCACATATAAATGATATCATACTTTTTTGTCTTTCTCTTTCTGACTTATTTTGCTTAGTATGATAATCTCTAGGTGTATCCGTGTAGCTGCAAATTGCATTATTTCATTCTTTTTTATGGCTAATATTCCATTATATATATATATATATATATATATATATATATATATATATATATATATGCTACATCTTCTTTATCCATTCATCTGTCGATGGACATTTAGATTGTTTCCATGTCTTGGCTATTGTAAATAGTACTGCTATGGACATATCTTTTCAAATTATAGTTTTGTCCAGATATATGCCCAGGAGTGGGATTGCTGGATCATATGGCAACTCTATTTTTACATACTTACATCTTTAGCATTCCTGTCATCTGTATCTACTTTAAAAAAATAACATGACATTTTTTATACTAAGTGGAATTTGATTTGCTTTAAAAATATTTTTTTCTTGTTTTGGGAAGAAACAGTACTCAGATTATTGAATCCTGCAAGTGGTTTCTTTCTCACTTTGAAGTGATGATCTTTTCACTCTAATTTTTCTTTCTTTTCTTCCTTCTTCCCTGCCTCCCACCCTTTCTCTCTTTCTTCTTTTCTTTTTTCTTTCCTCAAGCTTTTCTTCCTTCTTTCCTTTCTTCCTCCCTTCCTTCCTTCCTTCAATCTTTGCTTCCTTTCCTCTTTCCCTCTCTCCCCACTTTCTTCCTTTCATTCTCTCTTTTTTGAAAGAAGGTGGCTTAAAAGGAGGCAGTCACTGAGTCCTGAACCTGTTAAGGGCTGTTAGTAACTTTTAGTAAAACACTGGGGTCATTTGAAACAACATGTAGCTTTACTTATACATGAGATGAGGAACATTACACATTCTGTTGACTTCAATACCAGGCTCATGACTAGATAACTATAAATTATTGAAAATCACAACTCTTGTTGGGAGACTGTAGATCAATGTACAGAACCTCAGGAGAATTAGGTTATCATAATCTTCACTTTGAACTCTACACACATGGTGAGAGGGAGTAAAAATGCTCTTCACTGTGCAAAAAGGAGAAGTCCATCATCTTACTTTCTTGATACCCTAGTATGGTTAGAGGTCAAAACAGGAAGTGCCATTGTTAACCGGCAGAAACATGAAAGTTCTGTTCTTAAAAACACCTTGAACCTTCTTCCCCATGAGGACATTTTGAATGCAGGAACTTTGGGTGGGACCATATGACTTCCTGCATTCTCTTCAATCAATGTGGTAAAGTTTGTTTTTGTTTTAAGATGCAGTTAAAGGAAAGATATTTGCCATTTCAGTTCCTTTTAGATTTTTATGAGCATCTGTGCTCATTTGTCATATGTGGCTAAAAAATGACCAGTACTGATGAAATACCATTTTATTTTTAGAGAAAAGCTTCAGCACACTTTCCCAAAATAATTTCTTAAAAAAATCTTTGCTTCCTTCCAGGAAGTTTTGTCCATGGCTAAATGTGGGTGCATATACTTTCATGATAAAGACCATTTTTTACCCAAATATACTGATGGTAAAAGGCTTAAAAGCTATGGTCTCTGGAAATAGTGAAGTAGAATTCCATTTCCTAGGTTTCTTGTGCACAAATACTCTCATTCTTATAACACTTGTTGGCTTGAAATAATGTTTTAAACAAAGAGAAAAGTGTCATAACCTAAAAAATAAAGAGAAAGCCAAGAAGGAAATAAAGTGGTAAGTAGATATCTTAGTCTCTAAACTTTCATTTCCAGCCTTTCATATTTTCTCCCAGCCCATGTCTGATGGTAAACAAATATTCTAGAACAAAACTAATCATTCAAAATAAGGATATGGGCTTCCCTGGTGGCGCAGTGGTTGAGAGTCTGCCTGCTGATGCAGGGGACACGGGTTCGTGCCCCGGCCCGGGAAGATCCCACGTGCCGCGGAGCGGCTGGGCCCGTGAGCCATGGGCCGCTGAGCCTGCGCGTCCGGAGCCTGTGCTCCGCAACGGGAGACGCCACAACAGTGAGAGGCCCGCGTACCGGAAAAAAAAAAAAAAGAAAAAAACCTGCAAAATAAGGATAGACATACATTTTTTACAGGTAGAATGAATCCAAGTCACTTTTTCTGTTTCCCTGATGAAATAATACTATTTCAAACAAATATATAACAGATTGAGTAAACGTTTTCAGCCCAAAAGCTTAATTAGAAGTTTGTCTTTACTAGTAAGTCATCATCGTACTAAAACTACAGCTTAATACAGTACAGAATAGAAGACAAAATCCCCAGATAATGGACCAGGAAATTAAGATTAAACATGTCTCTACACACACCCAGATCAAGGCAAGACCTTGATCATTTTAGGTATCTTTCTTTGTGGTCTTAAATACATCGAGCTCAGAGTTCCTTACATGTAGATTTCTGCATACAACCTGTAGAAAAACAGGTTTTATGACTTACCTAGTGTAGAATATGATATTTCTTGCCTTAGTGAAAAATAGGAAGCATTTGGAAAACTACTGAACTAGTCTAAGAACAGGTGGTGTTGTACCAAATCTCATAATCCAGTAATCAACTAGAAGCTTTAGTTTTTTCTACCATCAAAGTGGAGAAAATGTAAAGTTACAGGACCAGAATGAAACTCAAAAAAGCTCTCTTTGTCTTACATGTGTTATTGTAACAGAATTTGCTTAAAATTCCGTTTTATTAATCTGCAAAAGTGAGAAGCAGCCAGAATTATTAGATTCAAAGAGGGTAAGGGGGTAACCCCAGAGTCTCCATGTTTCAGAGTCTGGTGTAGTCACAAGGCCACTTAGTTTAGCCTCTCACCTTTTCTCTTTCCAAGATCACAGTGCTTCTATTCACTTTTTGTTTTACACGGTGAGTTGGACATTTAATGGGTTTTGTTAATGCAGCTAGAATTTTGAAATAGAGTAGAATTTAAAAGGGAGAAAGCACTTGAATCAAAGTATATATTTTGAGATATATATCAAAAATATATTTTAAAATTGTAGAATTCTTATAAGGAGAAATTAAAAAGCTTAAAAAATCTTTACATTTAAAATATTTTACAGTTTACAAAGCACTTTCACATAAAATTATTTTATATGAATGTACAGTGAGGGAAGACTAGGATCACAGCATGAGTTACTGGCAGAGCTGTGACCAGGCATCTTGTTTCCTAGTCTAAGACTCTGCATTCCCTCTCTCTCTCTCTCTCTCTCTCTCTCTCTCTCTTTTCCTTTCTCCCTCGCTCTCTTTCTGTCTCCCCTTCCTTCCCCCAACCCCCTATGACTGATTCTGAAACTTACTTTATGGATGCTTAACAACATAAAAAACTAAAAGCTTTTTGAGGGTAAATTTAGTGTTCTATTTATTTTTGCATCTCGAGTATCTAATCCAATATAAGTATTCAACTAAATGTTTGTTGAATGAATGAATAAATGAAATAAGAGAGATTGAAACAGAAACGTCTTTTCAGGTAATAAATAAGTAAATGAAAATAGAAGAGCAATATTGTAGATTTTAGACAACTATTCAGAATATCAAGTACTGTATTAGATGCTATCCTTTTATCTATCTGTCTGTCATCTATCTTGTTAGCCTCATTCCAGATAATACATTTTATCATCTATTATTATTTACATATTTTCAGGTCACTAAGTCATAATTATAATTTAGAAAAATTGGTCCTGTTTTATTAACAATGTGGAAGTTAGCACTTACTCTTCAGTAATGTAAGTTTTATTAGAATACAACAAATAAAAATGGTCATAATTAACCTGTCACATCTGGGAGAGTACAAAACTGTGACCATTAGGTCATATTATATTTACATCCATTTTTCTTATTTATCACTGTTACATTTTCTTCACAAATTTCACAGGTTTATGAAAGCATCAACTGATCATTTTTATATTTTTCCATCATAGTGGCTTTTCCATGACTAGATTTCAACTGACCATTCTAAGATAAAACAAGTTTCATTCATATATTTTTTTCCCTACCTGCATGTCTAGATAAAGATCCTAGATATGTGGGGACTTATTTTAGTTCTGCAAAGTCTCTATAAGGAAATATTTGTGTATGTGACTTGGAAGAGAATTTAGAGGAAGAACTCATTATTTATACAAGACTAATCATTGGGTTCACATATGCCAAGACACGCTAAGGAAAAAGAATCTCAAACACTATACATATTTTACAAAGCCAAATGCACACAACAAATAAAGATCCACCATCTGATTTAGATTCTCTAGATTCACACCAAAGAAGAAAATACCAAAAAATGGCCCAAGCTGTAACTTTGCCAACTTAGTTACTGCTGTCAAGAAACACTGAATGATGCCATCTAGTGACAGGTAACCAACATATGATTAGTCACTTAGAAATGATGGATGCAGCAGGTGCAATTCCCAGGATTTTAGATGTAGAGGGGAAAATCCTTCTGAGAGAATTACATTTGATAGAGGAGTTTTGTTTCTCCAGGTGTATGAAAATTTATCACTGACCTGCAGCGTGAGGATTTTTATGTTGAAATACTATATTGTCACCTACCTCCAAATCTGCACTTCCACCTCCTCGGCCACTGCCTTTCACCATCCAGTCTGCAGCTGAACTCAGAAGTGAGGGGTGCTGTCCAAGTCGCAACCCCCTGTATAGTGACAGGTGGTGGAGGTGGAGCCCTTTAGAAACCAGTCTCAACAAATTTTAAAAAAAGGGTTTCAAAAAAGGGAACCAAGATGATTCCTGAAACAATCTGTGTCCAATTAAAAATAATAACAATAATAATAAATAAACTGTTGGAAGTTCAAAGAGTAAAACTAAAATAGGGACCAGAGGAAATCATCTTTGTTTTTCTCGGCCAACGACTGTGCAGACCTAATGCTGTCTTGTTCCTTGCACCAAATCCTCACTGAAAATGCCAGAGACCTCTCTCTGAATGGCTGTAGCACTATGCCCTAAGGAAAATAATTTTCTACAACATTTCTCATCTTCTGTAAACATATGGCATAGATTTTTTTTTTAAAAGTAAAACCAGCAATCTGTCAACTGTGGGATTCTCACAGTCCAATAATTTCTTTTTGGTTAATTTTTTACAACTATTTAGATTAGCCAGTGCTGCTGCCATAGATACATTTACAAAAATGGGACACTTTGCTGTGTTCACTTATATCTGATTAAAGCTCAATAGGAATATTTCGGGTGCCTTAGAAAAATATCAAGTTAAAAACCTTCGTGAAATGAAAAGAAAAGCTTATCAAAATCTCCAGCTTCAAGTGTGTTTAGTTGTTTTCTTTTCATTGTTGCCTGCATGCTGTGATTGGACCACAATGTGTGGAAATTGCATAACCACTGTTTCCACAAATCAAAGCTTTGAGAAATGAGAAGGCTGTGATGGAGCTGCTACATGAAATGTTGATGAAAAAAAAAATTCTTCCTTTATGTCTGAAGTCTTCCCTTCTTTCTTTTAACTATTGTTTAGTTGTAACCATCGCTGGGCTCCGTCTTGTTTTTTAACTAAAATCAGAATTAGCCATGGGCCAAATGACATTTTTTGAAAAGTGTTTTCTATGAGTTTTTTATATTTTATCTGAGTTCAATTTTCTATTATTATTTTTGATATCTTGGACAAGTCTAGGCAAAGCTTTCTTAATTCAAGTATTAGAACCATCAAGAAAACATTCGGTGCAATTTCTGTGCCTCGGGGGGAAGTTTTGATGCCCTCAGCCCAATCCATTCCCCGTTTATGGGGGCTAGGGAGAGTCCTTTCTCTAATTCTTTCATAGTTAAAATAGTAATCGGTCAGATTGTTATTTGGGACTAAGTGAGCCTGAATGCATTATAAGAAAGGGAAGAAAAATTCTTCTCATTCCAGCTTCCTGTATTCCTCTTTCGTTGCAGCAAAGAGGTTTGCTTGTACTGCTCCGATACCCACACACTTCTTTCCTCAGAGCCACCCACAAGTAGTGCTGAGAACGTGGAAACCTCTCCCTTGCCAGTGAACACATCAGAGTTAGTCTGGGAATGGATGGGAATCTCTAACATCCTCTTAGAAATCAGGAGATGAAAATTGTAATTTACTTAAAAGTGAAATGCACTTGTGTTGGGAGAAATTCTACTGGGGTATTTTGTCAGCCCTTTCAATGTGCAAACTCATTTTGAGGAAGTTAGTCTGCAAGAAAGGCATAAAATGGAGCTTTGTGTTGACACTTTTCAGCACCTGGGATAGAATGAGCATAAATATCTTTTTAGGTTCTGGATTTTTGATCAAAGATTGTTTTCTTCTACAATGTTTCTGCTTGAAGAGTGTTTCAGTGTTCTTCAAAGTAAATTTCTGAGATTATAAGGCTAAAATAGTGATTAAAACAAAAGTCTATGATCAGTCACCCAGTTTAATTTTGAATCATGGTGGCAGTTTTTCTTTAATCTTTAAATTTGGTGCCATTTTCTTCCTATCACTTTCACCCCTGGGATTTTTCTGGTTAGAGATGTATATAATTTCCTTTCTGTCCACATCCCCTTCTAAAAGAAACTGTCCCCACCCACAAACCCTGCTGAACAGATGGGCCTGATCACCCATGATTATATCAGATGACACTATTGCTTGGGCTGTAAAGAGATGAGGACCAGTGTGTGGAGACCAAAGGATAGTGTCCATCTATAGGTTAGACTAAGCCAATCAGATGATACCCTTTGAGAATTTTGAACTAGATCACAAAAGTCATAGACGGGTGATGGAAATTGGATCTGCAGAGTCACAGGTATTTGGTTTGAGAGTTGTTCCATGACAAGTCTCAGCCATGTGTAAGTCAAATTTACGAGGGATCCCAAATAAACAAACCTTGCATATAGAGCCAGCCTAAGGGAGTGACATAGCATAGATATGCAGAGAGAAGCAGCTAACAAGAGCTATAGTTGACATTTGTGAGATCTCTCCTTACCATCCAGGCCTCTTTCTACTTCCGAAATAAACATTATGTTTTCCAGCATGGTTTGGGTTAGACTTGCCCAGCTGCAGGGGTAATTCCTGATTGTTTTGAGCCAATCAGCAAAATCACATACTCCTGTCCAGGTGATTGGTTCAGAGTAGGCATGTGAACCAGTGAGAGACGAGGTTAAGGAGACAGTTGCAGGAGTTTTGGGGGATAGTTTTCCTCTCTAATCCATGGGAGCTGCCTCATAAGTACTTTCTGCCTTTGTAGATATGAACTAAGAAGCAAATAACTGTTTTTTTCTGACTACCTTTTTAAAACCATTAGAGGGGATAGCCTTAGAAGAAAACCACATCACGGAAGACAGAGTACAGTAATAGAAAGAAAGTTGGTTTTTGTTGACATTATGGAATGAATTGGGTTTTTTTTTAATTTTTGAATTTAATTTTATTTTTTTATGCAGTAAGTTTTTATTAGTTATCCATTTTATATATATTAATGTATATATGTCAATCCCAATGAATTGCTTTTTAAAGCCTGCCCAGCTTTTGGATTTCTCCATCATATGAGCCAGTAAATCCTTTAATTGTTTAAACTGTTTGGATCTTAAATTTGAGTGAGACTAATGATTTTCTAGGTCTCAGAAAACGAAGCAGTCCCTTGAATTTCACCAGTTCCGCAGATAAGCAATTCTTAACACCATTTTCTGTGCCTGGCACATTTTAGCTGCATCATCAATATTTATTAAATGAGAAATCTCTTTCTCTCTTACTTTCTCAATATTGTTGACTGCATACAATCTTTGAAAGTAGTACATTTGGAGAGGCATCTGACTTTGGGGTTGTATAAAGCGGTTTTGGAGAAGATTAAAGACAACTAAACTAATAGTGAAATGAGGGTGATTAAGGAAGAACCCAGTCAACTTCATCAAGGCCAGGAAAAGTAGAGTGATAGTGTTATGAAAACAGACACCATGACACGTTTCCTTTTTATATATAGACACCTTCATCCCCACCTCAATAAGATTTCATCCTCTGCATTTGAAACGCAAGTAAAAAAAAAAAAGATTATATTTTTCCCATAATCAGAATTAAGGGGTGTATCTGGATCTTTGGTACGTGACTTCACTTAATCCTGATAATCCTGCCTGGTAGGGATCTTTAGTTCCATCATATAGATGGGGAAGTGAAGAAGAGAGATTAATTAACTCGCCCAAGAGAGTAAGTAACAGAGCTGAGACTGGAATTAAAAGTTACCCTATTGGGCTTCCCTGGTGTCGCAGTTGTTGAGAGCCCGCCTGCCGATGCAGGGGACACGGGTTCGTGCCCCGGTCTGGGAAGATCCCATATGAAGCAGAGCGGCTGGGCCCGTGAGCCATGGCCGCTGAGCCTGCGCGTCCGGAGCCTGTGCTCTGCGACGGGAGAGGCCACAGCGGTGAGAGGCCCGCGTACCGCAAAAAAAAAAAAAAAAAAAGTTACACTATTACTTTATGTTAATTATTGAATTGTGATTAATTTATGGCTTCTCTGGCCTTGCCAGGTCTGGTTTTCTTGCTGAAAGGACATCATTGTGGCCTTCCCTGGTGATGCAGTGGTTAAGAATCCGCCTGCCAATGCAAGGGATACGGGTTCAAGCCCTGGTCCTGGAAGATCCCACATGCTGCAGAGCAACTAAGCCTGTGCGCCACAACTACTGAGCCTGTGCTCTAGAGCTTGCGAGCCATAACCACTGAGCCCGCGTGCCACCACTACTGAAGCCTGCACGCCTAGAGACAGTGCTCTGCAACGAGGGAAACCACTGCAATGAGAAGCCCACGCACCGCAAGGAAGAGTAGCCCCTGCTCGCGGCAACTAGAGAAAGCACACGCACAGCAACGAAGACCCAATGCAGCCAAAAAAGGATGTCAGCGTAAGAACAGATTATCTCTGGAAAATCATAAAAAGCTATTAACAGTAGTTCCCTTCCGGGGACACAAACTGGGTGACTGGGAGTGAGAAGTGTTTGTTTATTTTCCACTGCCCAATGTTTTGTGCCTTTTGACATTTGAACCATATGCTTATGTTACTTTATCAAAATAAAAGAAGTAGTACATTTGGAAAAAAAAATCACATCATGAAAATTTTTTATCTGATAAAATGGTAGGCTTGTTTTAGATGAATTGGAGATCTTTTCCAGCTCAAAATTATTTTATTGTGTAGTTTCACGCATGCTCTCCCAGCTTAGAGAATAGAAAGATTCCTGCCCTGCATGTTCTCTCAAACTCCTGAAACTGCCTAAAGGATCTTTAAAAGGTTACCTATATTTTTATCAGTATCAATGACTTTTCTTGAAAAATCAGATAAATTGGAAGTTAACCTTCCGATTCAGATTAGGTCAAATGTCTGGAGGGTCCAATAAAACCCAAAGGGACATGCCAGTGGCAGTTATGAGTCCGGCCATTAATCACTCCAGGTATTTCCTGTGGCTGAGGACAACCTGAAGGCAAGTGTGCTTTGCACATTTTATTTTCTCAGGAACACAGCAGGCATCTTGTAAAATCACTAGGACTGGCTCCACAACCAAAACAGAGGAGGATAAAGAAAATTCACGAGCACAGGCACTGGCCATTTGCCTTCATTCTCTAATGGCAAACCCTATGGGAGACAGGCGCCCTTTGGAGCTGACCTTGTCTCTTCTGACCAAAGACAGTTTCATACACGCATGTGTGTGTTTAAACTAAATGTTTCATGTTCATGAATTTTTCAAGTGTCAGAGATCCAACTGAATGTTATCATAAGAAGCTATTTGGTCAAAATGGCACAGCTTTTCAGTACACCTACTTGAGTGTTCATATTTTTGAGTGGCCCGAAACACTAAAAACACTGAAAACTTTTTAATGCCCTGAAATTAACATAAATATGAGCCACACAGCTAAGCTCTACTCTTCTTAGCATTGAAGACAGTCACATCTAAATTTGCTGCTATAGGAAGCAAATCAGATCTGCTAAAGCCCACAGTATTTTGCACATTATTTTTCTGAATTCTATTTTAGTATTTGAAATGCTAAAAAATTCTGCCCCAGCACTTTTTCTGGAAAAGTCTGTGTGCTGTCTTTTGATCTCTGTTACTGGTTTACAAGTCACTAATGACTAAGTTATAAAAATGAAAGGGGGTTTTATTTATGGAATTTTGCATTATTTTTTTCTATTCACCATACTGCATTTCCTCTTCTGAGGCCTCAGAATTCTGCTGCAAATTGCAACAGGCAGGGACGATAACAGCCTTTGCTAAGACCTCAGAACGATAGGTAAATGATCCCTGCATGGGATCCTGGTTTAAAAGGTATTTCTGACCTGTTGTGTAAGACATTATACCCAGAATCTTAACTTCTATGAGACAAGAATAGAAAGGCACTAATGGAAAAAATCTGTTGCATACTTGTAGCTGGCAATCCAATAAGCCTGGAGGAAATGCCATAGTCAGGCATGTCTCTGTTTCTCTTTGCCCACAATGGACTTCTGTAGATAATCGTCCCAAGTCAGACTAGGAATTCTGGGCAACTAGCACTGGTTTCACAAGGGCAGTGCTGAATGGAAGGCATTGAATGAACCACTTGGTGTTATTGTCAGATGTGGATCTGCCATTGTTGATATCAGGCGTCACCTGGCAATGCAAACTGGCCAATTTAATAGATCTTCTCCCAAACCCTTATTCTTATCTGTCAAATATATCATAACTTTTAGTTCATCTCCTTCCATTCCAATTTAGTTATAGCTTGAGGGTGCTCGTACGGCCTCATCGATTCAGTTGTCTCATTTAGATCACTACCATGAGAATCTTCTGCTCCCTACTGTAAACTCTAACCTACAATGTGGTGTCTTCTCTACCTGTGGCCTGACTTCTATTCCTTATGTAATTGTTTAATGGAAGAAGGTAAAATCCCTCGAGAAAAGCAGTTCACAACTTTCTCTGTCTCATCTGGAGAACTCTGTTCCATTTTGCTTGTTATAGTTTTATAAAAGCATGGAGACTTTCCTTAATAAAGAGAAATTAGAGCCTCTATCATGAACTTTGCTGAACTCAAATCAGAAAACCATTAGTTTTCCTAAAACCTATTAGTTCATGAAGACCTGCAAGGAAAACCTTAACACTTCATGAAGACCTGCAAGGAAATCTGTAACACTCTATGGCTCAAGCACTATGTAATTCTGCAATACAGAAGAAAATGCCTTCCTTAAAGGGATGTTATTATAATAAATGAGAAAATGTGCATAATGTTTTCTTAGTTCGTGAAGCAAAAGTCCCATATGAGGGAGCTATTATTATTTATTATTACTATCCAGATTCTGGGACTATATATTTCCCAAGGACAAAATAAAATGTAAGACAGATGTAAAAATTCCAGATTATTAGCAAGCTCTAGGGAAACTAGCATATGGTGGGTGTCCTTTGATAAATATGCTAAATACAAATTTATACAATAAACTTACTAGTGAAATTAAAGAGATACCTTTGAGCTCTCTCACAAGAGTGCAGTGAATTCCCTAGTGCACTAAGTGGAGAACTGTACAGGGGGGACATGGGTTCCTGCCAGTATTCGGAATACAACCCTTTCCCTTATTGTTGCTGGAAGCAGTGATTAAGTACAGAATCAGTGCTACTGGGACTTGGCATAACTCTTTAAGAGGGTGAGATTGGTTCAAGATGGCAAAGTAGAAGGATGTGCGCTCACTCCCTCTCGCAAGAGCACCAGAATCACAAATAACTGCTGAACAATCATTGACAGGAAGACACTGGAACTCACCAAAAATGATACCCCACATCCACAGACAAAGGAGAGGCTGCAATGAGATGGTAGGAGGGGCGCAATCACAATAAAATCAAATCCCATAACTACTGCGGGTGACTCGCAAACTGGAGAACAATAATACGACAGAAGCCCACCCACTGCAGTGAAGGTTGTGAGTCCAATGTCAGGATTCCCTACCTGGGGGTCTGGCAATGGGAGGAGGAATTCCCAGAGAATCAGACTCTGAAGGCTGGTGGGATTTGATTGCAGGACTTTGACAGAACTCGGAGAAACAGACCCCACTCTTGGAGGGTATACACAAAGTAGTGTGCACATAAGGACCCAGGGGGAAGGAGCAGTGACCCCATAGAGGACTGAATGAGACCTACCCGCTAGTGTTGGAGGGTCTCCTATAGAGGCAGGGGGTGGATTTGGCTTGCCGTGGGGAAAAGGACATGGGCAGCAGAAGTTCTGGGA
This sequence comes from Kogia breviceps, assembly GCF_026419965.1. Classification (NCBI taxonomy): domain Eukaryota; kingdom Metazoa; phylum Chordata; class Mammalia; order Artiodactyla; family Physeteridae; genus Kogia; species Kogia breviceps. The sequence continues at coordinate 162,601,728 of NC_081311.1, read as the reverse complement.
AGTACTCCTTGGCATGAGCCCTTCAGGAGTCTGCCATTAGCCCCACCAAAGAGCCTGTGGCCTCCAGTGCTGGGTCACCTCAGGCCAAACAACCAACAGGAAGGGAACTCAGCCCCACCCATCATCAGACAAGCAGATTAAAGTTTTACTGAGCTCTGTCCCCACCAGAGCAACACCCGGCTCAACCCACCACCAGTCCCTCCCAACAGGAAGCTTGCACACGCCATTTAGATAGCCTCATCCACCAGAGGGCAGACAGCAGAAGCAAGAAGAACTACAATCCTGTAGCCTGTGGAACGAAAACCACATTCAGAGATAGATGGACAAAATGAAAAGGCAGAGGACTATGTACCAGATGACAGAACATGATAAAACCCCAGAAAAACAACTGATTGAAGTGTAGATAGGCAACCTTAGAGAAAAAGAATTCAGAATAATGATAGTGAAGGTGATCAGGACTTTGGAAAAAGAATGGAGGCAAAGATCGAGAAAATGCAAGAAATGTTTAACAAAGATCTAGAAGAATTAAAGAACAAACACTTAGAAGGATTAAAGAACAAACACACAGAAATGAACCATACGATAGCTAAAATAAAAAAATACACTAGAAAGAACCAATAGCAAAATAACTGAGGCAGAAGAACAGATAAGTGACCTGGAGGACAGAATGGTGGAATTCAATGCCATGGAACAGAATAAAGAAAAAAAAAATGAAAAGAAATGAAGACATCCTAAGAGACCTCTGGGACAACATTAAACACACCAACATTCGCATTACAGGGGTCCCAGAAGGAGAAGAGAGAAAGGACCTGAGAAAATATTTGAAGAGATTATAGTCAAAAACTTCCCACACATGAGAAAGGAAATAGCCACCCACGTCCAGGAAGCGCACAGAGTCCCGGCAGGATAAACCCAAGGAGAAACACTCCGAGACACATAGTAATCAAACTGCCAAAAATTAAAGACAAAGAAAAAGTGTTAAAAGCAACAAGGGAAAAATGACATATAACATACAAGGGAACTCCCATAAGGTTAACAGCTGATTTCTCAGCAGAAACTCTACAGGACAGAAGGGAGTGGCATGATATATTTAAAGTGATGAAAGGGAAGAACCTACAACCAAGATTACTCGACCCAGCAAGGATCTCATTCAGATTCAACAGAGAAAGAAAAAACTTTACAGACAAGCAAAAGCTTAGAGAATTCGGCTCCACGAAACGAGCTCTAAAACAAATGCTAAAGGAACTTCTCTATGTGGGAAACACAAGAGAAGAAAAGGACCTACAATAAGAATCCCAAAACAATTAACAAAATGGTAATAGGAACATACATATTGATAATTACCTTAAATATGAATGGATTAAATGCTCCAACCAAAAGACACAGGCTTGCTGAATGGATCCAAAAGCAAGACTCGTATATATGCTGTCTACAAGAGACCCACTTCAGACCTAGGGAAACATACAGATTGAAAGTGAGAGGATGGAAAAAGATATTCCATGCAAATGGAAATCAAAAGAAAGCTGGAGTAGCAATACAGATATCAGATAAAATAGACGTTAAATAAAGAATGGTACAAGAGACAAGGAAGGACACTACATAATGATCAAGGGATCAATCCAAGAAGAAAATATAACAGTTATAATATATATGCACCCAACAGAGGAGCACCTCAATACATAAGGCAACTGTTTACAGCTATAAAAGAGGAAATCGACAGTAACACAATAATAGTGGGGGACTTTAACACCTCACTCACACCAATGGGCAGATCATCCAGACAAAAAAGAATAAAGAAACACAAGTTTTAAATCACACAATAGACCAGAGAGATTTAACTGATAATTATAGGACATTCCATCCAAAAACATCAGATTACACTTTCTTCTTAAGCGCACATGGAACATTCTCCAGGATAAATCACATGTTGGGTCACAAATCAAGCCTTGGTAAATTAAACAAAGTTGAAATCATATCAAGCATCTTTTCCAGCTACAATGCTCAGAAATTAGAAATCAATTACAGGGAAAAAAATGTAAAACACACATACACAGGGAAGATGAACAATACGCTACTAAATAACCAAGAGATCACTAAAGAAATCAAAGAGGAAATAAAAAAATACCTAGAGACAAATGGCAATGAAAACACAATGATCCAAAACCTATGGGATGCAGCAAAAGGAGTTCTAAGAAGGAAGTTCATAGAAATACAATCCTACCTCAAGAAACAAGAAAAATCTCAACTAAACAATCTAACCTGACACCTAAAGGAACTAGAGAAAGAAGAACAAATGAAACCCAACATTAGTAGAAGGAAAGAAATCATAAAGCTCAGAGCAGGAATAAATGAAATAGAAACGAAGAAAACAATAGCAAAGATGAATAAAACTAAAAGCTGGTTCTTTGAGAAGATAAACAAAGTTGATAAACCTTTAGCCAGACTCATCAGAAAAAGAGGGAGAGGACTCAAATCAATAAAATTAGAAATGTAAAAGGAGAAGTTACAGTAGACACTGCAGAAATACAAAGCATCCTAAGTGACTACTATAAAAAACTCTATGCCAATAACATGGACAACCTGGAAGAAATGGACAGATTCTTAGAAAGGTATAACCTTCCAAGACTGAACCAGGAAGAAATAGAAAATATGAACAGACCAGTCACAAGTAATGAAATTGAGATTAAAAATCTTCCAACAAGCAAAAGTCCAGGACCAGATGGCTTCACAAGTGAATTCTATGGAACATTTAGAGAAGAGCTACCACCCATCCTTCTCAAACTCTTCCCAAAAGTTGCATATAAAGGAACACTCCCAAACTCATTCTATGAGGCCACCATCACCCTGATAACAAAATCAGACAAAGATACTTCAAAAAAAAGAAAATTACTGACTAATATTACTGATGAACACAGATGCAAAAATCCTCAACAAAATATTAGCAAACAGAATCCAAGAACACATTAAAAGGATCATACACCATGATGAAGTGGGATTTATCCCAGGAATGCAAGGATTCTTCAATATACACAAATCAATCAATATGATACACCATATTAACAAATTGAAGAATAAAAACCATACAATCATCTCAATAGATGCAGAAAAACATATTTTGACAAAATTCAACACCTATTTATGATGAAAACTCTCCAGAAAGTGGGCATAGAGGGAAAATACCTCAACATAATAAAGGCCATATACGACAGACACACAGCAAACATCATTGTCAATGGTGAAAAACTGGAAGCATTTGCTCTAAGATCAGGAACAAGACAAGGATATCCACTCTCACCACTCTTATTCAACATAGTTTTGGAAGTCCTAACCACAGTGATCAGAGAAGAAAAAGAAGTAAAAGGAATACAAATTGGAAAAGAAGAAGTAAAACTGTCACTGTTTGCCGATGACATGATACTATACATAGATAATCCTAAAGGTGCCACCAGAAAACTACTAAAGCTAATCAATGAATTGGTAAAGTTGCAGGATACAAAATGATTGAACAGAAATCTCTTGCATTCATATACACTAAAAATGAAAGATCAGAAAGAGAAATTAAGGAAACAATCCCATTTACCATTTCAACAAAAAGAATAAAATACCTAGGAATAAACCTACCTAAGGAGGAAAAGACCTGTACTCAGCAAACTATAAGACACTGATGAAAGAAATCAAAGATGACACAAACAGATGGAGAGATATGCTATGTTCTTGGATTGGAAGATTCAATATTGTGAAAATATCTATACTAACCAAAGCAATCTACAGATTCAATGCAATCCCTATCAAATTACCAATGGCATTTTTTACAGAACTAGAACAAAAAATCTTAAAATGTGTATGGAGACACAAAAGACCCTGAATCATGGAAGCAAGCTTGAGGGGAAAAAATGGAGCTGGAGGAATCAGGCTCCCTGACTTCAGACTATACTACAAAGCTACAGTCATCAAGACAATATGGTACTGACACAGAAAAAGAAATATAGATCAATGGAACAGCATAGAAAGCCCAGAGATAAATCCACACACCTATGGTCAACTTATGGTCAATTTATGACAAAGGAGGCAAGGATATACAATGCAGAAAAGACAGTCTCTTCGATAAGTAGTGCTGGGAAAACTGGACAGCTACATGTAAAAGAATGAAATTAAAACACTCCCTAACACCACACATAAAAATAAACTCAAAATGGATTAAAAACCTAAATGTAAGACTGGACACTATAAAACTCTTAGAGGAAAACATAGGAAGAACTCTTTGACATAAATCACAGCAAGATCTCTTTTGATCCACCTCCTAGAGTAATGGAAATAAAAACAAAAATAAACAAATGGGACCTAATGAAACTTAAAAGCTTTTGCACAGCAAGGGAAACTACAAACAAGATGAAAAGACAACCCTCAGAATGGGAGAAAATATTTGCAAATGAATCAGCAGACCAAGGATTAATCTCCAAAATATATAAACAGCTCATATAGCTCAATATTAAAAAAACAAACAACCCAATCAAAAATGGGCAGAAGACCTAAATAGACATTTCTCCAAAGAAGACATACAGATGGCCAAGAGGCACATGAAAAGCTACTCAACATCACTAATTATTGGAGAAATGCAAATCAAAACTACAATGAGGTATCACCTCACACCAGTTAGAATGGGCATCATCAGAAAATCTACAAACAACAAATGCTGGAGAGGGTGTGGAGAAAAGAGAACCCTCTTGCACTGTTGTTGGGAATGTAAATTGATACAGCCACTATGGAGAACACTATGGAGGTACCTTAAAAAACTAAAAATAGAATTACCATATCACCCAGCTATCCCACTACTGGGCATATACCCAGAGAAAACCGTAATTCAAAAAGAAGACATGCACTGCATGTTCATTGCAGCACTATTCACTATAGCCAGGTCATGGAAGCAACCTAAATGCCCATCGACAGACAAATGGATAAAGCAGAAGTGGTACATATATACAATGGAATATTACTCAGCCATGGAAAGGAATGAAACGGGGTCATTTGTAGAGATGTGGATGAACCTAGAAACTGTCATACAGAGTGAAGTGTCAGAAAGAGAAAAACAAATATCGTATATTAACGCATATATGTGAAATCTAGAAAATGGTACACATGAACCGGTTTGCAAGGCAGAAATAGAGACACAGATGTAGAGAACAAACGTATGGACACCAAGGGGGGAAAGCTTGGGGGAGGGGGTGAGATGAGTTGGGAGATTGGGATTGACCTATATGCACCATATATGTATAAAATAGATAAGTAATAAGAACCTGCTGTATAAAAAAAACTAAATAAATTTAAAAACACAAAAGGTATATGGAGAGATAATGAAGGAGTACCATTTTAAAAAAAGGAACAAGCAAACAAAACAGTAGGAAGGCACAGTTTATAATCAGTAGAAAATTAACCAACTGACACCAATCCAGAACTGACACAGATGCTAGAATGAACAAAGACATTGAAAGAATTGTTATTACTGTGTTCCTTCTGTTGAAAAATTTAAGTAGAAATATGGAATATATAAAAATATCAAATCAAAATTTTAGACATAAATCTATACTACCTAAGACTTAAAAAAAACTGGTCAACTATAGTTTAATAAATAAAAAAAATACACTAGATGTGGTGAAGAGTAAATTAAATATCACAGAATAAAATAATAGTGAACTTGAAGACATAACAATTGAAACCATCCAAAATTAACACAGAGATTTTTAAAAAATTTTATTGAAGTATAGTTAATTTACAATATTTTGTTAATTTCTGCTGTACAGCAAAGTGGTTCATATATATATATATATATTCTTTTTCATTATGATTTATCACAGGATATTGAATATAGTTCCCTGTGCTGTACTGGAGGACCTTGTTGTTTTTCCATCCTATATATAATAGTTTGCATCTGCTAATCCCAAACTCCCAATCCTTCCCTCCCACACAAAGATTTATTTTAAATAAAAATAAAATCAGTGAGCTATGAGAAAACTTCAAGCAGACTAATATAAATATAATTGGAGTCTCTGAAAGAAAGATGTGTGAAAAAACAGAGGAAATAATGGCTGAAATTTTTCAAGTCTGATGAAATAATAAACCCCACAGTTGTGAGAAGCTCAGCAAAATTCAATTATAAGAAACATGAAGAACACTACACCAAGACACATCATAATCAAATTGCTGAAAACAAATGATAAAGAGAAAAATATTAAAAGGAATGAGAGAAAAAAGACACATTATGTAAGAAAAACAAAGATAAAAATGACACCATATTTATCTTCCAAAATAATGCAATCTAGAAACAGAAAGTATTTTTTTTAATGCTGAAAGAAAAAAGCTGTCAATCTAGAATTCTACATTCAGTGAAAGCATCTTTCATAAACAAAGACCAAATAAAGACTTTTTTCAGACATGCAAAGTTAAAAGAATTCATCACCATAAGATCCACACTACATGACATATTACAGAAATTCCTTCCAACAGGAGAAAAATGACACCAGCTAAAAATATGGATCCTCACAAATTAATGAAGAGCACCAAAAATGTATTTACCTTGTTAAACATATAGGGGACTTTAACACCCACTTATATCAATGAACAGATCATCCAGACAGAAAATCAATAAGGAAGAAATGGTTTTAAATGACACATTATACCAGTTGGACTTACGAGATGCTATAGAACATTTTATCCAAAAACAGCAGAATACACATTCTTTTCAAGGGCACATGGAATGCTCGCCAGGACAGATCACATGCTAGGCTATAAAACAAGTCTCAACAAAGATAAGAGGATAGAAATTATATCAAGCATTTATTTCTGACCACAATGGTATGAAACTAGAAATCAATTAGAGGAAGAAAAATGGGAAAAACACAAACATGTGGAGACTAAACAACATGCTACTAAGAAACCAATGGGTCAACGAAGACATTAAAGCAGAAATCAGAAAATACATTGAGACAAAGGAAAATGGGAAACTTTATGGGATGCAGCAAAAGCGGTTCTAAGAGGGAAGGTTATGGTGATATAGGCCTACCTCAGGAAACAAGAAAAATATCAATTAAACAATGTAACCTATCATCTAAAGGAATTAGAAAAAGAAGAACAAACAAAGCACTAAGTCAGAAGAAGGAAGGAAATAGTAAAGATCAGAGAGGAAATAAATAAAAGAGACCAGAAAAGCAATAGAAAAGATCAATGAAACTAATGCTGGTTTTTGAAAAAAAATAAAGAAAATTGATTAACCTTTAGCCAGAGTCATCAAGAAAAAAAGAGAAAGGACTCAAATAAACAAAATTAGAAATGAAAGAGGAGAAATAACCAATATCACATAGATTCAGAAAGTCATAAGAGAATAATACAAACAATTATAAGCAACAAATTGTACAACCTAGAAGAAACAGATAAATTTCTAGAAACATACAATCTTCCAAGACTGAATCAGGAAGTAATAGACAATGCAGACAGACCTATCATTAATAGTGAAATTGAATTAGTAAAAAAAAACCCCAAAACTCCCCACATACAAAAGTCCAGGACCAGATGGCTTCACAGGGGAATTCTACCAGACATATAAATAAAAGCTAACACTTAACCTTCTCAAACTATTCCAAAAAATTGAAGAGGAGGGAAACACTCCCAAATTCATCCTATGAAGCCACCACTACCCTGATACCAAAATCAGACAAAGACACTACAAAAAAAAAGAAAATTACAGGCCAATATCTCTGATGAATATAGATGCAAAAATCCTCAATAAAATATTAGCAAACCAAATTCAACAATATATAAAAAGGATCATACACCATGATCAAGTGGAATTTCTTCCAGGTTTGCAAGGATGGTTCAATATCTGCAAATCAATGTGATACACCACATTAACAAAGGATAAGATCACATAATCATCTCAATAGATGCAGAAAAAGCATTTGACAAAATTCAACATCCATTCATGATAAAAACTCTCATCAAAGTTGGTATAGAGGGACCATAACATAATACAGGCCATTTATGACAAACCCACAGCTATCCTCATACTCAACAATGAAAATCTGGAAGCTTTTCCTCTAAAATCAGGAACAAGACAAGATGAGGAACAAAACCACTTCTATTTAGCATAGTATTGAAATTCTGATTGGAAGCAAACAGACAAGAAAAAGAAATAAAAGTCATCCAAATTGAAAGGGAAGAAGTAAAACTGTCACTATTTGCAGATGACATGATGCTATATATAGAAAACCCTAAAGTCTCCATCAAAAAACTATTAGAACTAATAAATTAATTCAGTAAAGTTTCAGGATGCAAGATTAATATGCAGAAACCTGTTGCTTTTCTATACACTAATAATAAACTAACAGAAAGATAAAGCAAGAAAACAATCCCACCTAAAATCACAACAACAACAAAAAAACAAACTAGGAATAAACTTAACCAAAGTGGTGAAAGACCTATACCCTGAAAACTATAAAACACTGATGAAGGAAATTGAAGATGTTACAAAGAAATGGAAAGATATCCCATGTTCATGAATTGTAAGAATTAGATCCACAGATTTAATTCAATCCCTATCAGAACACCCATGACATTTTTTACAGAAGTAGAAAAAAATAGTCCTAAAATTTATATGGAATGACAAACGACCCCAAACCGCCAAAGCAATCTTAAGGAAAAAGAACCAAAATGGAGGTATAACTCTACCTGACTTCAGTCAATAGTACAAAACTACAGCAAACAAAACAGCTTGGTACTGACACAAAATCAGACACATAGATCAATAGAAGAGAATAGAGAGCCTAGAAATAAACCTATACACCTACGGTAAATTGATCTAAGAAAAAGGAGGCAAGAATAAGTGACAGAAAAAAGACGGTCTCTTCAATAAGTGGTGCTGGGAATACTGGACAGTTACATATAAAAGAATGAAATTAGAACATTTTCCCACACCACATACAAAAATAAACTCAAAATGGATTAAAGACCTAAATGTAAGACTGGAAACCATAAAACTCCTAGAAGAAAATGAAACACTCTTTGACATAAATTGTGCAATGTTTTTTGGATCTGTCTACTAAGGCAAAGGAAACAAAAGAAACATAAGGAAATGGGACCTAATTAAACTTAAAAACTTTTGCACAGCAAAGGAAGCACTGCCGAAACAAAAAGACAACCTACTGAATGGGAGAAAATATTTGAAAGTGATATGACTGATACGGGGTTAATACCCAAAATATATAAACTGCTCATACAACTCAATATAAAAAAAACCCATGGACTTCCCTGGTGATGCAGTGGTTAAGAATCTGCCTGCCAATACAGGAGACATGGGTTTGATCCCTGGTCTGGGAAGATCCCACATGTTGCAGAGCAACGAAGCCCATGCACCACTACTAATAAGCCTGTGCTCTAGAGCCTGCATGCCACAACTAACTACTGAAGCCCATGTGCCCTAGAGCACTTGCGCTGCAACTACTGAGCCCACATGCTGCAACTACTGAAGCTCATGTGCCTGGAGCCTGTGCTCTGCAACAAGAGATGCCACTGCAATGAGAAGCCTGCACACCACAGTGAAGAGTAGCCCCCTCTCGCTGCAACTAAAGAAAGCCTGCATGCAGCAATGAAGACCCAATGCAGCCAAAAATAATAATAAAAAATTTTCTTTTAAATAAACCTAAATATCTCAATTTGAAAATGGGCAGAAGACTTGAATAGACATTTTTCCAAAGAAGATGTGCAGATATCCAACAGGCACATGAAAAGATGCTCAACATTGCTAATAATAAGAGAATTGTAAATCAAAACCACAATATCACCTCACATCTGTCTGAATGGCTCTCATTAAAAGGTCTAAAAATAACAAATATTGGCAGGGCTGTAGAGAAAATGGAACCCTAGTAAACTGTTGGTAGGAATGTAAATTGGTGTTGCCATTATTGAAAACAGCGTGGAGGTTCCTCTTAAAAACTAAAAATAGAACTACCATATGACCCAGCAATTTCACTACTGGCAATATATCTGAAGAAAATGAAAACACTAATTTGCAAAGATACATGCATCCCAATATTCATAACAGCATTATTTACAATAGCCAAGATATAGAAGCAACCTAAGTGTCCATCAACAATGGATAAAGAAAATGTGGTATATATAGACAATGGAATATTACTCAGCCATAAAAAAGAATGAAATTCTGTCATTTTCAACAATGTGGCTGGACCTTGAGGATATTATTCTTAGTGAAATAAGTCAGATAGAGGAAGACAAATACTGTATGTTATCCTTATATATGGAATCTAAAAATAAAATGAAGGATTACAACAAAACAGAAACAGACTCACAGAGAACAAACTAGCGGTTACCCGTAGGAAGGGGGCAAGATAGGAGTAGAGGATTAAGAGATCTACTAAGAGATCTACAATCTACTAAGTATAAAACAAATAAGCAACAAGGATATATTGTACAACCAGGGAAATATAGTCATTTTTTGTAATAACTAAGTGGAGTATAATCTATAAAAACATTGAATCCCTATGTTGTACACCTGAAACTAAAATCATATTGTAAACAAACTACACTTCAATCAAAAAATGGTTAAAATGGGACTTCCCTGTGGCGCAGTGGTTAAGAATCCACCAGCCAATGCAGGGGACATGGATACGAGCCCTGGTCCAGGAAGATACCACATGACGCAGAGCAACTAAACCCATGTGCCACAACAACTACTGAGCCTGCAAGCCTGTGAGCCACAACTACTGAGCCTGTGTGCCACAACTACTGAAGCCTGCATGCCTAGAGCCCCCTGCTCTGCAACAAGAGAAGCCACCACAATGAGAAGCCCAGGCACGGCAATGAAGAGTAGCCCCCACTCGCCGCAATTAGAGAAAGCCCGTGCACAACAATGAAAACCCAATGCAGCCAAAATAAGTAAATAAATAAACAAATAAATAAATAAATTTATAAAATCAACAGATCGTTTTTTTAAAAAATGGTTAAAATGGGAATTCCCTGGTAGTCCAGTGGTTAGGAGTCCATGCTCTCACTGCTGAGAGCCTAGGCTCAATGCCTGGTCAGGGAACTAAGATCCCACAAGCCCTGCACGGGCAGCCAAAAAAAAATGGTTAAAATGGTAATATTTATGTTATGTATATTTGGTCACAATAACAAAATGGTATCATAAAAAATTCAGTTAAAAGGCATTCATTTAGATCCTATGGATTTTGTCTGATTTATGGTTTTAATCCTCCTCAGTTATGCTTTGAAACTGTTTTTCTTTCAACTTACAGATGTGATTTTTCCCTCTGGCATCACATTCTGCAATGATTCTTAACTCATCTACCTCACAGCAAGGGACGCTATGCTCCTTTGATGGTCTTCCATGCTAAACTTAGCCAAGGCCAGAAATAAGACTCCTGGATTATAAAGCTTAGCGCTCAGCCCTTTCAGATCAGGTGTCCCTGCTGTGTCCCCAGGGTCTTGGTTTTTCAAGAACATTTCATTCTTCCTTGAAGATCCAGAATCACAATCTACTGTCCCTCCACAAGGGATCCACCCACCAGGCATAGTCAGGCAGACGTTGTTTTACCAGCTTCCAAACGATATGCTTCTGATGCTACCTCCTTAACCAAACAATGGCGTCACCCGCCCTCTTCCTCAGTCCCCAAGTTTGGCTAACCTCAGCATTGCCATAGCACCTGTTGCCCACACCTCACAAGGGAGTTGATTCAGTGATTCAGATGTTGGTTTCCTTCTTATGGGAGGCTTCCCTTCTGACACTCTTGCCAGAGAAGAGAGGAGAACATACACATACACACATACACCAAGTCCAATTTAGAGAGTCCAACTTAGAGAAGGGCAAACTTCTATGCTTGAAAATTCTTTCAGGTCCTCATTAATCATGAAAAGAAGAGTTATGCAAACACATAATCAATTCTACAACTGGATTATGCCTTAAGACTAAAACCAAACCAATAATAATAATTCCAACTAATATGAACTGAATGTTTCATCTATTATAATGCACTGGTTACCAAAACAAACCAAAATTACTACTAATAATAAGAAGGACAAAAATAGCTAACAGATATTTACTATGTTCTGGACACCATGCAAAATCCTTTAATATATTGTCCCATCTACTCCTCATCATAATTCTATTATTAACATTGTTAATTATTATTATGACCATTTTACATGCAAAACTGAAGCCCAGAAGGTACACAGCTGAAAATGATAGGACTGAACCCCTGAATTACAAGCAACTATGTAAGAATTTACTTAGAACAATTCAACTCAGCAGCTAATTAATGTATTTCATTCTAGAAACAAGAAAGTAGCAGATGTTTACCCTCTTCCCATTACTGCTGCAAATGGAACAAATCAATATATTTTGACAAATATTTATAGAGAGACTGCTATGGGCCAGACACTGTACTAGGCTCCAGGAGTACAAAGAAAGGGTTAGTCTTGACCCTGATGAGGAACTCACAGTCTGATGGGAGATAGATTTTTTTTTTTAAGGCAAAAAGAAAAAGCAATAAGTTCAATAAGTATATTACAGGAATATAGGGTAGTACAGAGGAGGAAATGAATCATATCCTGAAAGGCTTTGGTCTCTAAAGAACATCAGCTAAGTCATACATTACCTGGAAGTATAACAGAATGAGAATAAATGCAGTAAGACTGCAAGCAGGAGTGAGTGTGAGGAAAACAGTACATAAAACTGAATCTTGGGGTTTTTATATCTTTTCACATTTTTATATAGGTTTCCAGATTTGATTGAAGCATGCAAATGGTGGTAATAAGTAAGTGCATAAATGGCTACTTTTATCTTTCTAAATAATTTTCAAAATTACTTGTGCACTTTATTTTACCTACCTGTTATCTCTATACCCGGGAAAGTCTAACTCTTGAGCCAGTGTAATCAAACCTGGAACTACTTCACTCCTCAGCAACTCCCCAAACTGCAAGCAGTGTACTTAAGTAGAAATTTTAGTCTCTATCAACGATGATACCAGTCAGTTCATTAAAATTGCTATAAGTTTTAGTGTGGAAAATTTTAAGTGCATTTTTCTTTTCCAGTGCAGCTGGGTTTCCTTCTCGGAGGGAACAGTGTACAAATCAACAGCAAAGGGTAACTATGCCCCTTAATTCACTGAGTGATTATGATTCAGATCACAGTACATATTTTTAGTTCTGCATAAGGAAATTCTGAATCAGCTAGAATATAAGAAAAGTTGGTTAAGTAAAGCAATCCTCATTTACTATAATTGACTCTTCTTAAAAAGTAATTGTTAATTATCATCTGCTACCAGAGATTTTAATGAACTAAATTGTTTTTATTTATTCATTTAGTCAATCATTCATTCTTCCATCCATACATTTTCCAATACATTTTTATTGAGGGCCATTTTGTGTCAATCACTCTAAGTGCTAAGGTTATGGCATGGAATAAACTGATGGTTCTGCCCATTGAACTTATATTCTAGTGATAAAGACAGATAACAGTCAATTTTAAGAGTAAATATGTAACATGTCAGGTGGTGATAAGCACAAAGGAAAAAAAGTTAAGTATGAGAAGGAGCATAGAGAGGGTTGGGGGCTCACAGACATAGGATCACAGGAGTAAAAACTTGAAGGAAGTAAAGGAGCAATTCACGTAGATACTCTAGGAGGAGGAAGAGCCAGTGCAAAAGCTCTGAGGTAGGAGCATACCTGGCCTGTTCATAAAAAACAGAGAAGCCAAAATGGCAGGAATAAAGGAAGTAGCAGAATGATTATAAAACAAAATTTGTAAGGCAAAGAGGCTAGAAGACAAACAGAGTGCCTCGTGGGCCATTGTAAGGACCTTGGCTTTTGCTCTGAGGGAAATGAAATCATTGAAGAATTTTAAAGAAAAAACCAGTAAGATAAGAGAAGAACCAAGATAGTGGTTTATTTCAGGAGCCGAGTGAAGAAAGTAAGCTGCTTCAAGAAAGAGAGAGAGATCAACTGTAGTAAATCATCAAATAAGTTGAAGACTGGGAAAAAAAGCCATTTGATTTGACAAAAAGAGGGTCAGTGGTGACCCTGACATGAACTATTTTGACTGGAGTGAGTTCCAGCATGAAAGGGAATAAGAATTGGAGACATTTTCAAAGAAGTTTGTTATGAAAGGAAGCAAAGAAATGAAGCAGTAGTTAAAGGGAGATATTGGCTCAAAAGAGGTTTTGTTTTTTTAATGTAGGGGAAATTACAGCTTGTTTGTATATTTCATCATTAAATTACAAAGCTCTTCAAGGGTTTCAGATGAATTTGCCTGTGTTCTCTTAGAATTTTCTTGATGTACAATGTGACTCATTTGTCTCTTAGTGTATTATTTGCTTATACATTTTGCTAATTAACTACCTTACAGTAGTTCATATAATAAGAAACATATTCTATTGGTCTCTTAGTCCATTCTATAATGTTGTCTGCCCTGGAATCATCAATAAAGACCTGAAAATTAAAGTTGTGTTCCGAATTTGTGTGTGTGTGTGTGTGTCTGTGTGTCTGTGTGTTTGTAAGAGAGAGATTTGGAAAGCAAACTGCATTTCACTTAAAGTTTGATATTTGTAATCCATTTTGGGCAAACTTCTAAAAGAGAAATTGAACTCACAGCAAAAGTGTTCACCCAGAAAATTAGATTAATGTTTTCTTTTGTATGGGGGTGTTTTCAATTTATCCCACTTAATTTCCTTGATCTTTCCAAATTAACACCTTCAAAATTAAATCTACTTTAGACATATATAATTTCTAAGATTCAATCCTAGTCATTCCCTGTGCAGACTTTTCAAAGATATCAATAAAATTTGTGAGTATGGATCAATTGCATGACCAGACTGTTCTAAAGGCCTAATAAGTTTTCAAACAAATGGAATTAATTTATGTTTGGAGAAATATATTGAGCAGTGTGAACCCTAAATGTATCCTTTATATGTAGCATAAAAACAGTTCCTGTGTGTATTTTTGTTATTTGGGTATTTTGTATTTTGGTGTTTGGGATTTTTTGTTTGGTTTGAGATGTTGGATCTTTACACTGTTGTTCTGGGGCTATGGTTTTAACAAAAATCGTTGCAGATTTTCTCTTTCCTGATTTACATGCAATTTTTACCCATTGACGTCCTTAAACTTATTTGTATTTTTATTAAATAAAAAGTGTTAGGATGAATAATTGAAAGAAAATTATTTTAATTCATTATTTTAGGGTACAAAAGGATTTTAGAAAGGCCTCTCATCTTTCTTTAGCAAGAGTTGGAGAAACATTTCAGGATCTTTGTTTTGCTTCCCTTTCATCTATCCCTATAAACAGCATAGACATTTAAATGCATGTGGGTGCTTAACTACATTTAGATGATAATGGTGATGATGGTGATTATTGTAGAAGTAAATATGCCACTGGACTTTCTCTTTCATAATTTGGTTAAAGGTGGTATTTTCCTGCAAAATATAGAAAGTAAAAACTTTTCCTATACACCTAACTCCCAAATCCTGTAACCTCTGCCAATGTCCAAAATTAACTATCAGACATTCTGGTTAGCCCAGAAAAGCTATTCACAGGCCACTCTTGGTTAGTGCAAGCCTAGGAGGAGAATAAAACTTTGTGAGGAAAGTTCAATTATTTTCATCCTTTACTGTACCACCAAACAGCTGAACAAGTATGTAAATGTTTTTTGACTTAAACTCATCCATATCCCTGAGGTTTTCTATTCTTGAGGCTCCTTAGAATAAAATAACCACTTAAAAGATCATACTGGATGAATCCCAACACTATTACACTGTTAATTCTATATTCATATTGATATTATACTAGGTAGATGATGATGGTAGATAATAGATAAATTATTTCTAGAAATAGGATAGTATTTGTATACATAGACTATTATTTATAGATAGATTTTCATTTACAAATATAGCTAAACATAGGAAAAGAGATCATTTGATTTTAAAAATTAGGAATCAAGGTTTTTGGATTCAATTTCAACCCTGCCACATACCTTGAGCAAATTAGTTAACCTCCTGGTGGCTTAATTTATACATCTACAGAAGAGTAAATTACCACCTATGTTACTTACAGAGAGGATGAGGATTAACTTAACACTGTAATTAGTACGACTCTATCATTCTGGTGAAATTCTAGCTCAGCTGGAAATTACACAGATTTAATTTATGGGAAATCTTAATGCTGAAATAACTACTAATGCATTTTTTTAAAAAGGAACTATCCAACTGTAAAATTGCAAAATGTTTCCCTTGGGCTAGACAAATGAGTTTACTTTGTTGAAGCAAATCAGCTCACTGGATCAGACCATGACTACAGAGTTCAAGGTCATAGGGGTAACCCCCCTATTGCTCAGATAATTTCACACACAGAAAAACTGTCTGAGCCATGACTTGTGTTGCATCCCTTACTATATCTCAATCTACTGATTTGTAGTATATGGCATAGGTCACCAAGGAATCTGGCCTAAGAACAGGGATGCCTCAATAATACATCTATCCCCATTACTGAAACAAGGAATGAAAAACCCAAATCTTGCTAATTGTATAGATCAATAAAATCACTTTTGTTTCATTACTAGAATATAGGCCTCAAGAACATAGAGGTTTTAGTACGTTTTCTTCATTATCATATCTCTGGCTCCTAAAACAATGCCTGGTACACGATGAACAATATGTATCTATTAAATTAATTAATTGATTGCTTGATTGATTGCTCTTGATCAGGAATTTGGAACTCTCTTTCTTGCCATTCTCAAAGGAACATAGGACTATCTGGAAGACAGTTATTGAAAAAAAAAAACAACTCTTTTCTTGGATTATTAAATTATGTGCTATGGGCAAATGAACATATGTGTTGAAAATATTTATAAAGTATAAATATAGTATGAGAACAACCCAGAAGCTTCTCTACTCATTATACACCTACTGATAGGTTGCCACTTATAACAGTTTACCCAAAGCCTTTCCAATTTACATCTGTCAGCCTAATACAGTTACTAATTACACCCTCTTTTATTCCCAAGAAGTCCTGCTTGGGACAACAAACTATATGCCTAACTCTACCTACTGACCTAAATACACACTGTGAATTACAGTACCTAGATTCACTTTGCAAGTTGACTTCCTTTAAGTAAAGCTAAAATAAAATTCTGAAATAATCCATTAAAAGGTCTAACAATGAAGACCAAAATGAACTGTGATGTAGTGGAAAGAATATTAAACTGGAAATTAACAAACTTGAAAGATAGTCTAAATTGTGCCCATTAACTAGCGGGGCAACTTTGGCACAAGATATTTAAGTGGGCCTCGCTTCACGCACTGAAGAGAAAGCCATGAACCTGGACTAGAAAATCTCTATGAGCACTTACAACTCTCCTATTTCATAATTCTTCAGTTTATCCATTACCTTTTCTCTTTTATTTTTATTATTTGTTGAAATATAAGTTTTGGCATGTTGATTTAATTTTCTAACGGTGAAATGATTTGGAGGATCCATTTCACCCAACTCTAAAAATGTAACTGGATTTTAAAAGTCTAGGTCTGCTGTAGTCTACACTAAGGAAATAAAACTTATGACTAGATGTAATGGGAAGGAAATGGCTAAACAATAATTTATAAGTATAGAAGATTTTTGAGGAGGAAGACTTGTCTGGGTAGGACACTGCAGTGTTAGGACAGCTAGAAAAATCTTTGTTATTTGGGATGCGGTAGCAAGGAAAAGAGAAGAAGACAGAAATTAAGAAAAGGAACTTAAAGGGAAATTTTCAGAATGTGTTTTGATGTACCTTATCACATCTTCTTCCCCTAGAGGCTAAGTCAGTTGTTAATCATTGACATATACTATGGTTTAGTTCCCTCTTCATTTTTGTATGACGTCCTGCTCATTGATGGTTATGGTGATGGTTATTTTAAAATATGTCCATAAATTATCTGATACTCCTTCCTTGAAGGAGTGAGACTTAATTCTTCCTCTTTTGAGTGTAGGCTGGACTTGGTGACTTGCTTCTAATAAATACATTGTGATAGAATTGATGATGTCTGACTATCAAGACTAGCTCATAAAAGGCACTGTGATTTCCTCCCTGCTCTCTCTCAAATAGGTCACTCTGAGGGAAGTCACCTGCCATCTTATGAGGATACTCAAGCAGCCCTCTGCAGAATTTCATGTGGCCTCCGGCCAACAGCTAATAGGAACTGAGGCCTCCTGCCAATAACCATGTGATGAGCCATCTTGGACAAGTCAAGCCCAAGTCCAGCTCAAGTCAAGCCTTCAGATGAATGCAACTCCCACTGACATCTTGACTTCAATCTTATGAGAGACTCTTAGCCAGAATCACCCAACTAAAATTAAGCTCCTGAACTCCTGACCTACAGTAACTTGAGATGATAAATGTTTATTGTTTTAAGTTACTTTAAGTTGCTAAGTTTGGGGGTAATTTGTCACAAAGCAATATATAACTAAAACAGTGATCCATTTAAATAAACAAGTGAACAGCCTCAGGAGAAGTGGGGTCAGGTTGGGGGAATGGTTGATATCAGATGCTAAGTGTGAAAAATAATCTAATTAAACTAATCTACATGGGAGAAGAATCTATCCTCTAGGAGTAAGATTTTGTTGGACACAAGGGCCTTCTTTTACACAAGCCCACTAACATTCTTTATGGGAGATACATTCTGAAGTTCTCTATGAGTGAAATGACATGATGTCTAAGTTTTGCTTTAAAATTTTCTAGGAAAAAAAGAAAAAAAAACTCAGAGTAGGGAACAGATGAAGCAAGATACCAAAATGCTGATAACGGTTGAGCTGGACAATGGATACATAGGGGTTCATTATTCAATTTTCTCAACTTTTGTGTGTGTTCAAAAATTTCTGCACCAAAATGACATTTTTCTTCCTTACATTTGGCTATACCTTGGGGCTTGCAGGATCTTAGTTCCCCAACCAGGGATCGAACCCAAGTCCTCAGCAGTGAAAACACAGAGTCCTAACCACTGGACCTCCAGGGAATTCCCAACAAAATGGCTTAAAAGTCTAAAAAAAATCATTAAACTCTTGACTCTAGTGCTTTATAGCAAATAGATGCTTTAGAATTATTTTTAATTAACCTCAAATATGTGTTTATTTCAAATACAATTTCAGACCCTTAAAAAGTAGAAATAAATAAACAATTCTTCTTGGCCTCATCCACCTGAATGGGTGAGTGAAGTGGTGGAGGATCTGTGATGCAGAACCCCAGTATTCCCAGGCCATCCTCAGCTCTTCATTATCCTTAACACCACCACCCACAAAGCAGTGGAAAAGCCTATAGGCTGAGGGGATTTTAGGGAATGTTGTGGGTTGAATTGTGTCCCCCAGAAAGATATACTCAAGTCCTAACCCCTGGAACCAGTGAATGTGACCTTATTAGGACATAGGGTCTTAGCAATGTAATCAAGTTAAGTTGAGGTCCTACTAGATTAGGGTATCATTATAAAAAGAAGGAAATTTAGACACACACAGAGAAGAAGGAATGCGAAAAGGAGGCAGAGATTGGAGTGATGTAGCTACAAGCCAAGGAATGCCAGCAACAACCAGAAGATAGGAGAGAGGCAGTTTCTCCCTCAGAGCCCGCGGAAGGAACCAACGCTGCAGACACCTTGATTTCAGATTACTAGCCTCCAGAGCTGTGAGAGAATAAAATTTTGTTGGTTAAGTCATCAAGTTTGTGGTACCTTGTAACAGCAGTCCTAAGAAACTAAAACTAGGAGCATCAAAGCAATTTCCTGCTCTCTTGTGTCTCCTTCCCACAAATGAGCCAAGAAATGTCAGACTTGGCTATGTGAAAATACAGATAATTTGTCATTTTATGAAGAGCTCACTGCTGATAACCCCCCACAGGGCCAGATCCACATCAACACCCTGGGCTCTTTCACCTCTGCCTTTTAGATGCCATTACTCACTGTCTTCATTGGTTTCTTTGAGAGTAGGATGTCGTTTATCCCCATTTCCCCCCTTCTTGGAACCAGCATGTAATACATTCTTGTTTTTAAGGGTTTTACTATTGCTGGAGAAACAGCCCTTTAAAATGATTAAAAAGAATTACGAAATTACAGAAACCTCTAAAACAGAGAAGTAGTGGTATATGTAGTTTTCACTGAGATGTCATTGAAGTTTGGCTTGCCATTGTCAGATGGTAATTGCTCAGTAAGGATGACTATTATTATTTCTAGAATTACTTCATGAGCCACTTCTGAATGTGCAGCCTGTATCGGGCCACTGAGAATAGAAAGATAAGAAGATATAGTCTTCAGAGATTACAGTTCAGGAGGGACCAGCGTATGTAAGTAAATAAGAGCAATAGGTGTTAAAATAAAAAAATATATGTGTCATACTGAAGTGGCATAAGTTAGTTGTCATAAACAATTTCTAGAATCAAATGATCCTGTACTGAGGCTTGAAAATGCAAAATGGGAAAGGACATTCCAGCATGAAGACAGACAGATGGGTAGATAGATGGATAGATAGATAGATATTCAATAGATAGATGCAAATCTGGGGGAACTGCAAGTAATTTATTGTGGGTAGAGTGGCATAAAATAAAATTGAAAACGAGTAGGAAAAGTCAAATAAAAAATATGTGGAGGAGAATATGATAATGACAAAAGAGAAGTTAGTTCAGAAAATCATGTCGTAAATTCCTATGGATTTTTTAAAATAAGTAGCCTTCCTGTATGGCTCCCTACTTCATAGCAGATGATTCAAAAAAAAATGAATATTGTCCGTTAAGAGACATAATTCCACAAGGTAAAATCAAATCCTTTGGCTAAGAGAATGGGCATAATATTACTGTAATCCCAAAGTGTCCATGTGGTAGCAGGAGAGAAGATGAGGGAACAGAAATAAAATTTAAATGGTAAGGAAGTGAAATAAACTGGACTTGATCACCAGAAGAAGAACCATGGGACAGATCCACGGTTTTTTGCATTGGTTTTTTGCATTGGTGACAGCAGAACAAAGACACCCTTAACTAAGATAGAGAATAGAGAAAAGAGAAGCAATGAGTTCAGTTGTGGGGATATTAACAGTTTAATGCCCTGCAGGGAAATTCCAGGGAAGTATTCAGGTAAGCAACAGAGACCACAGTTAGGAGATATCAAGTAAATAATCTCTTAGGTGGAAGTTGAAGTAAAAGAAAAAAAATAAAAGATTAGCTCACCTAAATGGGCTTGTAGATTAAGAAAAGAAGGTATATGATGGAGTGGTTAAGAGCATAGGCTCCAGAGCCAGGATTTTGGGGTTTAAATAACGGCTCCATCACTAACTAGCCAGGCGACTTCGGGCAAATTAACCTAACTTCCCAGTTTCAGTTCCCACGAATGTGACGTGTAAACATTAACTGAGTTATTTTATGTAAAGTGCCTAGAAGAGTGTCTGACCTATAGTAAATATTCAATAATATTAAGAGAGAGAGGAAACAAGGTCACAAGAAAAGGGAGTGGTGGTGAAAGAGAGAGTGGAGGGAAGAAACTAAGGAAAAGCAGCGGACAAAGAAGGAGCCTCCAAGAAAGGCAGGAAAAGAGCCAGCAGAAATGATGTCCAAAACAGTGAGGAACGTAAGAATCTCGAGATGAAGTGTGTGTTCAAAATCCCTGGCGGTCCAGTGGTTAGGACTCCATGCTTTCACTGCCATGGGCCCAGGTTCAATCCTGGTGGGGAACTAAGATCCTTGCCTTGTGGTGCTGTCATAAAAAGAAAAAGTTGAATCTTCAGAGAATTCAAAAGGTAAAAGTTGATGAAGAGTCCACTGGTTTGTCTCTGGGGTCAAGAGGCAGCTCTCAGTGCAATGAAGCCACAGAAGCAGGGAGAGCAGGTTGGAGGCCAACGCACAGCCCTCCTCAGCAACCTTCTGCTGGTTTAGGCTCCCTGTATGTGTTCATAATGACCATAAATAATTGTTCTTGACAGGAAGGTGTAACATGAAGAACTTCCAGCCGTTCATATCAGGTTGGGGGAAGCATTTCAAGTAGATAACAAAAATTTTACAAAATTTGTTATTTGTATCACCTTCCCCTGTCACTCAATGTCACCTGCCCTTTTCCAAAGATAGATATAGTGATGATACCAGAGAGGTAGGCAGCAGGGGCAGTAAGAAAATGCCAAAATGAAAATGTAAGAAAGTAGAACAAGAACCATATAAGAACCTGTCTCAAGAAATACTGCAGCAGTGGAGTTAGAACCTCAGTTCAGTTTTTACATATTGTTTGGAAGGTGTATTTAAAATGCAGATTATCAGGCCCTGCCTTCATAGAGGTCCAGGAAGCTGCATTTTAACACATCCTCTGCTGGATTCTGGTGCAAGCAGTTGGACTTTTCAGAATAATTGCTCTGGAGTGTATAGATGAATTGAGAGTTAAGTATTCTTTTACTACAGGGTCAGGGGTATCACAAAAGCAGGGCAAGATATTTTATAGTTCTTGGTCCCACACTGTAGGAATTCCCATACAGACCTTGTTCTCAAGCTTTAGGGATTGTTAAATACAGATTGTTGGGCCTCACACCCAGGGTTTCTGACTCAGTAGGTCTGGGGCAAGGTCCAAGAACCAGCAGTTCTAACAAGCTCCCAGGTGATTTAATTCTGCTGATGCAGGAACCACACACACATTCAGGACTATTGCTCTTCAGCCTCATAAAATGATTATAGTTTGCTTTCTCTGTCAGGAACATAAAGAGAATCAAGCTCATTATAAATATATATTAAAAAGCATAAAAAATGACACCACGGTGGCAAATGTCACACAGCCTTATTCGCTAAAGGAAGAAAATGACCTCACACATCAATTACACCACGAGGTCTCAAGGCCATCCCAGATGGATCAAGGTGGAAACGAGCAATATTTTGTTCCTTCAATTACATCTCAGTAATTTTGCACACACATCCCAAAACTTCCCAGGGAAACTGTATATGAAACACACTTCAAGGAAGAAATAGTTTGAGGATTACTTCTCCTCCCTAACTCTGGGATGCTGTGTAAGAACCCCAAATGAAGATTAAAGTAGTGACAAAGACCAACTTAATATGCTCATAAATGACTTATTTTCTAACCACGATTCATACTTACATACTTGCACAGTGTGTCCAATATGACTATTCCGTTCTTCTTTTTAGCAACTAGTTTTGAATTCCTTTAAAATGAGAAGCCTGGCGCTTCCCTGGTGGCGCAGTGGTTGAGTCCGCCTGCCAATGCAGGGCAAACGGGTTCGTGCCCCGGTCCGGGAAGATCCTGCGTGCGGCGGAGCGGCTGGGCCCGTGAGCCATGGCCGCTGAGCCTGCGCGTCTGGAACCTGTGCTCCGCAACGGGAGAGGCCGCAACAGTGAGAGCCCGCGTACCGCAAAAAAAAAAAAAAAAAAAAAAAAAAAAGAGAGAAGCCTGAAATAGTTTTTGTATGATGCATTTATTGTAACACACTAAAGTGTAAGATTCCTTCATAATTGTATATTTTTGTAATTGTATAGTTGTATATTTGTACATAATTGGATATTTGCAAGTACGTTTTTGCAAATATATGTTATATGCTGACTTTCATATAAGAAAGGCTATCATAGGAAATAATACCTGTTAGGTTTTCATATTTTTGTTGGAAGCATATTATTTTAAATGGACATGCTCAGGTTAAGATTGTTAATTATAAAAAGAGTAGGGGTTTTATGAGTGAGGGAGAGGCAACATTTACAGTTTTTAATACATTTATAACAATGAGAAATGAAGATTGTGACCATCAAATTACATAGTTACCAGTGTACTTGAAGTGAATTTGAGGCAGATAGATTTTTAAAAAAACAAAATCGCAGGTGATGAGATTGGAAAATAAACACCATTTTATCCCTATACCCTCACCCTGGCTTAGAAAATAAGAGAGGTTTGGCCTTGCAGGTGTTTTCAGTGCAAGCCAGGTGGTTCTGATGAATTCACTCTGGGGTAACAGTGAGGTCTCTAGAACACTGGGCCCTGTGGGTGCCCAGGGAGCTTTTACCAAGGAGACAAAAGCCACAGTGTGAGCTGCCTAGTAGCACTCGCTCCTCAAGTTGCCTTCTTCCAGGCTGCAGGAGAAGGAAAGGAGGATCCCTTCTTTCTTTAGAAACCATCTATATTTAAAATTATGTATATGCGGTTTTAAAAAGTATGAAATAAAAAAGGAGACGGTTTCCCCCTCTTAACACTCCAAGTTTCTCTCCCCCAAATTAACCACAGTTAATAGTTGTTTTGTATATATACATATAAAAATGTTTTATGTATATCTCAGCTTATATACATTTCCTTTTTCTTATTTACACAAGTGCAGTCATACCACACATATTGCTTTACATCTTGTTGAAAAGTTTATCTTGGAGATCTTTCCCTATCTGCAGATACAAATCTTCCTCATTATTTTTCTCCTAATTGCATAATATACCATTGAATGTGTGTACAATAGGTTACGTAATCATCTTTTATTAACAAACATTGGGATGGTTTCTAATTTTTGCTTCTATAAACAATGGTATAATGCAAGTATATCCACAGGGTAAAATCCTAGTTGTAGAATCTCTGGGTCAAAAGAGATATGAATTTGTGATTTCTATAGATATTGTCAAATTGCCCTCTTAAAGGGTTTTTTTTTTAACTGAGATATAATTGACATATAATAACACCCATTTATTAGCCCACAGTGCTAAACAGGTCAGAAGGCACAGTGCGGCTGGGGTTTCTGCTAAGAGTCTCAAGGCTAAAATCGATGCATCAGTCAGGTTGAACTCTTATCTGTGGGCTCCAGGGAAGAATCCACTTCCAAACTCCTTCAGATTATTGGCAGAATTCATGTCCTTACAGTTGTAGGACTGATGTCACCATTTTCCTGCTGGCTTTTTCAGCCAAAGGCTTCTCTCAGTTCCTACAAGCCGCCCACATTCCTTGGCCTCATGAGATCCTCCATCTGCCAGTTGCCAAGGGTGCATGGAATCCTTTTCCAGTTCCCAACCGCTTGCTTTCTCTTCTGTGATGAGCTGGAGAAACTCTCTGCTTTCAAAGGGCTCATGTGATTAGGTCAGGCCCACACAGATAATCTCCCTACCTTAAGGTCAACTATGCCATGTAATGTAATGTAATGATGATAGTAAAATCCATCATATTCAAAGTCCCAGGAACTAGGCGAACCGTGCATACAGGGCTTGTGGGAGAGGACCTTGGGGACTGTCATTGAATGGTGGTGGGCAGTACCACAGCTTTGTAAGAATTAGAATTTTGAAAGACCTGGCTCTTTACAGAGCAGGAAGGCTAGACAATTAAGCAGTCTACTTGGACTCTACTCGAAAACAACTTGACTACAAGCTGATGTGTACAGAGACTTGTTTTTTGACTGAAGGAGGAAAGAGGAGAGCTTTTGTTTTCTTTTGTCTTTGTCATTGGGTGTCTAAGAGTGGAGGAAGAGACTAAAAGAACAATTCAGCCTGCTTTTCCCATTACCACGACCGTGAACTGACTGTGAATCCTGGTCATAACTCTGCATTTGTGAGATAAGTTTGAGGGGCCTTTTAAAAATCTTTTTTTAAAAAACATCTTTATTGGAGCATAAATGCTTTACAATGGTGTGTTGGTTTCTGCTTTATAACAAAGTGAATCAGTTATGCATATACACAAATCCCCATATCTCTTCCCTCTTGCGTCTCCCTCCCAACCTCCCTATCCCTCTCCTCTAGGTGGTCACAAAGCACCTAGCTGATATCCCTGTGCTATGCAGCTGCTTCCCACTAGCCATCCACCCTACGTTTGGTAGTGTATATATGTCCATGCCACTCCCTCACTTTGTCACAGCTTACTCTCCCCCTCGCCGTATCCTCAAGTCCATTCTGTAGTAGGTCTGCGTATTTATTCCCGTCTTGCCCCTAGGTTCTTCATGACCATTTTTGTAGTTTGTATTTTAGATTCCATATATATGTGTTAGCATACGGCATTTGTTTTTCTCTTTCTAACTTACTTCACTCTGTATGACAGACTCTAGGTCCATCCACCTCACTACAAATGACTCAATTTCGTTTCTTTTTATGGCTGAGTAATATTCCATTGTATATATGTGCCACATCTGCTTTATCCATTCATCTGTTGATGGACACTTAGGTTGCTTCCATGTCCTGGCTATTGTAAATAGAGCTGCAATGAACATTTTGGTACATGACTCTTTTTGAATTATGGTTTTCTCAGGGTATATGCCCAGTAGTGGGATGGCTGGGTCATATAGTAGTTCTATTTGTAGTTTTTTAAGGAACCTCCATACTGTTCTCCATAGTGGCTGTATCAATTTACATTCCCACCGACAGTGCAAGAGGGTCCCTTTTCTCCACACCCTCTCCAGCATTTGTTGTTTGTAGATTTTTTGATGATGGCCATTCTGACCAGTGTGAGATGATATCTCATGGTAGTTTTGATTTGAATTTCTCTAATGATTAATGATGTTGAGCATTCTTTCATGTGTTTGTTGGCAATCTGTATATCTTCTTTGGAGAAATGTCTATTTAGGTCTTCTGCCCATCTTTGGATTGGGTTGTTTGTTTTTTTGATATTGAGCTGCATGAACCGCTTGTAAATTTTGGAGATTAATCCTTTGTTAGTTGCTTCATTTGCAAACATTTTCTCCCATTCTGAGGGTTGTCTTTTCATCTTGTCTATAGTTTCCTTTGTTGCGCAAAAGTTTTTAAGTTTCATTAGGTCCCACTTGTTTATTTTTGTTTTTATTTCCATTTCTCGAGGAGGTGGGTCAAAAAGGATCTTGCTGTGATTTATGTCATAGAGTGTTCTGCCTATGTTTTTCTCTAAGAGTGTGATAGTGTCTGGCCTTACATTTAGGTCTTAAATTCATTTTGAGTATATTTTTGTGTATGGTGTTAGGGAGTGTTCTAATTTCATTCTTTTACATGTAGCTGTCCAGTTATTCCAGCACCACCTATTGAAGAGGCTGTCTTTTCTCCACTGTATATTCTTGCCTCCTTTATCAAAGATAAGGTGACCATATGTGTGTGGGTTTATCTCTGGACTTTCTATCCTGTTCCATTGATCTATATTTCTGTTTTTGTGCCAGTACCATAGTGTCTTGATCACTGTAGCTTTGTAGGATAGTCTGAAGTCAGAGGGCCTGCTTCCTCAAGCTCTGTTTTTCTTTCTCAAGATTGTTCTGGCTATTCGGGGTCTTTTGTGTTTCCATACAAATTGTGAAATTTTTTGTTCTAGTTCTGGGAAAAATGCCAGTGGTAGTTTGATAGGGATTGCATTGAATCTGTAGATTGCTTTGGGTAGTATAGTCATTTTCACAATGTTGATTCTCCCAATCCAAGAACATGGTATATCTCACCATCTGTTTGTATCATCTTTAATTTTTTTCATCAGTGTCTTATAATTTTCTGCATACAGGTCTTTTGTCTCCCTAGGAAGGTTTATTCCTAGGTACTTCATTCTTATTGTTGCAATGGTAAATGGGAGTATTTTCTTAATTTCACTTTCAGATTTTTCATCATTAGTATATAGGAAATGCAAGAGATTTCTGTGCATTAATTTTGTATCCTGCAACTTTACCAAATTCATTGATTAGCTCTAGTAGTTTCCTGGTAGCATCTTCAGAATTCTCTATGTATAGTATCATGTCATTTGCAAACAGTGACAGCCTTACTTCTTCTTTTTACCATTTGGATTCCTTTGATTTCTTTTTCTTCTTTAATTGCTGTGGCTAAAAGTTCCAAAACTATGTTGAATAATAGTGGTGAGGGTGGGCAACCTTGTCTTGTTCTTGATCTTAGTGGAAATGGTTTCAGTTTTTCACCATTGAGAACGATGTTGGCTGTGGGTTTGTCATATATGGCCTTTATCTTGTTGAGCTAAGTTCGCTCTATGCCTACTTTCTGGAGGGTTTTTATCATAAATAGGTGTTGAATTTTGTTGAAAGCTTTCTCTGCATCTATTGAGATGATCATATGGTTTTTCTCCTTCAATTTGTTAACATGGTTTATCACATTGATTGATTTGCATATATTGAAGAATCCTTGCATTCCTGGGATAAACCCCACTTCATCATGGTGTATGACCCTTCTAATGTGCTGTTGGATTCTGTTTGCTAGTATTTTGTTAAGGATTTTTGCATCTATGTTCATCAGTGATATTGGCCTGTAGTTTTCTTTTTGTGTAACATCTTTGTCTGGTTTTGGTATCAGGGTGATGGTGGCCTCGTAGAATGAGTTTGGGAGTGTTCCTCCCTTTGTTATATTTTGGAAGAGTTTGAGAAGGATAGGTATTAGCTATTCTCTAAATGTTTGATAGAATTCACCTGTAAAGCCATCTTGTCCTGGGCTTTTGTTTGTTGAAAGATTTGAATCCCACTTTCAATTTCAGTGCTTGTGATTGGTCTGTTCATATTTTCTATTTCTTCCTGGTTCAATCTCGGCAGCTTGTGCATTTCTAAGAATTTGTCCATTTCTTCCAGGTTGTCATTTTATTGGCATATAGTTGGTTGTAGTAATCTCTCATGATCCTTTGTATTTCTGCAGTGTCAGTTGTTACTTCTCCTTTTTCATTTCTAATTTTATTGATTTGAGTCTTCTCCCTTTTTTTCTTGATGAGTCTGGCTAATGGTTTATCAGTTTTGTTTATCTTCTCAAAGAACCAGCTTTTAGTTTTATTGATCTTTGCTATTGTTTCCTTCATTTCTTTTTCATTTATTTCTGATCTGATCTTTATGATGTCTTTCCTTTTGCTAACTTCGGGGTTTTTTTGTTCTTCTTTCTCTAATTGCTTTAGGTGTAAGGTTATGTTGTTTATTTGAGATGATTCTTATTTCTTAAGGTAGGATTGTATTGGTATAAACTTCCCTCTTAGAACTGCTTTTGCTGCATCCCATAGGTTTTGGGTCGTCGTGTTTTCATTGTCATTTGTTTCTAGGTAATTTTTGATTTCCTCTTTGATTTCTTCAGTCATCTCTTGGTTATTAAATAGTGTATTGTTTAGCATTCATGTGTTTGCATTTTTTACAGATTTTTTCCTGTAATTGATATCTAGTCTCATAATGTTGTGGCTAGAAAAGATACTTGATGCGATTTCAATTTTCTTAAATTTACCAAGGCTTGATTTGTTACCCAAGATATGATCTATCCTGGACAATGTTCCATGAGCACTTGAGAAGAAAGTGTATTCTGTTGTTTCTGGATGGAATGTCCTATAAATATCAATTAAGTCCATCTTGTGTAATGTATCATTTAAAGCTTGTGTTTCCATATTTATTTTCATTTTGGACGATCTGTCCATTGGTGAAAGTGGAGTGTTAAAGTCCCCTACTATGACTGTGTTTCTGTCAATTTCCCCTTTTATGGCTGTTGGTATTTGCCTTATGTATTGAGGTGCTCCTATGTTGGATGCATAAATATTTACAATTGTTATATCTTCTTGGATTGATCCCTTGATCATTATGTAGTGTCCTTCCTTGTCTCTTGTACCATTCTTTATTTTAAAGTCTATTTTATCTGGTGAGTATTGCTACTCCAGCTTTCTTTTGATTTCCATTTGCATGGAATATCTTTTTCCATCCCCTCACTTTCTGTCTGTATGTGTCTCTAGGTCTGAAGTGGGTCTCTTTTAGACAGTATACATATGGGTCTTGTTTTTGGATCCATTCAGCGAGCTTGTGTCTTTTGGTTGGAGCATTTAATCCATTCACATTTAAGGTAATTATTGATATGTATGTTCCTATGACCATTTTCTGCATTGTTTTGGGTTTCTTTTTGTAGGTCCTTTTCTTCTCTTGTGTTTCTCATGTAGAGAAGTTCCTGTAGTATTTTTTGTAGAGCTGGTTTTGTGGTGCTGAATTCTCTTAGCTTTTGCTTGTCTGTAAAGTTTTTGATTTCTCTGTTGAATCTGAATGAGATCCCTGCTGGGTCGAGTAATCTTGGTTGTAGGTTCTTCCCTTTCATCACTTTAAATATATCATGCCACTCCTTTCTGTCTTGTAGAGTTTCTGCTGAGAAGTCGGCTGTTAACCTTATGGGAGTTCCCTTGTATGTTATTTGTCATTTTTCCCTTGTTGCTTTTAACACTTTTTCTTTGTCTTTAATTTTTGGCAGTTTGATTACTATGTGTCTCGGAGTGTTTCTCCTTGGGTTTATCCTGCCGGGACTCTGTGCGCTTCCTGGACGTGGGTGGCTATTTCCTTTCTCATGTGTGGGAAGTTTTTGACTATAATCTCTTCAAATATTTTCTCAGGTCCTTTCTCTCTTCTCCTTCTGGGACCCCTGTAATGTGAATGTTGGTGTGTTTAATGTTGTCCCAGAGGTCTCTTAGGATGTCTTCATTTCTTTTCATTTTTTTTTCTTTATTCTGTTCCATGCCATTGAATTCCACCACTCTGTCCTCCAGGTCACTTATCTGTTCTTCTGCCTCAGTTATTCTGCTATTGGTTCTTTCTAGTGTATTTTTTAATTTTAGTTATTGTATGGTTCATTTCTGTGTGTTTGTTCTTTAATCCTTCTAAGTGTTTGTTCTTTAATTCTTCTAGATCTTTGTTAAACATTTCTTGCATTTTCTCGATCTTTGCCTCCATTCTTTTTCCAAAGTCCTGATCACCTTCACTATCATTATTCTGAATTCTTTTTCTCTAAGGTTGCCTATCTACACTTCAATCAGTTGTTTTTCTGGGGTTTTATCGTGTTCCTTCATGTGGTACATAGTCCTCACCTTTTCATTTTGTCTATCTTTCTGTGAACGTGGTTTTCATTCCACAGGTGGCAGGATTGTAATTCTTGCTTCTACTGTCTGCCTCTGGTGGATGAGGCTATCTAAGAGGCTTATGCAAGCTTTCTGTTGGTAGGGACTGGTGGTGGGTCAAGCTGGGTGTTGCTCTGGTGGGCAGAGCTCAGTAAAACTTTAATCTGCTTGTCTAATGATGGGTGGGGCTGAGTTCCCTCCCTGTTGGTTGTTTGGCCTGCGGCAAGCCAACACTGGAGGTCACTGGCTCTTTGGTGGGGCTATTGGCAGACTCCCAGAGGGCTCATGCCAACGAGTACTTTCCAGAACTTCTGCTGTCACTGTCCTTGTCCCCACGGTGAGCC
Source organism: Kogia breviceps (assembly GCF_026419965.1). NCBI lineage: Eukaryota > Metazoa > Chordata > Mammalia > Artiodactyla > Physeteridae > Kogia > Kogia breviceps. The sequence continues at coordinate 162,570,598 of NC_081311.1, read as the reverse complement.
ACAGACCCCTCGCCTCTTCAGGAGATCCTCCAACATTAGCAGATAGGTCTGTTTCAGTCCTCTATGGGGTCACTGCTCCTTCCCCCTGGGTCCTGGTGTGCACACTACTTTGTGTGTACCCTCCAATTGTGGAGTGTCTGTTTCTCCCAGTCCTGTTGAAGTCCTGCAATCAAATCCCACTAGCCTTCAAAGTCTGAATCTCTGGGAATTCCTCCTCCGGTTACGACCCCCAGGTTGGGAATCCTGATGTTGGGCTCAGAATCTTCACTGCAATGGGTGGGCTTCTGTGGTATAATTGTTCTCTAGTTTATGAGTCACCCACCCAGTGGTTATGGGATTTGATTTTATCGTGATTGCATCCCTCGTACAATCTCATTGTGGCTTCTCCTTTGTCTTTGGGTGTGGGGTATCTTTTTTGGTGAGTTCCAGTGTCTTCCTATCGATGACTGTTCAGCAGTTAGTTGTGATTCCGATGCTCTCGCAAGAGGGAGTGAGAGCACATCCTTCTGGTCTGCTATCTGGAGCCAGTCTCCTCTCCATATACCTGGAGCCACCAGATGCTGGGAGAGGCAAGGAAATATCTCCCTTCAAGAGCCTTTGGAAGGAGAAAATCCCTGGTGACACCTTGATTTTGGATTTCTGGCCTCCAGAACTACACCCACAGTGAGTTGTTCTACAGCAGAGAAAACCTCGATTCAGGGAACCTGAATATTTTATGGTGGAAAAAAAAGTATGCCTGCCTTTGCCCTGGAAAGAAATATTTTCTTCCTGTTTACTTGTTTCTTTGGATGACTGGTTGGTGGACATTGTGAATTGTACCATGTTGGTTCTGAATATCTCTGTATTCCTGTAAATATTGTTGAAATTTGTTCTGGAATACAGTTAAATTACTTGAAAACAGTTTGTTCCCTCTGGATCTTGTTTTTAAGATTTGTTGGTGGAATCAGTACAGTGTTTAGTTTAGGTCTAATTATTTTCCACTATTGAGGTAAGACTACCCAATGAGTAATCTACCTCAAACCCCACAGATTATAAGGTTTATCCATTCTGGTTAGAAGTATAGACTTGTCCTGGTCTTGTGTAAGTTTTGGACACTCTTCTCTCTTTTTTTTTTTTTTTGCGGTACACAGGCCTCTCACTGTTGTGGCCTCTCCCGTTGCGGAGCACAGGCTCAGGACGCACAGGCCCAGTGGCCATGGCTCACAGGCCTAGCTGCTCTGCAGCATGTGGGATCTTCCCATACCGGGGCACGAACCTGTGTCCCCTGCATTGGCAGGCGGACTCTCAACCACTGCGCCACCAGGGAAGCCCCACTTCTCTTTAATCCTCTAGTGGTTCTTTCCCTGCCGGGAATAATTTCCTCACATGCCTACACTGATCAATACTCTGCTAAATACTCAGAAGGACTCTCTGCGAATCTCTGCTGTTTTCATTTTGCACAACTGTCTCCTCTCTGGCACACTGTCTTGCAAACTCTACCTGCCTTGGGTCTTCTTTTGGACTCTCAGTTCTATCTCCTCAATTCGGGTCATTCACTGGGTTGTGCCTGGATACACCCATTTTGTAATATGTGCTGGAAATTTTCTCAGAGTGGTAAGTCAGAGCACTTGTAGGGCTCACATCATTTACTTCCCATAATTCAGGTATCACCGTGCTTCACTGCCTGAGGCTCAATGTTTTGGAACTGTTGTTTAATACATTTATATATGTTTTGTGGGTTGTTGGTTTTTTTTGCTTGTTACAGGTCAGAGTGTAAATTCTTTCCCTGTGATTCCATCTCTGCAGAAGCAGAAGTTCCAAATTAGTGTCTTAAAGAAAAAGTATGTCATGGAGAGAAGAAGAGGTGATTCCATCTCCACAGAAGCAGAAGTTCCAAATTAGTGTCTTAAAGAAAAAGTACGTCATGGAGAGAAGAAGAGGTGGTAAGTGCTGGTTGTGCTAGAATAATAGAAATGCTTGTTGCTAGAATTCTGTTAATTATGGTTTTGGAATGGTATTTTTGCCTATAGTAACCAGCTTGATAAAATAAAAAGAATATGGCTTTACAGTTACTGAGTGGAATTCCAGCTCTGTCACTTACCAGCTGCATGACTTTGAACGAGTTACTTAGTCCTCCTGAGCCTGGTTTCTTTGTCAATGTATGAAAAAGGAGAAATATGACTACCTGACTCATGGTTCTATTGCAAGGATTAGATGAGATAATATATACAAATTACCTGCTACAAAGTAGCCCCTAAACAAATGTTTATTCCTTTCTTTATTCACCTCTCTTATTCCCCATTCTCCTAATTTTTTTCTACAAAACAATTGAACAAATATTTTTTTCTATCACGGTTTTAAATAGTCTGGAAGAAGAGCAAAAGCTTTCATTATAAATTTCTTTAAGATATGAGACATGGGCTTCCCTGGTGGCGCAGTGGTTGAGAATCCGCCTGCCGATGCAGGAGACACGGTTTCGTGCCCTGGTCCGGGAAGATCCCACATGCCGCGGAGCGGGTGGGCCCGTGAGCCATGGCCGCTGAGCCTGTGCGTCCGGAGCCTGTGCTCCTCAACGGGAGAGGCCACAACAGTGAGAGGCCCGGGTACCGCAAAAACAAAAAACAAAAAAAAACCCATCCACCATATAAATGTACTGTAAACTATGGAATAAAAATATGCATGGCAGAGTCCTTGCTCTCTAAGAGCTCACAGACCAGCAAACGAGGTGGCCTAGTAACCCACAATGTGATAAGATGGCACTACAGAAACACTATTTCTATTTGCAGCTTGCTGGATGACAGATAAAAGCACCATGTCTGTATTCAGTCTTTCTTCAGCTTCTTTTGTTGTTTACTTCTGCAATATCTTATTTATTTCAAGGCTCAGGCTCTGGTCCAGCTGATTTTGTCATTGCAGAAACCACTTGATTCTTCCTTTTTCGTGTGTTCAAAAGTCACTTTGTGGTAGACGGTCTCCTTAATGAGCTGACAAAGCTGGGGTCAGAGTTCCTTGACTCACAGCACCTCATCTGAGGGACTCATTGCTTTTGGACAAGAAGTGATTACCTAAGGAACTGACTTTAGGAAAAGATGAAAAGCATCTCTTTATAAGCTTCCCTTTATCTTGACACTGAAGGCTTAGATGGCATTCTCATCAAGATTTTACTAGCTTGTCACCAACCAATCAGTAGGAATTTGGCAGAGAGGAAGACAGAAGGATAAGATTCTTCTCCTTCAGGCAGGGAATTAAATCCAGCAGAGTTAAAGAAGGACATTCTTACAATGGTAAGAGCATAGGACTGGGAGTGAGGAGACCCAGCTTTCAGTTTAGTCCTTTTACGTAAAATGGCATTAGATAATTACTTTGAAGTTTTAAAATTCTAGGCTCTAACAACTGTGGAAACAATTAAGTACTGTAGTGCTATGCCTATCAGTAGGACAGCCCAATAAAGATTTAATATCATTTTTGTAACTTAAGAAAGGTTTTATTTTTTGTAGTGTAGCATTAAATTTGCCTAGACCAAGCAAAATACAATTTTACTTTTGACTAAAAAGAAGTAAATACATGTCTTTTTCTTTTAATGTTACTTTAATAGAAGAAATAGAAGAGAAGTTGCCTACAGACCAGAGAAGAAGTTGTACCTTTTGGAGAAACAGATTGACTATCTGCAGCCCCACCTGGGTGTGGGTGACTTGGGTTGTGGGTATGTCTCTTTTGGTCTCATATCCTGTCAGGAAATTACCCCACTGGCTGCAGACCCAGGGTTCAGTTAACTCTTCTGGGGTGGATGCAGATGGCAATTTGACCCTGTGTGTCTTTGAACTATACTTTTGGATATAAACTCCTTGAGGCAGGAACTAGTCCTTAATACATGCCTATTGAATGAGTGCCAGATACCGCAAACCCACTTTAGTTTCTGATAGGCAGCTTAGAATGATGGCTCAGCATGTGGCCTTTGAAGTTGGATTCCGGCTCTGCCACTAATTAGGTATGCAAGTTTATTAACCTCTCAGAGTTTCAGTTTTCTCATCTGTAAAATGGGAAACACAGTTACCTCATTAGGTTGGTGTAACGAGTACATGAGATAATACAAGACAGTACCTTCAGTGCCTGATATAGGGCTGAGGAGACATTCATTAAGCCCAAGAAATATAGGTGGAGCCAGGGAAGAGCAGAGGATGATAACAATCAATAACTTAATAGTATAGGAAGAACAGGAATTGTTGTTTTGTATCACAGATGAGGAAACTGAGTTTCAGTGAACTTAAGTAGCTTGTCTCAGGCCACACAGCTAGGAAGGAGTAAACCAGTGCTACATCTCATGATTTTAGACCCCTAAGTGAGGCCAGTGCTTTCTCCATAATGAGCTGCTAAAGGTGGATAGAGCTAATGACTTGTTCAGGGAGCCAAACTTGTCCTTGGAATATGGGGTAGTCTCCCTGCTGCCTTCCTTCCAGGCATTTCAAGTCAAATGCTATCTGCCTAAAGTTTTCTTTGATAGCAAAATGGAACTGTGTGATATTTCTGAGAGTTTCTATAGCATCCAAGGCTCAGGCACCATCAAGAACTTGACCTTTACACTACAGCTGACATTGTTTCCAAATAGGAGAGACCTTTTACAGAGACCCCTGAAAGTAGCAATTATCTGCTCTTAGAAAAGAGCTGAGAAGTGCAGATGCTGACCTTTCGATCCTCACTGGATATAGTCATAAAGCTATTCTTTAAGACTAAAAAAAAATGTTAAGTTCCATTGAACCAAACGTATTAGATGATTTACATACTTATCTCATTTATCACTACAACATCCCAGAGAGATATAGTATATTATCTCTGTTTTATGATTTTTCCCAAGGTTATATACTATGTAAGGGGGTTAGGATTTGAACCTGTGACTTTTTTTTTGCGGTACACGGGCCTCTCACTGTTGTTGTTGTTTTTTTTTTTTCCGGTATGCGGGCCTCTCTGTTGTGGCCTCTGCCGTTGCGGAGCACAGGCTCCGGACGCGCAGGCGCAGCGGCCATGGCTCACGGGCCCAGCCGCTCCGCGGCATGTGGGATCTTCCCGGAGCCGGGCACGAACCCGCATCCCCTGAATCGGCAGATGGATTCTCAACCACTGCGCCACCAGGGAAGCCCTGAACCTGTGACTTCTTCAAAGAAGCTCCTTCCAAGCTCCTTCTCTTCGAGTGTACGATACTACCCTGCTCTTAACAAACAAACCAACAAACTAACAAACAGATATTTCATTCAATTCATCAAAATGCAACTCAAAAATGATTTGTTGAGATGTTACTCGATGTCTGGCCCTGTGCTATAGTTCTAAGCATCTTAAAACCTTGTTATGGAGTTTCAATATCTTTATGTTTTAGATTGTGCTATTTTAAGGAAAGTTATAATTTACGTTGTTCAAAGGTACTGCCTGGCATATCTACTAGACTTAATAATTATTTTGTGGAGGTGGGAGATAGAAAGATAAAAAAACAAGTCATGCCAAAGAAAGACCTCCATGTACAAGATCATTGGCTCTTCATAAATGGTATGGAAAAGAACATGAGATGGTATGTATTTTATTAAGATAACACACTTAGGGTGTGATATCAAGTTCTGAGCCAAAACCCGATACTGTACTTTTAGACGTCCTTGTATCACTATGAAGTAATTTAGGGCTGGAGCAGGGGCGGGTAAATACGTACTGCAGGCCAGATTAAGCCCACAAAGATGTTTAGCCTGCACTCGCTCCCACTGAGAACAAGCAACAGCGTTCAGCTGTGGGTGGATGCTGACTCACCGACTGGGTAGGTGCTCAGAGCCCTGCCGGTGCCAACCAGCTGCAGAGAGACAGGAGAGGCTGGTGTGAACCTGGCCTCCAAGACCCCTCTTAGTAGTATCCTCCAGGACTTGATGATTCAGTCCTGCCTACCACAGATCCTAGACTGGTCAAGCTCCCCCATAGAAACAGGCACGTGAGCATGGCCCGTGGCAGTGGCGGGGAGGGGAGAGTAGCAGAGCTGCTGTAGAGCATGTCTGTCCTGCTTTTGCAGAACTTCAGTTCCCCTAGAATGACCCTTCAGTGAGTCTGTGAGTCCCCAGGGAGGGATTCATGTATGTTTGGACCAGTGTATGCCTGCTGGCTGCCACCCCTCCCAGGAATCGGCCGCCAGTCATTCACCAGGAACCACCAGCTCCATTGTAGCTGAATTAGAAGCCCGCAACGGCCACAGCTGCACCTTGCTTTGCTGCATGATGGGGAAAAAATGTTATTATTCCATTTTGAGTTACACCGTTTTTGCTTATGGACCCTTCTCTCCCTATGCCTCAGACAGGACACCTTGGGGGTCAGCCCTGAGACAAAGCAGAGCAACACACATGATACTGGACTCAGAAATGCTGCTTTTCTCTGATGGCCAAAGCTTTGTGCCTGCCTTCCTATTCTGTTAGGAATGAGCCCTTTCCTAAGGGACTTTGACTGGCTCATGCAAAAGGGTCTCTGGAGAGCCCGGCTACCAGCTTGCCAGACATATCCATGTCTGTGTGAACGAACCCTAGTAGCGGGCACAATCTAGATCACAAGGGGACCATCGTGCACATGTGTCTGAGTCCATTTGGGCTGCTCTGACAGAATACCATAGACTGGGTGCCTCATAAGCAGCAGACATTTATTTCTCAGAGTTCTGGAGGTTGGAAAGTCCAAATTCAAGGCACAGGCAGATTTTTGGGGAGGGCCCATTTCCGGTTTATAGATGGCCATCTTCTGTCAGTATCCTCACATGGTGGAAGGGGCAAAGGAACTCTCTAGGATCTCTTTTTATCAAGGCACTAATCCTATTTATGAGGGCTCCACCATCATGACCTAATCATCTCCCAAAGGCCCCGCCTCCTAATACCATCACATTGAGGGTTAGAATTTCAACATATGGATTTGGCGGGGGGCGGGGGGGAGGGGACACACACAAATATTTAGTCTATAACAACAAGTTATTAATAAAAGTGTCAAATCCACCTGTTATTGTCCATGAGTCAACACAATGTAAATAATTAGAATTCTAAGATTTTGCCTGTAATCAGGGAAAATTATTTTAAAGAAATCTCAAGACTCTGAATATGGCATAATATGGGGTGAAAAAATGCAAAGGAAAAGAAAAAAATGACATAGATAATATGGGAAGAGTAGTTGATAGGATGGAAATATTAAAGGAATTATATTTTTAACCCATTTTAGGCTTAACAGAGGGATTACATTTTTGCAAGTCACAGCATGATGGACTTGCATTCTGTAGATAAAAATTAACTTTAAATTTAATTTAAAAAAGCAGTGTGGACAATAGAAAACTTTGACATATTCAACTATAAAAGAAAACCAACTGTAATATGGAATGGAGAAGACTATGTACTTAATTGTTTCCGTCTCTTTTAACTTTCATTTTCAAGGTTATTACCCTTCAGTGAAGATAAACACTACTAAAAGCTTGTCAGCTCTTTTTGAGACAGGAAAAAGAATTCATCTCTCTGCCTGTCTCAAGGAGATAGATGTGGACATTGGTGTCCTTCTACAAAGCTGTCGATGAGTCTAAACAAGATGAAGTGGCAGCATGTTGATGGAGTATATTCAGAGGTGACAGTCTTGCAGACAGCAGTGTTTTCGTCACTATTCTGCAAACAAGACTTTAGAGAGCTCTTACAATAGGAAAAGGGAAAAAAGTGCCATGCCAAGGTTGGAAGTTAGGGATATGTTGTGCCTTGAAGAGGGCCAGCCAACAGATGAGGACAAGGAGTTTCTTTAGCCTGAAGGAAAAGAAGCACTTTCTTTAAAAAAAAAAAAAAAAATCTTAAACATTAATTTAGAGCATTCACAGACTGAAATATGCTTCTGACTTTTTTATTTGTAGGTTAGATTCAGAGTTCTTTTAAGAAAAATGTTACGGTTCCCTTGGCAAAGAGTGTATAGGGTAGCTCTTTGAACCATAGAGGTGGTTAGAGCTGTGAAGATTTTTAAATATTCTCTGGTCCAATTGCCTCTTTTAAGAGAGCAGGAAGCTGAAGCCCAGAGAGTGTTAATTAACTTACTTGGAGTAACAGGGCAGGGCCCTGTTACTAGCACTTTTAGTCTTCTAAGTTTTATTCTATGCTATACTGAATATACACTATGGCACGCAAAATTATAGGACGCGCACATGTGTGCGTGCGTGCGTGTGCGTGCGTGCGTGTGCGTGTGTGTGCGTGTGTGTGTGTATGTGTGAGAGAGAGAGAAAATAAAAGTCAGTTCAACTACCATGTGATGATATTTTTTCATTCTGTTAAGGCTCCCCCTGCTGGGTAAAACGTAGGTAGGGCATCGTCTCCTGAAAAACACACGGCTGCCATTTCCTCTGCGTCCCAAGTGGAACTCCTCAAGGTACCAATGGTGTTCTGTGGAGAAGAATACCTCTACCCTCCCTTCTCCTCTTTTTTGTCTTAAACTCTTTTGAATTTTTTTTTTTTTAATGTAAGGTTTTTGGCATTAGCTGGCATGGGGCATAAGACTGATTTAAATTGCTTCAACTCTATTGTTACTGTTATTTCTACTGCTCAGTGCCCTCTGTCATCTGTACATTGGACAACTGGCAAGAATTAGTAGTAATGTGTGGAACTGGTTGTCGTTGCTGCTTGAGTAGCTTTTATTTTTATTTTAATTTTTTTTGTGGTACGCGGGCCTCTCACTGCTGTGGCCTCTCCCGTTGCGGAGCACAGGCTCCGGACGCGCAGGCTCAGCGGCCATGGCTCACGGGCCCGGCCGCTCCGCGGCATGTGGGATCTTCCCGGACCGGGGCACGAACCCGCGTCCCCTGCATCGGCAGGCGGACTCTCAACCACTGCGCCACCAGGAAAGCCCGAGTAGCTTTTATTAATTCCATTGGGTGAAAAAGGAAACAAAGGGCTATAGCTGTACATCTTTTCTCTTGAGGAGACTTGGGCCTCTAAGGGGCTCAAGATTGTTGGCAAGAAATCTGTTTTGACAGCCAGCAATTGATACAGGAGTGGGTTAGAGGAAAACTCCTTGCTATTCTCTTCACTTTTTGGCTCTAGTGCTTACTTGCCATGTGACCCTGAGCAAGCTACTTAATCCCTTAAAAGCATAATTTCCTCATTTTTGGTATGGGAATAATAAGAGTACTTCAAATGTCTGTTGAATGATAAAAGAGATAATGCATTGAATCACCTAACACCATGCTGACTCAATAAATATCGTTATTGGGATTGCCTACCATTTCTTTCAGCAGGAAGCAATAGGACAAAAAGACTGGCAAGGATCGGGGAAATTATTTTATTTCTTCATATATTTGGTGTTGGCGAAGAGGCTGCTGATTATCTAGAATTTTTTTTTTACATTTTAGGGGACGGTCATGACACAGGCAGTAAAGAGATCAGAACTGGCTTGAGGAATCCAAATTTTGCCAGATTTCACCACTTGCCATGAGAAGTGACGTGCACTTGACATTAGTTAGTGCTCAGTTTTTGCTACCTCAGTATGCCCACTGATGGGTCTGTAAGTCATTAACCCTTACAAAAATTCCTTTCGCCTGTGACTTTTGGAAGTCCTCAGAGGTGTGTCACATGACTTATAAACAAATTTGCTTTCCAGGGGAGCTGTGGGACACTGCATGCCTGTTGGAGTCTTGTTTATTTCTGTAGGGCATCCTGGCATCAAAGGTGTTTGCTACAGCTTCCTCTGTATGCTTCTGCCTTTAGGGACCCTCAAAATTGCTTACGTCTAGGGACTGTGCTGAGCAGCAGAGGAAATAACCCTCTTCATTTCACCCCTCTTTGTCTCCTGGTTCCCCTTGAAGAAAAACTCCCTATTATCTCTATGCAAAGCAAGTTATTTAGAAAGATAGTCAAAGGGCTTGAAAGTAGAACAGGCTCAGCAAAAACCCTCTCCCTTCACAGCACATACACACACACGGACACACACATACACACACAAACACACACAGAAACACACATTTAAGCATCCTTGATATTTTTCATCTGTTTAGAGTTATAGATCTTAAAAGACAACCTGGTAGTGGTTACATAAGCACAGGGTGCTGCCCTCAGATTCAAGTAAATTGTCACATTACTTATGATTCTTGGATGACACAATTCTATTTAAACTGTAGGACCAATGTACTGATATTCTGCCTTGGAAATAATTACGTTTGTTGGTGGTAAACTAAATCTGGGCATGTGCTATTTCAATGTCCACAAAAACACTTACTCTTGCTCAGATTTTCCCAATGTGTTAGTTATTTAAGAGGGCATCCTAGAAAATCAATCTTTTTCATATTGTTTCATTATCAGCTCATTTTTCAGATGTCTGTGTAAGGCATAACGATTAAAGCATGAGATGTGTTGATAGTGTTAAAAAATCCATCCTCGAATGAAGCTGCTATAATGATTGCAGCATCTTTTATCTGACTGATATGAATATATAGAACACTGAAGTTTGTTGCTCTATCATTCTCCTGAAAGAATTTAGACTGTTAGCTCAAGGGGTACAAAGCAAACTACCAAACAGAATCATCTAGGAGAATATGACATCTGTGCACATGGTATCAACCTTAAATTGGTCAGATTGTGCCCTGAACAAATAGTGTTGCCACTTTGCTCTCCCTTTATTAATGGTGCGTAGATATATTTGTTAGAACCTTCTAAAACCAATTTCTATATTTAACTTTTATAGTCTGTTGGGCAAAATGACTTATTTTCACATTCCTCCTTTGTTTTCATTGGTTTTATTTATTATTATTTTTTAAAAATTTAATTTAATTATTTATTTATTTATTTTTGGCTGCTGTGGGTCTTTGTTACTGCGCACGGCTTTCTCTAGTTGCAGCGAACTGGGGCTACTCTCCATTTGCAGTGCACGGGCTTGTCATTGCTGTGGCTTCTCTTGTTGCGGAGCACGGGCTCTAGGCACACAGGCATCAGTAGCTGTGGCTCGTGGACTGTAGAGTGCAGGCTCCGTAGCTGTGGCGCACAGGCTTAGTTACTCTGTGGCATGTGGGATCTTCCCGGACCAGGGCTCGAACCCTTGTCCCCTGCATTGGCAGGCAGGTTCCTAACCACTGTGCCACCAGGGAAGCCCCTCAATGATTTTAAAATTAGGGTCAGAATCTTTTAGCTAACAATAATTTTATTTATTTTTATAAAGTAAAGTTTATTGAAATATTATTCATTCCACAGTAAAATAGAACTTGAAGCATGCAGTTTGTTGAGTCTTGACACATTTATACACTCATATTGCCACCACCACAATCAAGACATAGAACTTTTCTATTACCCCGAAAATTGCCATCAAAGTCCCATCACTGTCAATTCATTTCTCTTTTTTCAGTAATAGCCTCTTTCTGTTTTGAAAAATGGGAGGGGGGTATATATGATTCTAGGTATCCTAATCAGAGTTTTTCAATAAACGTGAAACCTTAGTTACAGGAAACGCTGAAATCGGTTGGAACAAATTTGTTTCAAGAGAGGGTGCTCTGGTGACTCCTGGTACTCCCTGGGATCTGATTGTTCAGCACCCCCATCAATTATGTGAACTACTGTAGATATTTCTAATAAATTCTCTTTTTGTGTAAGCAAGTCTGATTTAGTGAACTAACAGCAGGCATTATTTAAGTGAATTCGCAATTCTCTTGATAGAAATAGGAACAAAATAGGCAACGAATGAATTTGAATGTTGGAAATTCTGCTTTGGGTGTTGGTTATCTACTACATTTGTGTTTATCATGATGAGGGTATGTGAGAATGTGTACCTGTGTGAGGATACATATTTAGCATAGGTCAGAAGTGAGAATTTGCAGATAGGAAAGGGTGACAGGGAGAAGCTCAGCATGTATGTGCAGCTTTAGATTCTCTATATATTGTGAGCCTAGAAATATGGCTTAGAAAGTGTAGTTTGAAAGAATATGAATTATAGAGTTGTAGAAACAGAATAATATAAATATCTTCTTTGAAGAATAAAAGTAAGTTAGATATGTGAGTTTTGCTTTAAAAAGGAAATCGGCCTTAATGAAAGAGAAATTGTGAGGCAAATGAAACCTAAAATACTCTTTGTTGATTCAAGCACTATGTTGTTAATTGCTTCTTTTTTTTAAACATCTTTATTGGAGTATAATTGCTTTACAATGGTGTGCCAGTTTCTGCTCTACAACAAAGTGTATCAGTTATACATATACAAATGTTCCCATATCTCTTCACTCTTGTGTCTCCCTCCCTCCCACCGTCCCTATGCCACCCCTCTAGGTGGTCACAAACCACCCAGCTGATCTCCCTTTGATGATAAAAAAAAAAACAATTGGAACAGAATCTGTAAGCCCATGGACCTAAACAAAAAACTTGCCTTCTAACAGATCTGGTTGAGACAACCTCTCCAGTAAGATGAAAACTTGCTTCTGCTCAACAGTAATAGGCAGATTCCTGGGATGTGTTTTCATTTATTGTCAAAAAAACCCGCCCCCTGCCCCCAGACTCTCCTGCTCTCATGCTGTTTTATTAGCCAACTAGAATGTCAACCTTTTTGTTGTCAAAATCATGAAATTTATTTGAAAAATTATGAGGGGACAGAAAGAATAACTAGCATAGAAGAGAAATGATGACTCAGAAATAGTATTTAGCTTTCTTCAGACATAACCAAATTTAAAATTAATTTAAGCTAAGTTTTTGGTTTTACCATTTTTACAGATTTGGAGTAGTTTTCTTTTAGTTTATTTTTATTTTTTAACTTCTTTATTGGAGGATAATTGCTTTACAATGGTGTGTTAGTTTCTGCTTTACAACGAAGTGAATTCTTTTAGTTTATAATGATGATCCTTTTATTTCACTGTCTTCCTTTTGCTCAAGATGAAAAACAAATGAGAGTGCTTCTGACCATTTCTAAATCTAATAGCAATTTGGACCTTTGTTTATGCTTCTACCATATATAATCCGTGCCCCTCTATGGCAGGGAATGAAGCTACTTCTTCCCACCAGATGAAAGGAAGTTGAATGGAGGACCCTGGAGCAGAGCTCAGAGACTCATTATAGGCCACTGTTTGTTTTGTTAATAATAAAATCATTAATATATTTTTCATATGATACTTAATAAATTATAAAGTCATTTCTATTCTGTCATCACTGCCGAGATTTCATGAACAATAGATTTGCAATTGATACTACAAGGACCAGAGGAATCCTGGAGTTGGAATATCAATTTCATTTTAAACAACTGTCATTAGTTGCCTACCTATTGTTTGAAAATATCTAGCATATAATTATTTAAGGAGTTAAAAAACATAATCAGATAATTGAAGTAAGGTTGTATAAGTGTCAGTATCAATAACTTTTAACTACTTTCTTTTCTAGACTAGCATACTCCAATTATAAATAAAAAGAACCTGAGATATTTAGGTTCTTTCATTACAATGGAGAGGAGAATAATAATTCTCAGAAGTGTTTTGTGATAAGGTGGTACTGCTACTTGAGCCCTGCCATCAATCTTAAGCCAAGAGATACACCTCTATGAAGTGTCAAATCACTGGCTCCAAATCAAACTCTATCAAATATTCCCCATGTAATCAGCTGTCGTCCTCGGTAACTAGTAGGAGACAAAGCCCTACTTTCACTTTATTCCTGCTTGAGAGCTGCATCTCGAGAGGCTGGCTAAGACCAAGGACAAAACAGGGAGTCTGGCTTACATAAAATAAAGAGATAAAATTCCTGCTTTGTTTCCTCCCCTTCCTCACCCCCACCTCATCCTCTAGCACATCCTTATTCCTCCTCCAGGCCAATGAAGTTTAGTAGAAGGAGATCTCACCTTAGTGTCCTATTTTATTTCACTGAGCCTTATTATCATCTTGGCACCATTAATTGGGTCATTCAGAGGTTTTATCGCCTTAGAGAGAGGAGTGAGACTACACAGGCAGCCCTTCTCTTGAGAATTCTAATTAAACCCACTATAGTATCTTGAACCATCTTTCTATGTGGTTGTTGGGTGTGACCATAACCGCTGATCTATATTTTCTGTGCTTGGTATAGTTCCTGCCTAATTTTTCCAAGAGGGTTAATCTCAATTCTTTACACATGTTATTTCCTCTTAAACAAACAGAGCAATTCACAGTAATTGTTTATGGGTAGATGTGCTTAACACATGAAACAGGACATCTGTATATATTGAAAGAGGAGAAAAACCCATATTTTATAATTAGATGCCCACCCATGTATCTTAACCATGATCGCCATTATTTTTTCATTTGTAAAGAGACCAACTATTCTATGAAGTTATCTTCACTAAAGTTTGAAAATAATTAAGCAAGAAGAGGGGTATGCACTGTTGTTTGATGGTTTTTATGTAGTATCTCCTAGATTCATGTAACAAACTAGATTTGTTTACATGAATCTAGGAGATTTACTTAGATAAATTGTCAACGTCCTTTTCACCTAAAAAAGATGTTGTTACTTTCTGATTTTAAAAAAGAAAAAAAGCAAAATCCCAGCGCTGCTTCAAAGAAGGTTTTCGTCTAATTTTATGAGACTCAGTTACTTTAATTTTTTTGGTAGCCTGAGGTTTCACAAAGGGAAACATTAAGTGGATAATTTTCTATATGTCATTAAAAGACATTTGAGAAGTTGTAATATAAAACAGATCAAGAGATAACAGGAGGACAAAAAGTAAATGGGAAGGCACTGTAGGGAAAAGATAAAGATGGGTAGGAACTTACATGCTATTTTCAGTGAATACTGTGGTTCCAAAGATGATTATATGTCATCTTTCAAAGATGATTACATTTCTCTAATAGGGGCTTCAGAGGTCCTTCTGAGTGTAATACAGGGCAATTTATTCTGATGAACAAGAAAGAATAAAGCATAAAATTTGCTGTTATTCAATCATTTGGGAGAGAAGGCCATAGTTTCAACTTGTTCATTTCTTGATGGAATATTATACATCTGATTTAACATTAACACTTGAAAATTTTAGGTATCTATATAATTTTCCTCTTCTGGCACCTATCATTCTCTCTTCATAACTTCCATGCTTTAATTCTTTTTAAACTTCCCACCTTCCCTTATTTATGTGTTGACTTCATTTCTGGAATAAAATGAGATTTGTCTGAAACAGCTTTATCTTTTAACTTTTGTAAGAGTCTGGCACTGAATTTAATGTTTAGATACTTTTGGAAGAACCTTTTGGATGTCATTATAGAGTGTTGGGAAGACCTTATTCCTCCTGTGCCCCCACCCATCCCAACCCATTTCTCCCTGACTTGATTGCTAATATATGAAAGTTCATCCTATGAATTTGCTTCCTTTGGTATTAAAGTACAGACACTCCTGGGAAGAGCCAGTCACTCACACTTTATTGTGAAAGAGGCTCAGGGGTTGAGGTTTGTTTTCTTTCAGCTTTATTGAAATATAATTGATTTATAGTATGTCAATTTAAGGTGCACAGCATAGTAATTTTACTTACATACATCATAAAATGATTATCACAATAGGTTTAGTGAACATCCATCATCTCATATAGATATAAAATTAAAGAAATGGAGAAAAAATTTTTCCTTATGATGAGAGACTTAACAGCTTTCATCCATAACATACAGCAGTGTTAATTATATTTGTACATTACATTCCTAGAACTTATTTATCTTGTAACTGGAATTTTATACCTTTTGACCACCAATTTCATCCAATCTCCCTCCCTCCACTTCCCTGCTCTGGTAACCACAAACATAATCTCTTTTTCTGTGAGTTTGTTTTTGAAGTGTAATTGACCTATAACAAATAACATGTTAGTTCCTGTTATATAACAGAGATTCGATATTTGTATACATTTCAAAATGATCACCATGATAAGTCTGGTTACCATCTGTCACCACATAAAGATATTACTTAATTATTGACCATATTGCCCACTCTGTACATTTCATACTCATGGCTCATTTATTTTGCAACTGGAAGTTTGAACTTCAGTCTCCCTCACCCATCTTTCTCCTCCTCCCACCCCACCTTCTGGCAACCACCTGTTTGTTCTCTGTATCTATGACTCTATTTCTCTTCTGTTATGTTGTTCATTTGTCTTGTTCTTTAGATTCCACATATAAGTGAAATCATACAGTATTTGTCATTTTCTATCTGACTTATTTCACTTAGTGTAACACTCTCTAGATCCATCCATGTCGTCACAAATGGCAAGATTTCATTCTTTGTTATGGCTGAATAGTATTTTGTTGTGTATATATACTATATCTTCTTTATCCATTCATCTGTTGCTGGACACTTAGGTTGCTTCCATGTCTTGGCTATTGTAAATAATGCTGCAATGAACATGGTGGTGAATATATCTTTTCTAATTAGTGTTTTCATTTTCTTTGGGTAAATACCCAGGAGTGGAATTGCTGGATTGTATTGTAGTTCTGTTTTTTGAGGAATTTCCATAGTGTTTCCCATAGTGGCTGTATCAATTTACATTCCCACCAATAGTGCACAAGGGTTCCCTTTTCTCCACATCCCTGCCAACACTTGTTATTTGTTGTCTTTTGTATAGTAGCCATTCTGATAGGTGGGAGGTGGTAGCTCATTGTGGTTTTGATTTGCATTTCCCTGATCATTGGTGTTGCTGAGTATCTTTTCATGTGCTTGTTGGCCATCTGTATGTCTTCTCTGGAAAAATGTCTATTCAGATCCTTTGTCAGAGGCTGGGTTTTGATCAGTGGTAGAGATTAAAACAAGAGAGCTCTGGCAACTGGTGCAGCTATTATTGCCATGGTGATGGTGGAAAGACTGCTGAATGCATAGTTGGGGCTGCCACTCTCTAGCTCTGTAAACTTGGAGTCACTTCATTCTCCTGAGCCTCAGCTATCACACATGAAATACAGGGTGATCACACTTGCCTAGTGTACCTAGCAGGATCATTTGGAGCCTCAAATGAGAGTATATGTGTGGCAAAAGATTTGCAAACTATGAAGTTTTAGGTAAAGTAAAGACCAAAGCAGAAAAGAAAGGTGGCCAAGGCAAGGTCTACCCATGTCACAACAAAGGTGGATCCTGGTGCCACTTTATAATCACACTCAGAATTCTGATAATTAAGATGATCAGGATGCAAATGTTGCCTTCTGTATATCATTGAGTCAAAGTAAGCCACTTTTCTTTTCTCTTTGCTTCCCTTCTCCAGGCCAGGCCATGTTGGGAAAGATGAGAGAGGATAGCTACTGGAGCACAATTCATCCTTCGCCATACAGGTTTATCTTTGCCCAGAACCAGAGTCTTTAATAGGACAGAATTATTTAGGTTTGTGTGAAGCAGTAATTCTTTAGGGACAGCTTTCTTTAAGGTCAACCTAAGACTAAAATTGGTAAAGTAATGTAGCAAAATGGAATGGTATTATATTTCCAAGAATGCCCTTAACAGCTTCAAACAAAAAAGGCATCATGATCAAGCTGCTAATGTGTTAGTTGTTTTTTTTGTGTGTTCAAGAAGGCCATTAAGCACTGATAAATGAATAAATGCCTGCTACCCTACAGCCATGTGTGCCAGAGCTGTCCATGTTTAGTAGGCAGAATAATGGACCCTAAAGGGTCCACATCTTAATTCCTAGAACCTGTGAAGATGCTATGCCACATGGCAAAAGGGACTTTGCAAATTTAATTAGGACAGAGAGTTATCCTGCCTGACCCATGTGGGCCCAGTCTAATCACATGAGCTGTTAAAAGCAGAGAACTCCCTCCAATTGGAGGCAGAAGAGATATGCAGAAAGAGAACTCAGATGATAAGTGTGAGAAGGATTTCACATGTCATTTCTGGCTCTGAGATGCAAGGTACCATCAGCCGGGAATAAATATGGGTCTTTAAGAGCTGATGGTGGGGGCTTCCCTGGTGAAGCAGTGGTTAAGCATCCGCCTACCAATGCAGGGGACACAGGTTCGAGCCCTGGCCCAGGAAGATCCCACATGCTGTGGAGCAACTAAGCCTGTGCGCCACAACTACTGAGCCTGCGCTCTAGAGCTTGTGAGCCACAACTACTGAGCCCACGTGCCTAGAGCCCGTTCTCCTCAACAAGAGAAGCCAGTACAGTGAGAAGCCCATGCACCGCAACAAAGACCCAACACAGCCCAAAATAAAAACAAACAAATAAATAAATTTATTTAAAAAAATAGCTGATGGTGGTCCCTAGCTGACAGCCAACAGGGAAATAGGGACCTACAACCACAAGGAACTGAATTCTGCCAATAACCTGAATGAGATGATCACAGCATATGAACATGTGGCACATGACTCTTTAAACCAGCAAGTACCTTAGTTTTAGATGCTCTGTACCAGAGCATAGCATCTTTCATCTTTCAGTTACCCACCCCTGAGGACCCTCATGGTGAATTTTGTACATAGCTCTTTCTCTATATATAGAACTTTCAAAAAGTTGGGATATAACATACATTCAGTAAAATTTACTATTATTAAGTGTATAGCTTAATGAAGTTTTCATATGTAAGCACTTGAGAACCACTACTCAGGATTGAGATATAATGATGTTTCCATCACTTCACTGCATCCCTTAGGCCTTTTTGAGTCAGTACTTTCCCCACCCAGAGCCTTCCACTATTATGACATATCATCTATTAGTTGTCCCTGTGTTGAAATTCACGTAAATGGAATCATACGGTATGCACTTTTATGTCTGGCTTCTTTCATTCAGCATGTTTTTGAGGTTCATTCATATTGCTGTAGTATCAACATATAGTTCATTCATTTTCAGTACTGTAGAGTATTCTGCTGTATGCATATGTTTGTCCAGTTTCCCATGATGGGTATTTGGGTTGTTTCCAGTTTTGAGCTACTGTAATAAAGTTGCCATAAACCTTCTTGTACATGTCTTTTGGTGGATACATGTACTCATTTTTCTTGGGTGCCTAGCTATAAGTGAAATTTCTGGGTCATAGGGTAGATCAACCTGTATTTTAAGTCAGGTTATCCCAAACACATGCTTCAAAATTGGTGAATTGTGTCTAGCCATTTTCATGTGATGTATTACTGATAGAAATACTTTTATTTTTACAAACAACCCACAGGTATCATAACATAGGTATGTTGTCTGCATGTAAGAAGAGCTCTATTTTTTAAAAAGGTGCACTGAATCAGAAGAGCTATCTATGATTGAAAACAAGATAGATACAGGAAAGTTTGATTTCTCAAAAGTTAGAAAAACATACTGAAGGCAGTTCTACTTCCCTCTGTATTGTATTTTGCTTTGCAGCATCTTCTGATTTACTCAGTAATGACCCATACTTCTCATCTTGTGACCTTTGTTCTCAGCATGAGGAAGCACAACACGAACATTCATGATTTCACCAATGCAGCAACTTTCCCTTCCTTATCTCTGAGTGCCCAGGAACCCAACCCTCTGTTTTGGAAAGAGGTTTATAAGTGCTCTGGACCATTGAAAAAGAGAGGTTGCTTTTACATTGGGCAGTTTGAATGGTTTCTGAAAAGTCTAAGAGAATAGTACATAGGCAACATATAGGCAGTTATTGTGAACACGTACATGCACACATTTTTGTCACAAGATGCAGTTAATGTGGTTCTCCATCCAGGTGATGTGAGTTGCTCCCTCACGTGGTCTCCTCCAGGCCATGGGTTGGCTCCCAAACACTGGCCATTCCACCACAGAACGCTTTGGACTTTCAGTGTTAGCTCTGCTCCTTTCAATGTGCTCTACAAAGTTTTGCCCCACCCTTCTCACTCCCTCTACTTTCT
Source organism: Kogia breviceps (assembly GCF_026419965.1). NCBI lineage: Eukaryota > Metazoa > Chordata > Mammalia > Artiodactyla > Physeteridae > Kogia > Kogia breviceps. The sequence goes on along the minus strand of NC_081311.1, from coordinate 162,550,877 downwards.
CTATAATTCTTCTGTTATCGTAGAAGCTCTGGGTCCTACTGCTTTAAACTTTCCCTTTTGATTCACTGACAACATTCAGAAGTCAAAAAATAAACATAGCTTATCCTTCTCAAGGCAGGTAGAGACGTGGATGGCTCTGTTGGCTTGGGGGAAGAGTGTGTGTGGAGGGGAAGAAAAGCAGAAATATTGTTATTTTGATGATGCCATGTACGAGGGTTCTCTGGGGATTTATTTATTTATTAATGATAAGGAATTGGCTCACAGAGTTATGCAGCTTGACAAGTCCAAAATCTGCAGGGTGGGCTGGTGGTCTTGAGATCCAGGATAGCTGATGGTGCATTTTGGTTCCAAGGCAGTGGGCTGGACTGCCAGCAAAAGTCTTCTACATCGCTGCTCCTCTTGCTTTGGGAGCCTTGCCTTTTGTTCTATTTAGGCATTCAGCTGATTGCATGAGGCCCACCCACATTATGGAGGGCAATCTGATTTAATCAGAGTTCATTGATTTAAATGTTAATCTCATGGGAAAATACCCTCCAGGTTGATACACAAAATTAACCATCACATGTCATTGTACTCATGATGTTCAGGAACACACTGTGTCTAAATTGGGGTCTCTTTATGCCCTACTAGTGCAAGCTCTCTCATTTTAGGGTGAAGAATGCTTTGTCAATTAAGATAATGTGGATTTGAATCCCAGTGATCCTTAGCAGCTGTGTCATTTGGAAAGATCTTTAGCTTCAATTATCATAGAGCAGTGGTTCTTAACTGGGGGCAATTTGTCCCTCCCTCTACCTCCTTAGAAGACATTTGATAATGTCTGAAAACAGTTTTGATTGTTACCAACAGGGTGGGGGTGGGAGGACTCGCTTCCTGCCTGTGGTGAGTAGAGGCTAGGAATTCTGTTAAACATCCTACAGGGCACAGGCCAACCGCCCCAACAAAGAATCTTCTGACCCCAAGTGTCAACGGTGCTGAGGCTGTGAAACCTTGCACCGAGGCAAGGTGATGAAGCTAGGATACAATAAAATTGGAGAGGAATGGAAGATGGAAACGTTAGAAGGCAAGGTAACCCATAAAATTATGCTCAGATTTCTAAAGCAAACGTGTACGCACTTAATCTTGTGTATTTTGCCAGTTTCTAAATAGAATGTTGGGAAGGTGATATTGTAAGTTGAGAAAACCATTATTGGAGGCTAAGCTATACTTGGGGAAAAGAGAGCAGAACTCAGGTTGGTAAGAACGTAAGCAAAGACACAATTTCTTCCTCATGTCAGTGGCCATAGGACACCACTAAGGTTTGAAGCTCTGAGGAGGAATGGTGAAGGTGACATCACTGTGAAAAATTGTCTCAGGTCAAAAGACGGGGGTGAACTGTGGTTAAGAAACCTAAGAGAATATTTTTGTAAGAAGATGTAAAAGGATAACTACAGTATGACTTACCAAATGCCTTAAAGTAATAGATGACTATTTTGTTAGTTCATAATTTATTCTGGCAGTCTGTTTAACCATATGCACAGTCTCCTGAAGATGATTTAAATGTTAAATTCTGATTATGAAACTCCAATTCAAAACAATTTTAAGCAAGCCTGTCGAGAATTAATGTGAATGCAAATCATGAAGTCAGCCTCATTAGGGAAATGCACATTAATTTAAATTTTGGACAGGTGTAAGTAAGCCTCTCTGAACTAATATCAAGTAGATCTAAATTAAAAATTAAACTGGTCAAAACTTTAAAAAGGTTAAATTCTGCTAACTTGAGTTATCCAGGAATATGTAACAGCCACCTAATCTCTTAACAATTCTGAGATAAATAAAAATATATAGATTATTAGGGGTCTTCAAAACTTTTAGGACTGATTTTGTTGGCTTAGTATCTCTCGTCTTTTTTTTTTTTTTGTGGTACGCGGGCCTCTCACTGTTGTGGCCTCTCCGTTGCGGAGCACAGGCTCCATACGCAGAGGCTCAGAGGCCATGGCTCACGGGCCCAGCCGCTACACGGCATGGGGAGTCTTCCCCAACCAGGGCACGAACCCATGTCCCCTGCATCGGCAGGCAGACTCTCAACCACTACGCCACCAGGGAAGCCCAGCTCTTGTCTTGTTTCAACAGGCTTTCTTTGTACGTATTGGATTCCTGGCATCAACTAACTTAGTATGCTGTGAGGTCACCACACATACCCTTTGGTTTAATCAGCCTCTGAAAAAGAAGAAAGACAGTTCAATTCTACCAACTGAGACAAAGAGAAAAATGAATGCATCAAAGCAAGTGTGAAATTCTTTCCAGTTGGCATGCACAGTGAATGTAGCTAATAATAACTTCTTGAATTTTCTGTCATGCAGATCAATATATCTCTTTATTCATTACAGTCAATATTGCAGCATTACTGGATCATTCATTCATTATTCCTTCACTGACCATTTATTGAAACCTTACATTTGTGCTCAGCCACTGCACTCTGGATGGGGATACAGAAACAACTAAGAACCGCTCATAGTCTGGTGGGAGAGATCGACATTACAAAGCACAAGGCTGCCCTGCATTCTGTGACATAGCTATTCATGGAGAAGAGCTGAAGAACGCACCTGGACAGGTGGCCTGGGACAAGGAGAGCCTGCCTATAAACCCCTAAGACGTTGGAATTTATTTTGAGACATGACGGTTGCTTAGTTAGGGTGGCAGCAGAATGGTAATGGGAAGTGATCTTACCTGGATATATTTTAAAGGTAGAACTAACAACTTGTGAAATGAAATAAAAACAGAACAGTTAAGAATTACTTCAAAGATTTTGGTAAAAACATCTAGGTTAGAGTTGCTGTTTACTGAGATTGAGAAAGCTGAAGAAGTAGGTTTGGGGAAGAAATGTCTTTGGTTTTGGACATGATAAGTGTGATGTGACAATTCGATATAGGTAGTTGGGATAAATAAGCTTGGAATTCAGGGGAACAGTCGGCATTGAACGTTTATGTTTGGGAATTTCAAGCATACACATGATATTCCAAGCCATAAGATTGGGATAATTCCCTAATGAGCAATTACAGATGGCAAAGTGGAGCAATGAACTCTTCGGCAAAGTAATGTGTAGGGGCTGGAAGATGAAGAGGAATCAGCAAAGAAGACTGAGAAGGAGGGACCATCAGGGTAGGAAGGGAATCTCGAGATGGTGTGCTCTCTAGGACTCCAAGTGAAGACAGAGTTATGAGGAGCGAGAGATGGCTTGAGTCAAAGGCTCCTGATAGGTTTGGTAATACGAAGACAGAATTAAGCCCTTCACCTGGTAACGTGGATGTCACCATAACCATGATAAGAGCAGCTTTGGTTGGAGGGTTGAGATAAAAGCCTGACTAAAGTAGGTTCAAGAGAGAATGGAAGGTGAGGAAATGGAGAAAACACATAAAATTGAAGAAGCAAAGAAATGGGGCAGTAGCCAGAGCATGAGCAAAAGCAGAGGTGATGTGTGTGTGTGCAGGATGGCTGACAGCTTTGGTGGAGCTGTTAACGCTCCACTAAAGGTGTGTTAGCACATGGAAGCACAAGCATGTGCAGCAGAATCCTTTTCTTCCACCTTGCTTAATTGTAATTGTGTATTTTTCCTGAAAGCCTAGAATGTTCTCAACCAGGCTTGGTTGCACTTTAGAATCCCATGGAGCGCTTTTGAAAAAATACTGATTCCTAGAGTCCACCCCCAGAGTTAATTGGTCTGCATACTAGCATTACAAAACAATCTCTCCAAGTCATTGAGAACCACTGGGTCAGATGTTACGTTTTATGTCTAGTGAGTGACTGGAAAACTGGGCTATTTTGTGCGATGGTGGCATCAGCACTGTAAGAAACAGGACTCTCATATTTCAAGAAGACAAGATTATGCTACTGCAGGTTGAGTTCTCAAGGGAGCAGATGCTGAGACAGGTTGGTGTGCAGGGTGTTTACTGTGAAGGAAAGGAAAGGATGCAGGATTGAGCTGAGTGAGAAGTTGAGCTGCAAAGCAGCCCCACGATGACCTCTGCAGACCTCACGGAGAGACCTGGAACTAAAATGCTCTCAGCGTTGTCCTGTATTGGATGGGAACGACCAGCCCTGCAAGGATGGGGCTCTCCCTGGGAAGGGTGTGGCTCTCTGCAGTGGAAGCTGACCCTGAAAGAGGTGACAGCTGAAAACTGCCTGCTGACAGCACGCCCAGCAGCTGGGGCAAAAGTCCCTGGAGGGGATGCTCTGGGGGGAGTATCACAGTGGCCACCACGTATGTTAATGTCACAGGTCGACATGCCTGGTTCTGGTCTGTGAGACAGGCTAGCAGGACAACATGAGCTTCCTTCCTGAGTCCCAGGAGACTCAGCCAGAGTTAGTGTTTTTGAGAAACATGTTTAAATAACAGTTCATGAATCAGTGTTATTATTTTTCTTAAAGCTCTGTTGTGCACATACACAGACATAATTGGTTCACAAATCTGATCAAAGTTCATCTATAACTACAGTAGAAGAAATATTAGTGCCACTTCCTGCAGTGTGTTCTCTGATAACTAAGAAATATTGAAATTGTGGGAAGTTTTAGACAATTTTTTCTTACTGTCAATTTACATTTTAAATGTGTAACAATTTACAATTATAAAGACAACTAGGAAGACGGATCAGTGGACAAAAATAGGATGTTTGAAATCAGTGACAATGTTCATGGTAATGAGGGAAGTTTAGAACAACATGAGACCAAGGAGGCATGTTTTGTCCCTGAGACCCTTTGCACTGGCGCTGGCAGCAAAGAAGTTGAGAGCACCACTCCCACCACAGTGAGGAAAATGCATGGAGAAACCAAATGAAAAGAGACAGTAAGAGAGAAAGATATACTTAGATGTTTATTTAAAATATGAAGCTTGTCATTGAGGAGATGCAAATGAGCCTAAAACACAGTGTTGCTTGTAGCCATTACCATTGCAATGACATTTTTTTTTTAAAGCACACATTTTGGAGGAAAAATCACAAGCTAAATAGAGACATCATAGCTAGAAGTTATGTAATGAAAATCATAATCCCCAAGCAAATGAAGGCTTGCCTGATGGTCCCTTTAAGGTCAGATAAACTAAGGCCCCTGCCTCATTGCTATGGAGCTTTGAAAGTCTTCTCTTGAAAGCAGAGCCATTGTAGGAAAAAGGAGGAGGAGGGAGAAATGCTTTTATAGGAAGGTATACCTTGAATTGACTCAATATTTACTTGAAAGAAATACGTACGAAGAAAGAAATAAGTCTGAAGTGAGAATATGTGAATTGGCTTTAATTGAGAAATTAAAATGTATGTTTTTCACTCCCCCCATCAGTGAGATGGGGTCTCATAAGGTGGTTTAATTCAGTTAAAGAAATTAAGAACAGGACCTTATTATTTACTCTTCTGTGTGTAATATTTATTTTTCAGGTGACAAATGTATTATGACAAATGTGTTGAAAGAGTAATTATCCAAGTGAGTTTAAATATTTAGCTTATTTTTTTTATGTGATGAAAATGACAATATTTATAATGAAATAAAGAATGGCATCCACCATCTTTATACACTGGAAAAGTGATTTAACAAGTCTTTCCTTTGAAAAGAAAAGACGTTGTATCATCGATCATATGACACCAGAGATTCCATTTATCAGCAAACTGGTACGGTTGTAAAAATATCCACCAAGTATCTAAGATTATTTTTCACCCACCACACTTTTGGCAACATTCTGGCAATGATTATTCTGACACAGCTCATAAAATAATTACAAAAAACTGTTGCCATTTGTATCCACATACTTATGTGAATCTCAGCTCTCAAATATTATGACACTCATACCCAGAAGAGAAATTGATTGGGTCTCAAATCTGAAATGTGCAACACCAGCAGCGGTAGTAATCTTTCATTCAGCCAGATTTTCTCCAATTGTTAGTAGTTAATTTCATTGGTGATTTCATTAATGCACTAGCTTCTCATCCATTAGTCAATGAAGGAGGTAGGGAGCTTTTGTTGTTTTAACTGATGGAAAGACATTTTAAACTTTTATACGTTAATAGAAATTTGACTGTATCCTGTAGAGGATGGCAAAAATCCTACATATTTTAAAGATAAAAGGGACACTTCGAATTAATTTTCAACTTGTCTAGTCTTAAGTTAAACCCCCAGACCCTTAGAAGTGGTTCTCCAGACTCTACTGTTAGTAGTATTTTGGTGGAGAAACTTGAGAAATATTGATGTGGACAAATGGGACCCAGGAGAATTAAAAAAAAAATAATAGACTTTATTTTTTAGAGCAGTTTTAGGTTCACAGCAAAACTGAGTAGGAGGTACAGAGAGCTCCCATAGACTCCCTGCCCCACACATGCATAACCTCTGCATCATCAACATCCCCGCCAGAGTTGGTGAATTTGTTACAACTGATGAAAATACATTGACACAATATTATCACCCAGAGTCCATAGTTTACATTAGGCTTCACTCTTTGCATTGTACATTCTATGGGTTTGGACAAATTTATGGGTTTTTAAGCAAGGGAGCAGAGTTGTTTTTAGAATTATTACTTTGATAGTCATATAGGCTGTGTTGTAAAATATTGTGGCCACTAGCCACATGTGGTTACTTAAAATTAATAAAATTAACATTTGAGTTACTTGATTACTGTAGCCACATTCCATGGGCTTAAAAGCTTAATAGCTACATGTGGCTGCCATACTGGACAGCATAGATAAGGTACATTTCCATAATGCAGGACTTTCTAGTTGACAGCATATATACAGAGGATAAATTGGAGACAGGAAAAACTGGTAGCAGGAAAAACAACTAAGAATTTATTAGTGTAGTAGGGTATTGACTCAAAAAACGAGGTAAAAACTTATACTCCATAATACTTGCTTTTGGCCATGCCACGCGTGGGATCTTAGTTCCCCAACTGGGAATCGAACCTGTGTCCCCAGCAGTGGAAGCATGAAGTCTTAACCACTGGATGGCCAGGGAAGTCCCTCTATAGTACTTTTTTTTTTTTTCGGTACGCGGGCCTCTCACTGTTGTGGCCTCTCCCTTTGCGGAGCACAGGCTCCGGACGCGCAGGCTCAGCAGCCGTGGCTCACGGGCCCAGCCCCTCCTCGGCACGTGGGATCTTCCCGGACCGGGGCACGAACCCGTGTCCCCTGCATCTGCAGGCGGACTCTCAACCGCTGTGCCACCAGGGAAGCCCCTATAGTACTTTTTTTTTTTTTTTTTTTTTTTTTTTTTTTTTTTTTTTTTGCGGTATGCGGGCCTCTCACTGTTGTGGCCTCTCCCGTTGCGGAGCACAGGCTCCGGACGCACAGGCCCAGCGGCCATGGCTCACGGGCTCAGTCGCTCCGCGGCATGTGGGATCTTCCCGGACCAGGGCACGAACCCGTGTCTCCTGCATCGGCAGGCGGATTCTCAACCACTGCGCCACCAGGGAAGCCCTATAGTACTTTTTTACACAACATATTTTAAACAATCGTAGTCTGTAAGGAAAAAGAAAGAGGAGAACGTGATTTAGTAAAAAACAATTGTACTTGAGACTGAAGAAAGTATTTTGTTATAATCACAGAATTTCAGTTAGAAATGAGCTTCAGAGTCTTCTTGTCTAACCCCCCATTTGATTGAATCTACTTTAATTGGTCATTCAGTTTATGTCTGAACGTCCCCAGAAGCAATGAGCACATGGTCTCCTGAGATGTGACATTTCACCTTGCAAGACTGTCCATGTGGAATCTGTTCTGAAGTGACTGATGCAGCCTTCTGGAAAGGCCAGGGCCAGTGGTTGTGTGTGCTGTACCAGTCAGGGAAGGAGCTGAGTCAGAGTCAGAAGGATTCCTGCACCTTGGTCCGAGGTGCATCTCTGAAAACACAGGCAGTCTCTTTTCCTGTTTTCATCCTCATCTTGAAACAGAACCATCCCCCCCACCCAAACCGCCCCCCAAAACAACAACAAAAAAAACCCCACATGACGAAACCCTCTATAAAGAGTCAGAGGATAAAATTATATGGGCTAATGTGCTTTGAGAAATTTAAAGCCCTGGGGAACTGTGGCGACACAATCAAGTTCAGGAAAGCTGATATTATAGTAAGTCAACCCCTTAGGGAGCTGGTCCACTTTACGAAACCTGTGAAAGAATAAGACATATAAAGTTATATAAGGTTATCAGAACATGAGTAAGTACAGATGAATATATTCCTGGTTCAGGAGCTCAGAAAAAGGCATCCTCTTAAATATACTTCTTATTACTGGCTCAGGTAAGAACTTGAAAATTCAGGTCTATAAAGCTGTGCAAAAAGCCTTAACACAGGTAGACTCAGAGAACTAAAACTGCTACAGAACAAAATTCTAAGGTGTGTTTTTTTTTTAAATAGATGAACCCTTAATCCCTATGTTGTTTTTTAATTTTTTATTTTATTTTTTTAACATCTTTATTTGAGTATAACTGTCTTACAATAGTGTGTTAGTTTCTCCTTTACAACAAAGTGAATCAGTTATACATATACATATGTTCCCATGTCTCTTCCCTCTTGCGTCACCCTCCCTCCCACCCTCCCTAATCCCTATGTTGTTTTTTTAAATGAATTTTTCTTTTTATGAATTTCAACAGAATTTTTGTGCGCTCGGAAATAGTATGTATGCATGAGACACGCACAGTGTTACACTTATGGTTCAGATTTCTTATGAGAACTGTATACTTTCTCTCCTAACCACCCCACCCCTGAGAAAAGATCTTCTGGCCACAGGTTGAGGGCACATCTTCTCCACCAAGTAAATTTGTTCATCTCTGATCTACCTTTGACTGGCCTTCCCTTTGGCTTCACCACCATCATTTTTCTAAAGATCTGTGGCTCTTGACATGAAGCATTGCTCAGATACTCTCTTCTCCTTTTGGTTCCTAAGACTGAAGAATGTCCACCGATCAGTCATCAAACATAGCTTACATCCATGGTGATTTTTGTTTTTTTAGTTGAGATATAATTGACATAGAACACTATTAGTTTTAGGTGTACTAAAGCTTTTACTTAGAATGAACAAGAAACTAAAATGTCCGGATGTTTCCCAAGAAAAACCTGCTAGTTTTAACATTGAGTCAGTTTCCATTAAGGGTAAAGATCAAAATGCTCATTTTCCACAGGTAAAGACTATGACTATACCGACACAATTTGGATTTTAATGAAATAAAAATTGGCTGAGGTGCTAGACTGTTTCACCACTTAAGAAAATTTAGAAACAAATAAATGTCTACAAATACTGAACTTTGCTGTATTTCTGTTGAGATAGAGGGAAGAAAGTGGTGTTGGTTTTCAAACTGGGACTAGCGGTATGACAAAAAGTTGTATCTGAAATAAATGCGCATTGTTTGAATTTGCCTAAGCAATTTTCTTTGGTAATTGAATCTGTCCTCATTTATGAAACAACCCTACTCTGTATGGTATCACCTGGGTGCAGTGGGAGATTAAAAAGTAGTAGAATAAGGGATGATTTCCTTCAAATGCTTAAAATCTTTCTCTTATAAAAAATGGGACTGACCTTCCAAAAGCAATGCCCTGCTCTTCACCTGCTAGGCTACTTTCTGTCTAGTCTTTGACAGTCACGTTTCCTGGCCTCGGATTTCTTACATAGTTCAGGAACTTGATTAGGTGAGCTGAGAAGTACAATTATGACTTTATTTCTGTTTAATAGCAATTAAGTGTTTAATCCTTTAATAAAGCCATTTATTTACATATATTATCACATTTAATTTTCACAAAATTCTGTAAGAAGTTATTATTCTTACACCATTTTATAGCCCTGACTTTGAGAAAAAGTAAATAACATATTCAAGGTCACAGATCTTGCAGGACACAAAGCCAGGATTTGATCCCACGCCCAGGACACTGTGGACAATGTGCTTTGCATGGCAGCTTTTTTCTGCAGCACTCCTGGGATTAACCAAAATAAATTTCTCAACCTGTTAGCTATGTGGGGGAACACAGCAGGAGAAAGCAGCCCTCTACCACTATTTTTGTGTGTCTTTTATGGCATAAAGGAACAAAATAAGGTGAAATAAAGGAAATTATCTGGTTCAAGTGGTTAGCAGTGATGATGATGTGACTATCTCAGCTCAGCTTATCTTAAAAATCATTCAACTTTGTGTGACATTCAATTCACTTTTATCAAAAAACGTTTTAGGGCTTCCCTTCCCTGGTGGCGCAGTGGTTGAGAGTCCGCCTGCTGATGCAGGGGACACGGGTTCGTGTCCCGGTCCGGGAAGATCCCACGTGCCGCGGAGCGGCTGGGCCCGTGAGCCATGGCCGCTGAGCCTGCGCATCAGGAGCCTGTGCTCCGCAACGGGAGAGGACGCAACAGTGAGAGGCCCGTGTACAAAAAAAAAAAAAAAAAAAAAAAGTTTTACTTTGAGATAAGTGTGGATTCACATGTAGTTGTAAGAAATAATACAGAGAAATCCCATATACCCTTCCCCCAGTTTCCCCCATAGTAACTTCTGCATTACTATTATTGGGGAGGAAGACAGTTTCTTCTACCCTTTTAGGTTCTTCCAGCTGGTCTAAGGGGTAAACTGGCATGAGACAGATTGACAGTAGAAAAATCAAACAAAAGTATAATAACATGTGTACGTGGGAGAGACCCAGGAAAACTGAGTAACTCATCCAAATAGCCAGAGGCCTCATTCTCTGCGAAAGATAAAAGAGGATGCTGAGGGTGGGCAAAGTCAGTTATGGGAAGTTACTAGGAAAAGCACAGTAAACAAGGATAAGGTTGTTACGTAGATTTAACTCTATGCCCTTCTCCACTGATGACAGTTTCTATAAATGTGGCCATTCTCTTTTTCCTGGTACATTCAGGGAGACACCCTTAAAAGTGGAGATTTCCCCTATAAATGTAAGTATTTCTTACAAAGGGGTAACTCCTCCTTGGTTTTCAGAGTTTTCCCATGGCTACTGTTTCTTAGAAGATAACACACTTAAAATAATTAATATGTCAGGGACATATTTTGGGGTAGCAAATTCTGCTCCCCTACACTATAGTACAATACCACAAACAGGAAATTGACATTGGTGCAATCCATCAATTTTATTCACATTTTACCAGTTTTACAGGCACTCGTTGGTGTGTGTATGTATTTTGTCCTATGCAATTTTATCACATGGGTACATTCATGTGACCACAACCACAGTCATATACAGAACAGTTACCTCACCAGGATCCTTTGTGCTACCTTTTCATAGCCATAACCACTTACCTCTAATACCTGACAACCACTAATCTGTTCTTCATCTCTATCAGTTTAGGTCAAGAATGTTATACAAGTGGGATCATACAGTATGTAACCTTTTGAGATGGGCTCCCGCCCCCCTCACTTTGTATAATTTCCTTGAGATCCATCAAGGATCTCAAGTTTGGTCAATTCCTTTTCATTGCTGAGTAGTATTCCATTTTATGATGTACCACAATTTGTTTAACCACTCACCTACGGAAAGACATTTGGGTTGTTTTCAGCTTTTGTCTATTATAAGTAAAGCTGTTATGAACATTCATGTACAAGTTTTTGTGTGAACATAAATTTTTACTTTCTTGTGATAAACGCCCAAGAGTGCAATTGCTGGGTTGTATGGTAAGCACACGTTTAGTTTTGTAAGAAACTGCCACACTCTTCTCCAAAGTGACTGTACCATTTTTCATTCTCACCAGCAATGCATGAGTGATCCAGTTCCTCAGCATTCTGACAGCATCGAGTGCTCAGCCTGCAGTGGAGCCTCTGCTCTGCAGAGAGGTCTGGACGGAGACAGGAGCTCTGACCTCCAGGCTGCATGGCCTGACCCTCCTGGGGGGAGATGCCATAGCCCTGGACTATGAGCTGGAGGGTGAGGAATTGCTATGCTTTTTTTTTTTAAGTTTTTATATATATATATATATATATTTTAAATTGAGGTATAGTTGATTTACAATATTGTGTTAATTACTGCTATACAGCAAAGTGATTCAGTTATACATATATATATATTCTTTTTAAAAAATATTCTTTTCCATTATGGTTTATCATAGGATATTGAACATAGTTCTCTGTGCTATGCAGTAGGACCTTGTTCATTATCCATTCTATATAAAAACAGCTTACGTCTGCTAACCCCAATCTCCCAGTCCATCCCTCCCCCAACCCCTTCCCCCTTGGCAACCACCAGTCTGTTCTCTATGTCCACGATTCTGTTTCTGTCTCATAGATAGGTTCTTTTGTGTCATATTTTAGATTCCACATATAAGTGATATCATATGGTATTTGTCTTTCTCTTTCTGACTTACTTCACTTAGTGTGATAATCTCTAGTTTCTTCCATGTTGCTGCAAATGGCATTATTTTGTTCTTTTTTATGGGTGAGCAGTATTTCATTGCATATATACCACATCTTCTTTATCCATTCATCTGTCGATGGACATTTAGGTTGTCTCCATGTCTTGACTATCGTGAATAACGCTGCTATGAACATAGGGGTACATGTATCTTTTTGAATTATAGTTTTGTCCGGATATATGCCCAGTAGTGGGATTACTGGATCATATGGCAATTCTATTTTTAGTTTTCTGAGGAACCTATACTGTTTTCCACAGTGGCGGCACCAACTTACATTCCTACCAACAGTGTAGAAAGGTTCCCTTTTCTCCACACCCTCTCCAGGAATTGCTGTGTCCTTGGCTGCACTCACCCAGAGTGGAAATTCTGTCATGCTGAGCTGGGAGGGGCAACCAGGAAGTGGGATGTGGTTCATGCCACAGACTCTTGCTGTTCTTACTGACTTTAGTAGATTTTCTGGAATAAATGTTTCTTCCAGAGACTTTTTTGGGGAGTAACTTTATCAGTTATGACAGTTTCTTTGGAGAATAGGTCTGCAGAGCCCCTCAAGCCATAATTCTGGGAATGGAACATAGTATTGTTGAGTCTTGAGGTTCTCCGCAAGTCCTTTGCCAGATATGTGGTCTGCAAATCCTCTGCTGCTTCTCTTTTCATATTCTGCACAGGTTCTTCTGCCAACCAAATATTTTTAATTTTGATGGGGTCCAATTTATCACCTTTTTCCTTTTTACAGATTGTGTTTTTAAGTGTCAAATCTAGTTATTGGTCCTGAAGATTTTCTCCTATGTTTTTGTTTAAAAGTTTTATGTTCAGGGGCTTCCCTGGTGGCGCAGTGGTTGAGAGTCTGCCTGCCAATGCAGGGGACACGGGTTCGTGCCCCGGTCCGGGAGGATCCCACATGCCGCGGAGCGGCTGGGCCCGTGAGCCATGGCCGCTGAGCCTGCGTGTCCAGAGCCTTGCTCCACAACGGGAGAGGCCACAACAGTGAGAGGCCCGCGTACTGCAAAAAAAAAAAAAAAAGTTTTATGGTTTTTCATTTTTACATTTTACATTTAAGTCTATGATCCTTTTGAGTTAATTCTTGTATAAGATGGAAGGTTTAGGGTGATGTTCTTTTTTTTTTTTCTTGGCCTATACATGTCTGATATCTTCAGCACCATTAGTTGAAAGAACATCTTTCCTCTATCAAATTGCTTTGCGTATTTGACAAAAATCTGTCAGACACATTTGCGTGGGTCTATTTATCCATTCTCTGTTCTGTTCCCTTGATTTTTGCCTCTGTCCCTCCACTAACACCACATGGTCTTGATTACCATAGCTATATAGTAAGTCAACATGGGGTGGAGTGATTCCTTCCACTTTACTCTTCTTTTGCAAAATTGTCTCAGCTGTTCTGATTTCTGTGCCTTTCAGTATAAATTTTAGGTTAAGCTTGTCCATATCAACAAAATTTCCGTTGGGAATTTGTTAGGAATTACAACTATAGATGAATTTGGGGAGAATGGACGTCTTTACTGTGTCAACCTACTTCTGAATCAATGGAACATTTAATTCATTTTTGTTGTTTTTACAAATGTAAGTAAAGAATTGAGAAAGCTTTCATCTAATTCACAATAAAAGTTCATTGGTATCAATTTACTCATCATTAGGTGAGTGTGCCTTTTTCTCTCCTGAACTCTTTGGATTGATTTAATTTTCTATATTAATGTTTACAAGCACACTTATATTTCTGTATAGACACAGGCATGGATAATCACAGGAACTATGACTTTACCTCTACTTAACCTACAAATAAATGTTTAAGTTGTTTGGTGAGAGCAGATTACTTAGCCAAATGACTCATGGAGGGCTTCCCTGGTGGCGCAGTGGTTGAGAGTCCGCCTGCCGATGCAGGGGACACGGGTTCGTGCCCCGGCCCGGGAAGATCCCACGTGCCGCGGAGCGGCTGGGCCCGTGAGCCATGGCCGCTGAGCCTGCGCGTCCGGAGCCTGTGCTCCGCAACGGGAGAGGCCACAACAGTGAGAGGCCCGCGTACCGCAAAAAAAAAAACCACAACAACAACAAATGACTCATGGATTGTAGCCCTCCAGAGAGGACTGGGAGCACATTAAACCTCTCCAAGCTCCTCAGGATGGGAAAATGTGTTGCTAAAAGAGGATTTTTACTATACTCCCTCTTTTAAATAGGGTTGAACTTGAAAAATGCTTACGTCAAAGTAGCTTTTCCATTTTGTTTTGCTTGTTATTATTACAGCCAGTTCTATTAGGTGAGTGACCCCACACAGAAAGAAGGGAAAATTGCACTCCTCTGGCTGGCACCATTATTCCCCCCAGCTGAAAGTTGGTATGCATGACATTTTTTTGTCGTTATATTTGGGGATCATAAGAACTATGGATAATTATGCATGCAGTCGGTATTACAGTCATCAATTTTTCTGCCTTAAGAATAAAAACAGGGCTTCCCTGGTGGCGCAGTGGTTGGGAGTCTGCCTGCTGATGCAGGGGACACGGGTTCGTGTCCCGGTCCGGGAAGATCCCACATGCCGCGGAGTGGCTGGGCCCGTGAGCCATGGCCGCTGAGCCTGCGCGTCCGGAGCCTGTGCTCCGCGATGGGAGAGGACACAACAGTGAGAGGTCCGCGTACCGCACACACACACAAAAAGAATAAAAACAAATCTTCAAATTGATCTTAATATATTGCAGCTTTATATTTTTAAAATTTCACTGTTTTTATATTAAAAACTTTTTTGTCAGCCAGTAGAAATAGAAATCTGATTCACAAGGTTTTTTCTTTTCAACAATTTATCGTTAGTTATTTCTGCTAGAGATTAGGATACAAGAAAGTGTGCAGATGATTAAAAACTCAGGCAATACGTTCCTTACTTTAAACTAGAGCCTAGAAACTTGTTAACTGTATATTTGTATTGCTCCTAGTTTTAGTCTCTTTGTTGAAGGCAAATAAATGTGAAAGGCTTTATTCTTACGTGTTCAAATCACTCTCTAATATCCTGATGTTTGCATTCCCTCAGTAAATTCATAAATCACCTCTTTAGTTATTTGTTAGTATACTTTTGGTGGCATACGATAGAAAACTCAGCTCAATGCACTGACCTGAGTAACTGAAAAACCAATCTCTAGACAGAACTGGATCTAAAGGACCTAACAGTGTCGTCTGGTCTCAGTTTCTTTCCATCTGTTGTCTTGGCTTTCAATTGTGTTGGCTCACTTTTCAGGAGTTTTCCCTCTGTGGCTGACTATGGATCAAGGCTGATATTTGTGAATTTTCCTCTCCTGTTTACCCTTGTGACTAGGACTTCAGAGTGCTGTAATAGATCTAATTGGGGTATGTGTCCATTCATGAACCAGTTGCTGTGGACAGGGCTAGTCTATGCTGCAGTTAACTAGGCTTGGGTCAGAGGCTGACTTCTGTACACAAGAAGGCTTTCCATTCCATCCAAGGATGAGGAAAGAGTAAATAATTCAGAAGTGTGTGTCTAGGGAGGGATGGAGTGTTACTGGGCAGGCAAAAGTCAACCATTGTCCACTACACCAGGTTCTAAAGAGCTGTACGTTAAAGGAAAAACTGGGTAATGTAACACAAATTTATGCCCCTAAATTAACAAGAATGGGGAAAATGATAAATAATGCCTTCTAAACAAACCCTGTTCATGAAGGTGTTTAATAAAATTACATAGGTTCATCAGCAATGCAGGGAGGGTAAAAAACTTTTGCCTCTATCCATCTTGGCTTCTCCAACTGGGGCCTTTTAAATTAGACTGGCGAAAGACAGACTAACAAGAGGAAAAGATGGGGGCACCCAGTGAAAAACCCGAAGGGGTGCTTAAAACTTGAGCTTATATACAGTCTTAGGCTAAATAAAGGAAAAGGGGTTGGGGGCTTCTGGGTGAGGGAGGCAAGTTATGGGGAGGTGATCAGGAAAACAATGGTAAATAAGGGTAGTATTATGGTTTATTATGCAGACCAAAGTGGTTTCTTCTCCACTGATAAGTTATTAAGAGTCCTTCTCCTCCTGGTATGGGAGCAGAGGGCATCTTTACAGATAAAATTTTCTTTATAAATGTAAATTTCTTTCAGAAAAGGAAAACCTGTGCCCTGTTTTTAGAGCTTTTTCTGTTTCTGCTTGTTTTCAATGGACTTTAGCTCAAAATAATACATCTGCCAAAAAGGTTTTTTTGGGGTGGTATATTCTGGTGCCCTTCAGCAACTTCTCTCTGGGCCTTGATTTACTCAAGTATAAATTTAGAGGGTTGATGACATCATTTCTTATCTGTCTCAGCTCTAACATTCTATCATTTCATGATCAGCACTCATCACTCCTGCTGAGTATGTTTGTGTCTCTTTAAGCCTTGAATGCTGAAGTAAGTTGAAGATGTTGCATCTGTGAATGCCAGTAGCCTTAGGCATTTTCCATGTGAGCCAAATCCTTTGGAGGACTACATAGATAGGCACAATTTGGAAAATATACATAAGTAAGGAGAGTGCAGTTTAGATAGCTTTAGAGCCCTTGGTTATAATCAGGGCACAAGGTGATAAGATGCAAAGTTCTGCTGATTTTTAAAAAATTTTGGTTGTTAATTTTCCAGAATGTACTTTGTTCAGAGGAATCTTTTAGTTATTGTACAGCTGACTATTCCTTTGGCTACTTTATCTTTCTCTGGCATTGGCTGGTATATACTAAGATGATAGAAGCCATTTTCAAATTTGGGCAGGCCATGATTCGGGAACAATTTTCTCAGAGAGCCGTACCTCTCATTCATTCATTTAATACATTTGCATGGAATGTGTACTATGTGTCATTCACTGTTTTAGGAATACAGTGGTAAACAAAACTAATTCCCTGCTCTAATGGGGCTTACATTTTACTAAGGAAGATAAACAAATACATAATACTAAGTCAGAGAGTATTAAGTGCTGTGATAAAAAATGAAGGAGGGCAATTGGCTGAGAGTCACCAAAGTGCTATTTTATGATTCTCAGAGAAGACCTCTCTGCAAAGGTGACATTAGAACAGAGACAGAAATTAAATGGGGAAGCAAGTCATGTCTCTTCTGAGGGAAGGGCATTCCAGGTAGAGAGAGGAGCAAGGAGCAAGTGCAGAGGCCTTGAAGTGGGAACATGCTTGATGCATTTGAAGAACTGCCAGGAGGCTCAAGTGGCTGGAGCAGCGTGAGTGGGCAGGAATTGAGATCAGAGAAGCAGCCAGAGGCCAGATCACGCAGGGCAGGATAAGGACTTGCAATCTTTTTCAAAGTATAATGGAGGGCTTCCCTGGTGGCGCAGTGGTTGAGAGTCCGCCTGCCGATGCAGGGGACACGGGTTCGTGCCCCAGTCCGGAAGATCCCACATTGCGCGGAGCGGCTGGGCCCGTGAGCCACGGCCGCTGAGCCTGTGCGACCGGAGCCTGTGCTCTGCAACGGGAGAGGCCACAACAGTGAGAGGCCCGCGTACCGCAAAAACAACAACAAAAAAAGTAAAATGGGAAACTTTGGAGAGCTTCGAGATGGGAAGCGACAAGATCGAGGTTTGCATTGTAAAGGGTCTCCTGGGCTGCTGTTTGGAGAGTGCTTTAAGGGGAGAAGAGGGGAAGCGGCAGTGGAAACCCTTGTGAGGCTTTGTCCTCTGGATGAGGCAGCTCCCAGGGGAGCGGCAGCGCTTCCAACCAAAGCCAAGCAGATTTCCTGTTCTTACCGCGGGGCTGAGACAACTGTTTCTTATCCCCTAGCTGGATGGGGGAATGTGCTTTACTATTGTTAAAAGATAAACTGAGGCATATTAAATTTGTAAGAGTTTATTTGAGCACCAATTCCAATCGGGCAGTGCCAAACCAAGTGGTAAGAGTGCTCCACTGCCAGGAGCTGGGAACGGACATTTATAGAGAACAGGTGGAAGCAAGGCAACTTATAATACTTGATTGGCTGTAGCTTAAGCAGTTACCTTATTTGGGAAAGCCTGGTTGGCTGTTTGTGATCCGTCGTCCTTAGGTTTTGATCTTAACCTTGAGGCATCACAGGCTTAGGCTTTGGTTTGCTTACGACATAGACTCTATGGCACTAAAGCTGCCTCAGCCTCATGGCTTCCTTTTGGAATTTATTTAACACTATTAAAACAGCACCATGCATGGTGAAAGGGTGCTGTGGTAAATTTCAATACATTGTGAGTTGTACAAACTGACCTGGGACATAACTACCACTTATAAGATTGTTCCTCAGGATGTTATTTCCAAGTTTGAATTAACTGACCTAAGAATGCTTTGTATATACTAAGAGTTAAATTGTAAGTTGGAGACTGGCTCTTTTCCCCTAACCCAGAGCTGGGAACATTTCCCTATGGAAAGCTAATAATACATTAGGGATTAATAACACAGTGAACAACGTGGACATAAAAAAGAAGTTATTTAAGGATTTTGTTTTAGATAGAAAGCTATAAGAATGACTCAAAAACTCAGGTGAAATCAAACTGATGTCTAAAATTAACCCTCTCCTCAATCAAGTATTTCAAGAAAGGTAAATCTAAGTGGCAAAATTCTTGTACTGAACTTGTAGTTTAGTGTAAAGGCTTTGGTTAATCTCTCTTGTGCTACCTCTGTTCCTCTGCTGCCTTCAGCTAATATGGGTAAATAGACATTGTTTGATATCACACTTGTTCACAATTAAACATCATTCTGTAGGGCATATGTATGGGGGTGGGTATAAGTTCTCCAGTGTTCAATAAATTGTAGCAATTCTAAATAGTCTCTTAGATGTCAGTTATGTTTTTGCAGTACTACACATATAATAATGAGTAGTAGTTATATGTGCTTTGTTTTGGACAACCATTTAGTGGTAATAATTTCTTTACTCTTGTTAAATTACAAATGGAATGCTTTTATTATCAAAGACCAAATCTTTCAGAATGGTTCATGAGACTATGGTGTGGAATTGAATAAAAACAACTAAATTCTCTGCATTCCCTAAGGCTTATCACTGTGATGTGGAAAAAAATCCCAGTGGGACATAATATGCTTTTAATTAAATGTTGTAGGGTACTTAGCCCTATGGTTTTTATTTGGATAATACCAAACAGATCTTATCAGTACCCTCATAGCTATAAAATGTATAGCTGACTGCTAAATTTCCTAGGGATATCCTGTTTGCTTTTTCAAAACCAGTGAGAGAGATTTCAAAATGTAGATCCATCTTTTTTAATACATAGAATTTTGAGTTAAACTGGAACTGAATGAAATGTTTATTCACTTGATTATTTGAAAGGAGAAATGACTGGTGAAGGGAAAATAAATGAACGGAATTCAGTTGAGGTTAGCTCTCAGCCAGGAGGGCGAATGTCTGTGTCTAAAAGTACGTAAATCACCCTTTCCTCTCCAGTGCTTCTTTCTCTATCAAGAAATAGTGGCTCTTAACTGTAGAATTTCATTAATTAAAAATATATATATCCCGTGAGAGTGGGCTGAAGTAGCCTAAACTTAGAAGAAAAATACTGGTATCAAGTCTAAAAGCCTCTGACATTGAGAGAGGACAGAAATAGTGTTTCCACACACAAGTAACTCCTCTTAATTTCCCAGAAGAACATTTATAGGGGAAGAAGAACTGTTTGATCTGTTCAGGAAATCTATCATTTCTGCTTATTTGCTTTTTTTGTAAGGACTAGACAGAACCAGGTATCAGCAGATTGATCAGATAGGGAGGCCATCCTGTGCACCACACTAACCTAATTAAAATCATTGGCTTCACAGTGTGTGTGCTCTGTAATAGGGAGGGAGATAACAGTCCCATTCCAGGCCACTTCTTCCTGAGATGCTTAGATGGAGATAAAGTTAACCACCTGGGCTGGGTGTTTGTGTGGTCCTTTTCCTTCCTCAATTGTGGCTTTTAAAGAGCTGATGCTAGAAATTTTCTTAGTACCTCTAATCCATCCAGCCTCTTTTCCTAGTACTATTAAATACATTAAGTGGTTTTTTTTTACAAAATGGAACTCATCCTGTATCTGGGTGATGTTTTAGTACACCTTGGAATCTATTCTGGATACATGCAAAGACAGGAAGAAGTCAAGGTTAAGGCTTCAATGGAAGTAATACTGTATCTTTAGTACTTTAGATTACATAGACCTAATCATTTCAGAGAAAAATTTGAGCTTAGAATCATGTAGTTTCTTTTACTCTAAAGAGGCCCTATGGCATAGGGCATGAATTTTGAGGACAGGTCATCCTAGAATACTTAATTTGTTACTTACCAACAGTGTGAACTTGGACAGATTACTTGAAGTCTAAGACTCAGTTAAAATTATAAGAACAATTGTACAGTAGTCTTATAAAAATTAAAGAGTTGATGTACATAGAACATTTACCATTATCTCTGGCCCACAGTAGGTATTTAATAAATTACATAGTTTTAGCAATGAGACAATTTGGAATATCCCAATAATGTCCAACCTTCAGAAAATTCTGTTTATAATGTACAGTAGTAAGGAGTAAAATAACATTGCATTCAGGTTTTGTTGACTTGTGAAAATAAGTAACAATTTTGTTCTTGTTTGTTGTTGTTATGTGAATACCAGCAATATTTACACTTTTCACATTAAATTTTAGATAATTTGTTGTTGTCTTGGTCCTAATTATTAGCTACTTTATTTAGGAGAAGCTTAAATGTAGGATTATATTATATATAAACCACTATCTCTGCTAATTTTTATTTAAAAAATATTCCATTGTACTGAAGTGAGTAAAATCTAATAATAGTTGGATTTCATAACAGATTTCTATCTGAGCCCCTAGAAATACACACACAAAGGAAAAATATCCTTAACAGAGTTATAGGCTAGAGTTTTAGTATTGTAAAACTATAAAGAAATCTTAGTTGTTTGATGAAAATGAAACCCAGATCCTTCACCATTGTTATTGAAAGAAGCATCCCCTGGTGAACCTATCTCAGATCATAGACTTGTTTTCTTTTGTGGTTTCTTTTGGCTTTCTACTGCTACCACTGTTCTGATTTCATGGTATTGGAAGTTTGTGAATCTCCCTTCAAAACTTTAGGTATAAATAGCAGAACTTCCCTTACTTCTTCATTTTATTGCTGAGATGAGATTGGTACATTCATACAAAATTCCCAGAAGCATCATCATATACTTAAGCTTAGGATATAAAAATGAGAAAGAGAGTGCCATGAATCTTGGTGATCAGGCTTACAAATTCTGTGAGCTTTAGAGTCCTTAGTTCACGTGAGATATTGGGAAAAAGGCTTATCTCCAATATTGCAAGTTCCTCATTTATCACCTACCAATGAATAGGAACCCCTTTGAGGAGGGTGCGGTGGTATGTTGCCCAGATCCCCCTTCGGGATCAAGGCACTCATTCCTGCAGCTGATAAAAGAGTTTGCTAATGGCTCACAATGGAGTCCCATTCTAGGCATTTTCCTCAGGTGCAGGAAGCTTATTTACCTTGGTTTCTCTCCCACCTTCATAGCAATATCTATCTAATGACTGGTTTATGTAGGGCACAAATGCTCAGCTGTCTTGCTTTAAGTGAGATAACTCTGCAGGACCATTTTAGTTACAGAGGTCTCTGAGACATTGTCTGAGGCTGCTGTAAATTCTTCACAGGTCGAGCCCTTCCTCTGCCCAGTCCTGCTTCCCTCACCACCCACGGTTGTTCCCAAGAGCATCAGCAATAAACATTCTGTGTGTAACTATCAGAGTCTCAGAGACTATTTTCCAGGGGAAAAAACTGATTACAGTTGATACTAGAAGTGGATTGGTCCTAGGAAGCATATTCTATGATGGGACTTTAGAGTCGGTTCACCATCACTGTTGGTAGATGGAGCATTGATTGAACCTAGCATGAGTTTTCAGTGTAATTGTTAAAACTTTCACTGGTGATAAATAGTGATGGGATACTGGTGAAAGGAAATACAAAGGCAGATGTGATAGGTAAAGCATTTGAGAGGTTTAGGCGAAATAGTGATTTAAGGACTATTGAATTGGATGGCTCTTGCTGGGGTGGATTGATGCATTAGAGAAGGACAGTGAAGGCTAGGGGGTGATTAAATACCATTATAAAGTAAAGGGTGAAAGCCAGAAGACCTCTTTGGAAGCATAAACTCTAATTTTCTGTCAGAGTGCAGAAAAGTCTGAGGATCAAAGCAAGGAGTATGGGCAGCTCATGCTCAAAAAGACCTGAACTCCCCGATGGCTTTCAGGGAAGGGTTTTTAAAGACAGTGTGAGGGAGAGGGTCACAGATGTATGATTAGCTTGTGCACAATTCTCTGATTGGTTGATGGTGAGGTAACAGGATGATGTTTCAGGAATCTCAGTTATCAACCTTCTAGTTCCATCTGGTCTATGTGCTGATGGTCAGCAGTTAACTTTCTCCACCTGGTGAGGGTTTTAGTATATGCAAAAAAACTCAAGGATATGCTCAGGATGTTATTTATCTAGCCCTTGAGGAGGAAGTAGAAGTCCTTGACTTTGTTTTATGGCTAAACTATTGTTATTTTGTCTTGCTTGACTGTTTTCCTTTGTTTTTATATTTTCTCACTTCTCTGATTACATTTGCTCTTTGGAACTTGGGGAAGGCTGAGGAGGCTAAAGTTTTTCTACAAACAAGAGTCAGGGGACACGAGGGGTTTATCCCTGGGAAGGCCCTGCAGGGTCCTACTTGGTTTCCCACTCGGGATTGCATTAAATGAGAGAGGCACCAGCATTGTTGAGCCTAGTGTTGGCTCTCCTCTGTAGGCCAGGACTGGCAGAAGAAGATACTGTTATAGATCAGGGATCAATTGATAGCAAAAATGATGAAATAATCCTGAAATAACAGAGGTCAGGAGGTGTACTTAGCTATCAGAAGCAAGGTGGATGTAACTACTGTAATGACCAAAGTTTAGAGTGAGAGCAAGGCATGCCTAATCCACAGAGAGCTATGGAGATAGAGCAAGGCATTCCAGGGGCAAAATAGATGGGCAGTCAACAATGGTATTTCACAGTCTCTGTAACCAAAAGAAATCAAGTACTGATGATCAGGAAGCTAGAAGCAGCCACACAAACAAAATGTCATAATCCCTTGCTCAGTTCACAGACCTGAGCCAATTCTCAGATTTAGAATTCAGGACTAACAGGAAGGCCAAATTCCCATGACAAAGGACCCTGCAACACTGACAGCATATATAAAGAGTAATGATTTCTCCAGTCATCACTGAAAGACACCTGTGACTACTAGGCTAACCATATACTTTGGAAAGAGGAGTACCCAAACATTTTGCTAATATTGTTGGACATAGGGTCAAAGTTGACATTGATACATTGATACCTGAGGACCCAAAGCATCATCATGACTACTCTGTCAGGAGTATATATGTATAAAATAGGCAGAATAACAGCCCCTCAAAGATGTTCTAATCTCCAGAACGTGTGAATATGTTAGGTTACCTGGCAAACAGAAATTAAAATGTATTCTTCTACAAGGGTACCATCCTACTAAAAGTAGAGGAGATGAGGATTTCCAAGATGTCATGTCTTCATAAGCCAGCCCTAAAACTACTCCTTGTTGGTTTTTTAGCACTGATTCTTCTGGTAGTGGTTACTGCTGGCGTGGCTTCCATTATGGATACCTCCTTGGGAAGCTTATGTAAGTGGCAGTTCTTATAGGGTCCTGGTGTTTTTCATCTTATCAAGCAGCTGACAATGAGCTCTGCCATACTGTGATACCTGGGTAGTTCACCATTTCTCTCATACCACTTGGCAAAGCCCCTGTTGATTTCTTTAGGAGAAGTTTTAGTGTATCATATCTTAGTAAATAAAATTGTTCTAAAGATTCAGAGATTGAATTAAGGGAGCAGGCCTTGATACTTATGTTAAACTTTTATTCACTTAGAGTTAGTTTTCTTTCATACTCCCCAAGAGGGTCTAATGAAAGTATCATTCAATATAAAGCTGTGTTATTCAATATGGTAGTATTAGCCACATATGGCTATTTAATTTTGAATTAATTAAAATAAAAGAAAAATAAATATTCAATTACTCAGTTGCACTAGCCACATTTTGTATGCTCAATAGCCACATGTATCTAGTGGTTACCGTATTTGATAGTGCTGATATAGAACATTTCCATCATCCCAGAAAGTATTATGGATAGCACTGTTACAGAGCTTGTGACCTCTCTGGTAGGTATCTAGTTGACTTGTCAAGTGCCTTAAATTCTTCATTACATATGCTTTCCTCCCTCCCCCAAAGAGGGCAAAGAGTAATACATACAAATAGAGCTTCAGTAGATGCTCCAGTTTTCCCAAATTTCCTAAGTATAGGTGTAATAGTTTCTCTGGATTACAAATTAAGACAGCACAATAGATTTACATTCTTTGCACTATGGCATCCATTAATGAATAGTAGTTAGCACTTATTGTTCATGTAATATATGCCAGGTACCTGACATGAATTTTTTCTCCTTTAATCCTCACAACAACACTATGTGTTAGATATTATTATTCCCATTTTGCAAACAAGGCAACTGAGGCTAAGAAAAGGTGAATGACGTACAACATCATATAAGTGGCCAAGCCATATTTGAATGTGAATTTTTCTAGTTCTGAAGACCATGCTTTAGGTCACGCTGTGCTATAACAGCAGAGTTATAGAAAAGCAGTTGGCAATAAATGTAAGTAGGTTCACATAATCTGAAATTCTATTGACGGTAACTTCTACTTCTCTGTAAAATCTCCTGCCTTGATACTTTATTTCTGTCTTTCCTCACTGTCTTGGGAATTACTTCCAGAATGCAAAGTTTAGGCAGATTTTAATCTTTGTGGGATGAAGCACTCATTCATTTACAGTGTTACAGAATATTATCAATACCTTTTCCTGTTCCAGATACTATTTAGCTTTTTTTCCCCTTCAGTTTAAAATACAGACATGCACTTATATAGTTCTTTCTAGCAACAAGATGTGGCAAAGGCTGGGGCTCTGCAGAACTAAGATGTATCCTGTGCCAAAATATAGATAACATATGATTGCCTGTGATAATAAGGCTGTTCTTCACTCTCACAGGAGTCATCAAATCCTTTTGTTGGCTGAAGCTTTGTGTTCCAACTTCCTTAACTATCCCTGACAATCTGTTTTTTAGCTCTTTTAAGATGCTGCAGAATTCTTTAAAAGTAAGACGGATTTTTCTTCTTCTAATAACGGCCATAATTTTTAAAAAAATGCCTTTGTGATAATTTGTCGCCTACCATGTGCCTAGCAAATTGAACTTTAAATGACCTTTTTGCCCTTATTATTGCAGCTGTCAGAATCCAATTTTATACAGAAAATATAAAGAAAAGGGAATTTAAACCAGAAATTTTTATTGAGGCACACACAGCTTCAGCAGCTGCTGTTACAACAATATCATCAAATACCAAAACTGACAAAGACCCATGGGGTCTATTTTCTAATTCAGTCTTGAAGCAAATTTACAATAGCGAATCTCTATGGCAGTTGAGGTTGGCTAAGATTTAGATGACCCATTTCCCTTATCTAATGAATTCAGGCCCTGCAAACTTTGCAAAAGCTTTAAACTGACAAAATATCAAGAGAGTTGATATGAAATTGAAAGACAGCTGGCATGGACTCAGAACCTCTTGAGTTTAGCTCAGGAAGCTGCAAAGTTCCACAGCTGCATGACAGTCAAAATGAAGATTCCAGCATAAAGATAGTCAAAATATTGCTATTAGATGAAGCACTTTATGCCTAAAGCCTTTACTCTGCACAGAAGATTATTCATTTTGAATAAAGAATGCACATAACATTTTTGCATTTATCTCCATTTTGCTAAGATAAAATAATCGAGAATGTTTCCATCTTCATCAACTTAGGTTTTAAAAAGTCCAATTAAAATTAAATTTGAAGGGCTTTTTAAAAATGTAAATGATTGAATCTTATTCTTGGAAATAAAACCACTTTGATGTGCTTTCCTTTTTCAAGCTGTCTCTTTCCAATTCCTTGGTCTTAACAAGCCATAAGGATTGTTAATAATACATAATTCAATACTTTTATTACATGGTGAGAAGCTCATCAGGGTGTTTCTAGGTAAGAGCACACTTAACAAATTATTAGGTAGAGAAACAAAGCTTTCTAGGTGTGGTGTTTTCAGGCAATACACTATATCATCAGTGATAATTTTTATACATCTCTTTGAAGAAAAGCGAACCCCAACCTGAATGGTATTTATGGCACGTTGAAGTTTTACTGATGGGAAGATACTTCAACATTAAAAATATAGTTTCTTGAACAGTAGTTATAAGGCTTATTGTATTTATGAGAACTAAAATTTTGGCTACATTTTCAAAGGATCCCAGTCATGGCTTTCCATATAGCCCATCACAAAACACTTTTCAAACAATTTAAATTGTATCATAGATTGGCCTTTTGTATTTGGGAAATAGCATTAAACTCTTGTAATAGTGAAGTCCTGCTGAATAGATTGGTATATGTAAGATTTAATATGAATGCACAACTGAGAAAATAGGGGATAAAGTCATTTATGACTTTACAATGATAGCATGTTGTTTAAAATGCAGAAAAATATATGCATAGGCATTTCAAAATCATTTATTTTATTTTGGGAGTCATAAGTCTTACTCAACTATTGAAATATAAAAGAAAGAAACCCCCTTTTAATCCTTTTATGTTTAATGAGAATTATAAACTATGTTTAGTTTGTTTGTAATTCATATGCTACTTGTCAACTACTTGTCAACACATTCATTTTGAAAATGATTTTACTTTTTGTAATTATATGGCTTTTGGGGGTATAATATAAAATACTAAGCATATTACTGTATTAAATGTATTGAATGTATTAAACCAAAATGGATTTGTAGACTAACTGTGGATTCCTGAACATCACTGGAGACTCAAGTGAAGAGCATGAAAACTTTCTCTGGTTTTACCTAGCAGAGTCAATCTCTTCTTTATTGCTTCATGCCTGTACTGATTTCTACAACAGTACTTTTAGAGTGTGTCGAAATAACTGTATATGTGCCCTCTTCCCTGAAGGTAATAAACCCCTTGACATCGTGAACCAGATCTTATTCTTGTTTGCAGCACTGATCCTGCAATTCAATGATGTGATCAAGGTCTGCTTTTCGTCTTTTGCTCTGCCATGCATCTTGATGAGTTTATCCTAAGATTGGTTCTTCTTGTAGTCCTTAGGATCACTGTGCACTGCCTGTAGCTTTAAGGCACTGCTTTTATTCTCACTTAAGTCCTGTTCCGGGGCAGGGCGGGGCGGGGCGGGGCAAGGCGGGTGATGTGAGAGAGAGAGAGAGAGAGAGAGAGAGAAAGAGAGAGAAAGAGCTTTTCCCCAGTCAAGGAACAATTGTACTTATGTCTGATGCAATTGTTTAGGTCCAATTCCAGACTGGTAACTGTCACCAGGGGGAATGACATGTGCTGATTGGCTTAGACCAGAGTTCCTTAACCAATCTTGGGTAAGGGAGAAGGATATTATAATTGCTTAGGTTAATCAGAGCTCTCTTTTGGAGATGGAATCAGTTCCTCAAACTGCATTAAAACTTCTATAGAAAGAATGTTGAAATAGATGTTGGTTAGCCACCTGTAATGACCACTGCACAGGTTTTTAATATGCAGTGTTTCTCAAGCTTATTTGACAAGGGGCTCTTTGTTCTTAGAATAGATAGGTTATGAAATTCTGATCTATAAGATTAAGTTCAAATACCTTATTATAGTATGGACAGATTTTATGATATGGTCCCTGACTTCCAGCTACTGGTTCTGTTGTCATTTCAAAGTTATGGTCTAGCAATGACAAATTTATTGCCTCTCCCGCATCTTTCCATGTTTATTAATATTCCAAGGACTTTATATTTTTCATCACTGTTAGCGAGTTTTTTCTGCTCTGATTGCCTTCTCATCCTTCAAATTCCAGATCAAACAACTTCTCTTCTGAAGTCTCCTCTTCTTTATACTCTTCTAGCATTTTGCACATAATTCATTTATTGCTTCTCCATATAACATTGCAATTATTTATGAACAGGTTTCTTGATTTTGAATGACTTGTGGTGAGGGCCTATGTCTTATTCATCTTTGCAGTCACCGAATTTGTTGGAGGATTGGTGTCAAATGTCCCTTCAACTGAATTGTTCATTTAGTATGTTTTTAAACATTTAAGATCAATGCTACATTTCCATCCTTTCTGTGTGTGTGTTCAAAAATATTAGATGTTTCAGCAGCTAACTGTGAGATCTGTATCTTGTGGCTTGAATAGTAGTTCCTGAGTCAATCTCAGAACCTGAGCCATAAAGTAAATTTATTTTTATAATTCATGTTGCCTAATTTCAGAGTTAAAAATCATAAAATTAGACGTAGGCTTTCTGACCAGGCACTATTTGCAAAAGTTTAGATAAAAACAGGCAGGATTGAGAGTGCATTTTTATGAGGACTGTCTGCATAGTTGAAGTAGCATTCTTAAAGTACACAGTTATTTGTTTCTCAATATGACAAACCTTCAAAATTGCTTCAGGAGCTGTTTAATATATGTATGTTAACTTATAAACGTAGAAGAACCTGCCGGTAATTGGTTTTCAGTGTGTCACCGGTTTAAAATTATTTAGATGAGTTGCAAATTTAATAAGCATTTAAAAAACTTCATTTTGCCTTTCATATAAAGTCATTATTAGGTGAAAGGTGAGTTTTGAATACTTTTTCTCTCTAAAAATACATGGAGTATATATTTGCTCTTCTATAAGCTTACTTGCAGAAGGTGTTCGTTTATTTATTTACTATTTACTCACTTATGCAATCTAGCATCCATTTCTCCTTCTCTTCTTAAACATTTCACAGTTTCCTTTGGAGAAATTACCTCTTCCATATTGTGAGCAGCCTTGGTCAAAGGACTCTTAATTCTTCTAGGTGGGTAACCAAGGTAGGCTAATCAGAATCTCCCCAGACTTAATCTATTGGAAAATCAGTTGGAGCTGACTCATCCCAGTGGTAGTGCCCAGGCCAAACTGCCCATTAGTTCTTGCTACCCACACTGAAGATACTCTGAGTCCTGTCTTTTCAGGCTGGTTTATTCTTTGAGTTCCTCCATGTTCTTCCTGTGAGTCTAAGTTCCTTTCTGCTTAAGTCAGGCAGAGTCGGTTTCTGCTGCTTACCAGCAAAGAACCCTGACCAATATAGTAGTCAAGGTCAGTCCACTCTTGGTTTGTTTTCAGCCACATTTCCAAATGACACCTTTGTCAACTTTATTCATTTTACTTCATTTGGATTTTACTGTTTCTCATATGGGAAAAATGCCATGAATCAAGTAACCACAAATCTTTTTATTTGTATTCAGTTTTTAAAAGCTGAGTCTTGTCATGTTCAATCACTTTTCTGTAGTTCCACCTACAACAAATATAAGCTGCCTGTTAAGATGTGTTTTAGCCACCGCTTTGCAAATCGTGTAAATATTTTTGGAAAAAGCGTTTCATTCTTTATTGCTGAGATAATTTTCTCACAGTTTAGAGATGCTTTAATAGGAATCAGCTTTCCAAAACTAAGAAATCTATTTCTTGTGTTTCAGAAGAAAAACACAATAAAAAAGATATGTTTACATGATGCATTCTCATTCTCTGAGAGAACTGCAATCTATCTGTACTGATTTCTTCTTGGGAAACTTGTATCTGCCGAAAACATGAAGTTTTATTTTATTTGTGGGTATAGACAGATGTTTAGAATCCAGGAACTGAGAAGTACGATTGTATATCTCCTACAACTTTGTGTGTTCCAAGGGCTTGAACTCTATCATAGTGAAAGAGAAGTGGACATTATTTAGATGAAGGTTAAAAGGTGGAACTGCTCTTGAAATGTCTATGATAATTGAACTTTTGAGCCACAGAGACCAGTCAGTACTTCACCAGGTACTCTCCAAAATCTTTTTGTGGGCTTTAAAATACAAATGCCTTTAGAATGCCAAACTTATATTTCTCCAAAGGAAAAGAAAACCCTTCTAGAATATTAAATGGACTTGTAAAGGGGAGATTTTGGGCTAAAAGGAGATCAAATATTTTCTTTTGTCAAAAGCTCAGTTCATTATTGCAAGTGAAAAGATCATGGAATAGCGGCTTAAGATGACAAAAGGGACTGTGATAGCTTTAGCTAATGACAGTACACAGCCAATTTTGTCTTCTGTCTTTGTACTTGCTTTATGAAAGTTCTCGGCATTCGTTTTCTTTTGCACACTCCTTTTCTGGTGATTATAGAGCTTATTATGGGTTTGGAAATTGTAGAGGATTTTCCCACATTACATCTAACTTTGTGAGACAAGATTACATACTGATGTTAAAGGAAGGCAAATGAAACTGTAAGATGTATAATATACATATGTGAAGTAATTTTTTTTCTATCTTGGGAAAAGTTGGAAGAACAGGGATAAAGGATATTTGGAGAAAAATGTCTAGAGGAGTGTATTAATTTCCTGGGACTGCCATAATGATTCACAGTTCTGGAGGCTCTAAGTCTGAAATCAAGGTATTAGCAAGGTTGGTTCCTTTTAAATGCTGTGATGGAAAGATCTGTTTCAGGCCTCTCTCCTTAGCTTGTAGATGGTCATCTTCTCCCTGTGTCTTCACATGGCACTCTCCCAGTATATGTGTCTGTCTCTGAATTTCCCCGTTACATAAAGGCATACCATATTGGATTAGGGCCCACCCTAATGACCTCCTTTTAACCTGATTACCTGTGTAAAGATCCCACCTTCAAATAAGGTCACATTCTGAGGTATGGGGGTTAAGACTTGAGTATATGAATTTTAGGGGGATACAATTCAACCCATGACAAGAAGCAAAGGGATGATTAAAGGGAAGAATACACATATGTTTTTGCACAGGGCAGGGAAGAAGAAAGGTTTCTTTCCACATGTAATTTTTTGTGAATCTAGGCAATAAAGGGCTTTGCTGCTGAATTTTTTCTTGTGACCCTTTGACTTTGCTTGTATTAAACATTAGAAATGCTTTTCATCTCTCTTGATTTATACACTATGGAAATTGGTCACTATTTTTGTATTAACTTGGCAATGATTGTAGAATAGAAATGGGAAATAGATCATGTTAATTTCTTTTGCGTTAACTCAAGTCTTCAGCAAGAAGCAATTATTACACTGGAAGTCATGCAACGTACTGTACCTTTAAATAGTCTGTACTTTACGGAGAATTCTCTTCCATTGACCTTTGTCCTTTCGGTTCATCTCATTTCATAATTAGTCTTTTTTGACTTGGTTTAGTCAAGTGTTCTGGCTGGGCTTTGTTTTTCCCTGTAACTGTCTAGAGAATTATAAAAATGTGGTTTCCTTAATAATGAAAATAGAAAACCACCTTCTGTTTGTGGGTGGTGCTTGTATATTTCTGTTGGTGAGGTAAACAGTGAGTGAATAGCAGCTCCGATTAAAACTCAAGGGTAGGTGGATTCACTGCGCTGGCTGCTGGGAAGGAGGATACAGAGAATGTCCCACTCACCTGCTGCCTGGCTGGTAGTTCCCAGATGATCTGCCCTGGGGTGCTTCCTTGGGTTTTATTTCAGAGATATATATGTGACCTGCCTCAACTCCAGCCAACATCTTCCTTAACTAGACCATTGATTAAATTTGTAGTCAATAGATTATTTGTATAATGAATGAGCCTTTTTAAAAGTTACTAAATGAGACTCACCTGTTTTTAAGGTCATTTTAATAAAAAAATTATTTACTGAGTATTTACTGCATGCTAGGCATTGTGCTAATGCGAGAAACACGGAATCTGCCTCTCAAGGAGGTCAAGGTTCAACAGGTAAGACAAATGAAAACGCAGACAATGATAGTAAACTGTGATAAGGACTGTAAGAGGGGCATGCACTGGAGTCCAAAGGAGCAGACTCCTCAGTAAAGGATGAGTTGGAAGCTGAGTTGGAATTTATCAGCTCTTGTCTGGAATGGGAGGGAGTTAATGAGGGAAAGGCTTTCATGTGGTGAGAATAGCATAGGTAAAAGCTCAGAAACAGAAGATGGATGTGCTGGAGGAGAAAAAAAGCCAGCAAGGCTGAGAGCTGGGGAATACCATAGAAAGAAGCAGGTGGGCAAGGATTAGATCAAAAAGAGCCTCCTGTGCATCGTTAGTTTAGAGCTAGAAGACCTGAGTCACTGCCTAGACTCTGTTCCTGGGTAGCGGTGTGACCTTTGAGTAAGTCACTGAAAAACCTCTGTCCCTTCGCTTTCCAAACAAGGCACAGAGGAGCAGAGAGAGGCTGGATCCAGGTGTCTTATGGGCCAGTTGGCTCCCTGTCAATATTTGGAAAGAGCTCAGAACTCGGTGGCACAACAGAGAGAGGTGGTACAAAGAAAAGACTGAGATTAAATTTCTTCTTTCTTATCACAGTCTGACAGACTGGGGGTCTGTGATCTTGTGATTTATAAGAAATATATATTGGGTCTTTGTCTCCATTTCTGGCAGAGAATTCCTAAAACGCTTGGAATTTCTTAGTGATAAGAGCAAGGAGACCATCTTTGTTATAATACTAGGTTTTTTGTCCTCCATTCCTGAAATAGCTCCAGAGCCATAAAGAGGAAAGGAGTGTCTTGCTTTTTTAACAAGCCCCTTTCAAATGTACTTGAGTTTATGTTAATGAGGTGACTTTTGTAAAGCCCCTAAGGTTGGGAGCTGTTTGCCAGTGGAGCCAACAATGTGACTAGAGGGTTGGAGCTTTTAGTCCCAGCCCTTGATCTCTGGGGAGGGGAGAGGGTTTGGAGGTTGAATCAATCACTGATAGCCAGTGATTTGGTCAA
This sequence comes from Kogia breviceps, assembly GCF_026419965.1. Lineage (NCBI taxonomy): Eukaryota > Metazoa > Chordata > Mammalia > Artiodactyla > Physeteridae > Kogia > Kogia breviceps. Next base: position 162,517,742 of record NC_081311.1, on the reverse strand, counting down.
TCACGCCTACCATACTGAAGCCTCCATAGAAACCCAGAAGGATGGGGTTTGGAGGTGCTTGGAGGGTGGTGTGCCTTGAGGTTCTTCACGTCTCCCTCCATATCCCCCATACCTTGCCCCCGTGTCTTCCAAAGGGCTTTCGTGAGTTCCATTCTTTTATAATAAACCAGCAATCTGGTAAGTAAACTGTTTCTCCTGAGTTCAGTGAGTTGCTCTAGGAAATTAATTCAACCTGCGGAGGGTGTCCTGGGAGCTGCCAGTTTATAGTCAGGAAGAAGCACAGGTGTCAACCTGGACTTGTGATTGTTGTCTCGGGGAGAGGTGGTGCGGGGCAGTCTTGAGAGACTGAACCCTTAACTTGTGGAATCTGACGCTATCTCCGGGTAGATAGTGTCAGAATTGCGTTAAATTGTTGACACACAGCTGGGGCTAAGGAATTGTGTGGGTTTTCTCCACACACGGTGTCAGAAGCCAAGTCTGATTGTAGAGTATGGAGAGTGGAGGAGACACACGGGAGGAGTGTGCTTTTCTTTTAGAGGGTCTCAAGGTCAAAAATTAAATTTAATTATAAAAAAAATATGAAAATATCTCTAGCTCCCCTAAGTGTCTTCTGTCCTCTAGAAGTTTGAAATACAAGCAGCGGTGCGTGCTGGCTCACACTTGCTCGTGAGAGCCTGTTGTTAAATTTTCAGATATTTTGTTAGTTGGTTGTTAAACACGGCCACTATGAAATATTAAATGGTTTCCACTTACAATTAAATACATTATTTTTTAAAAAGTAATAAATTGCTCCACTAATTTCTTCCTATGTATTTCATGATATTTTACTATTTCTTATACTCTTGATATATCTATGTGTATAGTATGATGGGAATACCATAAAAGTTGTTTTACTTCACATCTTTTACTAACATGGTTTTCAGTGACGTCACATAGGTTGCTTGAAATTGGCCATAGCTGTAGGAGTTACACCATGGGAACTGGCAAATGCTACAAATCAGGAATTTTGTTTCTATTTTTCTTCCTTTCTTTTCTTCTCTCCTTCCTTTCCTTCCTTGTTTCCTTCCTCACCTCTCTGCCTTCTTCCACCCTCTCTTGCGCTTTGTTTCTTTTAGAGCTTTCTGTGAAACATTTAGCAGCATACCAGTGAGTACAAAGGAAGAATAAGAATGACAAAAGAAAAAGATAACCACAAACTGGACAGGAGAAGGTTAGGAACAGGAAGGGAGCAGGTTCCAGGAAATGATTGAGGAGGGTGGTTTAGCACTGAGGTTGTGAATATCTCCTCAAGGTGGTACTGAGTGGATTTTGCTAAGGCTGATAGGGCAGCTAAGGACCAACTGACATTCACCTGTACTCTAAAGTACATAAGAAAATCCACAATTGCTGTGGATGATGTTAGAAACAGATTTGCTAAGGAGATCATGAATAATTAATACAATGTGAAGGAACCCAGAGAATAACTTTGCTCTGTATCCAGTGAACTGAGGGTACCTGTGGTCCCATCCTCTAAGACAGACACATCACTCCACCATTTCTGCCATGGATCTTGCTGCCTCCTCAACATCTTGTCTAGTCTCACCTTCCTGCTCTGTGTCTGAATATTTTACTGCTCTGGCTTTACTCCTGTTGCTGAGTGTTCTTATAACTTTACTTTCATATTCTTCTGTTCTCTTTCTTTGCTATACTATTTTACTCTTCTGTAAGTTTTCTACTATGTTTTCTAGTTTTTCTATGACCCTCTCTTGCACAAACTTCTTGAATCTCCTCTATATTTTCACTCCGTCTGTTTTCACCATCTGCTGTCTTTAAGTACTTTGGATCCCTGCTCAAAGTGTCACTTTGTAGCAGCGCACTCTTAAGTTAACTTCGTGGAGCCTCAGTTTTCTTTTTTTGTGGAATAGGAGGATTTCACCTCCCTCACAGAACTTTTTGTAAGATTTAAATGATGTAATGTATATAAAGTACTTAAAAATTCCTGGCACCTAAAATGATTAATAAATGGTAACTTCTGTTTAAATAATGTCAATCCACACTGAGTTTATTACCTATTAGCATCCACACTAAAGTCCTTGTCAGTGGTTGCAAACTCCAATGCCTGCAGGGTCTAGGCAGAACAGAAAGGAATGAATTGGGTTGTGATGGGAAGTGGCAGAGATAATGGTAAAGTAAAGAGCTCATAACATGTGCAAATGAATCAGCCTCTTCTCAATTCTGGCTGATTTATATCCTGCGGAAATGTGAGCTCAGAGCTGCTAGTTCTTTTAATTTTTTAGGAAACAGTGAACATGGATATTTTTATAAGTAATTTCTTAATGTAGAAATAATGTTGCTCAGTATTGGAAAAGAGCACTTTGAGGAAAATAGGTCTATTAGCTGTATTTGGCCCATTGTCCACTAGTTTGAAACCTCCATAGGATATATTTATTGAGCTGTGTTTGAGCACTTGGTTCCTTATTTATCAACAGGAAATCCTGTCTTTCACACATGATGTAGCTGCCTTCCTAGTAAGAGTGTATTTGGAAGAAAATTCTTGTTGGAATAAAAATCCGTGGTTTTTTCAAAATGCAACCTAACCACACCCAGGCACTTCAAAGGCTGGCAGCTTCTTTCAAACTTTTAGAAAAATCTTTTATTCTTATTAATTAATTTATTTATTTTTGCTGTGTTGGGTCTTGTTTCTGTGCGAGGGCTTTCTCTAGTTGTGGCAAGTGGGGGCCACTCTTCATCGCGGTTCGCGGGCCTCTCACTATCGTGGCCTCTCTTGTGGAGCACAGGCTCCAGACGCGCAGGCTCAGTAGTTGTGGCTTACGGGCCTAGCTGCTCCGCGGCATGTGGGATCCTCCCAGACCAGGGCTCGAACCCGTGTCCCCTGCATTAGCAGGCAGATTCTCAATCACTGCACCACCAGGGAAGCCCAAAATCTTTTATTCTTTATCAACTTTTTTGTCTAACTATATTAGTGTGATACTGAAAACCTGCTTTACTTAATTAGAAAGAAAAGTGGAGAATATTTGGGATAGTAGGATGGGAAGTTTAGTAGACCAAAAATTTGATTGGACTTCATAGACCAGTGAGTTAATACTTCTATCTCCTGGCCATAAGATAGGGGCAAGCCACTTAAGTTACATGGATGTTAGTTTCTTTATTTGCCAAATAAAGGGGCTGAGTAAGTTCATATTTCCTTCCAGAGTCGTTATTTTGTAAATTAATCTACTTAATTTTGGAGAAACTGAACTGACATGTTTAAACCTCCCCTAATTTTTGAAATATGGTGTTTATTAGAGCATAGCTAATATCTTCATGTAAATTCAATTCATTAAACTTTTTTATTTTATTAAAGACCGAATATAAAGAAGGTGATGGGTTAATTACTTGAGGGATCATAAAATGAAGATGAGGTTTCCTTCAGTGAGCTTGAAGTTTAAGAGGGTAGGGAGAAATTATTGGTGGTGGTAGTGGAGATCAAAACAGCTATAAGATAGAATACAGTATTAGAAGAATGAGGAGATGGATGCATTCCTCTTTCGCCTCAAAGCAAGGAAAGCTTTCTAACTGACTCAAACTTAGAGGCAATAAAATAAAAGTGGTACATTTGATTACATAAAAATTTCTTGGCATGGCAAAAAAATGCCATAAGCCAAAGCCAAAGCCAACTGACAAACTGGAGAAGATGTTTACAACATGTACCATAGGTAAAGGGTTTATATTCTTAATATAGAGAGAATTGAGGGACAAAGGACTAAAAACCTGATAGAAAAAAGAGAAACAGACATGAGCACATAATTCACACACACAAAAACAAGATATAAAAAGTTCCTCCTTGAAGGCATTATGCTAAGTGAGATAAGTTCGACAGAGACAGATACAGAAAAATGTATGATATCACTTACATGTGAGATATGAAAAAGCCAAACTTGTAAAAATGGAGAGTAGAATGGTGATTACCAGAGGCTGGGGCAGTAGGGTGGGGGGAATTTGGGAGATGTTGTTTAAGGGTACAAACTTGCAACTCGTAGATAAATAAGTCCTAGAGATCTAATGTACGATATAGTGATTATAGTCAACAGTAGTGTATTATAAACTTCAAAGTTGTTAAGAGAGTAGATCTTAATTGTTCCCACCACAAAAAAGAAATAATTATGTGAAGTGATAGAAGTGTTAGCTAACACTATAGTAATGATCATATGGCAATACATAAATGTATCAAATCAACAGGTTGTACACCTTAAACTTATACAATGTTAAAAAAATGTGAACTTATTAATAATTAGAGAAATGGCAATCAAAACAACATGGCAATACCATGTTTAATCTAGAAGATTGGCAACATTTAAAAAGTTTGAGAATAGGAAGTCCCAGTCCTATGGTCCAGTCCAGTGGTTAGGACTCCTTGCTTCCACTACTGGGAGCCCAAATTTGATCCCTGGTCGGGGAACTAAGATCCCACGAGCCTTGTGGTGTAGCCAAAAATAAATAAATAAATAAATAAATAAATAAAATGAAAAGTTTGAGAACACATTATGTTGGCAAGACTGTGGGGAAACAAGTATTCTCATACCTTGCTGCTGGGAATGCAAAGTGGTACAATCATTTTGAAGGAAAATTTGGCAAGACATATGCATCTACCTTTTGACCAACAATCCTACTTTTAGGAATTTACTCTGAAGATGTATCTCCAACAATAAGAAAATATATGTGTGCAAGGTTATTCACTGCAGCATTGTTTATAATTGCAGGATTTTGGGAGCAAACTAAATGCCCACATATAGGAGAGTTGTTGAATAAACTATGGTACATCTATATTATGAAGTATGGGCATACTTGGAGATATAGTGGGCTCTGTTCCACACCACAGGAATAAAGCAAATGTCACAATAAAGCAAGTCACACAATAGTTTTGGTTTCCCAGTGCATATAAAATTTATGTTTACTTTATACTGTAGTATGTTAAGTGTGCAATAGCATTATGTTTAAAAAATATGCATAACTTAATTTAAAACTTCTTTATTGCTAAAAAATGCTAACCATCATCTGAGCCTTCAGCAAGCCTTAAGCCTTTTGCTGGTGGAGGGTCTTGCCTCGATGGTGATGGCTGCTGACCGATCACGGTGGTGGTCGCTGAAGGCTGGGCTGGCTGTGGCGATTTCTTAAAATAAGAGCACGGTGAAGTTTGCCACACTGATTAACTCTTTCTTTCACGAATGAGTTCTCTGTAGCATGCCCTGTTGTTTGATAACATTTTACCCATAGTAGAACTTCTTTCAAAATTGGAGTGAATCCTCTCAAACCCTGTCACTGCTTTACTAACTTAAGTTTTTGTAATATTCTAAACCTTTTGTTGTCATTTCAACAATCTTCACAGCATCTTCACCCGGAGTAGATTCCATCTCAAGAAACCACTCTCTTTGCTCCTCCAGAAGAAGCACCTCCTCATCCCTTCAAGTTTGATCATGATATTTCAGCAATTCTGTCTCATCTTCAGGCTCCACTTGTAGTTCTCTTGCTATTTTCCGCCACGTGTGCAGTTACTTCCATCACTGAAGGCTTGAACCCCTCAAAGTTATCCATGAGGATTAGAATCAACTTTTTACAAACTCCTGTTAATAGTTGATATTTTGACCTCCTCCTGTAGATCACAAATGTTCTTTTTTTTTTTTTTTTTTTTTTTGCAGTACACGGGCCTCTCACTGCTGTGGCCTCTCCCGCTGCGGAGCACAGGCTCCAGACGCGCAGGCTCAGCGGCCATGGCTCACGGGCCCAGCCGCTCCGCGGCACGTGGGATCTTCCCGGACCGGGGCACGAACCCGTGTCCCCTGCATCGGCAGGTGGACGCTCAACCACTGCGCCACCAGGGAAGCCCCACAAATGTTCTTAATAGCATCTAGGATGGTGAATCCTTTCCAGAAGGTGTCCAATTTATTTTGCTTAAATTCATCAGAGGAATCACTATCTATGTCAGCTATAGCCTTACGAAATATGTTTCATAAAGAATAAGACTCGGGGGGACTTCCCTGGTGGCACAGTGGTTAAGAATCCTCCTGTCAATGCAGAAGATATGGGTTCGATCCCTGGTCTGGGAAGATCTCACATGCTGCAGAGCAACTAAGCCCGCGCCACAACTACTGAAGCCCGTGCACCTAGAGCCCGTGTTCTGCAACGAAGAGTAGCCACCGTTTGCCGCAACTAGAGAAAAGCCCGTGAGCAGCAATGAAGACCCAACACAGCCAAAATTAAATAAAGTAAATAAATTTATAAAAAGAAAAATGAAGAATAAGACTCGGAACGCAAAATTACTTCTTGATTCATGGCTGGCAGAATGGATGTTGCCCTAGCAGACATTAAAACAACATTAATCTTCTGTACATCTCCATCAGAATTCTTGGGTGGCCAGGTGCATTGTATATGAGCAATAATATATTTTTTAATGAATGTATCATATTTTATTTATCCATTTTCTAGTTATTTTCACTTAATTTGATTAAGAACTATTTTTTAAAAAATTTTTATTGAGGTATAGTTAATTTACAATATCATGTAAGTTTCAGGTATACAGCACAGTGATTCAGTTATATATCTATTCTTTTCCATATTCTTTTCCCTTATAGGTTATTACATGATATTGAGTATAGTTGCCTGTGCTGTAGAGTAGGTCCTTGTTGGTTATTTATTTTATACATAGTAGTGGGTATATGTTAATCCCAGCCTCCTAATTTATCCCTCCCCCACCCCCCTTTCCCCTTTGGTAACCATAAGTTTGTTTTCAATGTGCAGTAACATTTTGAAAGTGGTATTTCAAAATACCACTTTCAATACCTCACTTTCAGGTATTTACTTAAGTAAATATTTTTTAAAAATTACTTACTGGTTAAAATCACTGTTTTGTGGGAAGAGGAAGTATTGTTTTTTGGTCTCTGATTCTTGCAGTTGAATGAAATTCTAAGTGATACAGTGACTAGGAGAATGGGACAGATGAGGCCAAGTAGCTGTATTTCATACATGGGCGACTATAAAAATAACAGTGCCATTAGGAAAGAAAAAATTATTTTAACAAAAGGTTATTAATTTATTCAACTATTAAATATTTATTTTGCTCCTGCTATGTACCAGACGCTATTCTAAGGACTCAGAGTTGAGTGATGAGTACAATGGACAATGTCTCTGGTCTCATGGTAGTAGAGCCAGACAATGAACAACAGCAAGAGCAATAACAGAGCCAGAAGGAAAGAACTGATTGTAATACGCACTAGACAAAGACTTAACACAGAGTGATAGTAGATAGTTATTAGGTGACTCCCATAATAGGGTGCTCAGGGACAATGTTGAATTGATGGGTTTCTGGGCCATATCAGCAAAAGCTTTTAGAAATGTGAATTTAGAGATTGGGAGAGGGGTTAGGCTAAATATTTAGTTTGGGGAGTTTTCAACATAGATGATAGTAGAAACAAAGTAGACAAGAGTGAATAAAGACACTTTAGGGTATGTAAAAATGGAGAAAGATTCATGCAGGGTTATGCGAGGAATCTGGGAAGTGGTGTGTTCTGCCTCACCACATGTATGAGATGTTTGACAAAGGGGAGCCATTAATGCTGCAGAGACATTAAAGAAGATTTAAGGAAAAAGTACTGAATTTGGCAAATTTGCAGTCATCAGTCATTAGTGACATTTGAAGAGCTGTTTTAAAAATAAACATGTGGTAAAAAATGAAGAAAGCAAATGTGGACCAGTCTAAACTCATTCTTCTCCCCGCCCAACATACACAGATGTGGGTGATGAATAAGTAGGCATGGTTCCTTTTTAAATGCTAGCACTGTTTATAACACAGCTCTTCATTTGACAATGTTTAACTGTTTCACTTAAACACCAACACTGGCATTTTACAGTGGCCCATAGTGTTCCCTGAATTCGTTTGATTCCAGTAGCTCATATGATAATTGCTGAGAGAAAATAGCACTTTGAGTCACCCAGTTGTGTAAGAGCATTATGTTTTATGAGACTTTTTCATCTCATGAAACAAAGCTAGATTTTCCTTCCAGTTGGAAAAAGGCTTTAGACTGGAGTAAACCTGACCTGAGGCTCCAAGTTTATAGGCCCAGTTTATTCCCTTTGTACGTTCACGGCACAACTCTGTGAATTCTCCCACGGGGTGTGAAATCTTAGTTTGGTCAGGTGTTCATGTCTTTTCATGTAATGAAGCAATTATTTTCAAGTGGATTAAAATTTTTAGAAGCTTTGAAAAATGTTAGTAAAAATAGCACTCTGCTGTATTTACATTGAGTTTTAATCCTAGTTGTTCAAAGAGTGTTTATCAGTTGATGATATGGCAAATATTAGCACTTCTACTTTGTAGACAGAAATTATGTGATGCACTTGAAGCAGTACTGAAAGTCAAAAGTAGGAGATTCTGGACCAGAGCTTTTATTAATTCCATTCTCCATTAACACCTTTTTCTCTTTTTCATCTCTCCCATACAATTAAATCTATGTAAGTATTTGAAGACATAATATTGATTAAATAATATTGAAAAAGTGGTGGTTAAATTCTTAATTACTTTTGAAAGTGCTGTTTGAGAGTGGTGATTGTTGCTATGGGTTACCAGTTTACTCTGTTACTAGCCAATTACTGACTCTTTTTATAATACATGCTGTCCCTTGCAGCCATATTTCACCAGACTTCTTAAAACTCTACCAATTTAAACATATAATCTAAGTAGAAATAGTATTTTTGTAATAGAGATACAACTTGGAGGCAAATCCCCATTCTCCCCTTTCAAGGAGCCTTGTGAATCTGTCTATCTCTTTATCCACCATCTATCGAAATTCTGCAGTTTCCACTAAGGGGATAGACTGCTCATGTAATGGTCAATTTACCAGGTGAAAACATAAAAGAGGATGCACCTCTTTCAAGTGTCTACTCTGACTCATTCAGTGTCAGGCTTTACGTAGTTGGAGTGTCTCAGATCTTGTGCAGTGTGAGATTCTCTTAACGTAGAAGTCATGTACCACTGTCTTGTTAGCTCATCAGATTTAAATAGATGTGAAGTGCCAGTTGGTTGTGTGAAATGATGCTACTGCCCCATTATCACTAAAGAACAATGTATACACCTCTATCAAATATTTAACTGTGAATAAAGAGTCTACAGGCACAAACAAGAGTGACTGTTCCCATCTAAGGAACAATATCATGATCTTAGGCTCATGTGAAGGAACTTGAATCTCATAAGCTAACATCCACAACTTAGACTGGTAGAGGATGGGAAGTTTCTGGTGAGAAAAGCAGAATTGCTTCAAAAAGATCTAGAATGCAGATGATAGTGGGGGACAGACTTCAGGCACCCTTTTCCCCAACTCCAGCTACACTCTTAGAGATGACAACATGTAAAAAGAGAGAAGAGACTAAAATGACATAGCCATAGTCAAGATTTGTCCATGGGCCAGAAACAGAACAGAATTAAACTACTGAGAGGTGCTAGAGCTGGGGGCCGGCCAAGGTTTATGTCTTCTGGATACAGGAAGAATGAAACTGCACATAAGGTAGAGTACTAGACCCAGGAGTAGCAATTGAAACTAGGGGCCTGATGGGGCCTGAGTGAGAGAAAGGAGAATTAAATTCTCTTATGAAGGAGGCTATAAAGAGTTGCTGGTAACAGTTGCTAGAGGGCTAGGCGAAACCAGATGCTTGGGGAGGGAGGCAGGAGGATCCAGATTAAGTTTAAAGAAGGATCTGAGCAAAGCTATGCCTTTATTATCACACCAGGGCAGGAGCTCTAGGCCTTTAAAAAAAGTTTCTGAGCTGGTTTCCCTGAAAGATTGTGCAGATCTGTCAAGGAAGAGAGGGTCACAAGCAATTGATCCAGAGTCTAGTTAGGTCTAGTTAGAGATCACAAAACTACTGTCAGGAGAATGGAAAAAAGGCATTGGTTCCAGGCAATGTGGTGTCCAGAAATCAAACAGCTTTCAGACAATAAAGTGTCAAGATTAAGCAAGCATTTGTTGAACACCTCCTACAGTCTGCCACCTGTGTTAGGTGCTGAGGAATTCAGAGACAATGTAAGATAAAACCCATGGTCTCTAGAGGAAATCAGTTTTGTGGGGAGACAGACATATATGAATAATCTTACAAGGCATGCTAAAAGAGTGGTTGAGAAAGGTCCTAAGAGAGTGAGAGAAAGGAGAATTAAATTCAAATTAAGGGTAATTAGGAAAATGTTTTAGAAGAGATTGGTTTAAATTGATCCTTGAAGGATGGGTAAGAATTATTTATCAGACAACGAGCTGCCTCGTTGGCAGGAGATGAAGAGATGGGATGGAGCCTGTGTTAGAAAAGACAGTTAACATTGGGTCCCTACCAACTGAGAAGAGAAAAGCAACAGAGGGCTTTTTGAGCTTTTACTGAAGCTTAGGTACAACTCTCCCAGGGCATTCTAAGGAAAGATACATATGTAAGGAGCAAGAGAAAAATAAAGCTTAAGATCCAGATGAAAGTATTTCCAGCTGGGCCTTCTATTTACTCCTTCCCAGGACAAGGACTCATCTCTGTTGGGCAAAAGACTAAATAGGTATATTTGAACAGAAGGAAGGGTAATGATAAGGAGGAAGATGACTCTTGAAAGAATGGAGGCAAGCAGGTATATATATGGCAACTTTATTTTCACTCAACTTTCTTTTTGTGATCTCTATACCTAGATATAGCTATGGTTCATTCATTTTATCTTTCTGCTTTACCATGTTTCTACTAATGTATATTTAGCTTCTATTTAATTACTTGTTCAACTTTACAGTGTTATTTGCATTGTAGAAATATCCTCCTACCTGTCTTCTATACACCTGTGCAAGAGTTTTTCTAGAGAATATTCCTAGAAAGGAATGATGGAGTCGTGATGTATATAAATTTCGAATTTATTACATATGCTCTTTTATTCATCTTTATCTCTTTTCACACTTCCCCCTCCCCTTCCCCTACCACTAACATGGTAGGTAGTTAAGAGTGAAATAGGCTGGAAGCTGAGGGTAATGAGAACTAAAAGGAGAAGACAAAAAAAGAAAATGGGGAAGAAATAAGACTGGTTTTAGTTAATTGCCAGTCATTTGGTTAACTAGGAACACCGGGGCTCAGTCTGTCCGGGAGCCAGAGGGTAGAGGAGCGTTTGGAATGGAGACTCTTTGGGAGGCATCGTTGCTTGTCCTGAAAGCTGGGTGAGCACACTTGGACTGGAGCCGTGCTCAGCGGAGTGTGAATGTCCACACTGGAGGGCTCGGCTCGAGGCAAACCTGGCCTGTCCTCAACCTCTCTGGGTCTCTCAATCTTTAGCTTAACAAATGAGATGGCAGGGCTTCCCTGGTGGCACAGTGGTTGAGCGTCCGCCTGCCGATGCAGGGCACACGGGTTCGTGCCCCGGTCCGGGAAGATCCCACATGCTGTGGAGCGGCTGGGCCCGTGAGCCATGGCCGCTGAGCCTGCGCGTCCGGAGCCTGTGCTCCGCAACGGGAGAGGCCACAACAGTGAGAGGCCCGCGTACCGCAAAAAAAAAAAAAAAAAAAGAGATGGTAATAATAATAGCAATTACCTCTGGATATTGTGAAGATTTAACAAGGAAAACTATGAAAGTACTCCATATATGTACGTTATTTATAACTATTTAAATAGGTTTTTCTCTCTATCCCATGACTTTCCATTTCAGTTTCAGTCCCATAAACTGTTTCTCAGATGTCATACTGTTAGTCTCCTTGCTTGCACTCCTCTGAGTACACTTTTAAGTGTGGAACACAGAATTGATCAATATACTCCAGGACTTGACCAACCATGTAGAGTGGGCCGAAATATCAACTTCCTGGTTTTAGACACTAAATGGTAGTAAAGCATTTTAATATCAGAGCTATTTTGGCAGCCACCGCCAGTGTTGACTCAAATTGGGTTGAAAAAAATCAACCAAAATTCCCAAGTGTCTTTGATACATCCTGCTATTAGGCTATGTCTTTGCTATACTATAGTTAGGTACTTCTTTTCTTAACTCAGTTGCAATACTTTACCTTTATCCCTATTAAACTTCATTTTATTCAGTTTGGCCTTTCTTGAATTATGATTTCTGACTCTGTTATTCAATGTACACATTATTCCTCTTTTCTAAAACAAACTCCTCTGGCTCACTTTATGTTTTGTCCAGTTAGGGACAAGCATGCAAAGAGACGATTTATCTTGTTTTCTGTTTTCCACCTCAGCTCTTCTTTCTACCTGGAATGTTCCTCCTTCAGATGTTTCCATAACCAGCTTCCTTCCTTCCCTCCTTCAAGTCTTCCTTAAGCCTTGGCTCCTATTCTGCCTTCTCAGCAAGGCCTTCCCTAACCACCTTGTTTAACAGCGCAACCCTCACCCTCTGCCCATATTCCCTGCCCCACCCTCATTTTGTTTCATAGCATTTAAAACCATCTAATGCACAATGAATTTAATATAATTTATAAATTATGATTACTGTGTGTTTATCCCCATGCTTCATGAGGACAGGGATCTTTGTTTTGTTCACTGACAGATCCCAAGTTCCCAGAACCGTGCTGAACACATTATGGGCAATCAATAAATATGAGTTGGGTAAAATGAATATGTTTCAGGAAAGCATTGGTTATGATAAATTAATGTAGAAGCTTTTTAAGTCATATTGATAGTGCAGATGCCTCTTGGATTCCCACAATCCATGGATCATCAGTTTCAGTTTTTACTATTTTGATAATTTGCTGGTTTTTCACAGATATTTTAGTGAGAAAATGAGAAAGGCTGAATCAGGGAATCTTAGATGCCATTTTATACCAGGAATTTCAGAGAGTCTTTAAGTGAAAAATCTCCAGCCAAGTCACTGATCAAAATATTGATTAGAAGAGGCCAAAGATAGAGCCCTGAAGTACAGCTCCTGCAACCTCCCCACAGTCATTGATCAACACTGTTTTGTACATTTTTTTATCCAGTTGGTATTCAACTGATAGGACCATCATTCATCCCATATTTCTTTCTGTGAGCTGCAAGGATATGATGATTAAAGCTGGTAAATACTCTACTGAATCCCATACTGGTAAAAGCTGGTAAATACTCTACTGAATATTATAAATATAATATTATAAATACTCTACCCAGTATTTACTGGGTATTTTGTTGGGTATATATAGCGTATACCCAATAAAATACCCAATAAAATACTCTATTGGGCTTCCCTGGTGGTGCAGTGGTTGCAAATCTGCCTGCCAGTGCAGGGGACACGGGTTCGAGTCCTGGTCTGGGAAGATCCCACGTGCCGCGGAGCAACTGGGCCCATGAGCCACAACTACTGAGCCTGCACGTCTGGAGCCTGAGCTCCTCAGCAAGGGAGGTCGTGATAGTGAGAGGCCTGCACACCGCACTGCGATGAAGACTGGCCCCCGCTCGCCGCAATTAGAGAAAGCCCTCGCACAGAAACGAAGACCCAACACAGCCAAAAATAAATAAATAAATAAATTTATTTTTAAAAAAAACTCTACTGAACCAATAATAATAACAATAAATGTTAACATTTATTGAGCACTTACTATCTTCTGGGCACTGTGCTAAGTTTATTACATACCATATTTAATTTAATGGATTTATGCCACTTCTTTCTGTTTTTTGTAATGAGTGAGATCATAAAGCTAGTAAGTGATGGAATAAATATTTGATCCTAGACAGTCTGACTCCAGAGTCTAATTACCGACTCCATTATACTGGCTCCTTGATAGATATATTCTGTTTGTTGATGTCCCTGACTTACAACCTTACTTATTCTGACATCAAATATTTTTTTGAAAGCCTGTTATGTGCCAAGACATGTGCTAAAAAGGAGGGAAACAAATATGAATATGATCTGACTCCTCCCTTTAAGGCCTAAAATAGGAAATTTAGAATTATGGAGTACTAAATAGATGAATCTAATATCTATCTTCTGCAGTTATTTGGCTGTTGTTATTTTGAAAATCCATGGATGTCTCTCCCTTTTTGCCAATGACACTTGGTTCCAAAAACCTCTTGGTAGCCAAAAAGCACAAAAATCCAGGATAAATACACCTCTTATCAGAGGTTTCTATAACGCAGAAACTGGGCACGCTTTCTTGATGGAGCCTGCTTATTTATAACTCCACATAAACGTTAATTGTTTGAACCATGAGAGTAGCTGTGCTTAAACAGAGAGCCCTGACCTGCTGCCAATGTGCCGTCTTTGATCTTGTGAGTCTTTTACTAATTTCTCATGTGATTTCATCTCACTGACCCTTAACTGAAAGCAATTTTCATGTTTTATATTTAATCCTTTGGAGGCATTGAGCCAGGTGGTGAATTAATTACTTTTGTAGGTTGAGAAAATATCCCAACTTCATTGTTAAATTCAGCTAAAGTTAGAAGCGTTTTTTTCGAAGCTGTACTGATGCCATTTAGGCTTTAAATTTTATTTAAAATATGTTTAAAAGTCAGAGTAGTATGGTCTAATGGCTGATTCTAAATGTTTTGGGATAAGGATTGCTTTAATCACTTTAATCACAGGTGAAACTACGAAGGATTATTTTCGTTTGTAAACCAGTCTGTTTTCGAGGCAATGACAAATTTCCTTGGAGGTGATTGCTATGAGGTTTTCATCACTGGAGGTAGAGGGGAAAAGTTAGGTTTGAAGCGTATGGAATTTACCCGGAAAGTTACTTCAACACGCACCAGAGAGATTCCTGTGACCACAGCATTTCTCTGTGAGAAAGAGGTGGGTGAGGAGAGGAAAGAAATAGGTGAGGGGGATTAAGAGGTACTGTTGCCGACCCTTACGAGCCAGTCCCCAACAAGGGTCCTTCCGCTTTGTGTCGTTTGGGGCCAACAGCGCGAGACCAAGTTTGGTTCAGAAGCAAAGGAAAGTTTTATTCTTTGATGAGAGAATGGAGAGGTGCGAGCCAGGGCTCCAGTGTACACGCTCTCCTCTACAGGCTGTGGACGGGGCTGCTTTCTAGGGTGCTTGCTTGGGAGGGCGGGGCAGAGTCCTTGTGGGTCTGGCGTGGCTGTGCTGATTGTTGCACGTGGCCTGCTGAAATGAGGTGGGGGGAGGGGAATTGGATGAAGGCACTCAAAAGGGACAAACTTAACAGTTATAAGATAAGTAAGTACTAGGGATGTAATGTACAACGTGATAAATATAATTCACACTGCTGTATGTTACATAGGGAAGTTTTTTTTTGTGTGTGTGTGTGGTATGCGAGCCTCACTGTTGTGGCCTCTCCCGTTGCGGAGCACAGGCTCCGGACGCGCAGGCTCAGCGGCCATGGCTCACGGGCCCAGCCGCTCCGCGGCATGTGGGATCTTCCCAGACCGGGGCACGAACCCGTGTCCCCTGCATTGGCAGGCGGATTCTCAACCGCTGCGCCACCAGGGAAGCCCATAGGGAAGTTTTTAAGAGAGTAATCCTAAGAGTTCTCATCACAAGCAAAAAAATTTTTTCTGTTCCTTTAATTTTGTATCTATATGAGATGATGTATGTTCACTAAATTTATTGTGGTAATCATTTCATGATATATGTAAGTCAAATCGTCATGCTAAATACCTTGAACTTATACAGTGCTGTATGTCAATTATATCTCAATAAAACTGGAAAGAAAAGAAAAGAAGAGGCAAAAGAGAGACAGAGAGAGAGAGAGAGAGAGAGAACAAGAGAGGTGGAAGAATTAAGAGAACCCTAGACTTGAAGTCAAAACACAGTATTCTAAATCTTGCTTCTAGCACTAACTTGAAATGTTATCTTGGCCAAACCACTTAGCCTCACTGAATCTCGGTCTCTTTGCTTGTAAAATGGGAATTATGATACTTCCTCATCGGATCCACTGAAATAAAGTTAATATAGTGTCTAATGAGGTAGGCAATATAAAAATGCTAAGGATATTTGTGTCTGTGACACTGAAAATACATTACAAATTATTGTGGTTCTTGATGCACTGAACATTATTGTTGCAGTTGGAGAGGAGAGGAGCATTACTACCTTCCTTCACAAATGGGAAAGCCGTATTTTAAATGACCCCAACCTCATCATTTAGAAAGAGGCAGAGAACCCTGTCTTCTGACAAACACCCTCCCTATGAGTTCCTGTTCAGTAGCAAGCAATATAGTAATAGAAGGAAAAGCCTCTCTTAAATCAAGTAGAATACATCTTGCTTGAGTGATTGAATGCAAACCTTGACTATGTAAGGATTTTCAGAAGAAGGTCATTGTCTATGGAATTAATTTTCATTCTTGGTTCAACAATGCATGCTGGCCATCAGAGCTTGGTGAAAATCCCATCTGTTTAGTTAGGAACTGGCCTGATTGATGGGGAAAGATTGACAGGAGTTAGAGGATAAATCCTTGCACCTAGGAATAAATTATTTGTGTCCTTTAGTTCTGAGTAGAAACTAGGGCTCTGTCTAGACATGTAATATAAAGTAGAAAGTGAAAACTTTCATCTGAATATAGCTAAATAATTAAAGCCCCCATGCATCCCACACATAATAGATGCTCAATGAATTTTTTTAATTTTGTGAATTTAAAAAAAACCTCTTTTTTCTTAAATTATCCAGATAGTTCTCACTTAATACATGTAAGTCCAGTACACACTATGTATTACAACTTTATTTTCTTACCTCTCCACATTTTTTTTCACTCGATCTTCACATGTATCAGCTAAGCCTTGTTTTATGCAGTTTTAGTCTAAAAATAATTTATACATAATATTTAAAGCAAAATTTCAAACTGTCCACATTCCACTCTTTGAGATGCTAAAATAAACTATTCCCCAGTATCCCCAAACCCACCCTCTGAGAATTGCTAGAGTGTGTTTTTGGTTTATCATTAGTCCATATATGAATGCATTTTGTATCTTACATTGCCAATGTATTTAATATATCAATATCTTTCATGAATTACTATCAGAAAGTGATTCCAGGACAAAGAGCTAGTACTGAGACCAAATTCTAGTGTGTAAGACCAAGAAAGCTGAGTTCCACTTAAAATATAGCATAAAGGAATCCATATTTTAAGTGATAAATATTTCAGAATTAAAAAAATATGTAACAAGAAAAAAGAACCATTTAAAAAACATGTGAAATCACTTGACTTTAGAGAAAGCTTACAATATATAAGATTAAGTTTAACAATTTGAGTTTCATTTTCACCTAAAACCTATGAGACAATTGCAGTAAACTACTCTATATTTGGTCTTCTCTTTTTAACATGTCAACATCATATACCAAAACATAATTGATAGATATAATACAATTTTATTAAACAAGCATTTATTGGTGACTTGTAAAAGAAAAAAGTCTGGCAAAGTACTGAAGAAAAAAGCAATTGACTTAGGTTCTACCTTAACAGGAGGTGTCAGTCTAACAGAGAAAATTAGACATGGAGAAAAATAATATAAATATGAGGCAAAAGTGTGGTAAGTAAAATGTAAAATAGATAGCTAGTGGGAAGCAGCCACATGGCACAGGGAGATCAGCTTGGTGCTTCGTGACCACCTAGAGGGGTGGGATAGGGAGGGTGGGAGGGAGACGCAAGAGGGAGGGGATATGGGGATATATGTATATGTATAGCTGATTCACTCTGTTATAAAGCAGAAACTAACACACCATTGTAAATAAAAAATGTGGTAGGTATACAAATAAAGTATTACTGAAGCTCAAGGGAAGGAAGGATTTTATTTTCCTGCAGTGGGGGAGGGAGGAGGAAGAATTTAAAGAACTCCGTGGAGGAGTTGTCTTTTGTGCCGGTCCACCAAGAATGAAACAGTAGGTAGAGCAGGAAAGGTATCATGGGCTTCTCAGTACCCTGTGTGCTGCTCACCCATCTACCAGTCACAACTAACCTCACTCTTTTCCCTTGGGGGTCCAACTTGCTTATATTTTTCCAAAAGTGCCGTGCTCTGCCATGCCTCTGTGCTTTGGTGCAGGCTTGTTTCTTTTCTTGGACTATCTCTTTCCCCTATGATTTCATGTAAACTCTCACCCTCCCTCTAAGACTATCTAGAAATCACTCTGCCTCCTCCTCTAGTCTCCCAAAGTTTGGTCATCACTTCCTCTGTGCCTTTATAAATTTTCTGTACTCTATTGTAATAGTCATTACTCTGTTTTGCCATCAATTTGTTCTTCTTTATTGGGAGTTTCGAGAAACATGATTCATCTTTATAAAACTGTTACCTATCACAATGCTTGGCACTGAGAAAATAATACATATTAGTTGAATAAATGAATGAGAGGATGAGTAAAGAGTGTTTTGTGTATTATCTCATTTCGGTGTTAATTTGCATTTTCCTGATGACGAATGATGTTGAGCATCTTTGCTTGTCCCTATTGGCCATTTATAGGTCTTTTTTGTGAAGTGTCTGTTCAAATTTTGCCAATTAAATTTTTTTTTTTGTTGTTTCGATGGGTTATATGAGCTATCTATATTTTCTGGTTTCTTGGGATTTTGACTTAATTATGGTGATGGATTAGATTGTAGCCATGGTCACTTCCTTACTTCCCAGAGGTGGTAGACTGCAAGACATGGTCGCAAATTTCTCTCATCCTAGAAAGTGACACCACCACTTATCCAATCAAGAAAGGGAGTCTACTTCTCTATCTCCTTGAGTTTAAAGTGGCCTCGAGACTTTCTTTGGCCACTAGAATGTAGCAAAATTGACACTGTCTAACTGCCAAGCCAAGGCATCAACAGGCCTCATTTCTTCCAATTTCACCTTTTGAATTAAGCTGCCATGTGGAGAAGCCAAACCTTCCAAGCAGCCTGGTTCTGCTTCCTAGAGGGTGGGGAGAGATTCAGCCACCCCAGCTGAGAATGCCAGAAGACTCTCCCAGTCAAGTCACAGAATTGTGATAAATAATAAGTGGTGATTGTTTGAAGTCACTGACTTTTTAGGTGATTTGTTACAAAGCAGTAGTTGATACACTACAACTGAAATACACTCAAGAAGTGTTTCATTTATTGGATTGGGGTTGAGTTGAGCAAAACTAATTTTAAAGCATTTGCTACTTTCAAAAAAGAGACGAAATGGAAACACAACCCTGTCTTCTGACCAGCGTTGTTTAAATTATCTACAACACAGAGTATACCTGGAGAGGAAAAAAATACAATTTTATGATTTTAGGTCGTATACAGATAATTCTAAGGAGCTGTCTTTTAATCTCATAATAAAGTGGCATTTGGGAAGTTGAAAGAGTGAAGGAATTAACCACTTGGATCACATATATATACTGGTACAAAACATACAGTATTTTTGGAAATAGTCCCAAATATTATCAAAACACAAAAAGTATGCATATAGGTGCCAAATAAAGTAAAATTTTCGAAGCCTGTAGTGTCCTAACAAATGTTAATCCTCCTTTGTCCAATGAAACTTATTACGTAGATTTGCACACAATATAAACAAGTATGTTATCGTTAAAAGATGAAAAGTTTTGAGGGAATTATTTATAGAGTAGACCCTCAAACATCTGCTGATTGGATGAGATGTTATTTTTCTATGTGCCCTTGCTCTATTTGCTAAGCACTATCACATTTTTAATATTATACATCTTAAAAAAAAAAAAAAAAAGAGTAATGGGGAATTCCCCGGTGGCGCAGTTGCTAAGAATCTGCCTGCCAATGCAGGAGACACTGGTTTGAGCCCTGGTCCAGGAAGATCCCACATGCCATGGAGCAACTAAGTCCATGCGCCACAACTACTGAGCCTGTGCTCTAGAGGCTGCGAGCCACAACTACTGAGCCCGCCTGCTGCAACTACTGCGCCCACGTGCCACAACTACTGAAGCCCGTGTGCCTAGAGCCCGTGCTCTGCAACAAGAGAAGCCACTGCAATGAGAAGCCTGTGCACTGCCACGAAGAGTAGCCCCAGTGCACAGCAATGAAGATGCGACACAGCCAAAGAAAAAAAAAAAAAAAAGAGTAATGTTACTAAAAATACATTTAAGGCAATTACGAAGAACTACAAAACCACCAAATATTTAGAGCCTTTATCCAGGCAAATGGTCCCCTATGAATTAGCATTTAGATCATATAGGTATTCCAAATAGCATCTGTGGAAATTTATTTAGCACCAAATTATATTCCCCTCCTACTAGACAATTAGAACATAGTGCATGTGTGGAGGACAGGGGAGGAAATTATCTATCAAGAATATCTCAAGGCAGTTGGCAAATGTCCAGATTTTGGAGGAGCCTAGTTAGTGCCCTGTTCTAACTATTGCAAAAGTAATTTTCTTTCTGAAATGAAAAAATTAATGTAATGTTCCTGAAGGGAAACATTTAATCAAGTCAAGGCATAGGCACTTGATTCCCTTCTGTGACCTTAGTCCTAACGTATTAGTAACCCTGTGGCTCTACTCTTAATTAGACTGTGGTTCAGAGACTAAATCACTGAACCTTGGAGTTCTGATACTCTCTATACCCCCATTTCATATGATAATCAGTGTTTAGCTGATGAATATTGCTAAAAAGTATAATAAACTTCTTTTTCCCATTTTTTAAAACCAAACTATGGTTCAATAACATTATTTCATACTAAGAGAAAGAAATCATTTTTTTTTTTTTTTTTTTTTTTGCGGTATGTGGGCCTCTCACTGTTGTGGCCTCTCCCGTTGCGGAGCACAGGCTCCGGACACGCAGGCCTAGCGGCCACGGCTCACGGGCTTAGTTGCTCCGCGGCATGTGGGATCTTCCCGGACCAGGGCACGAACCCGTGTCTCCTGCATCGGCAGGCGGATTCTCAACCACTGCGCCACCAGGGAAGCCCAAGAAATCATTTTAATGAGTATGTTCAGATAAAATTCTGGCTAATATATTAATATTTCAACATATTTAAGCCATTATAACTAATTAGATATCTAAAACAGAGATAGAATATACATTAACATTTCATAAGAATATTATTTTGCAATAAAATACTATACCAATAGCAAAGGAAAATTATAGTTATAAATAAATATATTAGATAATTGGAAAATTCAGTTCCATCACTATAAAACCTTTAATAGAAATAGCACTTAATAGAACTTAATAGAACAAAGAGTGCTTAGCAGAAAAGTATATATGTTTAAACAGGAGATATCTTAACAATTGTAATTTTTTTCCTTAATTTGTTGCATTTCAAGCTCTGGTTCTATGGAAGTCCACACACTTAGCACAATTGTGGAATCTTGAAATCATCTATTCCAACTTTCTGCCTATGAAGGAATCTCTTCCACAGCATTCCTGATGAGCACTCTACCAGTCTGAAATATTTTCACAGAGAATCCAAACAAGAAATCCACTTCCTTATATTACAGAACATTTCAATGTTTGACAATTTAAATTTGCACCAAATTTTCCTACCAGGAGTCCTGGTTCTGCCTGGCAGTGCAGATTCCTCTTACGCAACACATCCCTTCAAATGTCTGTTAGCAACGATTATGGCATGAGTAGATTTGTTTTAGAAAGCTCACTTTGGCTGTAGGGTGGAAAAAACTGAAAGGAATAAAGCAGAAGGAAATTAGAGAAAGAGACTGACCAACAAATTATAGGGAAGGGAAAAAAGGTAAAACTTCTGGTTTCACTTTCCCAGAGTGTCCAGTTTATACCATTGGGAATTTTATATACATTTGAGGTGATAATTAAACTGGCTAACCATTTTGGAAGTGATTCCAAAATTACATTCCTACTACACACAGAACACCAAAATGAACTGGAAATGAATTAAAGATTTAAAAATAAAACCATTAATGTATTAGAAAAAATTTATAGGACAATAAAAAAACATCCTTGACTAGGAAAGCCTATTCTTAGCATTATATCAAAATCAAAAATATATCTAAGAAAATATTTTAAAATCTAGTTATTTAGCAAGTATGCATCTCAGACTCCAAACTTGAGTATACAGCCAATAAGACTTTGTTTTCTCTACATTCAGTCTTCTAACAGATTGTCAGGAAATTCCAGGCTTGTTTTAGTTGATGCCATCTTCTCTTCCTCAAGTTGCATGAAATCAGAGAGGCTTATGTGGTAGCGAGAAAATTAGGCTAGTTGGGGGTGGAGTGGGAAGGGATGACAGGATGCAAATGTCAGTGCTTTTAATTTCCAGGGAATTTCTCATGCTACCATTCTCAATGTCCAAGTCCATGGTTGGTCCTTGAAGTCAGGTAGTTTCTGTGTTACATGGGGAATTAGGGAACTAGCCACCTCTGCCCTGTTGTGTGATGCAACCTTCTTCTCTGGGATCCTGCCACCTCCCCAGAGCCTTGCCAGAAGCATCTCTGAAACCGGAAGTCCTATCTCTTTTTAAAAGTTCTTTATAGTGGTGGGGAAAACCTCACTCTGACTCCTGTCTCCACTCTGCTTCTCCTCACCCACCTGTGCTCCCTCTTTTTTTGCTGTAATGCACTTTGATGGCACATTTCAAAATACTCAAATTACTAATAATTGCAAAAATAGTTAACATTTCCTCAAGAGCAAGGAAGATTTGGTCTTCAAATTCTGTTAGGAAAAAACATTTGAAGAAAGAGAGGAAGACTAAAAGACTAGATTTCCATTTTATACAGTCTCTGCAGTCACATCATAACTACAGTTTTTTTTCAAACTTCTATGTAGAAAAAAATCATGCTCCAAAATATTTTAAAAAAACTGGGGAAGTTATTACAATGTACATGATAAACAGAGTTTTTACAAATCAAAATGCAAAAGACAGTATCCCAGGCTTCCCTGGTGGCACAGTGGTTGAGAATCTGCCTGCCAATGCAGGGGACTTGGGTTTGATCCCTGGTCCGGGAAGATTCCCACATGGGGTGGAGCAACTAAGCCTGCGAGCCACAACTACTGAGCCCACATGCCACAACTACTGAAGTCTGCACGCCTAGAGCCCATGCTTTGCAAAAGAGAAGCCACCACAATGAGCAGCCCCTGCTCACCACAACTAGAGAAAGCCCATGCATAGCAATGAAGACCCAGCACAGCCAAAAATAAATAAGTAAATAAATTTATTAAAAAAACAAAAAGACAGTATCCCATAGAAAAGTTGTCAAAGAGCACAAACAAGTGATCTAGAGGAAGAAACACAAATTATCATTAAATGTGAAAAATTGCTCGCCCTCATTAGAAATGTTAAAAATGTAAAATAAAGTAACAACTAACAATCATTTTATACCAATCATACTGTTATTTTTTCTTTTAATGTCAGACCCAATATTCAGGGCTGGGACTATGGTGAGATAAGTTACTTACTTTAGACACAAACAACTTGGCAATCAAAATAAATAATATTTTGATGAAAAATAATCCAGAAATTCCATGATGAACAAGATATCAAAATTTTAAAGGCAGGATCCATCCTTGAATTTATATGATCTTAATCCTGGCCCTGCAAATAATGGTAAATATCAGGAGAAATAACACTCATATATACTTTAAGTTAGTGGGCAATTTGGCAATATACATCTACAGTTGAAAAATACATAGATACAAACAGATGGAGAGATATACCATGTTCTTAGATTGGAAGAATCAACATTGTGAAAATGACTATACTACCCAAAACAATCTACAGATTCAGTGTAGTCCCTGTCAAACTACCAATGTCATTTTTCACAGAACTAGAACAAAAAAATTCATAATTTTTATGGAAACACAGAAGACCACGAATAACCAATGCAATCTTGAGAACGAAAAATGGAGCTGGAGAAATCAGGCTCCCTGACTTCACACTATACTACAAAGCTATAGTCATTAAGACAGTATGGTACTGGCACAAAATCAGAAATATAGATCAATGGAACAGGATAGAAAGCCCAGAGATAAACCCACACACATATGGTCACCTTATCTTTGATAAAGGAGGCAAGAATATACAGTGGAGAAAAAACAGCCTCTTCAATAAGTGGTGCTGGGAGAACTGGACAGGTACATGTAAAAGAATGAAATTAGAACACCCCCTAACACCATACACAAAAATAAACTCAAAATGCATTAAAGACCTAAATGTAAGGCCAGACACTATCAAACTCTTAGAGGAAAACATAGGCAGGACACTCTATGACATACATCACAGCAAGATCCTTTTTGACCCACCTCCTAGAGAAATGGATAAAAACAAAAATAAACAAATGGGACTTAATGAAACTTAAAAGCTTTTGTACAGCAAAGGATACCATAAACAAGATGAAAAGACAACCCTCAGAATGGGAGAAAATATTTGTAAATGAAGCAACTGACAAAGGATTAATCTCCAAAATATACAAGCAGCTCATGCAGCTCAATATCAAAAAAACACACAGCTCAATCCAAAAATGGGCAGAAGACCTAAATAGATTTTTTTCCAAAGAAGATATACAGATTGCCAACAAACACATGACAGGATGCTCAACATCACTAATCATTAGATAAATGCAAATCAAAACTACAATGAGGTGTCACCCCACACCAGTCAGAATGGCCATCATAAAAAATCTATAAACAATAAATGCTGGAGAGGGTGTGGAGAAAAGGGAACCCTCCTACACTGTTGGTGGGAATGTAACTTGATACAGCCACTATGGAGAATATTATGGAGGCTCCTTAAAAAACTAAAAGTAGAACTACCATACGACCCAGCAGTCCCACTACTGGGCATATACCCTGAGAAAACCATAATTCAAAAAGAGTCATGTACCACAATGTTCATTGCAGCTCTATTTACAATAGCCAGGACATGGAAGCAACCTAGGTGTCCATCATCGGATGAATGGATAAAGAAGCTGTGGCACATATATAAAATAGAATATTGCTCAGCCATAAAAAGAAACGAAATTGAGTTATTTGTAGTGAGGTGGATGGACCTAGAGTTTGTCATACAGAGTGAATTAAGTCAGAAAGCTGAAAACAAATATTGTACGCTAACACATATATATGGAATCTAAAAAAAAAAGGTTCTGAAGAACTTAGGGGCAGGACAGGAATAGAGAAGCAGACTTAGAGAATGGACTTGAGGACATGGGGAAGGGGAAGGGTAAGCTGGGACGAAGTGAGAGAGTGGCATGGACATATATACACTACCAAATGTAAAATAGATAGCTAGTGGGAAGCAGCGCATAGCACAGGGAGATCAGCTCTGTGCTTTTTCTCCATCTAGAGGGATGGGATAAGGAGGGTGGGAGGGAGATGCAAGAGGGAGGAGATATGGGGACATATTTTATATATATATATATATATATATATATATATATATATATATATATATCTGATTCACTATGTTATACAGCAGAAACTAACACACCACTCTAAAGCAATTATACTCCAATAAAGATGTTAAAAAAGAAAGAAAGAAAGAAAAATACATAGCCCTTGACATAAAAATTCCACTTTGAGGAATTTATATTAAACAGTATGATAAATGAATAAAGATATCAACACATTAATGCTCATTTAAACATTGCTTAAAAGAGCAAAACGTTGCAAAGAAGGATAAGCAATTATTCAAATAATTTATGCCATAGCCACTTGCCAGAATAATATTGAGCAATTAAAAAGATGTAGATAAAAAAAAAAAAAAAAAAGATGTAGATATATATACTTTTACATAGAAACTTGAGCCATACTATATAAGTAACTGAAAGGAGTAGCTTTCATCTTTTTTGTAGACAAAATAATTTAAAAAGTTGAAGTTTATACATATACACATACGTATATATATATATGTATATACACACATGCACACACATTATCTATCTATCTATCTCTATGTATACATGAAAATTTAGAAAGATGAATCCCAAAATGTTAACTGTAGTTATCTCTAGAGAGTAGAATTCTGGATCATTTTTTTTCTTTCTAAATTCCTGTATTAATGAAATTTTTTCTGATTCCTAAATTTATTTCCACCAATTTGGGGGAGGAGGGAGAACTCAGCCAAAGACGTCCCATCAAAGGAAAAAAATTAATATACCAAAATGCCCACATCATGATAAAAAAAAGTCTAAAGTCTAATCAGCTCATTTTTTGCCTCCTTCCCTTAGAAGATGGCATCTGGAAAAATCTAATGGGGACTGTAGCACTTTTAGTCCCAGAACTTTCCCATAAGTCTCCTTCATCCCTTTTATTTTGAACAAATATGTTTTCAAGTTCTGGATTTCACTTTTATTTGCCCTTGAATGCTGCAATAATAGCATCCAAATTCTAAAATATATCACTTTTACAGGCAAGCATCCTTCCACACCAGTCCCTTGACCACAGCTGGCAACAGGAAAGAAAAAAGAGCCAACATCATGCCCTAGAGCCTGGGAGAAAGCCTAGTGTCATAGGAGCCAGAGGAGAAAGTTTCAAGAAATTGCCGAGCAATGCCAAATTCTACAAAAATTAAAGTCCTGAAGACTAAGCCTAGATTGTTGGATTAGGGAACTGGAGATCAGTGGTCACTTTCAAGTGTACGCGTAGAAGTGAAACATCAGGAGTCCTTATGAAAGGATGCTGAGACATTGGGGTAAGAGCCAAGACAATGGATGAGAACGAGCTAAGAATCTTGCAAAGTGTAGTTTGAGTGAGAAGAGGTGGAAACAGAAGGACTTGATAGATAGGGGAAAAAAAGAAGCATTTAAAAAGTGAAGAGAAAGGAAGATATATTATAATGATGTATTACAATGGAAGTAAATGAAGGAGAATAGTCCTGGGGAATGTAGGACTGTCGAGGATCTAAAACCAAATGTGAATGTGTGTGCAAATCACCTAGGTGTTTTGATTCTTTGGTCCAACATGGGTCCCAAAAGTCTGTGTTTTGAACAAGCTCCCAGGTGACGCTGATGCTCTTCAGGACACACTTTGGGAAGCAAGGAGCCCAGACCAGTGAAAGGAAAGGAAAGACCTTTTTCTCTGAGACTCAATTAAGAAAAGTGACAGGAGAGGTATAGAAATCAAGCCTGAGAAGAGAACAGGTGATGGAGTTTATGCTAAGTGACTTTTAGCTCCTCTGTAAAGTATGAGTGAGCTCACTTGTTGGAAATGAGGAAGTGTGGAGAAATGAGGGCTTGGAAACAGTGCAGAAGTTTCCGACAAACTGTTGCAAGATGCTTATTAGGACATCAAGAAGAGACGAACTGCTTCTTTTGGTGAGGTGCATTAATAACATAATTAAAATGAAGTGTGGGTTTTAGGGAAAGGAAGTAACGATGACTTTCCCCAATTAAAATTAATGAGATAAATTTCATCGGTGGTGGCCACAATGTGCTTGTTAATGACTGCCTTAAAAGGCTCAGGAATGCAGTTCACTCCAATACCTACACGTTTGAAATAGTCCACCCACAGTTTAACTCACTTGTCTAAACCTTTTCTACTTACCCAGTGTCCAGCAAGTAAATATAAAAAATATAGCCGCTATCTGTAATCAGGCTGCCCAGAAACAACAACAACAACAAAAACAAAGAAAAAATGAGAGCTTTCAGATTGTTTAATATACAGGCAAAGAGCAGTTTTCAACTTATCCAAGTTAATTTTTCCACAAGCAATTATCCTTGTTGGCATCTACCCAGGACTTGAGGTCAACATTAATCCTTTGGCAGCAAATGGCATGGGAATCCCTAATGACCCGAAGTTCTCCTGGTGTTAGCTTGGCCCCGCTGCACTTCGTTTGAAAAACCGCTTTCCTGCAGTCATCTGCACAGCCCTCCAACGCTCTAAATCGAGGACTCAGCTTCAGATGTTGCCTTGGAATTTGTTTCTATGTGTGAAATGAACATTGTTAGGAAGTGAGTCTCCCCTATGCATTATTCTGTTCATTAAAAATGGAATAGCAAAAGAAGAAAAGAAATTGCAAGGAGTCCCTTAGCTGCCCTCAATATTCACAATATTCACAGAGTTGGCTATTGAAATATGAAAAGGAGAATGTGCAAGAGATGAAAATGAACAGAATCACAGCCCCCAGGTCTCCCCTGTCCTGTCCCAGCAGCAGCTGCAGTTCCCCAATCCCAATAATTTTACATTATGATCACTCCCTCATTATTAGTAATTTTATGCACGATGAACTTCCCTGCTTTTCTCACCTTCTGATTATTTCTACCAGACTCATTCCCCTAACTCATCTGCTGTATTCCTCACCAGGCCTTCTCTGAAGTCATTTTCCTCTTCACTAAATTATCCCAGTGATTCCTTTCATTTCATCTATCATCTCTCTGTTTTATGGTTATTTACATATCTTATCTCTTCTATTAAACCATTAGCTTCTCAAGAATAGAATTCCTAGCTTACTTTGTTTCATATCCTCCATAACATCTAATTGTATTTTTAAAGTTTTTATGTGTATGACTGTTATTTGTAAAAAAAGGAACCCAGTGAGAAGCTGACATGAAGCTAAAATAATTGGTAATTAAGAAAACATGTTTCCATTTCAATTCTGGAATTCTGTAAGCATAGTCAAGGATACCACCTCAGTTTTCCCTGTATTCATTCATGTTCTTACTCAATTGCACGCAGAGTATGTGGTATGCATTCCAAAAGACGTTTGCAAGGTAGCTAATCAGACCCACATGATACACTTTTGATGAGTTAGGCTCTGCACCAATAAAACACAATGAAACGTATAAACTTTATAGCAACAATTTCCCCCACATTCTCAAATTGCAGAAAGCAGAGATGAAGGAAACTATTATAAAATTAAGGACAATAAAAACATGCAGAAAAAAATCACCCTGGGTTTTACAATCCTCTCTCCATTCAGCAAAAATAGTCAATGCATTTCAATGAATGTAGTGAATACCATTTTGAATTTTACATATATCATATGGAAAATTACTTTTTTAATGTGGAATTAACAGGACAGTTTGGGGTGACACAATACTAATCTCATTTGCTGGGAAGTTCTAGAATAATTCATATAATCTATTATCAGCAGCTTTCCAATTGAACAGACCCAGTAAAATTTTCAAAACAATCTCAGGCTTTTCACTTTGTATAGTATCACTTTACCATTAGTATATCAATAGTGGTAAGTGATTCTTTCATCATAGCTTAAAATATTGGTGTCTAATCTCAAAAAAAAGTTTCTGCCCTACTGTTTACAAATCAGTTCTAGTTTCTTGCCAATAACCATAAGGGTTTTCTTCAACGGATTAAAATACAACTGCTTTATAGTAAGTAACATTTAAATTAAACTGAGACATAGTATACCTCCTTTCCTTGAGACACAAAAGTTTATAAATATATAATTTAGTATGTTTCCAAATAGAACATACTAAATAAGATTCACAACATGCACTTTTTAGCATATGGTATGTTTTTCCTAAAGTGGTTTTAAAATAACTTCTCTGACAGAGATAAAAGAAGCCCCTAATAATTATCTGTTAAATGTCCCAAATTAGGAAATTTATTTCACACTATATAGTGAATAGAATCAGGGTGGACTTTTTTATAAGACAAGCAAAACTGGCAATTACAGAGAAATTTTAAAATATAATATAATTTATAAATAGGTTTATATATATATATTTATAATTATATTTTAAATATAATTTAAAAATATGTTCTGCCTTCAACCACAAAGACAAATAGACTATTTGCTTACTTCTGATTCTTATGTGGACCATAATGTATAAAATTTCTAACCTCAAAGTGTGATGTGTTCATTGGTCCATTGAAAAATACAATAAATACCTGAAAGGGGGAAAAAAGCCCAAATGATTTAAAGTGCTATAGTTGCTACTTCTCTCCATTGTTTCCAATCATGTAGTCTAAGTTAACTTGATATGATTAGGGAAGTTAGTCTAAGATTGTGATAGCCAAAAAAGATTGTTATGAGCCAAATCTAACTGAAATATTTTAATTATTACTCGAAGAAAGTCAACATGTGAGTTTTAAAAAGTAATCTGGAATAGCAACCTTAACTACTTTAGCAGAAGCAAGGGGGAATCGAATTCATCCTTTTCAAATTACTTTCTGATCTGTAACCATCATGGAGACTTTGAAATGAGCACAGTAACATAATCTATCTCTGCCAAAAGCATTACATCAACCTGTCTCTACCTGCCTGGGTGAATCTTATGCTTGGGGACGTTAAGAAAATTATCAATTAAGATCGCCATCCTGAAACAATGGGCATACCTGATTATCCTCTGTAAATACCAACTTTAAATGTCATAACAAGAATCTGGTCTTTTATTTCTCATCCCCAACTGCACTCTGGAAAGAGATTTCAAAATGGAAATCTTTCTATTTTTGTTTGCACAGCCTGCACAGGCATTTGCTCCCACAGATGTTCCACATTTACACACAGGAAAGAAGAATGTTTGAAATCCACCTCCGAGGTTTACAAAACGATGACGATACTAAAGAGCATTCCTGTCTCCCCATGGGGGGTTTGTTAAATGGTTCCAGATATTCAACTTCTGTGACCATTGGAACTATCTGGCCTAGATCTGTCTTTTGGTGGACGTCCTCAAAGTTCTCTCACCCTCTACTCCTCTAGGATAAAACTTTTCTGCTTGGTGTAAGAAAAGTGCTAATTATATGAAGATATATCCTGGCTAATCATTAAAGGAGGTTTATTAATGATGGTCTTAAAGAGGCTTATGCATCAATTAAAAGGTAAATGAAATTATTTTACTGACAGTTTATGTAGCCAAAAATGACTGCTCTTTGTGAAATAGTAATGTTCAGGCATGACAAAATGATTTCTAACTGCACAGTTACTTTATTGTTTAGTACTTAGTAGAGGGAAATAAACTTAACTGAAATATGAAAAATCTTTAGTAAGGAATTATAGTAATTTACCAAATAATGTTGACTCCAGTCACTTTTACAACTAGAATTTGCTGAAACACCTAGCAATTATTTTTTTTTTTTTTTTTTTTTTTTTTTTTTTTTTTTTTTTTTTGTGGTATGCGGGCCTCTCACTGTTGTGGCCTCTCCCGCTGCGGAGCACAGGCTCCGGACGCGCAGGCTCAGTGGCCATGGCTCACGGGCCCAGCCGCTCCGCGGCATGTGGGATCTTCCCGGACCGGGGCACGAACCCGTATCCCCTGCATCGGCAGGCGGATTCTCAACCACTGCGCCACCAGGGAAGCCCTAGCAATTATTTATACATAGTAAAAAATTGTTGGGTTGGCTAATCAATAAAGCATTCACCTCTTATAGAAGCATTTTTTAAACTCCAAGCAAAAAACAAAAAGGCTGTGAACACAACTGCACTGAATTTTATTTCTACTGAATATACAAATCCCATCAAGCATTTAGCTCTAAACTTTTATAGACTCTAACATTGTTACCAGAATCAATATAAAATCAGTGTTTTTCTACATATGGGCCCCTGCAGTGGGGAAGACACTTTTTCCTTCTCTGAAAGTATTAGCATGTCTTAAAGGGCTCAAACTCTACCTAGTTCATTAACACACTTACCAACTGAGCTGTAACTAAATAAACAGCGAATGTAAAACCATACCCTATAAACAGTAATGTGTAAGAGCACCTAAATGGTAATTTAAATGTATCTGCTTCTGTAAAAGGAATTTTTAATGATTTGGTTTATATTAAATATTGTTGCTCAGCTGATTCAGCATCTCCCTGTTATCATGTTTTTGTTTTTTTTTAAATTTTTTGGCTGCGTTGGGTCTTCGTTGCTGCGCGCAGGCTTTTCTCTAGTTGCAGAGAGCAGGGGGGCTACTCTTCGTTGTGGCATGCGGGCTTCTCATCGCGGTGGCTTCTCTTGTTGCAGAGCACAGGTTCTAGGCACGCGGGCTTCAGTAGTTGTGGCTCGTTGGCTCTAGAGTGCAGGCTCAGTAGTTGTGGCACACGGACTTAGTTGCTCCGTAGCATGTGACATCTTCCCAGACCAGGGATCGAACCTGTGTCCCTTGCATGGGCAGGTGGATTCTTAACCACTGTGCCACCAGGGAAGTCCCATCATGTTTTTATTACTGTCACTCTCATTACCAGTCTTGCTTTAGTATATCATTGTTTTTGAAAAAGAAAAAAGCACAAATCTTATCTTACCTTATGATGATCAATATTAATACTTTGTAGACTTAAATTACATGTTTCAGTTGACGAAGGAAAAAATTCTCAGATTTCCCAACAGGATAGCTGTATTCTACTAGAATAGAAAATGGCATGTGAAAATAAATTTGTAGAAAAGTTGAATAAATCTTTGAAAAATTCTGGAAAAAAGTTATTATTTAAGGGATTTTTTTCAATGGTAAAATTTCAATGATTTTTATTGTTATTTTTGACATTCCCTCGGTAGGGAAGCACTATTAGCCACATTTTACAAAGGAACGAAGGTTGTGGGTGTGTATGTGTTTTACCAAGAGTGCGTGGGCTTCCCTGGTGGCGCAGTGGTTGAGAATCCGCCTGCCGATGCAGGAGACACGGGTTCGTGCCCTGGTCCGGGAAGATCCCACATGCCGCGGAGCAACTAAGCCCGTGAGCCATGGCCGCTGAGCCTGCGCGTCTGGAGCCTGTGCTCCGCAACGGGAGAGGCCACAACAGTGAAAAAAAAAAGAGTGCGTTAGTGACCCATCACTTCAACTATCAGACCACTCATTAAAATTCTTCTGTAGTTGTCTCTCTTCTTTACTGTCCAACCCTCATCCACAGATACAAATTAGAATATAAGGATATGCCCAGATTGCTTATTCTACTAGTCCTTCCTTCTATTATATTTGCTCCTTAGAACACTCTGCATGTTCTCAAATATTGCTAGAATATTTTAAAACTTATCTCTCCCCATTTCAGTTCTCCCAGAAAATTTCCAACTCTTCCTTTATAGTTCTTATGACCTTCTCCAACTGTGAGGTCACAAGTTTAAGAATATGCACACTTCACTCCAGCAAGAATTATTTATAGTCCCTATATTAGAGATTCTAAGCCTCTTTATGGAAAGAAGCTATGCTTGATTTGTCATTATTATTATTTCTCAAGAAGCCTTTGAATTCTTTCTCAAGAAGAATTTGAGAGTAATTTTAAGAAAAAAGTTGAGACTAATTTTGGGAACCCAGGTTCCAGTGAGATCATGGGGCTCACTCTATACAAAGTACCTAAACCGGAGGAGATACTGTGTGCATGTGTGTGTGTGTGTGTATGTGTGTGTGTGTGTGTGTGTGTGTGTGTGTGTGTGTGTGTGTGTGTGTGTGGTGGGGACAGCATAAGGAGAGGAGAGAATAAGGAGCAGGGGAGGAAGGGGGAGAAGTAGGTGTGGAAAAACAGAAGTTGTAAAAGAATAAAGACAATATCTATTTCCAGACAAGATCCTTCTTAAAAGTTGTATGAAGGTGAGCAAGGTGGAAGCTGTTGCCCAATTTATAAGTTCAGACTTGATGATGATAAACGTTATACTATCAGATTCCAAACAGCACATTTTGGGAAAAGTACATATACTTTGAAAGAGTCACTTATTCTCTGCATATTCTAAGTCTATTTTTTACCCTTTTCTCACTTCAGTGATACCTATTTTAGGCTCTGAGTTCTGCAAGGACAAGAAATACATCTGTTATGCTTTCTTGGCATAGCACCGAGCACAGTAAATGGGAGTGTTAAATAAATATTAGTGGGAGAGGAGAAAATGGAGGAGGAGCTCCATTAGCCAAAGATTGGCTAATCTCATCTTTTGACCTATTCTTTATCCTGTTAACCTTTTCTTTTATGAGACCAGGTGTAAACAAATTAGTTTATCTTATATAAATTCCTGAAACTGATTCACTATGCACAAGAATATTGAGTTTTTTTTCCGCTAGATACTGCATCATGGCATTGAAGGACTGATATTTTAGATGAATCCCTTACCTTGTAGAAAATTAGAATTCTGAATGACTTTGACAAGCTGAAACAATAAATGTAACGAAGCTCCCTGGGGATAAATGAAGGACACTTTGCTTTGTGAAGAAAAAAAAAAAAATCTGCAAAAGAGAATGCAACAAAAGTTAGCTATATAAAGATATCCATTAAAAAGTATTGTTTCACTGGACTAAGTCATAAAATCATAGCATAAATGTTATAGACAATAAAAATCTTCTAGTCTAGTTCCTACGATCTATATATAAGTACACTGGGATGCAGATAAGTTGAATGACTTAGGCAATTCAAAACAGCTAATAAGCTGGACACCTGACTCCCAGACCAGTGCTCACAAGATGGAGTGATATGATGATAGAGATATTTTAATAATAAATTATGGGATGTGTCCAATTTGAATCTCAACAATGTTAAGACTCGTGAAAAAAATGAAGAGAACTTGGTAAAAATCCATAATGAAGTAACTGATTAAAGGTTTGGGAGTTTAGAAAGGAAGTTTCAAGAATCATAGTTATTAAGTCTTCAGGGGAAGCTTAATTACAAACTTCCAATATATAATGTTATTATATAGAGAATGGTAACCAGGTTTTCTCTTCACCAAAGTCAGAAGAAGGGGACACAGAATTGATAAGACTTACCTGTTAAGTACGAGGTGGTTTCCTATCTAATCATGTGAGAATCGGTTGTTTTGGAAATAAAAAATTCTATGACAAATTTTGAACAGAAAAGAAATCTGAAAATCAAAGAAATTAGATCATTGATGGCATCAAGTTTTAAGGAGTTAAGGTTTGCTTGATGCCACTTCTAGACTTTCAAAGAAGACCATTGATTAATATACCTAAAAACTGTAGTATCTAAATGGTAGTGTATTTAACTCTGGGAAAACAGAGAAGACTTTCTTTAATGGTATAAAAGAAACATGTGAAGGTCTCAATGTAATGCCATTCCCAGATCCTATGATATATTACCCAGCTTGTCTTACTGTTTGTCACAGGTCTTAGTGGTGTAGTACTACAGGAATTCCTTCTGGTGTTTAGAATGTGCTATGAGATATGAGATTACTCACAGAATAACTGGGATGGTTAATTTTATGGGTCAATTTGGCTGGGTCACAAGGGTGCCAGATGTTACTTTGGCATGTCTGCGAGGGTATTTCTGCATGAGATTAACAATGAATCTTTTGACTAAATAAAGCATATTGCTGTCCCTAATGTGGACCTTCAATCAAAAAGGCTGAGTGAAAAAAAAAAAAAAATTGAGTAAGAGGGAACGCCTTCTGCCTGTTTAAGCTAGGACACTGGTCTTTTTTGGTTTTCAGACTCAGACTGTAACACTGGCTCTTTCTGGGTCTTCAGCCTGCTGGCTTTCCTACTGGAACTTACACCACTGGCTCTCTGGGGTCTCCAGCTTGCTAACTAGAGATCTTGGATTTCTCAGACTTCATAATCACGTGACACATAACCCAATTTCTTACAATAACTCTCTCTCCATATAACATGTATATATGTGGTCTGTTTCTCTGGAGAACCCTGACTAATACCATAGCTAAAATCAAAAAGATAAACCAAAAGATAAAGCACTAAGTATTGGCATATTGGCAAGGATGTATAGCAAATAAGTTTTTATACATTGGGTGGGAGTATAACATGGCATAACCACTTTGGAGTACAATTTGATAGTTCTTTATAAAGTTAAACACACAATTAACATATAACTCAGCAATTCTAATCTTTGGTATTTACCCAAGATAAGTGAAAAAATATGTGAATAAAAATATATATGTGAATTAAGAAATTTGTACATATTCATAGCAGTTTTATTCATAATAACCTTAAATTAAAAACAACCCAAATGCCTATCAATAGATGCATAGATAAACAAACTGTGATATATTGATATAATGCAATACTGCTTAGCAATGAAAAGAAACAAAGTACACAGAACAATATAAATGAATTTCAGCAACATTATTGATTCATACACTATGGTTGAGTAAAGAGTGGCTGAAATATGTGATGGTTACACAAGTAGATACATTGTTAAAACTCATCAGACTGTACACTTAAAAATGTATGGCATTGGGCTTCCCTGGTGGCACAGTGGTTAAGAATCCGCCTGCCAGTGCAGGAGACACAGATTTGAGCCTGGTCAGGGAAGATCCCACATGCCGCGGAGCAACTAAGCCTGTGTGCCACAACTACTGAGCCCGCAAGCCACAGCTACTGAGCCCATGTGCCAAAACTACTGAAGCCTGTGTGCCTAGAGCTTGTGCTCTGCAACAAGAGAAGCCACTGGGATGAGAAGCCTGTGCACCGCAACGAAGAGTAGCCCCCGCTCACTACAATTAGAGAAAGCCTGCATGCAGCAACGAAAACCCAACTCAGCCAAATATAAATAAATTAAATAAATAAATTTATATTTTAAAAAAGTATGGCATTTTATTTTATGTCTATTTTTAAAAAATATTTATTTATTTATTTATTTGGCTGTGCCGGGTCTTAGTTGTAGCATGTGGGATCTTTGTTGCCCTGTGCTAGATCATCGTTGCTGCATGCGGGATCTTTGTGGCAGCATGCGGGATCTAGTTCCCTGACCAGGGATGGAACCAGGGCCTCTGCATTTAGGAGCATAGAGTCTTAACCACTGGACCACCAGGGAAGTCCCTTATTTTATGTCTATTATACGTGAATAAAGTTGAGTTATAAAGAAAAAAATCTCAAAGAAAAGTTTTGGATTTTATAATATCACATTCCTTTTCATCTCTTCAGTTTTTATTTTAGGAAAGATTTATATTATCAATGCTTGAAATGAATCCACAGTTTTGTTATTTCTGTTTCTAGTAATGAGAAATTGTGCCAAATTAGTGTGGAAAAATTCCTTCTTAGATGCCTTCTTGTATTATGTGTCAAAGGAATGATATTTATTGTAACATAATTGATGCTTCAATTGCACCACACAGAAAAAACACTCTCTTAGCTATATCATCAATTCTAATAACAATTTAAGTTTGCTGATACATATATTGTGAGCTACTCTCATTGACATGAAGGCTAAATAGCAGTCAAGCCACAAATCATACATCGAAGTTTTAAAATTAGTCTAATTTTCCAAGAGTCATAATTCTAGGTTTATATATAATTATATTATATATATTATTACATATAACATAAAATTAACTTATTATAATTTATATATTCTAGGTTTATATATAATTTAGTGAAAAAAGTGTGTAAGAAAATATTTTATGAGTTTTCCCAAAGCAAAATTGTGTAAACAACAAAAAAGTTTTGAGTCACAAGAGGGGAAACATATATTCGGCAAATATTCTTCAACTATAGAAGTAATTGAAACTTGATCAAGGAAAAATTCTTGATGGTCTAAGACATTTACCATTACACTTAGTAAGAATTATATTTTTATCTTGACAGACACAGTCTTGTATATAAGTGGATATCCAGTTCACACACACATGCATATGGATAACTGAAACAAGTTTCATGAATCAATTATTTCTCTTATTTTATCCAATACAATCTGATGTTTTCTATTTAATTTAAGTAAAAATGCTGGTTGGATTGAAGTTTGAACAATGCTTCTAGTTTTTGAAGGATTATTTCAAATTCTTTTAGAAGGTAAACTAGAGGAGACAGCAGCAGGAGAGTCTTCAGACAAAGAAGGAAGATATTCTAGAATGGAATTAGTAAATGTTGGGTCCTGGAATGGATAATCAAGGAATGTTCCAAGCGTCTTTAGAAGAATGATTGACAACTCTTTGTTTAGGATAACTTTCAATTATAGACTTATCCAATATGTAGATGGACCAGATGAACTTCTGAGTTGCTTGCAGTTCCAAAAATATTCTAGAACGTCTATTTATTTAGTGATTGATTGCCATCATAGTTAGTTTTGTTGTCTCAGAATTTTATTTACTCTTGAATTTATTCACTTTATCTCTGATGATATAATTTGATATAACTATCACTATATGAATATTAACTTTCAAACAAGAGTTTAAAATACAGAGATTCTATTAATGCATAAGGTACATATATATTAATCATTAATGTTATAATTAAAATGTTAAAAGAATATAGGATTTTTATCTGAATCATTACATATATTTAGTTCAATAAATGAAAACGTACTAGAAAGTAAAGTCTAATTTTTATTTAAATTATTGATGTTTAAGGATATTTTTGGCCATCTCCTATATTTGTCTCAACTTTCCCTAGCTTCTTTTTTTATGATACAATACTTTTAGTACCCTTAGTAGCCATGCCTATAAATCTATTTTAAACTGCTTGAGACCCATTAACAACCATTTTCATATTCTAAACCATACTCATGCCAAAACATGGTTTAATAAGGTACTTATGACTTTTCCCAGTAGTCCATTATTGTCTTTTGATATAACACATTTTCAGAAAACAAATATCCCTGACTTGTTACCTATTTGAAAATGTATTAGTTATTAGAAAGTAATAGTCTTTACAGTCCAATGCTAATATTGTTCAAATAATTTCATGAATCAGAGCTTGCATAGTAAATTTGATCCCTGTTTTACTTGGCCATAAAATTGATAAGAATTAAATACAAGGGCATTCAAAACCAGCGAAGGCTCAGCTGGTAAAACTAAAGTGACAATTCAAAAACAGCCCAGATGTTCAGATTAACCATGCAGAATGGGATGGTGATAGCCATTGTGTCCTGTCAATGTTTTAGAGGTGAAATTAAGACATTGCAAGTAAAGTGGCAAATGTTCCAGACTAGCAGGACAATGTGCATTATTATTATTTTCAGGTACAATGTTGTCTAGGCTCCTCCCTGAGAAAAATATCGGTTCTACTTTTCCTTCTGTTTTACAGAGAAGATTATGAATGAGTGAGGTTTTTTCTCTTCTCATAATTAAATAACCCTGATTCTTCAGTCCCATCTAAGGATGGAAATAGTACAAATCTAAGAAGTAAATCTACTTTGAGGTTATTCTGGAGGTAGGTGAATTTGTCCCTCCATACTTTAAGTTAGAAAAATGAGCAGAAAGGCACATTCTTAAAACACAAAGGCTGAACAGACACCTCACCAAACAAGATAAACAGATGACAGATAAACATATGAAAAGATGCTCAACATCATAAGCTATCAGGGAATTGTAAATTAAAATAACAATGAGATTCCACTACACACCTATTAGAATGGCCAGAATCCAGGACACTGACAGCACCAAATGCTGGTGAGGATGTGGAACAACGGGAACTCTCCTTCATTGCTGGTGGGAATGCAACATGGTACAGTCGCTTTGGAGGACAGTTTGGTAGCTTCTTATTAAACTAGACATACTCTTACCACAC
Organism: Kogia breviceps; assembly: GCF_026419965.1. Classification (NCBI taxonomy): domain Eukaryota; kingdom Metazoa; phylum Chordata; class Mammalia; order Artiodactyla; family Physeteridae; genus Kogia; species Kogia breviceps. The sequence continues at coordinate 162,478,636 of NC_081311.1, read as the reverse complement.
AATCCGGCAACTGTGTTCCTTTTGCCAGGGACTTGGGCAGGTATGAATCCTGTCTGGTCCGTGGGTGGACAGGACTACCTCCCCAGCCCCAGTTAGGAGGTCTGGTGTTGCAACAAGGGTCCACTTCAGGGTCTTCAGTTGGGTCCACAGAGGGCAAGCCTGTTACCAGGTGCATGGAGGAGTGCTGCTCCCACTGAGTTCCTGGTAGCGCTCCTGCTAGATCACTGGACAGGACTAAACCCAGACTGCAGCTGAGTGGGGCTGCAGCCAGTCACAGGGCTGCTTCAGGTTCCATAGCTGGGAGGTCTGCAGGCCTGCCTCCTGGGGCATGGATGGGTGTGCATCTTGCTGGGTTCCTGGGTGGGCAGGGCTGCTCTCAGACCACAAATGAGGAGAGTTAGAGAGTTGGTCACAGGGCTGATTCAGGATCAGCAGCTGGGCCGATGTCAGCAGGCTTGACTTCAGGGGCACGGAGGGGCGTGTCTCCTTTTGACTCCCTGGGCAGTCAGGACTGCTCCACAAAAGGGGCTGAAGCCAAGTCACAGTGCCATTTCAGGATTCAGAGTGGAACCAAGGTAACAGGATTGCCCCCAATGGTACTGTAGGCAATCTCCTGACACATACCTGAGTGGGCAAGACCAAACCAGGACCACAGCTGAGAGGGCCTAGACCTAAGTTATGTGACACTTCAGGGTCCGCAGCTGGCCCCGAAACTCTTCCTGCGTCTTTTGACAGACAGCTGCTAGTGGCAGGACCAAGGCCAAAAGAGGGGGTAGCCAAGTCCACCGAGGGACAGGGCTGTTTCTGTGTCTGTAGCTGTCCTTGGTCAGGGAGCCTGCCACCTGGGCAGCCACCTACTTTCTCAAAATGGCCCTCCTTTGTCTTGGACTCCACTGGGGTTTCACCCTCTCTTATCTGAATCCCCAAACTCCCACAAAGGCACTTTTGTCTGTAGATCGCTGCCAAACTATTGTTGCTAATGGGGAATATGAGCAGGGACCCTCCTATTCTACCATTTGATGATGTCACCTCTCTTGGAATGAACTTAATCTTGACAATAAAAGTACATTTCGGTTTAATATGTTCTATTTAGGATTAGCCCAGTGTATTTCATATAATAGTCAATTCAAAGTACAAGCTTTATATCAAGGGTATTTTTCTTCTCTGTCAAGGTGCCACTTCTCATGGAGGTTGCTCTGTAAGAAAGCGATGTGATCTTACTACAGAGGGCTGGGGTGTGGACTGGCTCATATACTCTTCTTAGTATCCTCCCTAAATTTTTTGTGGTATGATTGGCTTGTGCTGGCCCTGGGTCTGTGAGCTGACATCCTTTGAGGAGTGACATGCTATTTTTGGAGTCACTTGGGTAGCTGCTGCTGAAATCCATGGTTGCTGCCATTTGCTTTGGTCATGAAGTTCTTGTATTTTGCAATTCCAGGCTCCTGACCCCCAGTGCCAGATGTTCCACTGTTCTCTCTGCATCTCCTAGTCCTCCACGCAGGAAGTCCTGGGCCTCTTGCATGGCATTTTCATACAATGCAGGCTCAGGGTGCTATTTTAGGCTTATCTACTGTATTAGTCAGGGTTCTGTAGAGAAACAGAATCAATAAGATGTATACTGCCTATAATATATATATATATATATTACATCCAGTAGCATGTATGTATGTATGACTGTGGGTATGAGTGTATTTTTTTTTTTTTTCTTTTGTGGTACACGGGCCTCTCACTGTTGGGGCCTCTCCCGTTGAGGAGCACAGGCTCCAGACGCACAGCCTCAGCAGCCATGGCTCACAGGCCCAGCCGCTCCGCGGCATGTGGGATCTTCCCGGACTGGGGCACGAACCCGTGTCCCCTGCATCGGCAGGTGGACTCGCAACCACTGCGCCACCAGGGAAGCCCTGAGTGTATTTTCTTAAATACATACCGAGAGAGAGAAATTTAAAGAATTTGCTCACACAATTGCGGGGGCTGCGAGTCCAAAATCTGCAAGGCAAGCCAGCAGGCTGGAGACCAGGGAAGAGTTGATGTTGTAGTCTCAAGTCCAAAGATAGTATGGATGCAGAATTCCTTTGTCTTCATGGAACCTCAGTCTTTTAAGTCTTTCCACTGATTGGAGGAGTGCCACGCCCCCGCCCCCCCCCCCATATTAGGCTTTACCTAAAGTCTGTTCATTTAAATGTTAATCATATATGAAAAATACCTTCACAGCAACATCTAACTGGTGCTTGACCAAAGAAGTGGACAACATTGCCTATCCAAGTTGACACATAATATTAACCATCATATTCATGTGGAATAGATACTTCTATTTGTCATTACTGTCCTACCTGCCTTGCCATGCTGGACAAGGTGGGTGGATATAATCCAAGTTAGATGCTGTCATATTCTTTCTGAAACCTATCACGGGTTATACTGGCATTTTTATAATCTTGTACATTTGTTCCCTTTGGTTGAGACCCTGAGAATTAGAGGGAATAGTTCTTTCCTCTAGCATCCAAATAACCCTCATTTTATCTCATCTCCTTTAAATGCCTCTTATTCTTACTATTTTAGAAGATTTCCTATTTATTTTCTTTTCCTGTTTTAGAAACTTCCTACACACACTGTGTCTTCCCTTATCTCCACAGCATGGCTCTTTGATCTGAGTTAGCCAGGTTTGTCTCTCTATATAAAGGAACAGTTTTGAAATGTAGAAAACCCTTTACTTTCTTAATAAAGTTAGGCTAAGAGAAAATTGGGCTTCACATTTTTATTTTGGATGTCAAAAGCAGAAGGTACAGACTCTGTATTTCTGCTATAAAAATTCTGATTCTCCCTTGGGCAATGGGTTAAACGAGAGAAAGATCACACACAATGACATTAGCAAAAGAAAAGCACTCTAATCTGTTTAACAATACATTTTCCCTGTTACATAACAATTATGCACTGGGTTTTGGAAGATTCGAGAAAGTTTTATAGAACAGTTGGGGAAGTATTGCAAGATGATAAATAGCAATAGAAAGAAGTATAATCTCAGGGACAAATAATGTAAACAGTAGTTCAGAGGAAGAAGCAGTGAACAAAAGCATTTTTTTCTACACCTGTTATAAAAATATGTAAAACCATGAGTGATTTTTAGCGCCAGCTTTTCAATAGGGGTGGACAAGGCCATAAGTGCATCTCCTGGATCCTCAACTCTAATTCTACTCCCCATGGCCTTTCTTTCATCATGTACAGGCTTGTCCTGACCTGGATCATCAATTTTCCTACATTGGTTTCAGCTTACCTGAAGTTCACTCTAAGGCTAGCACTCTTACTGCTTGTGGTTCATCTTGCTTAGTTGATCAATAGCGGAAAATCTTCCTTCCCAGATGTGTCCAAATGACCCTTTTACTTTGGCCTTAGGCTTCCCTATGCTGATCTTTTATTGGCAACTTTTGTAAGCCTGAGAATGTGACAATGCACATAATTTTGAATCAGAATGTAATCTTTTAGGACCTATTATTAAATCATAAAATAAAGCCAGAGGGTTTTTTTTTTTTTTTAACTTTTTTCCATTTACTTTCTTACTTTAACAATGCAGGAAGGAAGAGAATCCAAAAAGTAAAATAATTGTTGTGAAAATTTTATATTGCTTGTCACTCCAATTTTAATGCATACAGTGATACTTATCTTACGTCTGTCTAATCATTATTTTTGGAAACAATTTATTAAGTTATATTTTTAATTCAATTTTTACAATTTGGGTATAATCCCTCCCTCCTACAAATATAAACAAACAAACAAACAAATATGTATACAGTTGATCCTTGAAAAATGTAGAGTTTGGGGCACTGACCCTCTGTGAGGTAGGAAATCCCTATACAATTTATAGTTGGCTTTCCATAGCTGGGGTTCCTCTGTACCCCAGATTCTGCATCTGCAGATCATGTAGTGCTGTAGTATTTACTATTCAAAAATATCTGTGTATAAGTGGACCCACAAAGTTCAAACTCTTGTTGTTCAAGGGTCAACTATGTATATATATATTTGGTGGTGCTGTTTGTTTTTGTTTGAGTTTTTCTTCATCTAAATAAGCCTGAGGATTCTGTTGTCATTCTTTGCATCTTACAGTTTTGAGTGCAGGTGGGCAGGTAGTAGGTGCTCAATAAATCTTTTTTTTTTTTTAATAAATTGTCTAGAAACAAAGTATGTTACTTAACACTGTGAGAAAATAGTCTACATTTTTCTTTTTTCTCCAACACTAAATCCTCTTAACATTTTTATTTTATGCAGATTGACTAACTAGTAGGGAATATGGATTTGGGGAAAGAGCCCCAAATCTGCAGTTTATGGAAGTTAGTGTCATTTGGGGTTTTTTGTTTGTTTGTTTACTTGTTTTGATTTTTATTTTTTTATTTTTTATTTTATTTTTTTTGCAGTATGCGGGCCTCTCACTGTTGTGGCCACTCCTGTTGCGGAGCACAGGCTCCGGATGCGCAGGCTCAGCGGCCATGGCTCACGGGCCCAGACGCTCCGCGGCATGTGGGATCTTCCCAGACCAGGGCACGAACCCGTGTCCCCTGCATCGGCAGGCAGACTCCCAACCACTGCGCCACCAGGGAAGCCCTGATTTGTATTTTTAAATAGTTAGGTGGCAAACTCCCATTTCATGCTTAACCGTAGTGGACTAAGAACTTGACATGTGATCAACAGACATGGAGACTGAATATATATAAATGAAATTTAGTGTTGAATGAAATAAATGTTTGAAATGAATCTAACATTGTCTAATCTTAAGTAGACTGGGCTACTGAGAAACATATTAAGTAACTGCAAATAGCCTGAAAAAAACTGTTATATAAACATATATAGGATGAAATTACCTGCAGGGCTATTTTTATTCTGTATTCTCCCACTGTGTCAGAGATTTTTAAACAGTCAAGTTTCTGCTCTGGGGCCGAGAGCAGAAAAGATGATCTTGAAGGAGGTGAGAGGGAGATAAACTTTTCTATTGTAAGTAGGTTAGCAGTACCCTTTTGTCCTCTCCCTTGTTCTGTCCACTTACTTGATAGCTCATCAGTTTCCCCAGGCGATCTCATGGCGTTTGGGATATGAGAAGTGCTCTCTTTCCAAAAGGGCACTGCCTTCCCTTAAATGATTCTATTAAAGTGCCAGAATTCCATCTATTCAGCAGCACCAGAGCCTGAGTATTTAGATTCTTTCTTCAGACAGAACAAATAGTTATCACAACATGAGTGATACAGCTGCTGTATTCATCCAGCCACTAACATATTAGCAGAGATTAATCTGTTGCTTCTCTAATAATTTTTCAGTCTGAACACAGCTCAACTTCTCTTTATCTCCTGCTGATGTTGTTCTTGCCCGGAAGCTCACCATTCATTATGTTGTACTTTCTTTTTCCCACTGAGTAATCCCATTACTGGTTGTTCCTATCTGTACATTTATATAAGATTCTTCTGAAAAATTACAAGGAAAGGGAACCAATGACATTTATGTCTTGTTGGCATGAATTTCTATCCACTTTAGTAGTCATGTCAGGAAATATTGTGTATAAGGTCCTTCCTAAATGACTGCTCAGTCATAGCATGATTTCTGGGAAAAACAACAACAAAACCAACTCTTCCTGCTAATCCCCACAGAAACAGAAAATGATATTCCCGGCAAACACATCGCCACTTAGCTGATTTCTCAACATCCTAACACCCTTTCAATTTTCAGAAAATCCTCTTTAATGAGAAGATAGGGTGATCAAAAATGTCACTCAGAAAATGCAATTAGTGATTTTCCCACCTCAGCGGCTTTAAGTTACATACTAGCCTGAACTTGTTTCCTCTGCATATCTTACAAGCTTTTCAGCTGCTCCTGACCAATCCATAATTTTGTAGTGGTAGAGTCTATGGGATAGGCAAGTCCTAAATGGGTTTACTTAAGACAATCTTATTTTGCTTCTGATGCCTTGCTAGGTTATCTCCTTATGGGTACACAGCCATCAGATTTTTTACTGCATTACTTCCTATGAAATTATAGCCCTCAGCACATAGGTTTCAGTTGGTTCTGATCCGTGCACTAAAACTGTAAGAAGGGACACTGAAAAAAATGCATAGGGTTCACAGTCTTCCTTTCATATAAACATAATAGGATGAAATTACCTGCAGGGCCATTTTTATTCTGTATTTTCTCACTGTGTCGAATTCAGCTCTATTGGACTTGGAAGGCTAAAGGTATGAAATGATGACTATTTTTCTAAAAGCTATTTCTCTGGGCATCTCAGTGGTAGTCTCCAAGGAATATAGCAACCCTTTTCTGTTGAAAGGTCATTTCTCTTCCTTTTTCATCTAGTAACTTAACCAGTCATTTATTTGTTTGAAAATTGTAGAAGGTAGGAATAAAAGGTCCATGTGCTCCACCATATTAAGTAATACTATCTAATTATATATGTGTATGTGCGTATTTATTCACATATATACATACAAATGTAATATTCCCATATATATTAAAAGCTTCAAAGTACTTTTAACTTTCATATAATCCTCACAACAAAGAAGGTGGAAATTAAATAAATTTTGCAATTGTTAAAATTGAGGATCAGAAAGGTTAAGTGAGTTAGAGTTGTGGAACTAGGTCTTTTGACATATTGTTTAGTATATTTTTTTCCCCACCACATCACTTCAATTCTCAGCATTAGGATAACTTACCCATTTTAAAATAGATGCTGTAGATAATAATTACAAAGATTCATAAATGTACTTGAAATGAACTTACTATCATTCATGAATGTATGTATAAGAATTTTTTCAAGTCCTTACCAGAAAACTGAGATCAGAGGAGATGGTAAAAAGGATAGCCAAGTTTTGTTGTTGGGACTATAGAGGCTTGGGGTAAAATGTCATAGATAGCATATGGAATTTGACAGTTGGTCAAGGAGGGATAAATAAGAAAATGCCCCAGGTGAAGAGTGAGAATGTAGAAAACATGTTTTCCTTATGCTTTACCCTGGTAAGAGAATTTCCTTTGCTGTTTATAGGGAATTAATTTTGATTATTTTTTTCTGAAGTAGAATTCATGTCTCCAGCTTATATATATGTTATATAATCAAAACCTAAAAACAATTAAATGATCTTGTTTAAACATCATTCTTTAAAAAAAAATTCTTGTTAGGACTAATTTGTGTTGAAATTGGAGAGGGAGGGGGCTCTAGCCTTATCTTCTTTTTATAAGGGCACTAATACCATCAGAAGGGCTCCACCCTCATGACCTCATCTAAATCTAATTACCTCCCTAAGTTCCCACCTCCTAATGCCATCACATCAGGGATTAGGGCTTCAACATATGAATTTTGTGGAGTGAGGGGATACAAACATTCAGTCATGGCAGGGTCACAGAATTTTTTAAAAATCTAATGATTACCAATTTTTGGGGGGGGCTTCTTGTTTCCTTTTCTTTCAGACATGCTCACCACATTCAATGAGATGTAGGCCTTTGAACAAGAACAAAATATAAATGCTCATATTTACCTTTTAAATATTGGAGAAGCACACACACAAGTTATACCACAAAAGTACAGAAAATGCATTTAAGATGAAAAAAGGTAGAGTTATTTCTTAAGCAGGAAGGTGAATATACTTGGGTAGGCAGAAATATGCATGATGCAATTTCTAAGGCTGACATGGTGGCACTGTAATTAGAAACAGGTGCATATAAATTAGAAAAGAGAGAAGACTAATTGTTACTAATGAACCTTTTAAAGTAAAAATGTTACTTAATGAAATGCATAATTAAGCATTAATGGCCAAAAAGATGGGTAATCTTTCACTTGCACTAAATATTGACTTAAGGTGAAGCCTAATTTGTTATAAGCAATAAGAGCGTCACTGCTCTTATATGTTTATAAAGACAAGCAAAACAATGACATAATTTTAGAATGCTGATTTTCATATGCATTGGAAAAGGTGACCATTTCCTGATCTGAAAGTGATAGAGGGGAATATTAAGAACATTACACCCAGGCTATAGTGTCAGACAGCAATTACAGGATTTTTATAAACAAAAAGGACATTCCTCTATCTTAGAGCTAAAAAGATCTATTCACACAGGGTTCAAATCTTTTTCGATAGTTCCAGTTATTGCAATGCTTGTCAGCCTTGGATTTACATTGAATTACCTGGGGAGCTTTAAAAAATTCTTATGCTCAGGCTCGCCCCAGGCTAATTAATCTGAGTGTTCATTTGCAGGGGGTATGGTGGCACCCAGACCTGAATATTTTAAAAGTTGCTAGAGATACTGGGTTCTGGGAAAGGTCTTTTGCAGAGTTTTCTAATGGATAATGTAGTATTCTTTGCTTTCCCCTTTGCCAGGGATTCCTTTGCTCATCTTCCACTGAGAGTTATTTATCCTTCACAGCCCAGCCCAGCTGTCATTTTGCTGGGAAGATCTCCCATGAATTAATCACCTGAACTTCACCTCTGTGCTACCTCCACTGTATTTTTTAAAATAATTATTGTCCTTAGCACACTCTTCCAGAATTTGTAAATTAAGCCTGTCTTTTGTCAACCCTTTAAAAAATTCACAGGCTAGTAGAAAAGTTAGACTTAGGAAGCCAAGTCAGCTTTGTATTCCCAGCGGCTAGTGGAGTGCTTGACCTACTATGTGACTGGGTACAATAGGGACCCAATATATGATTGTTGAATTGTTTGACGGAATATCCTCCTGCCTTGGCGACAAGTTCACTTGATATATTCTTGTGATGTGTTTATGTATTCAGTAATTTTGCATACATGAATTGAAAATTTATGCCATTTCTGTGTTGGCAGAGGTAATAGAGATGTGTTATGAAAAATGTGAACTTGTTTGACTCAACACTTTTATTTTTCAAATTTGTGATACATTTTAGAAAGTTCTTTTCATCATCAAAATTTATAAGGAATGGTTAGTGCTTATGACCTTAAACCAATAATTTATTCCTTATTTTCTTGTGTTCTATAACCCACAGAGTAAAAGCTATACTTCAATCCGTGTCAAAGGAGAAACGTTAACCACAAATTTCACTTTTTTTTTTTTTTTTGCGGTATGCGGGCCTCTCACTGTTGTGGCCTCTCCCGTTGCGGAGCACAGGCTCCGGACGCGCAGGCCTAGCGGCCATGGCTCACGGGCTTAGTTGCTCCGCAGCATGTGGGATCTTCCCGGACCAGGGCACGAACCCGTGTCTCCTGCATCGGCAGGCGGACTCTCAACCACTGCGCCACCGGGGAAGCCCCACAAATTTCACTTTTTTAAAGAAAAGTGTAATTCATTTTTTTCCATTGTGGACATATACATTTTCACATGAGAGTCAGCCATTTTGTGTTTGAAAGAGGAATGTTTCAAAAAAGCAGTGTTAACTTTATTTCAATGAGAAATAAGGTGTCATAGACTAAAAATTTAAAAAAGCTCTTTAGGAATAATGAACTACTTGCAGAATTATTAGAAAATTATTTTTTAAGTTATTTTAAAAAGATTGAAAATAGCCTTCCAGTATAGAATGATGGTACATCTGTTAAATAGAGTAGGTTTCTAAAAATGTTTGGAGTGGCCCCTGACCCCGGGCAGGCGCCGGGGCTGGAGCCGGGGTTCCGGCCGCGATCGGCTGCAGCTCTGCCGGGAGACGGCGTGACTCGGTGGCGGGGCCACCCGCGAATCCAGTGCCTCCGCAGCCCCCCAGTGCGGCCGCGAGAAGCAGCAGGGGGGGCAGGAGATTGAAGATCTTACATGTGAAATCATTTTAAAGATTTGATCTAGGGACGTGTTCAAGATATATATGCACCAATTTGGGGGAACGAATCATCCACCCATTCATTCAATGAACAGTTATTGCGTGCCTACTTCATATAAGCGACTGTGCCCTGTGATAGGGAACTAAAGGGGAAGAAATCACCGGCAGAGCCAACCGTCTGTTCCCTAACTCTGACTGGCTTCTTAAACTCCACTCCTAGAAGAGCAGCGTTCTCGTGATCATGGAGGCCTCTCTGTCCTTTCTGTGACTGGAGCAATGCTGACCTAGGTTTCCTGGACCCATTCTGACTCAGATCCATCCTTTTGAGCAACAAAGGCAATGTCTACAATGTGCAGATCTGACCTGGGAGAGCCTCCTGGATGCCGCCCAGCAAGATCCCCACTCCCAGGCAGAGCTCAGAGTAACCAGAAGCAAGTAGAGAAGCCCATTCACTATCCACTCTGACAAACCACTCTTTCACCGTGAAGTGCCTGTGTTTGCATATCATTGACATTTGTTGTACACAAATAAATGAGGTATTGGATGCTATTTAGACGTTTCCTTCAATTTGAACAGGGAGAGAGATGCCTGTTGATTACTGGATCCACACAGATTAAACAGCACCTACCCACCACCAAAAAAGGAATATGCACGTTTAATAAAAACGTCTACGGCTTCCCTGGTGGTGCAGTGGTTAAGAATCCGCCTGCCATTGCAGGGGACATGGGTTCGAGCCCTGGTCCGGGAAGATCCCACATGCTGCGGAGCAACTAAGCCCGTGCGCCACAACTCCTGAGCCTGTGTGCCACAAGTACTGAAGCCCGTGTGCCTTGAGCCTATGCTCCACAACAAGAGAAGACACCACAGTGAGAAGCCCGCGTACCGCAACAAAGAGTAGCTCCCGCTCGCCACAACTAGAGAAAGCCCGTGCGCAGCAATGAAGACCCAACGCAGCCTAAATAAATAAAATAAATAAATAAAAATGTTTGGAGTAATCTCAAAATATACCATTAATTAAAAATACAAGGTGCAGAAGAACGTATACTGTAAATTTCTTCTCAAGCGAGAAGTATTGGCTTGCATGGATGAATATATATGTGTCTCTGTGTGTGTATTGTTAATATTTTCAAAAAAGTGCCCAAAACTAATAAAATGATTATTTATAGGGAGGTGGAAGAAAGTGGGGAAGATATAGTGATGGAAGCTAGATTTGTTTTATAGTTTTGGCTTGGGAATCATGTAAGTATTTCATGTAGTTAAAAGCAGAGTTAATTTTAAAAGAAAACAGCAAATCAATCTGTAAAATAGAAAGCAAACAGAAATTAATGAACTTAATTCTATGTCACAGAAAATGCTGCAAAGAAGAATAATGTTGCGTGGTTTTTAAACATAGTATTTTGACTTTACATGACTAGTGGGATATATTGTAAAGACAAAAGAACCACAAAGAAATATTAAACTGCATTCACTGGTACTGCTGCTGGTGATATCAGCATTGTTAAAACTATTATTAATAGATACATAGATTAATAGATAGCATAAAGTGAATAAGTAATGATGTTAATGTTAGGAACCAGGATATTTAGAGTAAGAGAAAAAAAAATTATAAAATACAAAAGTTAAGTAAAAATTCTGTAATTCTTAACTTGAATTGGAGATGCATGTACTTATTTATTTTTCTTTCTCTGAAACTATATGGGTTTTTTTACTTCTTCTTTTCCAATTTGTATTCTTTTATTTCTTCTTCTTCTCTGATTTCCATAGCTAGGACTTCCAAAACTATGTTGAATAATAGTGGTGAGAATGGACATCCTTGTCTTGTTCCTGACCTTAGAGGAAATGCTTTCAGTTTTTCACCATTGAGAATGATGTTTGCTGTGGGTTTGTCATATATGGCCTTTATTATGTTGAAGTAGGTTCCCTCTATGCCCATGTTCTGGAGAGTTTTTTATCATAAATAGGTGTTGAATTTTGTCAAAAGCTTTTTCTGCATCTATTGAGATGATCATATGTTTTTTATTCTTCAATTTGTTAGTATGGTGTATCACATTGATTGATTTGTGTATATTGAAGAATCCTTGCATCCCAGGGATAAATCCCACTTGATCATGCTGTATGATCCTTTTAATGTGTTGTTGGATTCTGTTTGCTAGTATTTTGTTGAGGATTTTTGCATCTATATTCATCAGTGATATTGGTCTGTAATTTTCTTTTTCTGTAGTATCTTTGTCTGGTTTTGGTATCAGATGGTGGCCTCATAGAATGAGTTTGGGAGTGGTCCTTCCTCTGCAATTTTTGGGAAGAGTTTGAGAAGGATGGGTGTTAGCTCTTCTCTAAATGTTTGATAGAATTCACCTGTGAAGCCATCTGGTCCTGGACTTCTGTTTGTTGGAAGATTTTTAATCACAGTTTCAATTTCATTACTTGTGATTGGTCTGTTCATATTTTCTATTTCTTCCTGGTTCAGTCTTGGAAGGTTATAGCTTTCTAAGAATTTGTCTATTTCTTCCAAGTTGTCCATTTTACTAGCATAGTGTTGCTTGTAGTAATCTCTTAGGATGCTTTGTATTTCTGTGGTGTCTGTTGTAACTTCTCCTTTTTCATTTCTAATTTTATTGATTTGAGTCCTTTCCCTCTTTGTCTTGATGAGTCTGGCTAATGGTTTATCACTTTTGTTTATCTTCTCAAAGAACCAGCTTTTACTTTTATTGATCTTTGCTATTGTTTTCTTTATTTCTACTTCATTTATTTCTGCTCTGATCTTTATGATTTCTTTCCATATGCTAACTTTGGGTTTTATTTGTTCTTCTTTCTCTAGTTCCTTTAGGTATAAGGTTAGATTGTTTATTTGAGATTATTCTTGTTTCTTGAGGTAGGCTTGTATAGCTATAAACTTCCCTCTTAGAACTGCTTTTGCTGCATCCGATAGGTTTTGGATCATCATGTTTTCATTGTCATGTGTCTCTAGGTATTTTTTAATTTCCTCTTTGATTTCTTCAGTGATCTCTTGGTTATTTAGTAACGTATTGTTTAGCTTCCATGTGTTTGTGTTTTTTATGTTTTTTTCCCTGTAATTCATTTCTAATCTCATAGTGTTGTGGTCAGAAAAGATGCTTGATATGATTTCAATTTTCTTAAATTTACTGAGGCTTGATTTGTGACCCAAGATGTGATCTATCCTGGAGAATGTTCCGTGCACACTTGAGAAGAAAGTATCTGCTGTTTTTGGATGGAATGTCCTATAAATATCAATTAATTCTATCTGGTCTATTGTGTTATTTAAAGCTTCTGTTTACTTATTTATTTTCATTTTGGATGATCTGTCCATTGGTGTATGTGAGGTGTTAAAGTCCCCCACTATTATTGTGTTACTGTCGATTTCCTCTTTTATAGCTGTTAGCAGTTGCCTTATGTATTGAGGTGCTCCTATGTTGGGTGCATATATATTTATAATTGTTATATCTTCTTCTTGGATTGATCCCTTGATCATTATGTAGTGTCTTTCCTTGTCTCTTGTAACATTCTTTATTTTAAAGTCAATTTTATCTGATATGAGTATTGCTACTCCAGCTTTCTTGTGATTTCCATTCACATGGAATATCTTTTTCCATCCCTTCACTTTCAGTCTGAATGTGTCCCTAGGTCTGAAGTGGGTCTCTTTTAGACAACATATATATGGGTCTTGTTTTTGTATCCATTCATCAAGCCTGTGTCTTTTGGTTGGAGCATTTAATCCATTCACATTTAAGGTAATTATCAATATGTATGTTCCTATGACCATTTTCTGAATTGTTTGGGGTTTGTTTTTGTAGGTCCTTTTCTTCTCTTGTGTTTCCCACATAGAGAAGTTCCCTTAGCATTTGTTGTAGAGCTGGTTATGTGGTGCTGAATTCTCTTAGGTTTTGCTTGTCTATAAAGCTTTTGATTTCTCCATTGAATCTGAATGAGATCCTTGCTGGGTAGAGTAATCTTGGCTGTACGTTCTTTCCTTTCATCACTTTAAGTATATCATGCTACTCCCTTTCGGTTTGTAGAGTTTCTGATGAGAAATCAGCTGTTAACCTTATGGGAGTTCCCTTGTATGTTATTTGTTGTTTTTCCCTTGCTGCTTTTAATAATTTTTCTTTGTCTTTAATTTTTGCCAGTTTGATTACTATGTGTCTCAGAGTGTTTCTCCTTGGGTTTATCCTGTATGGGACTCTGTGCGCTTCCTGGACTTGGTTGGCTATTTCCCCTCCCATGTTAGGGAAGTTTTCGACTATAATCTCTTCAAATATTTTCTTGGGTCCTTTCTCTCTCTCTTCTCTTTCTGGGACCCCTATAATGCAAATGTTGTTGTGTTTAATGTTGTCCCAGAGGTCTCTTAGGCTATCTTCATTTCTTTTCATTCTTTTTTCTTTATTCTGTTCCATGGCAGTGAATTCCACCACTCTGTCTTCCAGGTCACTTATCCGTTCTTCTGCCTCAGTTATTCTGCTATTGATTCCTTCTAGTGTAGTTTTCATTTCAGTTATAGTATTGTTCATCTCTGTTTGTTTGTTCTTTAATTCTTCTAGGTCTTTGTTAAACATTTCTTGCATCTTCTCGATCTTTGCCTCCATTCTTTTTCCGAGGTCCTGGATCATCTTCACTATCATTATTCTGAATTCTTTTTCTGGAAGATTGCCTATCTCCACTTCATTTAGTTGTTTTTCTGGCGTTTTATCTTGTTCTTTTGTCTAGTACATAGCCCTCTGCCTTTTCATCTTGTCTATCTTTCTGTGAATGTGGTTTTTGTTACACAGGCTGCAGGATTGTAGTTCTTCTTGCTTCTGCTGTCTGCCCTCTGGTGGATGAGCAATATATGTTTTCTAGGTTTGTACACTGAGAAGCCATAGTGGCAATGACCACATAGTCACAAAGACTATTCTAGAAATCAGATAGAAGCTTCTAAATCCCATTTCCCACTAAAAGAAACCAAGGCTCTTTAGAGAAATGACTGATTGCAAGTCAGGGCAGGAATGAGCCTGGGACATCTTGTCAGGCAGATAAAAGAAAGCTATCCAAGTGTATTATGATCGTGTCAAAATTACACAAGAGTCAACCTGAAGGGCTCTCACTGTTCAAATATGGGACAAAAGAATAATGACCACAATGCAGTGAAACACTTAATGATTCTCAAAGCAATCAAAAAAGCATAAAAGCAAAAACACAAAACATTTTGAACACCTTTGGAAGTAGCTAGGGCAACAACTCATATTTTTGAAAATTGATAAAAGGGAGGATTCAATTATTTCTTCTGCCTTTTCTGTACAGACTATATTTCAGAATACCTAATAGTTTACAAGAGAGAGTTTATTTATGGAAAAATCATTGCTATTGAATGCATGCAAAATGCTAAATATTACCATTTTGTAAGTCTTAATAAAACAATGGATTAAGACAACAATCTTAAATGGCTACTAGAATCATTACGTGAAAGGTTGATGCGGAACTTGATAATGGATCGGCTGTTCTTAATACCACAATAAGTGATATTGAGGCATGTACTTCCTGAAGTAAAACAATAATGAACATCTCCGTGGATGAAATATTCTTGCCAAAAGGAAAAAAATCTAATTAATTAAATAAGCCTAAATCAATAAGTCCTCTATTTCTAATCCAACTTTTAGGAGATACAGAAGATAGCAGAACATATTAAATACCATTATTAGGATCCAATTAGCTATATACAGAGTGGAAAAATTCTATAGGCAATAACCAGTTTATTCAGCAAAGAGCATGAAAAAAAAATAAGAGATGGGATTAAAAGGTATCTTATGAGATTTATTAACCAGTTGAATCTTGATTCCTGCTTTGTACCAAAAAATTCATAAAGACATTTTCAGACAATTGGGGACAATTAAACATGTGGTGGTTATTTGTTGACATTAAGGAATTATTTAAAATTATTGCAAAAAAATTTTTTTGTTGAGTGTGGTAATGATATTGTGATATATTTTAGAAAGTTCTTTTCTGATAGAGATACATATTGAGGTATTTATATGTAAAATTACATGCTTTCTAGAATTTGCCTTAAAATATAATAAAAGGGCAAAGGGTGGGGTAAAATTAGACCAGCAGAAATTTAATAATTGTTGGAGAGAGTTGCATGGCATGTACATAAATGTTCTATTTTTTTTAATATTTGAAAGTTTCCAAAATAAAAAGTTAAAATATATAGCACTCAGCATGATCAATTTGCATACTACTTAAAAAGATCAGTAATCTATTTTAGACAGACAGCAATAGGCCATTAGCAACATAACATCATTTATTGTCTATTTTGACCCTTACAGCAAAAACTTTTTTCAATTAAAAAACTAAAATATCTTAATTGAGGAATTATTATCATTCTATTATTATTATTATTATTATTATTATTATTATTATTTTGTGGTAAGCGGGACTCTCATTGTTGTAGCCTCTCCCGTTGTGGAGCACAGGCTCCGGAAGCGTAGGCTCAGCGGCCATGGCTCACGGGTCCAGCTGCTCCGCAGCATGTGGGATCCTCCCGGACCGGGGCATGAACCCGTGTCCCATGCATCGGCAGGCGGACTCTCAACCACTGCGCCACCAGGGAAACCCATCATTCAATTAATTTATTAACTAACATGAGAAGAAAATGAGTTGGATTGAGTATTTTATAAAATATAAATTTAACCACAGCTCTTATCATTTAATAGAATTGTATATAAAATCTCTGGATGAATTCAGTGAAAAAGAGCAGCATGATTAATGATGTTTGATTAATGATGTAGGATGGTGGTAGCATGTGTAGGGTATCTTTGCCTTCCCTGGTTTATAGCTTTTTCTCTGCTTCCATATACCTTCAACACTCTCATAATCTCATGATGGAACATGTGATCTGTGACCATAAACCAGGAGGCTGGAATGGCAAAGATGAATGAGGTTCTAGATACTAAGAATTTATAATGTCATTTTTAATGCTGTCCTTGTTTATAATTTTAGGCAAATTTACTTCTCCATTAACCACAACATATTTGAGATAATTTTTTTCTGGTGACTTATACTGCCACCTCATCTCAGTTTTTTTTTTTTTTTTTCATATATATAAAACACTAATGAGATCCATGCATACAGCTTATTGCCATGGGAGAAGAATGAAACTAATTGGAAATAATAGGACTTGAAGTGACCATTTTGGACTTACTATGATTGAGCTTTACTCTAATTTAAATGAAATTCTGTATGCACTCATGAATTGATCATTTAAAATCACCAAATTATGAAACATAATACAATTATAGAGCTTAAGAACTTTCAAAGAATGAAATAAAAACACTAAGAAACCACAAGAGATTATATTGAGGAAGTGACAACTTTGTTGTAAGACAAGACTTCTCAATTCTTCCAAAATCATAAAGTCTTAAATAATTTACAGGTCGTGGTGTAGGGATGATGATTTCAATTTATTAAAAACTATAATCAGTTTGATTGACATAACATACATCAACTTTGGAGGACTGAAGCCTAACAAGAGGCAAATTAAGATAGAATTTAGAGGCAAGGCCATTTTATTTCTAATTCCAACTCTGTTGTATATCTGCTTTATAAATACTTAGTTGGGTTGCAACTTAAGATGTTTTGATTGTTAACAAAATGCAGTGACCAATTCCATAACCTGTAATTGTCTCCAGAATGTTTCATGCATAAGAAGGTGTTTTCAAATACTTTCACTTTTTGGGGTTGTGGTGAAAATTATATATCTTTAAAATTAACCACCTCAAAAATAAATGAGGGATTAAGTGTGACCTGGAGATGTTTCTAGGCATGTGTGCCTCTCAAGGCCCACTTAACTTTGATAGGCTGTGGTATCACTCTTTTAGATAATGTTTATTTTCGATGCAATGTGTAAAATGATATCTGCATCTTTTTCTGAACATTTCTCTCTTTTTGAATAAACATGACTGGAATTTCTTAAAGTGGTTGGGGTGTAATCTACACATTTCTTACCTTCTACAGAACACAGAAAAACAATTCAATTTCAATCATCTCTAAATTATAGCTACTTCTTGGATTTTAAATAATTAAAAACAATAGATAATACCTCTTCAATCATTTTTCCTTTACTTGTGAAATACTTCAAATATCAACTCATTGATTATCTAAATTAGCCCCAAAGGATAAAATCTTCATATTGTGTCATGTTTCTAATGAAAGCTATATTTTACACATCAGAGATTTTAAGAGTTTGTAGAATATGTAATTCATGATTTGATTCCCCACAGCTAAAATTCCTTAATTCTAGAGTGTAATAATTGTAGGCCTAATCCTAGAAGACCAAATGATGATGTAGGAGGTGAAAGAAGAAGGGAACCAGTATTTTGAGTACTCACTCAGTGCCAGGAATTTCCAACATTGCCTATTTCAAATAATCTTTGTGAGAACCCTGTGAGAAGGATATTAATATCCCTACTTTCTACTTCACATGAGCAGAAATGGGGACTTGTGAGATGAAGCCACTTCTTGAAGTTTATACAGCTAACAAGAAGGGACGTCTAAGCTTAGCTCTGATTCCAAAACTGACATCTCAACTTTATCCAGTTCCTTACATGACCATTGACACTATGTTTTCTACTTTCCCATGGCCAGTATTCACAGGCCCTCTTCCTCATTTCAGTTTTCTAAATGAAATACTGTTAGATGGATCCTTCAGAGACTTCTCATATAAGATATTTTGGGAAATTTGTACTCAGCTGGAGAAGTCTGATTTGGTTGAGGAGGTATTTTTCATGGACAATAGTATGAGTTTTCACCATTCCTCAATTTTATCCTAGAGGTTTCTTTATTTTGATTTTAAATACCCAGAATTATTTAAGTACTTACTCATGATTCTCCTAGTTCATCATGTTCTTAATAATTTGTATCACATACTAGTTTAGTTTTTTTCACATCCTGAACATAATTTTTCAAATAATATAAAATATCAAGCATAATATATTGATTATATTTTTTTCTTTCTCCACCCCAGAAAGAATACAATGCTTAAGATCGTACTTAGGATTATTCTGTAGGCAATAACTACTATTTTATCTAATGAGAAAAAAATAATGAAAGAGGTGGAAATAAAGGAATGCCTCTTATAATGACTAATAACACCTGATTCCCCCATAGTCTACAGCATGTTAACAGAGCTCATTGAATAATTTCTGCATGAGTTAAGCACTACCATTCACCAAATGCTTGTTCAAATCACTTGGAAAAGGCAGAAAGAGGTCAAGTGATTTCCAGTGACTGCTTCATAAATAATATGGTACCTAGATGGATATTTTAAATTTTAGACTGCTTGAGTATTTCCTTTATAAAATTTATAATGGTCTATTTAGGGGAAAATAATAATATTTTTCACTTTGAAGGGATTAATACCTTTTTAGAAATATAAATATCTGATACTTATTTTAGTTTGGTTTAGAAGGGTGTTAATACCCTTCATAGGAGTCACGTTATGAAGGAATTTTCCTAGGATCTAGAAATGTAGCTAAGGTGAGTTCTAAATATCCAGTTCAGCGTTTTGGTTGTCATGGTCTGATTACTCACTAACTTATTGAGTCACCATGACACACTGATAAATGCAAACCACTACAATTACTTTACAAATGAATTCCTTTGTAAACTTGAGACTAACTAATTTCACCATGCTTCTCAACTCGGTCATCCTTCACATTCACATGCCATTCACATTCTATTTTCTCACATTTTAGCTTTGCACTCCCTTGTCCACCCTCTCCTCTTGGCTTACCCTCTTACTACTGATTTCTTTCGCAGCACTTTCCACTGTGACCTGTGGAACTCTTGTTTTCTAAACAAATTTCCTTGAATCTTGCTTATACATTTAACTCAGAAAAGTCAGTTTTAGGCCTTCTAGGACCAAGTCTACAAGAATCAGTTAGCCTAATAACTGGTATCTCATCTTGCCTTTCTCTCCTTCTAGTAAACACTAAATACTGAATTTTAAGCTTACTAGAGATGTACATTAATAAACTAATTTCTCCAATTAAAAGTCTCCATAGGCTACACAATAAATTTCACACTCTATGGCATGTACCATGCCTATTTTTTATCTCCTCTTAAATTCTCCCATTCTATGTGCACCATATAGTAATCTCATTTCAGAAAAACTGCTCTTCAAAGAAGTGGCCCTGTTCTGCTACTGAGTGTTTGTTAACACTGTTTGCCCGCACAAGAATGTAATTCTCCACCTTTCCTTACTTTTGAAGTCCTAACATTATTTAAGATCCAGTGAAAATTTCACCTTCTTCAAGAAGCCTTCTTAGATACAACTAATTTGAATCAGACATTCTTTCCATGGTACCTTGATTGTACTTTGTACTCTTTTACACAGTCTGTCTTGTATTATATGTGATATGTTTCTGTACTTGTTTTCCATCTGGTTGCAACATTTTTAGGAGCAGGACTCTCCTTAAGTCATCTTTGAACCCTTGGAATGATAGATAGTTTGGAGCTGGAGTCACAGCAGGCAACTTAGGCAAGGATATCTTTCTGGCAGGGAACAGAAAAGCCTTGAAAAGCACTCAACAAGAAGGTTATTGTAAGGACAACTAGTGAAATCACACAGACATCTAAATACAGGCACCAGAGTATGTACAAGACTCTTGGGAAATGGAACTGGGAAAACATTAGAAACTAAGGATTTTGTTTTTATCTCTTTCTCTCTCTCCCTCAGGGGGTGCATGGCCACTCTCATTTCTGCCTCATGTTCTCCCTGTCAGATCAGCTTCCTCTAAATCTGATGGCACAATGCCCACACTGTTCTAGCATGGACTGTACATGACTTCATCTTTCAGCTTTCATCACTATCTAGCAATTTTCTCCATAGTCTCTTAGTCAAATTTCCAAGGGAGGATTCTTATAGTTCTTATTTTAGAGCCAGGCCATAATTTACTGTGGGTTCCTGGGAAGACTAAAGATTGGCTACTCTTGAGCCAGGTGTGCACCCTGACCTAAAGACCTGTGCAAGGAGAGGAAGGGGGTGGGGGCGAACAAATAGAAAACATGACCATTAGTGTCACAGGGCCTGGTAGAGGGACTGATTCTCCCAAAGCCTCTGGAAAATGCTTAGCACAGTAGGTCTCCTAAGAAGTTTTAGAATCGAATAGATATAAACCTAATGTGAACAAAATTTGGTTCAACTCTCACCACAATATTTTTTCTCCTCAAAGAGCATGCTTAGAGTAAGATACTTCATTAAGTACTTACCCATTCAAAGTTAATTCACTATTTAATCATTTTCTATTTATAAAATCAGTTTATTCATATACAGGTTTGAGATTGCATGTTAGATGCATCAAGATTTGTGAATGACAGTTTTTCTTAAATCATGCATAATTAGATATTCTAACCTCTAGATTTTAAAAAGTGAATAATTTTTGTCTAGAATTTCTTTCTGAAGATCACTGTCAGGTTGGAAAACATAAACACAAAAGAAGGTCTTTCTACTGGTTTCCATTATGTGGTTGGGTATCGTTTAGTTTATTGCTTTGTATCTAGATTTAGAGAAGTACTATGGGATTTCCATATCCAGAGAAGCATTGCTGTCAGAGCAAGAGAAATGATAATAATAATAATAACAATAATAATGATTATTTTCCAAAGGTATGAAGGTTGAATGAGATAATATTTACCTGGAACATAGAAGTTTTTCAGTAAATGGCATTATTTAAAAACATATAGTTATCAGATCAGTTTCCCTATACTACCACTTTCTTCATTTTGCTCTCTTGAGGCTCTTTTCCTGCTCCCATATTTTCTAACTGATTTTCTGCAAAATTTTCTGCTTGTCTCCACCATCTCTTTATTATATCCTTCTAAGACATTCCAGTTTACTTCTGTGCCTTTGTTGTTTATTTTCTACCTCTTTTAAAATGCTCTGCATTCTCTTAACTTTGATAAATTCTATACATGTTTAAGGGCCTATTCAAATCCTACCATTTTCAGGAGAGATAATTCAGTATAGTGGAGTGAGTCTAGATTCTCATCCCAGAACACTTGGGTTTGAATTCTCACCTACGAGTTATATGACCTTGAGCAAGTTGTATAATCTCACTTTACTCATCTGTAAAATGGGGATAAAAAATGTTATAATAAAAGCTTTCACATATACACTAGACCACAGGGATATTTTCCTTTCTGATTTTTTTCCCCCTTGGTCTGTACACGTAATGGTATGATACCTTATGTTTTTCTTTTCTTGTCTTTAGGCCAGCCCAGGCTCTTATGAAAACTATGGCTCTAGGTTTTAAAAACACATATTAAGATAAAAATGTTGTTTTTTAGAAGACTAGATTTTAACCGTTGGAGTTAGCAGAAACCAGGTGACTATTGTTTAGTAGTTAGGGAGGCTTGGTTAAATTGCAGGACTTGCAGGGAATTGTTCCCATTCTGTGATCATGTATCCTTAAGGTAGTTTTGACTTCCCCAGAGAGGCATTATTCTGTTTCATGGCAAGTCCACCTTGGATAACTGCCATGATCTTCTCTTTGAGTTTAGTTTGAGGAAAACAGTGGGAGGAAAAAGACCAAAAGTGGCCTTTGCTCCCACTGTTGTAGCATGAATTATTCGCCTGGATAATTAGGGTCTAGGTGCTGTCGTTACAGAGATTAAAGGCTGCTATAACACTTGCTGAAGCTCTCTCCTAGTTTAGGTACCAGCTGCCTCCAAGAATAGTGAGGCAAGCTGCTGAAGATAATGGTGTTGTGGGCTTCCAAGTGGCTTCCAAGTGAGGGTAGGAAATGCTGCTTGATTTAAGTAATAGCAACTGAAACAAAGTCTATTTAGTCTGTGGGGATGCCATAAGTGTGCACGCATTTTTGTGGGGACAAAATCTTGATCTTTATCATGGCATTGTCGTTCAAAGTTAATGTTTCTTTCATATGCCTAAAAAGGTTTTTTCTCTTTTTCTTATAGGTGGTTGAATAGAATATTAATTGCTCTATATCCCATTTCCTTAAAGAGATTCTGGTTTTTCATATATGTGTCCTAATAAAAAGCTTACCATCTACTTAATGACTTCTTTATGTTGTAGCCAGGTGTCCCACAGGTGTGACTAAGCATCTACTACATCACCTCCGGCCACCTTCCTACTTTGGCTACCATTTATGAAAGGCAGAAGGGCACCGTGACTAAGGGTGTAGACTCTGGGGTCAGATCTCAACTCCACTACCTATTAGGTGTGATGTTGAGTCTGGTATAAAATCTCTCTCTCAGTTTCTCAGTTTTCTATTCTGTAATTCCTCATAGGGTTCCTAAGAGAAGTAAATGAGCTAATACTTTAAAAAGTGCCTAGCAGGTAGCAGACACTCAATACCTGTTACCTTTAATATTCTTATTACTATTGAGTACATATAGCACCTGGCTTTTAATCCATGTAAAAAGTCTCTGGGAAGTAGGCTTATCACGATTAAATAAATATGGAAATTCTGGCTTAGCAACATTAAGACACAAAGACATAGCGAGTAAATGGTAAAGCCAGAATTCGAATGCTAGGCTGACTCTGAAAGCTGCTCTTTAACCACTGTGCTTTATTGCCTAGGGTCTGTTTACAAATATTCCTTGACTGTGTACTATATGTTGGTCTTTTAAAATATTAATTAGTGCCGCTTATGACACTCTCTCCAACTAAGATGTAACAAGTCCATATATTCTACTTCTTTCACTGTATGCCTCTAGTAGTGCTGAGCTAAAAATTGGCATTTGCTAATTCCTTTCAATGTACCTAAAGTTCTGATTCCAGAGAAGTCACTTCACAATGTCATAGCATCACTCACAGATTTCCACCTCTCTGTTCTCTGGAAATAATGGTCAATGAGTAAAAGGGGATAAAAACTGGCTCAGGCATTGGCTGGGATTTCCCTTGACCTCCTTTCTTTGCAATTCTTCTTCCAGGTGTCATTTGGAGCAACTTGGAAGAGCTTATTCCCATGGTCTCTTCACTCATCTCGTTGTTGAGCTTGTAATAGCATGTGGACAAAAGGTACAAAACTATTGATACCTAAGATTTAATTGAGTAAATCTGCTTTGAGATTGTATTTCCAGATTTTGAACCTCAGAACATACATGGAGTGGAGGTACAACCACCACTGTATTTAGTGCTGATGGCCTAGTGAGTTGCAAGCAGCTCTGAACACCTTAAAAGCTGTGGCAGGCTATTTACAATAAGCCAAGATGTGGAAGCAACATAAATGTCCATCAACAGATGAATGGATAAAGAAGATATAGTATATATGTGTGTGTGTGTGTGTGTGTGTGTGTGTGTGTGTGTGTATTATATATATACTTATAATATACATATACATACGTATACATGCAATGGAATATTACTCAGCCATAAAAAGGATGAAATAATGCCATTGGTAGCAACATGGGTAGACCTAGAGATGATCATACTAAATGAAGTAAGTCAGGCAGAGGAAGATGTATATCATATTATCATATGATTTATATGTGGAACCTAAAAGAATGATACAAATGAACTTATAGAAACAGAAACAGACTCACAGACACAGAAAACAAACGTATGGTTACCAAAGGGGAAGAGGGGGAAGGATAAATTAGGAGTTTGGGATTTGTAGATACAAAATACTATATATGAATATAAAATAGATAAACAACCAGGTTCTACTCTATAGCACAGGGAGCTATATTAAATATCCTGTAATAAACTATAATGGAAAAGAATCTGAAAAAGAATATATCTGTGTGTGTGTGTATATATATATATATATATATATATATATGAATCACTTTACTGTACACCAGAAATTAACACAACATTGTAAATCAACAATACTTCATTAAAAAAAAAGCTGTGGGAGAAGTTTCAGAATGTACCTCTGAACTCTCCAGTAGTTAAGTGGTCTTGACAGCTGCTGCAGCTTTGGAATTATTACCATATCTATATAGTGTAAGTCCACAGCTCAGTGAAATCATTTGGGATGACAATGAGGCAGTCACTTAAATGCTATGCTTTTTATTTTCCCACTGTGAAAGTTTTTCTTTGTAACATATGGATGGTTTCATAGTCATATTTTGAATGATACCCTCTTAGCTAACCAAAAATTATAAACTCTAATGAATTCAAAATTATCCAAGATGTGTTCTAAACACTGAAGTCCAGAAAAAAATTAGAAGAATCATTTCATAAAAATTATGACAAATGTTCTGGACCAGAAAAAAATATTTGGACTTTACATATATGGTAACTAGGAAATATTTTTTTATCCGGCTTTAATCTATAAGCACACAGTTAGGAAAATAAATTAGTTTCAGAGACTTTGAATTTAAAATTTAAAAGCCTTGTATTTCCTTTATCCAAATTGTAACAAAAAATTATATTAAGTAATAGAGCTTTAAATGGCTGGTAAACAGGAGTCTGGATTAAAAGAGAAAAAGGAAGAAAAAGTCCATATGGATTTTGCTTAAGAGATAAATTCCTGGAACATCATTGATTCAGCAATTCTACTGTAATGAATATCGAAGGTGTTTCTGATATGGGTATTTTGGTGATTAATCTTTGAGAAAACTGGATTGAGAGCATATTATATACCTTAAATATGCTAATGAATATTTGCCTCATTTTGTGTTGATTTCAGTGATATAAACCCTGATCTCAATTATGACAATGATAATGATAGATAATAATAATGAGTCTTTCAACAAATGTTTATTGAGCACCTACTATTTTCCAGACATTGTTTTAGATATTGGGAATACAGCAGTGGAGAGAATGACAAATCCCTGACCTAACCTCAAGGAGTTAACATCCTGGATGGGAGTGACAGAAAATAAACAAACATATATTATATGTCCGATCTGACAAGTGTTGATATTATATGTCAGATCTGACAAGTGTTGTAAAGCAAAATATAGCAGGGTAAATGAATGGAAATGGGGCATTGCTCTATGATGATGAAGTGGAGTAGGAAGGGAAATGATGTTTATTGAGTACACAGTATTCGTTTATTTATTTATGTTAATCCTCAGAACCTAGAAAGTCAGGGTGTATTATCCTTATTTTATAGATGCCAACACTAAGATCCATGAAGGTTAAATGATTTGCCCAAGGTCTCAGAGGTAGTGACTGTTCAAGTCAGAATCAAGCCCAGTTCTTGCTGACTCTGCTCTACCATGCTGTTCTTCTTGATTTCTCCCTGAATATCTAATGAGTCAATATTTTTATTAGCACTTTTCAAGATACAAAGTGTATTTTTATACACAATATTGTTTAATATTCATAATAATTTTAATGAAATAGTATTATCAGACCGATTTTAAAGAGGAGAAAACTGAGACTCATAGAAATTAAATGATTTCCCCAAATTAGCAAGTCATATCCACAAGTCTTTGACTCCAAAGCCTCTGCCCTTTCTATAAGCTAGAGGTCATACAGAAGTGATGTTACTTGGTTTTACGAAACATGACCTGTAGAGCTGAAAGACTGGAATTTGAATCCCAGTTCCACGACTTAAAAGCTATTTGATCTTGGGAATTTAAGTACTCTGTCTCAGTTTTCTCCTCTGTAAAATGGGGATAATGATAATATTTAACTTATTATGAGGATTAAATGAGCCAACAAATCTAAATCACTTAGAACAATGCCTGGCACACAGTCAGTGTTATATAAAAGTTAGCTGTTAACATAATGTTGGGGAGAAGAAAGTAACCTATAATTATGTCACAAGTGGTATCCTATAATTAAGTGTTAAGTGATGAGGTTTTGACAATAATTACAGCAGAAGTTCAGAGAAAATGTACGACATACACATGCCTGTGGACTTCTAGATTCCCAGGAATATGTCAGAGTTTTCAAAGCCCCCTAATGGATGTCTCCTTCCCCAGCTTTTCCTTTTAAACGTTTTGGTTAGTCTATTGTTTGCCCCAACTCTAATTCACCACCTCAGGCAACTGCGATGTTAAACAATTTCCTCTGATTATTCTTCACTAATGCTCTCAGGAAAAACTGCACAGGGCAAGCTCTCAGTCAGATCAATAAAGCTTGTGAAGGAGATCTTCCAGGGAACCACTAGATAGGTCATATGCCCATTCTCTGGAAATGGGGCTTTGTAAGAGCTTCAATCCATTCTGCCTCGTCTACTGGCTTCTAGGTTGTTGGTTTTCTTTTTTTCCTTCCATGATTATTAGGTGCTCTTGGCTTTGAAGGCTACTGCATAGCTGGAGTGGGGAGAGGAGAATACAGCAAGTCCAGGTTCAAATGCCACAAAACTTGTTCTTACTAAAATTCAACAATTAAAAAAAAAAAACACTCCTTGTACTGCTAAAAGCGTTTAGTTGATTTTCAGAGTTCTGAAAAAGTTGATTCCAACAAATTTTTTCAGTGTTCTCATTTGCTTTGATAGAGTATTTCTGAAGGGTTCTTACTCCACCATCAATACTATTTACTTAAATAATATAATTATTACAATAATGGTTTGAGGGTAAATAGCAGATTTTGGGTAAACCTGTGATTCAGATGGTGGGAGCAGACATGCCCAGGATTATGTGAGAGAACTACAGACTTTGAATATTCAGCACACCATGGACAGGTCAGTGTGCTTTAGGGAGGGACTGGATGGTTTCTGTTTTGTTTCGTTTTTGTGAGTAGCTAAATAGATACATCAAGAAAGCTTCTATTGTACACACTTATAAAGAACTAAAATGTTTTACTGTGGATCCACTTTCTAAGCACAAATCATTTCTGACTTTATTGAACCGTTCTTAAGTTTGAGATCAGTGTATCATATTCTAATAACGTTTCAAGGGGTCATAATACTTTGGGTTCTATATGTTTAAAGGAGGGAAACAGCTGAATGGCAGGCTCTGCAGTCAATTTGTAACACAGACTGAGCCTGGGAAGGTCATGAGCACTTTAAAAGCACCTGGGGAAATTCCCTGGTGGTCCAGTGGTTAGGACTCTGAGATTCCACTGTCGTGGGCATGGGTTCAATCCCTGGTCAGGGAACTAAGATACTGCAAGACGTGTGGTGTGGCCAAAAAAAAAGAAAACCACCTGGGAATGTTTTTGTTCTCAAGTCAGTCTCATCTAACATTCACTGTTGGAGAGTGTCTCCTTCCTTTTTCTTCTTGCACAGCCTTGACTATCTCTGGGTGAGCCGCAGGGTAAATTCAGTCTTCTACTTGTAACTCAGTATTTCCATTGTTGCTGTCATTTCATTGGAGTAAAAATCACATACTGAATCTCTTATGTAGTTATAATAGTGATCAGGTCACGGTCAGGTGCTTTTTTCAGTTTGAAAGAACTTGTCTACATCTCAAATTGATTTGAAATATATTAGGGAGCACAATGTAAAATACATTATCAGATATTCTTAACTGCTATCCCACGTACCTTCTTGTCAGTTAAAGATATATTTCCCTTCCTTCATTTTTAAAAACAGCTGTATTGGCCTATATGTTCCATATAATAACATTTACCCATTTCAAGCATACAGTTCAGTGATCTTTATAAATTTTACTGAGTGGTGCAACTATCACCATAAATCAATTTTAGAACGTTTTCATCTGCCTGACGAGACCCCTCATGTTCATTTATGTGTCCTCTCTCTCACTCAGCCTAAAGCAATCACTGCTCTACTTTTTGTTTTTATAAATTTGCCCTTTTTGATACAATATGTGTCTTTTCATGTCTGACCTTTTTCACTTTGCACAATGTTTTTGAGGTTCATTCCTGATATAGCAGATGCCAGCAGTTGATTCTTTTATATTGCTGAAGAGTATCCCACTGTATGGATTTCCACATTTTGCCTATCCTTTCCCTAGTTGATGGACATTTAAGGCACCTCTAGTTTTTGGCTATTATGAATAGTATTACTATGAACATTCACGTTCAGGCCTTTGTGGGGATGCGATAACCTAGTTGAACAGACTATCCTCTCCCCAGTGAATTGCCTTGACACTTTTTCGGAAATCAGTTAACTATAAATATGAGTTTATTTCTGGACTCTTAATTTTGCTTTGTTGATCTACATATGTCTATCCTTATGTTAGTATCACACTCTCTTGATGACCAAAACTTTACAGAAACTTTCAAAATTGGAACGTAAAAGACCTCCAACTTTGTTCTACTTTTTCAAAATTGTTTTGACTATGCTAGTTTTCCATTCCCATATAAATTTAAGCATCTGTTTACCAAATGCTACAAAAATGCCTGCCTGAATTTTCATAGGGTTACATCAAATCTATAGGTCAATGTAGGGAGAATTGCAATCAATAATGAGTCTTCTAAACCACAAATGTGGAGTTCTCCATTTATTTTCTCTCAGCAAAGTTTTGTAACTTTCTCTATACAAGTATTGTACTTTTGTTAAATTCATTCCTAAACCTTTTTTTTTGATGCTGTTGTGAATGGACTGTAGTCTTAATTTTACTATTAGATTGTTCATTGCTCATATATAGAGCTCAATAGATTTCATTTATTTTGATGCCTACCAGAAACATTTATGTGATAGCTGAGCTCTGGCTGATTTAAAGTGATGCTATAAATTCTTAAGGTGATTATAAACCTCTCATGGATAAAATCATATCTTATTCATCAGGGTATACCTGAAGCCCTTAGAATAGGTCTTGCACACAATGGGAGTTTATCATATTACTATTGAATCAACACATGCACCTTGGAACATTATTTTTTTCAGTTTAAAACAACTTGGTTACAGATCTACATTAGTCAGCTGTGTTGATGGAATCCTTACCTATAAAAGTAATGTGAGTTGAAAATTTACCACAGGCTCTTATTAAGTTAGGAATTAAGGGTGTTATTACTGGTGAGAAATGAGGTTTTACAAAATTACATTATGTATTTGCATTGGGGGTTTTGTGACCAATGTCTTTGTTTTAATAGAATCTACACTGTTGTTGGGTTGTTGTTGTTGTTGTTTTTACTTGAGAGATGGGAATTGTTGGGGCACACTTGCTCATTTAAAATGTTTTAGGAAATCTCTTTTAGGTTTCAAATTTAGAAGTATTGCCAAAAGATAATTTGATGATTTGGTGTGTCAGTTGGTCAGTACATCTAGATAGTAGTTCCTGAGTTTCGGCGACTGTCTATCTTTACTTACTTCTACGTCTTATTAATATTGAGTTTGGGGGGGGGGTGTTTTTCTTAAATTTCAGGGCAGAGTAAACCTTGGACTGTAATACTAAATGGCCTTGTTCAAATATTTACCTCTGTACATAAGAAAGCTTTTCCTCATAAAGTGAAGGCTTAATAACATTTGTAGGATGCATACGGAAACTTTTTCTATGGATTGAGTAGTAGATATCATGGTAGGATCATCACTTGCAGACTACCAAGCACATATGATAGGGCCCATGTAAGAATGCCATTGCCAGTTTCCATCTATAGTATTCATGTCTTGACTGATTGTACTGGATGTTTTTATTTTTTAATAAGGTATTATATTATTACTATTTTCATTAAAACAAACTGGGATGGGTTTGTGCATCCATTTTGTACTTTCAGCTTCTACCAAGGTCTTATGCAATACTTGTTCAGTGCCAGAGTTCTCACTAATATGTATTATAGTTAAATCTGAAAGATAACCAGCAATAACCTGACCCTTTTTGGATGCAATGTATCTAACACCTCCCATTAAAAGACAGCAGGCAGGGCCCTTGTTGATAAAACAGACTGCACTAGGCCATGAAGTGAGAACAGCTAAATCTTTTGGTGTCAGGTAGGGGTGGGAGGTAACCTCTTCAGGTACAAGCCGATTGTGCTAT
This sequence comes from Kogia breviceps, assembly GCF_026419965.1. NCBI lineage: Eukaryota > Metazoa > Chordata > Mammalia > Artiodactyla > Physeteridae > Kogia > Kogia breviceps. The sequence goes on along the minus strand of NC_081311.1, from coordinate 162,448,107 downwards.
GGTCCATGCCATAGCTTGTGAATTTCATAAAGTTATTATCAGTCATTGGGATCAAAAGGGAATGGGAATTTTAGATTAAGTGGATATGAAAAAAACTGTATGGAGAAAAAGAGGCTGACCGGTCCTGCTCTATAGGGTATATAGAGAGATCTAATTGCCTTTCCTTACAGTGGTACTGACATTTATTGTTAAGTTATAAATCTAAAGCTATTTATATATTTTGGCATTTGGTAACACTTTTTAATGTTTAATAGCTTTCAAAGATAAAAAGTGCATTAAAAATGACTAATTAAGTAGTGAATTTCTGATTCTTAAGCGTAACTCATACAGGATGTTTGTGGACACTTACCAACCCACAAGGTTTATGGAGGCACATGCAGAGGAACATAACTGACCACATGAAAACCTGAAGGCAGAAAACTGAACCATTTACTTCAAATATTAATAGTTCCTTTAAGAGCATTATGCCTGAAGACCACAATTTAACATATGAGTCTGTGGAATGTGCCTTTATATATCACTCTGGGAGGCGTGGCATTTAATTTGTATCTAATGACTACTCTTCTAAATTAGTTCTTTTCAATTCAATTTTATTGTACACCTATGACACAATTCTGTTTACATGTCAGTTCTACAAGTAGAAGTTTGCGATCAGTTAAATAATGTCAGTTTTATATCCTGTCATCAGATACTTCAAATAAAAAATTATTTGTTTGATATTTTTATGCAATTTATAGAAATTAAAGCAAAACTTTGGAAGTTTATTCTGTCAAAGCTGAAACAATCGACATTATTCTGAATATTACCATAAATTCAGTTTAAAAATTCAACATTGTTGGTAAAGTCATTTGTTTTTCATGTAATATGCATACAAATTTTGGTGGAGCACAAGGTCGTGGCAAAAACAATGTTCTCATTAAATTAAAATTTGACTAACGGATTTCTTGTACTGCAACAATCTGTATAATAGAAGCTGAAATTCTACAAATTTGTGTAATTGTTACACAGATTTACAAATATCTTAATATAAAAATAGGGAACTACAAATTTTTTGTGATGTAGCTAAATTCAAATTTTAAATAAATACTGTAACATGGTGTTATCTATTTTTTCTTTTTGCTGTCCATTATCAAATAGATTTTAAGAATGTTTAAAGCTTTGAATAATTTCTTTGTAAATCAACTTAAGTTTAGCTGTAATGATATAGAAATTTTATCTAAACAATTTATAAATTTTTATTGCATTTTTGTCAAAATAAGTGGAAAATTTTATGTAGTTAATGAACAATGTAGTTAATGAACATAGTTCCCAAAATGTCAGCATTTAAAACTTTAAGCAAATTTTAATCATTGCAAAACTTTATGACATAGAACTTTTTCCAATGACAAAACTGAACTTATGATTTCAAATGGAGTATAAGAGTTAAATTTGAAATTCTATAATTTCATATTGAAGTATCTTGACTTATAAGGAAACTTTTGATGAAGCTTCTATTTTTAATTAGATAAATTTATATTCTATGCTAGAACGAAATGAAACTGAGAAGGACTATGATTTTGCAGCATCCAAGTATGGCAAAGCAGTAAAAAGAATCATAAAAAGGGATGATTTATTTGATGAGATTTGTCTTGAAAAAATATTTGTTAAAGAAAACACTTTGAATGGAAGCAAAAAAAGCTGTACTTGTGAAAATATTTGGGTTGAAATTGACACATTTCAGTTCAAAATTATTATTGATAATATCCTTTTTTAGCAGAAATTGCTTGGAGTTTACCAAGCATCTCAGCACCCATACAGATATAATATTTTAAAATATTATAAGGAGTATCTATAAGGAGTATCAATTGAAGATGTCAATAATTATAAAATGTTTAAGAAAATTGCAGGCAGTTTTAGGAAAACCATGGAAAGAGAATAAGATTATATAGAAAAATCAGTTCTTCAGAAAAGTACTAGGATACAGTATTAGAGAAAAATATTATTTAAAAAATGGGTTAAAATGAGAATAATTTTTTGCTTTTGTTATTTGTTAATGTTCAGATTCTCAATATGGGTTTTTAAAATTTTGTTTAATGTGCTAGATATGTGTTATTTTTAGTTTTTAGAAAAATTTTATTTTCAAAAATGGTATTTGGATAGTACTATTTAAAGTATTAAACAATCCAGTAATATATTACAAATAATTTGTTGGTCAATAACATTTCAAAAAAATTATGTAATTTACAATAAATTATTTTTAGTGCCATATTTTTCTTTGAGAAGTTCTAGCTGGGGTAATTAGTTATATGGTCACCCTGTGTGTAAGGGATATTACATCAAGAACTACATTTTGAGATTCATCCTGGACCACCTGTACTCAGAACCCAAGTGGCTTCTACCAGTTCCATGCCTAACCTGGGGCATTTTGCTTATTTCCCATTTTTTCCTCCCCTACATCCATACTTGAATTTTGGGTCTCAGTAGTTCTAAATACTGCTATATATCTCTTGATTCAATGCCTAGGCAGAAATAGTGATATGATTCCTTTGTTTTGATCGTAGAAATCTTTCTTGACAATTCCTCTCTTGCAAGTCCCATTTAAGAATGTTGAAGAATCCTTTCTGGGCTTCCCTGGCGGCGCAGTGGTTGAGAATCCGCCTGCCTATTCAGGGGACACGGGTTCGTGCCCCGGTCCGGGAAGATCCCACATGCCGCGGAGCGGCTGGGCCCGTGAGCCATGGCCTGCGTGTCCGGAGCCTGTGCTCCACAATGGGAGAGGCAACAACAGTGAGAGGCCCACGTACCACAAAAAAAAAAAAAAAAAAAAAAAAAAAAAGAATCCTTTCTGCCTGTGCTTCAGTTCCAGACCTTTTGATTTCTGTATTGGGCAGTGTTTATTGTCAACCTTTAGTTTTCATCATTTTCACTTTTTAAATTTGTTTGTTTTATTTTTCCCTCCAAGAGAATGTATTCAATATTTCAGAGACTCCTCCCTTAGTGACTAGGTTTACAAGGTTTAATTCACTCATATTTTACTCTGAATTATCTAACACAGATAACCAGATATTCAGATCAATGCCTACTAACAGGACTACTTATTTACATTTTAATTTATTAACTATTTTAAATCTTGAAACTGCTATCTCTTATTTTTCTGACCATCCTAATTTTAGGACAAACTTCTATGTTTTTAAATTTATTTGTTTTTCGCCTCTCACTGTTGTGGCCTCTCCCGTTGCGGAGCACAGGCTCTGGACGTGCAGGCTCAGCTGCCATGGCTCACGGGCCCAGCCGCTCCGCGGCATGTGGGATCTTCCCGGACTGGGGCACGAACCCGTATCCCCTGCATCGGTAGGCAGACTCTCAACCACTGCGCCACCAGGGAAGCCCAGGACAAACTCTTTCTATAGGCAACTATTTGTTGAATTCAGCAAGACCATAATTTTATCAAGAAAGTTAATTAATTTGAGTTTTGTCACCCTTCTGGAATACCAGGGAGGTTTCAATCTATTAGAATATTCCACTAAAAATAATAACATCAGCAATTATGATAAGGTTCACCCATGGAAACTAATTTCTGATTATCCCACAACTAATAATCTTATCTATAAAAATTGTAACATCTAGGTTGATAATATACAGCTACTAGTTATGTGAAAAAAAAACCAAAACTAGTTATAATGGTAAAATTTTTTTCCTAGTGTTATTTTAATCCTTATAAATATGACACGAATACCCCCTATAAAGGATAAAGGCTTTTCTGTAATCTGCAGAGTATAAAATATTCCTGATGGCACCACATCACAGGAAATAACGAAAAACATGTTTTTACTCAACAAATCAAGGAAAAATTTTTTTGCACTACTTGGGTTAATTATACTTTTTCTATTGTAACCTGAGATACCCAAGATGTATACTGACAAAACTTACCAAAATTTCAGGCTGTGTGCATGTGACTTGGCATATTTATGTTGTGGTAATATCAACTCACATTGGGAACCTTGAAGAGAGGTGGGAGGATGCCATCTGGGAAGGGTTTATATGTGATATTTCTATATTGGTAGTATCTAAGATAAATTATTCTCTCATGTAGCTATTGACATGCAGATCTACCAGGAGAGGGCGGAGATACTGGTTTCTATTGCTTTGAGCACAGGTTTCTCTCTTGGCTTTAGGTCCTTAAATGCTGAATTTGAAACTACTTTTACAATTGCAGTAATGGCAAATGACACTATATAGACTGTGTATGCTATACAAACTCAACAAAAAAAGCTTTAGACTTGCTTGTCTAGAGGTGCTAGACCCAGAATCACTTTAGGTATTTTACTCACTAAAAAGGTAACATTTGTGTGCTGGTTAATAACCCTATTGCATTCAGATCCTTAAGTGAAATTCAGTAATAAGCCAGTTGGATGTCCAAGATGGGAAAAACCAACCCATTATTGCTCTTGTTTTGGGCTGGTCCAAATAGAAACTTGTGTAAGAGTTGCTTTATAAACATTTGCTATGTCATTTCTACTTGTTGCCACTGTCAAGTGTGTTGTTAATAGGGCCTTAAATTCTTTTGAGCAGCCATCATCCTGTAGGTTCATAGATAAGATAATTCTACATCAAAACAACTTGAATAACCTGAGTAAATATAATGGAATTTTGTGAGACTGACACTCAAAACCAATATGGTGGTGTAGACTCTAAAATCTGAGGATTTACTTATCCTCTTTGTGCTTATCTGCTGCATCAGGCTGAAGGAGCACAAGGAGAGGGACTGGGAAAAGATTTCTTTTTAACTTACAACAGCACTTCTCTAGGATACGTGAAAGCTGAATGATGGGCTTCATCACAGCTGACTCCAATTAACTAAAGCTGCTAAATGACCATGAACTTTGCAGGTCTTCAGTACACCAGACCCCAATTAGATTTAAATGAAGACGTTTTCTTGATCTATGAGTAATGGGATTTTTTCCTCCTCTGACTGAAGATTTAATTTTATTTATCTTTAAAATTTTTATTTATTTATTATTATTTTTTTGGCTGTGTTGGGTCTTCGTTTCTGCGCGAGGACTTTCTCTAGTTGCGGCGAGCGGGGGGTGGGAGGGGGGGGCCCTTCATGGCGGTGCGCGGGCCTCTCACTATCGCGGCCTTTCTTGATGCGGAGCACAGGCTCCAGATGCGCAGGCTCAGTAGTTGTGGCTCATGGGCCTAGTTGCTCCGCGGCATGTGGGATCTTCCCAGACCAGGGCTCGAACCCGTGTCCCCTGCATTGGCAGGCAGATTCTCAACCACTGCGCCACCAGGGAAGTCAAGATTTAATATTATTTAAAAAATATTAACATGTCAAAATTATTTTGTATCTGTATGTGTGTGCATATATATATGTGTGTGGTTAGGTCTATGAGTTTTAACCCTTGTATAGATTTGTGCCATCACCACCATAACCAGGGCACAAAACAATTCCATCACACCCCAAATTCTCCTACTGCCCTTTTGTAGTCAAATACTCTCTCACCTCAACCCTCGCTGACCATTGATTTTTTATCTGTTTCAGAATTTTGCTTTTTATAGGATATTATATATACAGAATCATAGGCTATGGAGCCTTTGAAGCTAGCTTCTTTCACTCAGCACAAT